>NC_081405.1:574599751-575279751 GCF_030272615.1 Cryptomeria japonica
TGGAAACTATACTCAAGCATTCAAGAATTCAAGCATTCCTTCAAGCAATTGATCATTTCAAGTCTCCATTCAAGGCTAAGTGTTGCATTCAAGACAAGGATTCAACCATTGAAGAGGAGATCACTTACAACATACTACTACAACATACAACATACAACATCTATACCTTCGCACATAACGATACAAACATCCTTACAACAAGGTTGCAGGTACGCGGCTGAAATTGAAGATCTGGAATCCTTGTGCAGAGACGAACAGATCCCCCTTCGTTTCGCAGATTTTTCGGAGGACCGTGGCGCTCGGGCGCCATCATCCTGGCAACTTTCGCTCAAATTTGCAGGACAGCGCCGTATCGACATTTTACTACTAATTCCAGGTCCACAGCTTCATACTGTATTCCTATCTCAGTTTATAAGTGAATCTTTCTCACTTTCTATGCATTCCTTGCTTAATTCTTCTATGCACATTCTTTACAAAAGAGGGTAGCCTTGCTGTCATAACCCTTGAAACTCATTTAGCATCCAATCTTGCATTGCGTGGGATTGGATCTTGTGGGTTTCAACCCCTCTTTTGAATGTAAATTCTCTCCCCTAAGTGAAAACCATCAACCCTAGAGTGAATCTCCCGTCTCTCTCCTTGGAGTTGGAAGAGGGGAGAGCAACTAGGGTTCGATCATGATTTTTCGCTTTATATTTTGGTGAACCCGACGTGAACATCCTTTCTGATTATTCATGGTTAGATCTGAAAATTGGATTCCTTGATTACATTTCCATGTTGATCTTTTGCAAAATTTTAGAGGTTAATTGAATAAAAACCCTAAATTTTCTTTTTAGTAATTAAGCTTGTCAAATGTCTAAATGTTAATGCTTGTTTCAGATCTACCCTTCTATTACAAATTATCAATTCATATTTGTGCTTTAATTTTGAAAATTAAGTGGTTAAGTGTTAAAACCCTAATTTTTAAAACCCTCTTGATTCAACCTTTGTTCGACAATTTCACTGATCAAAACATCTCCAAATCAGCTGTAACTTTGGATTCCGCAATAAAATCACAATATCTTTCATCCCTGAAAATTTGGAAAAAAGTTGCGAGGACCGTGTGCACTCCGAGCGCCATCGTCCCTGACATTTTTTCCAAAATTTCGGGAGCTAGATCTTACTGTATTTTCCTGCTAAAATCCAGAATTTTGGCTGATTTTATCAATTATAACACTTTCAAAATTAA
Source organism: Cryptomeria japonica (assembly GCF_030272615.1). NCBI lineage: Eukaryota > Viridiplantae > Streptophyta > Pinopsida > Cupressales > Cupressaceae > Cryptomeria > Cryptomeria japonica. The sequence goes on from NC_081405.1 coordinate 574,600,977, forward strand.
AGTCAAAGTTGGTCTAGGGATTGCTTGGATTAACGCTTCTAATCATTCAAAAATCATTGAAATTGAAATTTTGTGTCAAAATTGTGTTCTTACTGTTCTAAATCTGAAAAGTGTGTTTGCATTCATTAAAAATTTCAGTGCTTTATTCAAATTCTTACAATTTGTGACTTTTGAAATTAAGTGCTTAATTACAACAACTTTAATTTCCGCTTTCAAAATTGAATTTTGCATGAAATTGAGTCAATTTTTAAATTTCAAAATTTGCATTGCTCTTGACATTCCCTCTAAAATCATAAAATTCAAAATTTCAGTTTCCCTCTCTTTTTCAAAATTCAAATTTTTGCATTTTTCGACAATCTTGGTAGCGTTTAATTTCGAGATTGCAAATTTAATTTGGCCTATCTACAGATCGTAAAATCACTCAATTTTTTTAGATTAGCTCTAAAATCATCATAACTTTCATCCCTGCAAATTTCGAAAAAAGTTGTCGGGACCGTGTGCACTCCGAAGCGCCACGGTCCCTGACATTTTTTCTGAAATTTCGGGAGATTGTCCTGATTGTATTTAATAGCTTAAATCCAGAAGATTGGCTGATTTTACTGAAAATTGTTACCTCTAAAATCAAAATTTTCTCTCCCTCTCTAGTGCATGAGTTTTACAGCAATAAGCCCTACTTACACTATTCCCGTTAGACGAAGCCGTAGAATTAAGTCTTTCTGAGGTTTAACTACTGAGGAGATGGAACCTAATTTGAATAGCCTTTTTAACAAGGACATGGGTAATTCCTCTAATCCTCCTAATGATGAAGAAGCTCTCCATGAGGTTTTTGAAGAACAAATTTCGAAATTGGATAACCAATTTGACAATTTTCGACAATGGATGTCTCAGGAATACCCCGATAGTCAAGCTCTTCCTTTAGTTGAGGGTCTAAAACGTATGCTTCAAAGTGATAAGAATGGAATTGATATTTTGCGTGGTATTGCACACATTGTGGATTCGAATGTGATGCCTATGAAGAATTGTGCTGAAAATTTGGGTTATACACAACCTCCTACTCAAGTCAATCATTCTATTCCTTTGATGACTTCTATTGCTAGCATACCTACCTTTACATCAAACATAATGGCTACTTCTACACAAGACATTCCTCCTGTGATCACCAGTCATGGGGGCAATCCTTCCTCTTCAATTAACCCTCTTCCTTCATTTAATCCGACTTCTTCATTCATTCCTTCAATGAGTGTTCCTATTACATCTCCACAAATGAACATGATGCAAGGGGGCAATTCATTCAATCATTCCATTCCTCCTTGTAGTGTTACTCCTGTCCAATCATCTCCTATGACTAATTATCATAGAGTCCCACCACCTTACTCTTTACCTTCTTTCAATAACATAACACCTCCATCTCAATCTAACACATCTAATATGAACTCTTCGACTGAAGCGACCATTAACAATCTTGCACAAACTGTCTCTTCTTTACAACAACAAATTGCCTCTATGAATCAATCTAAGTTTAGTGTGCCCACATTTGATGTTGCAAGCCCACTTTCTCTTGACATTGTTCGAGCTATCCCTCCTAAACATGTTGAAATTCCGCATTTGGAGCTTTATAATGGTAAAGGTGATCCTCTAACACATGTTAAGACTTTTCAAACACTCTGTACTGATTTTGCTTATGACCAAAGGTTGCTTGCAAAATTGTTTACTAGAACATTAAGAGACAAAGCCCTACAATGGTATTGCTCATTGCCTTCTTATTCTATTACTTCTTTCGAACAACTTGCAAATGCTTTCATTCAACAATTTCAAAACAATATAAGTCCTAAAGTTACTTTGATTGATTTAATGCATTGTAAACAAGGTGTTAAAGAAAAAGTGACTGATTTCATTGGTAGATATAAGCATTTGTATGCTCAAATTTCTTTTCCAGTGCCTGACAATGATATTCAAAGAATCTTTATTTCTAATTTACAAAAAGATATTCGAGACAAACTTCTATTTTCTGAGTTTACTTCTTTCCAACAGTTGTGTGCAACTCTTCACAATTATCAACTGACTGTGAGTCAAATGGAACAATCACATCCTATGGCTCCGAGTGATAAGGGTGATAGCAGTCAACAACCATTTGGGAAGTTTAAACTGAATAGAGATTCCATCAAATTCAATGAAAACTTCATCAACAACAATGTGAATGTAGCATCAGGTGTGCCTCCTATTTCTAAATTTTTCAAGAAAGAAAGAAAGTATACTCCTTTGAATGAATCATTGCATAGTATTATGAATAAGTTATTGGAACAAAATGTGCTTACTCTTCCTCCTATAAGGCAAATTGATCCTGCAAAGATTACTTCACCTTATTTTGATAACAAAGCTTTTTGTCAATTTCATCGTCAGCCTGGGCATGATACTGAAAAATGTTTTTCTTTAAAGGGTAAAATTCAAGATTTGATTGATAATAATACTATTTCTGTTTCTGGAGTGAATGATAAAGGCAATACATCTGTAGCTCCTCCTAATCAAAATCTTCATATTTTCACTGATCCATTACCTTCTCATACCTCTAATGCGATTGAGACTAATGATTCCTCTCTTTCATCTGATGGTCTTGTGTCTATGACTCCGAATGTGATTAACTTTGTAGAGCAGCAAGAAAACCCTAAAGAACCTTCCATCACATTTGATTCCAGTGAAACCATTAGGGCACCTGATGGTCCTTTATACATAGTTGCAAAAGTCAAGAATACACCTTGTCGTGGAGTGCTTATTGATCCTTCGTGCATGGTTAATGTTATTACTGAAGAATTTCTTTTTACTTTGCAATTGAATCAAGTGATATATGACAAAACAGATGTGATTGTGAAACTATTTGATGCATTTTCTTCTCCTGCAATTGGTTCTATTACATTGCCTATTGAGGTCCATAACAAATCCCTTGATGTGAACTTTGCTATTATTCCATCTTTCGAACAATTTCGTGTGAAGCTTGGCTATCCTTGGCTATCTTCCATGAAAGTTATTGCTTCTCCTATTCATAAGTGTTTGAAATTTCCCCATAATGGTGAAGTTGTTAGTGTCAATCATAGTCTCTTTAAACTAGCTGAAAGAACTTCTAGCGTTCCTATTGATTACTTTCGGCCTAAACAATTCCAGTCTCTTCCTCCGCGAAGTGATCATCTTTTTAAATCTTATCAAAAGTGGAAAACAGATATGATCCTATCTCTAAGTGAACCTAGAACACCCAAACTTGACATTCCTATCGTTCTTGAGAAGGAAGTTCTTCCTTTGAAAGATAAAACTAATGTCTTTCCTCAAGAAGATTCCCAACCCATCCCTATGGATGTGACTATGCCTATGATTAATAAACTTCCTAAAAGTAGACCTATTCCTCCTCATCATGATGGACTTGGTCTCCTTCCTAAACCAAATATTCCTCCCTTATATGGAGCAGTTCCTCCTCCTTCCTCTTATGGAGAGAAGAGACCTTCCTCTTCTCCTATTATTCAACCTAAGAGACCACAACCTAAACACCCAAGTGATAAGGATGAGAACATTCCTCCTCCTCAATCTTCTCAACTTCCTACTAAGACTAGACGAAATCGTTCTGCACGTGAACGCCGACAAAAGCGTCGTCTTAGAGCTCAAGCAGCTGCTTCTCAAACTTTGCAATCTCCAAAAACACCTTCAACAAGCATTATTCCATTTTCTCCAAAATCTCCAAAACATAAGATGCATGATGGTCTTGATCCTGTGCGAATTAAAGACCCTATTTTTATAAATCTTGATGATGCTATAGATGAAAATGTTATTCATGATGAAAATGTTGCTTCTCTTGCTTCTGATAGTGAATATGAACTTGTTGATATTGATAACCATTTATCTAATGAATTTTCTAAAGCACTTATCCTAGCTCCTAGACAAGAACAACGTGGCTCAGAACATGAACATAGCCCTTGTTTGGATCTTGTGATAGCTCCATCTACTGTGTTGGATGTTCCTCCTCTAGCGTGTTCCCTGCCTTCCCGAAACATTGATCAGCAAGATCGAGGGGTAGATGACATGCTAGACTAGTTACATTAGCATAGCAGATTCTCTCCTCCTCTCTTGTGTTACTTCTTCTATATGTTATTCTCATTCTTCTATTTGTTGTCCTTGGTGTTGTCTACTTGAGGACAATGCAAAGCATTGAGATCTCTTTTGGTCTCTCTCATGTTGACTCAAAAGACACATGTGTTCCCTTCTTCTAGGTGACCTTCCTTGATTGGGGAATGAAGAACAATTATGCATACATACATATGATATATATACATGAATTATCATACAGCATACTGACCCCGAGGAAAGTGAAGTCACCTCGTGCTTTGTGTTTTTTGTCTATTATCCTTGGGCTTATCTCACACTTGGGGGCTAAATCCTTGTGATAACGTGCTCCTTTCCCTTTCTCATTTTCTTATATGTATCACTACCTTAAAACAATCACCCCTGGTGAGGCATGTGCGATCACTTTAACGTAGGGGGGCATACATCCCGTTCATATCTTTTCAAGATACTTGAAAATTTCTTGACAAAATTAGCTTTGCCTTGAAAATTTTTGATATCTTTCTTGCATGACTCATAGTCAGGGAACCTTACTATTGACAGTCATGGTTCGCCCTCGTGATCTTCCCTTTTACTTTGTCAATCGAAGTCGTAAGATCCTTAGTCCACTGGGGGCTTGGTGTATCTTGCCTCCTTGACGTGGTGAAAGTCTTTCAATGTTGTTTCCTTGTACTTTATCGGAAGTATGAGCATACGCCTATACTCCCGCTAAAGTGGGGGCTAAATGTAGCATCCTAAAATTGTGACACTTGCAATTTCGACTACATTTGGGTCTTCACGATGGTGACGCAACATGCAACTTGAATGGAGACCCCGAAACCTGATTATGATACTGAAAACTGCATTTTCTTGCACCCTGCTGTCCCGGGAGGTGGGACCAGAGCGCCCAGCGCCCTGGTCCTTCAGGACCATGGTGCCCAGCGCCCTGGTCCCCCAGGACCATGGCGCCCAGCACCCTGGTCCCTGGGTCCTATTTTGGGACTGGTCTCTTTTGGACTTCGGGTCTTTATGTTTGCAAATTGGAAAATTATCTTTCCTAGTCGGCCTAAGGTCGGGAAAATCAGTCTATCAGCCCTAATTGACAAGTATATAAGCTACATTTTCCTCTTTCATTCGATATGATGGAAAAAGCGTGGAAACTATACTCAAGCATTCAAGCATTCCTTCAAGCAATTGATCATTTCAAGTCTCCATTCAAGGCTAAGTGTTGCATTCAAGACAAGGATTCAACCATTGAAGAGGAGATCACTTACAACATACTACTACAACATACAACATACAACATCTATACCTTCGCACATAAGGATACAAACATCCTTACAACAAGGTTGCAGGTACGCGGCTGAAATTGAAGATCTGGAATCCTTGTACAGAGACGAACAGATCCCCCTTTGTTTCGCGGATTTTTCGGAGGACCGTGGCGCTCGACCGCCATCGTCCCAGCAACTTTCGCTCAAATTTGCAGACAGCACCGTATCGACATTTTACTGCTAATTCCAGGTCCGCAGCTTCATACTGTATTCCTATCTCAGTTTATAAGTGAATCTTTCTCACTTTCTATGCATTCCTAGCTTAATTCTTCTATGCACATTCTTTACAAAAGAGGGTAGCCTTGCTGTCATAACCCTTGAAACTCATTTAGCATCCAATCTTGCATTGCGTGGGATTGGATCTTGTGGGTTTCAACCCCTCTTTTGAATGTAAAGTCTCTCCCCTAATTGAAAACCATCAACCCTAGAGTGAATCTCCCGTCTCTCTCCTTGGAGTTGGAAGAGGGGAGAGCAACTAGGGTTCGATCGCGATTTTCCGCTTTACATATATATGTGTGTGTGTATGTATATATATATATATATATGCATATATATGTACATGTATATGTATATGTATATGTATATATGCATATATATATATATATGCATATATATGTGTATATATATACATATATATGTATAAATATACATATATATATGTATATATATACACATATATATACAAATATATATATACACATATATACACATAAATATACACATATGTATACACACATATATATACACATATATATATACACCTACATATATACACACACACAGACACACACACACACACACACACAGACACACACACACACACACACACACACACACACACACACACACACACACACACACACACACACACACACACACACACACACACACACACACACACACACACACATATATATATATAAAGAAAAGAAAACACAGAAACATATGAATGTATGTATGCATATATGCTAATATGTCTATACACAAGTAACTATATATGCATATGTATTTATCTACACATACAAACATACATAATGTGTATGTCTATATAGATATACATACATACAACTATGTATATATACGTAAATATATAAACCTCAAACAAAGCAGGCCAATTGAAAAGAAAGAGAAGAAAACAACCAAAGGATAAAAGAAACGTGAGGAGAGGAAAATAACCAAGTGCTAAGCCAAGAAGAGCCAAGAGGAGACAAGGGGGAGGTAGAGAAACCCTAGAAAGAAGAAAATGAAGGAAATGAGGACCAAGAAGCTAACACAGAGGGACTCTTAACATGTCATGAAAAGGTTGCCAAGAAGGATTGATGCTCCATCCATTGTCATGATTAAGATTAGTTGACTGATTATTAATGAAAATGGCCTCCTTAAGTTTCCTTTTGAAGAGGTTTTCTTCCTTGAAAAGGATTTGGGTGTCCTCTAAGAAAATTTGTTGCTTGGTGACTAAGGAGTGTTATGCCAAGACTAATTGGAGAACATGCTCATGTTTGATGTCAACACACTGCTCCTTGATTCTCGTGTTGAATGAATGACCCATTTCCCCTATACATGGGGTACCATACAAGAAAGCCACCTTATAAACCCCTGACTCCAAACAGATATCCCTAGTGTCTTTGAGAGGGGGGACACAATTAATTTTAGGTCAAACAAGGTTAAGGTGTACAATGAAGACCTTTATTAATGAGAATTTTAGCAAATCTTGTGTGAGATACCATCTACAAAAGGAAGGGCCAAACTTGAGAGCAGGGGAGGATGAGAGAGCAAGGGGGTGGAGGAAGAGTGCAAATTAGATTTGGCTTTGTGAAAGGATTTAGAGATTTGCTTATGCATGTACCCATTCCACTTGAAGACCCGCCAAAGGTGGGATAAATCTTGGTTTAGCTTCTTGTTGTCACAAATCTGGTAGGCTCTTAAGGCAATGGTTTTGAGGGGTAGGGTGGTGATGAGAAGAAGAATTAAGATAAAGGTTGGTGTGGGTCTCTTTGGAAAACACCCAACGATCGATGGAGCCATCAGGTTTCTTGAGGATTGAGACATCAAGAAAAGGTAGCAAGTTACTCGATTAAAGCTCCTTGGTAAAGGAAATAGATGGAGCGAGGTTATTGAGCTTGAGGAATTTGATGCTCACCCCAATAACCTCACTTTGTCTATATCCTTTGCCAAGGAACTTGAATAAGGTAACTAGCTACCTTTTCTTGATGTCTTAATCCTCAATAAACCTGATGGGTCCATCGGTTGTCAAGTGTTTCGTAAAGTGACCCACACTGAACTTTATCTTAATTATTCTTCTCATCACTACCCTAGCCAAAAATTTGGTATCCTAAAACCCCTTCCCTTAAGAGCCTAATGGATTTGTGACAACGAGAACCTAAACCAAGAGTTATCCCACCTTCAGCAAGTCTTCAAGTGGAATGGGTATATGCATAAGCAAATCTCTAAAGCCTTCAACCAAGCTGAATCTCATTTCCATGCTTCCTCTACCCCCTTGCTCTCTCATCGTCCTCTTCTCTCAAGGGTGGACCTTCCTCTTGTAGATGGTATGTCCCACAAGATTGTTAAAATTCTCATCAAGAAGGGTCTCCATTGTGTGTTTAAACCTTGTCTAACCTTAAATAAGTGTGTTATGCCTCATAAGGATACCCTAAAGGAAACAACTACAAACACTAAAAAAGAGTGCAAATAATTTTTTTTAAACAATCAGAACACATTAATGAACTTAAAGTTGCATTTAGTTAAACATTACAATAGCATTTGCACAAGTGGAAGACTTAAATAATCACCTAAAGGGTTTCCAATGAACATTAAGGTGTATGAATCCATTTAACAATGAGATTGATTAAACCTACTCATGATAGAATGATTACCACATGAACATAGCAATTGAATTCCATAGGAGATTAAACTAAGTATGATTGAATTTAAACTACTGTCATTTGTTATTTTACGTCACTAAAGCTACTTTTATCATAATCCATATTACTAAATTTAATTTATAACTTCATACATACAATTAAGATTAATATCAGCCAAATTACATTATACATTTTAACTATAATACCATTCATACATACAAACTTAAAAGGAACCAGATGAAGACATACACCACACAAAACCAATTGATATTGAAGTTCAACCCTAATGAGCTATGTCTCTGGGTCTGATTCAAGTACAAGACCATTCTAATAAATAAAAGATGGAAAAATACATAATGTTTACATCAATTACATCCTTCCATCAAGGCGAACATAAACAAATGATACAACCGACAACATAAGGGTCCAAGATATACAACTATGTTGTGAGGAGATGAGATGATCCAACTGGTACAACAACATGAAATAAATCCAAGAGAAACATCTGGAGCACCTGTGAAGCTAATCCATCGCAAGAAGGCACAAACAAAATACCCAATGGAAAGTGGTACTATGGCCCGACCATGTGGCCCAAAAAGGAATCACCCCTCTGTGCTAGGAGATAGTACTAAGGCCCCCAATCAAGCCACAAAAAATTATTGCATGGTCTCACATGTACATCAGGTACTCACACAACAGTGCTCCAAGTAAAGAGAACACATGACTACACACTAGTGAACATAAATGAAGAGTGTCATCACATAGTTGGTATGGGTTATCTTGGCAGGCCCCCATAGGCCATGACCCCCTTCCTTGGTATTCATGGTAGCCTTTCCTGAACCTCCGACCCCCATACATGACTCATGAGGACCCAACAAACCTTTCATGAAGACTAGGTAGTTGGTTTTCCATTCCAGGCCTTCCCACTGCATCCTGAGTTTGTACTAGCACTCAAACATGAGCGGGGCACAATTTATCTTGATTAATGTTTGTAGAACCTAACCCCACAATTTTTTTAATTAAGTTATCACTTATTACTCAATTTTCAATGGGTTATCCTGCTACCTCTTTGGGCATGAGCCCCACTTGAAAGCCACTCTTCCTTATAACACTACACAACCTCCAAAGAACCCCAAGACAAATTAGAAAATCCAACCAACATAATGAGTTTTCAAAAAGAAAAACTAAAGGAGAACTTGATTAAACAAACCTTCTACCAAGGTTAAATCAATTAGAGGTGTGAAACGAATAACTCATTTATCCACAAAACAAGACCAAAACCACAATAAGGCGAGTACGATTGCAACCAAAACATAACCCAATCAACTTGCACAATAAACTTACATTCAATAACATGCCATCATGACACAAAATTGAGTCTTACAAATCGGCACCAAAAATCCACCAAGTTGAGTAAAACTCAAATGAATACACTTGCACTCTAAATCATCCATGTTAAGGAATCATAACATTCACTCAAAATATACTTAAAAGCCAATGTCAACTAATTGCATCTATTTCAATAACTGACTCTTTCATGAAAATAAAATCTACATTAGAGAATAACGCATCAAAAGGGTCCAAGTAAACATACACCCCAGATAACTTTGCTTAATACTTGATTTTAAACCACACACCTTAAAGGAATAACAACAACTCATAGCCTAATTAAACCATCATTTATAAACAAATATATAATAATTTCAATTTAAGCCAATTTGGCTCTAACAAATACCATTTGAATTTGAATTTCAAATTAATGAAAATATCATTTAAAATACTTTTGAAAACTAAATTCAATATTTAAATCAAAATAATCTTTTCCAAATTAAAATTATTTTGACTAACAAAATTGATGGTTATTCCTATAGCCTTTGTTTTCACAAAATCATTTACTATTATATCCAATCAAATTTAACATTCTATTCGTATTGCTAATTTAAAATACATAGTATAAATACACACACACACAGATATATATATATATATATATATATATATATATAGATTTGTGGATTGAATCGGATCCATTCTCCTAGCGTTAGGGCCAATTTATGTAATTGAATACATGTTCTGGAAATGCATTGTTGCCATGAGTTATTTGTGTGAATTTAAAGTGCAATGCGTAATATTTTATATTATTTTTAATCCGATATATATATATATATATATATATATATATATATATATATATATATATATATATATATATATATATATATATATATTCAATACTAAAATCATATTTCTTTTAAAAACCACATTTCCTCTAACACCACTTTCTAAATAAAAATTATAAATTACAACATATATATAAATATCTTTCTAAAATGATATATATTGTAATTTGTAATTTTTATTTAGAAAGTGGTGTTAGAGGAAATGTGGTTTTTAAAAGAAATATCATTTTAGTATTGAATATATAAATATATATGTATTTATATTTATATGTATATGAATATATATAAATATAAATACATATATTTATATATTCAATACTAAAATGATATTTCTTTTGAAAACCACATTTCCTCTAACACCACTTTCTAAATAAAAATTACAAATTACAATATATATCATTTATATATATATTTAAATCGAATGAAAAATAATATTAAATATTACACATTGCACAGGAAATAACATTTAATGTAATTTTGTTTTGACTGAGTTTTTTTTTTAAATTCACACAAATAACTCATGGCAACAATGCATTTCCAGAACATGTATTCAATTACACAAATTGGCCACAATTCCACATAATAATTTCACATTTAAAAAATCAGATTCATATTTTTTGAAACATGTAAGGAGACCACTAAGTAGGTTTTAGAAGCCATCCACCATTGATGGACTTCCTTCACTTTTTGGGCATAAATAAAATTTTTGGCAGCATTTCCCTAAAGCAACTCTCATAAAAAAAAAAATGAAACATACAAATTCAAATCTAAACTAAAATCCAAAATTCAAGTTGGAGAAAGATTCTAAATCCATTTGTTATCCATTTGCAACTAGAATTACACAAAATCATAAAGAATCAAGGGAGAAATCAAATAAACTCACCTACAAGTTCAAGAATTTCAAAATGAAATATGGAGCCAAAGATTACGAAAGAACTCATCAATAAGCAATATGTATATTCAATATATATTCCTCAATATAAAATAATGCATAATCATATGCACCTAATCACATTCCAAAGCATAACACAAGAATAACACACCACAATCATAGTAAATCAACCATCCACATAAGCTATAGAAAAGTCAACCTTGGTCAACGAGGTCAAAAAGGTCTGAACATGGTAGGGGTACTACATTCTCCCCCACTAGGGTTCGACTTACTCTTGGAAGTCATAAGGCTAGGATGGAAAAACAAGGACATCTAAGTCATCGCACTCACATATCATAACCCAAAATCATCTTATCTTAAGGAGAATACTATAGGTCCCGAAGACAACTGAGAGGGGGGGGGGGGGGTGAATCAGTTGTCAAATAAATTCAAACCAAAAACTTATTAACCAACTTAATGCTTGATACTAGTAAGACAGTTAAGTATGCCGATAAATAGTGTTAACAGAAAATTGCTATACCGGTAAGAATTAATGCATGAAACATAAGCACAAAGTAATCCACAACACATGACACCAATATTTGTATGTGGAAACCCTGTAAGGGGAAAAACCATGGTGGGAAACCATACCCACAATGAGATGATACTACTGCAGATAGTAAGTGTACAAAGAGGGGTCTGTACATATAGAAAGCCAATAGCCTAGAGCTCATTGCTCAATCACAAATGGGAGTCACACTGACTACAGTTGGATGGTTAAATCCAATGAGAATGTACTGCACAAAATAACATCTTCATATGCTGGATTCAGTACCGGTGTAATGCTAATATGCTTCTACAAAAACCTAACTTCACCTTCAAATGATGTCTTTTTGTATATCCCTACTTGATCTCGCATATACCCTTCCTTAAATCTTTTCCGCATTCCACACTTGATCTTACAAATAAGATCTTACATTTATACCATATCCTAAGACCAATTTTAGTAGGTCAGCTCTACAAGATATTACAATAAAAACATTTTACAAATAATAAAATATCCAATGCAATAACTGATTGAACATGTCGGCTTAATGCATTTACAACAATAATAAATCATCTCCATAGCATGCCATGCTGATCTGGAAAAGATAAACCTGTCGGTGTAACCCTAGATAACCTAGACCTATTTGCCAGTAAAAGCAAATATGCAAATAAGAATATACCAATGATTATTACTTCAAAATAAAGTGTCCACATGATGTCTTCGACATTACCAAGTGTCTTCCATGTTATTGCAGGTGCCAGTGAACATTATATCCTGCCAGTTAACCATATACCGGTAACTATTGCATAGTTTACTATTAGCTGGTGAATGTTGCTGGATCTCCAAAGTAGGTGTATTTAGTAGGTGTTGACATCAATGACAAAACCATACCAAAATACCAACAATCTCCTCCATTGGCATTGATGGCAACACAAGATGGAAAAACCATCAAACTGCCAAAATAGAAATGCCAAGTACAAAAACCAACAATCTCCATTTCTCCCCCTGGGAGTAACATGTGTTTATCCAAAAATTTATTTTCAATACCAATCTCTCCTTAAATGTGTTTTTCCAAAATCTCTCCCCAAAAAGATAATGCATTTTTCCATAGATTTCTCTCCCCCTTTGACATCAAATGGCAAAGTCACAAAAAGTCAAGTTCATACAAAATACCAACCAATTCAATATACCAACTACTCCCCTGAGAAGTAGCTGCCTCATCAAATACCTGAATAAAAGATTTGTCCATTTAATTCTGTCGGTTGATGATAATCATCAACTGTCTAAGTCTCTACCGGTGGAGGTAAGACTCCGAGCTGATCTTTGAGATACTCAAAAGTTTCCTTAGGCAAAGGTTTTGTGAAAATATCTGCAAGTTGTTCTTTAGTATTCACATAAACCAGTTTTATCTCCTTTTCTTCAACTTTTTACCTTAGAAAATTCAGTTTGATAGAAACATGTTTTGTTTTAGAATGTAATACTGGATTCTTAGATATATCAATTACTGTAGTGTTATCACAATATATAGTAATAGGTTCTTTGCATTTTACTTTTATGTCTTTCAACATTTGCTTAAGCCAAAGTACTTGTGTACAGTTTGTTGCTGCTGCAACATATTCTGATTCTACTATTGATAAAGATGTACAACTCTGTTTCTTACTTAACCAAGAAACTAATCTTTTTCCAAGAAAGAATGCTCCTCCAGTGGTTCTTTTTCTATCATCCACATCTCCTGCCCAATTTGCATATGTGTATGCATATAGATCAAAATTTTCATCTTTAGGATACCATAATCCAAGATTTGTTGTGCCTTGTAAGTACTGGAAAATCCTTTTTACTGTTGATTCATGATTTTCCCTAGGATTACTCTAAAATCTAGAAACTATACATATTGCATTCATAATATCAGGTCTGGTTTGTGTCAAATACAGTAAACCTCCTATCATAGATTTACATCTAGTTGGATTAACAGGTGTAGATTCCTCCCTTTGAGATAATTTGTCATTTGTAGTCATAGGTGTGCTTATCGGTTTAGAGTTCTCCATCCCAAATTTCTTAAGTAGTTCTTTCAAGTACTTAGATTGACTCAAAAATATGCCTTTATCAGTCTGTAAAATCTACAATCCTAAAAAGAATTTTATTTCTCCAATCATAGACATTTCAAATTCATGCTGCATTTCAAGAGAAAATTCTTTGCATAATCCATCCTCTCCTCCAAAGATTATATCATCAACAAATACTTCCATAATCAAGATGTCATCATTAGTTACTTTGTAATATAAATTGCTATCTACATTTCCTTTAGTAAAACCAATCTTTAAAAGATACGTATCCAATCTTGCATACCAAGCTCTTGGAGCTTGTTTTAATCCATACAGATTTTTTCTTAATCTGCAAACCATATCATTGTCATCTATCAAGGAAAATCCATCAGGTTGTTCAATATAGACTTCCTCTTCAAGATCTCCATTCAAAAATGCACATTTGATATCCATTTGATAAACTTTGTAATCCTTGTGAGTTGCAAAGGCCAAGAATAATCTAACTGCCTCAATTATGGTTATTGGTGAAAAGGTTTCATTGTAATCAGCTCCTTCTTTCTAAGAATATCCCTTACACACTAGTATTGCTTTATTTTTGACAACCTTACCATCTTCATTGAGTTTGTTTCTAAATACCCATCTGGTTCCAATTACATTTTTATTTTTAGGTTGGGGAACTAATGTCCAAGTATTATTTTTCTCAATTTGTCCTAATCCTTCTTCCATAGCTTTAATCCAAAATTTATCTTCACATGCCTCATTGATAGATAATGGTTCAATTTGAGAAATAAGACATACCTCTTCATTTGCCAATCTTCCTCTTGTCATGACTCCTTTAAATTTTCTTCCAATTATCTAATCTTCAGAAAGATTCAGTCTTACATATCAGGGTGTCTTAGTCTGTTGTTGTTATTTAATTACTGTGGAATCCTCTGATGATACCGAAGTAACTGGATCATCATTCTATACTAGTGGATTTATTGTAGGTTCATTTGTCATAATTTTTGTTCCTGGTTCAGAGTCTATATACCTTGAGGTTCCTCTGAATTGTTCATCAATATTTACATTTGTACTCTCAACAATTTTCTGTAATCTTTTATTAAAACATCTATATGCTTTACTCTTAGATGAATAACCAAGAAATATTCCTTCATCACTTCTAGGATCAAACTTGCCAATATACTCATCTCTTCTAATATAACATTTACTTCCAAAAATTCTGAAATACTTAAGAGTAGGAGTATTACCAAACCATAGTTCATGAGGGGTCTTACCGGTTTCACCTTTGATGTGAACTTTGTTGAATGTATAGACAGCAGTGCTTAATGCATCTCTCCAGTACACATGTGGTAGATTTGCTTCTGATAACATACTTCTTGCTGCATCCAAAATAGTTTTGTTTTTCCTTTCAACAACTTCATTCTATTGTGGTGTCCGAGGTGCTGATAATTGTCTTTTGATTCCATTTACTTCATAGAATGTATTTAAATCTCTAGATGTGAATTCTCCTCCTTGATCTGATCTTAAACGTTTAATTTTCTTATCGGTTTCATTTTCAACCATTGCTTTGAATAGCTTGAACTTCCCAAGTTCTTCTGATTTTTCTCTAAGAAAAGTAACTCAACACATTCTAGAATAATCATCAATAATTAGCATGAAATATCTATCACCTTGTAAGCTTTTAGTTCTAGCTGGATGACACAAATTAGTGTGAATTAAATCAAGGGCATTATTGGATTTTTCTTGAATACTTTTGAAACTAGCTCTAACTTGTTTTCCAAATTGAAATTCCTTGCAAATTGTATTACGAGGTTTCACAATTTTAGGTAGATCTCTAACTACCTTAGAAGTACTGATTTTTACCATGCAATCAAAATTTAAATGACATAGTCTTTTATGCCATAACCAACTTTCATCTATATGTGCAATTAAGCATGCCTTTTCACTGTTATTCAAATGAAAGATATTACCTCTAGTCTGATTACTCGTTGCAATTTCCAAACCAGTTCTATTCATGATTTTGCATTTTCCATTTTTAAATTGTAACTGAAAACCTTTCTCAACTAATTGACCAACACTTAAAAGATTATGTTTTAATCCTTCAACATAGTAGACATTGTCAGTGTTATGTTTACCATCAAAAGATATTGAACCCTTACCTTTGATTGAACAGGCTTTGTCATCTCTGAATCTTACTAAACCTCCATTGTATTCTTGAAAGTTCAAGAATTTACCTTTGTCTCCAGTCATGTGATGTGAGCATCCTAAGTCAATAATCCAGTCATCCTTTGATTCAACTTTAGCTGCTAGGGCTTGTTCTACCGGTTGAGCAATAGGTATCAGTTGATCTTCTGTTATAGCAACAAAGACCAATCCATTGTCTATTGGATCCTCATCAGAATCATCAGTCACACCTTCATTAGCAATGTAACAAGATTTATCTTTGTTTTTCTTAAATTTGTATCTCTGATATTCAGGATTAGGTTTGTATGTCCTTGTAGCTTCTTCTCTTAGTCTAGCATGTCTATTAGGGAATCTTGAAGCCATATGACCAATCTTATTGTAGTTAAAACATTTAAAGGGTGCTTTACCTTCATACTTACTTCCAATTGGACCTTTTGGCATTTTTCTTGCAAATAGTGCTTCAAGTTCTTCAAGCTCTTTGTTCTCCTTCCTGGTTTCTTCAAGTTCTCTTGCATAAAAGGCTCTCTAGTCTGATTTGTCAAAGGATGGAGTAGATGATGTTGATGCTTTGAAGGCCAAATCAGTTTTTATAGTAGTAACATGACCAAATTCCTCAATTTCAAAAGCTGAAAGTTTTCCAATCAATGTATCCCTAGTTACTGATGTATTAGGCATTATTCTCAACTCATTTATAGCAGTAAACTTCATTTTATATGCCAGTGGCAAACCTCTTAAGATTTTTGAAACAATCTCATCTTCACTCAAGGTTCCTCCACAACATTTGATACCCAAAACAATTTCATTTATTCTTTCCATAAAAGCAGAAATCCTTTCATCTTCTTCCATTTTCAGATGTTCATACCTGACTCAGAAGCTTTCAAGTTTTGCAATTTTGATTGTGGAATCCCCTTCATTCAGTGTTTCCAAATGATCCTAGATAGCTTTTGCAGTGGACCTATCTGATAATCCCATGATTTGTTGATCTGATAATGCGCTCAAAAGTGCTTCTCTTGCTTTGCAATCATTTTCTTCATCTTTAGCTAAAGTAGTGGGAGAAGTTTGACCAGCTATAGCAGTAATATAACCATTCTTAGCAACTTCCCAGATGTCTTTACCAATGCAATTCAGATGTGTCTCCATTCTGATTTTCCATATCCCATAGTTGGTTCCATCAAGTTTAGGACTGTCCTTTCTGAAATAATTAGTAGACATTGGATCTCCTCAAGTTGTTAAACTTCTACAAAAAGAGGACTAGGCTCTGATACCAATTGTAGGTCCCAGAGATAACTGAGAGGGGGCGGGGGTGAATCAATTGTCAAATAAATTCAAACCAAAAACTTATTAACCAACTTAATGGTTAATACTGGTAAGATAGTTAAGTATGTCAGTAAATAGTGTTAACAGAAAATTGCTATACCAGTAAGAATCTATGCATGAAACATAAGCACAAAGTCATCCACAACACATGACACCAATATTTGTACGTGGAAACCCTGTAAGGGGAAAAACCATGGTGGGAAACCTTACCCACAATCAGATGATACTACTACAGATAGTAAGTGTACAAAGAGGGGTCTGCACATGCAGAAAGGCCAACAGCCTAGAGCTCACTACTCAGTCACAAATGGGAGTCACACTGACTACAGTTTGATGGTTAAATCCAATGAGAATGTACTGTGCAAAATAACATCTTCATACGCTGGATTCAGTACTACTTTAATGCTGATATGCTTCTACAAAAACCTAACTTCACCTTCAAATGATGTCTTCATGTATATCCCTACTTGATCTCACATATACCCTTCCTTAAATCTTTTTCGCATTGCACACTTGATCTTACAAATATGATCTTACATTTATACCATACCCTAAGACCAATTTTAGTAGGTCGGCTCTACAAGATATTACAATAAAAACATTTTACAAATAATAAAATATCCGATGCAATAACTGATTGAACATGTCAGCTTAATGCATTTACAACAATAATAAATCATCTCCATAGCATGCCATGCTGATCTAGAAAGGATAAACCTGTCGGTGTAACCCTAGATAACTTGGACCTATTTGTCGGTAAAAACAAATATGCAAATAAGAATATACCAATGATTATTACTTCAAAATAAAGTGTCCACATGATGTCTTTGACATTACCAAGTGTCTTCCATGTTATTGCAGGTGTCGGTGAACATTATATCCTGTCGGTTAACCATATACCGGTAACTATTGCATAGTTTACTATTAGCCGGTGAATGTTGCTGGATCTCCAAAGTAGGTGTATTTAGTAGGTGTTGACATCAATGACAAAACCATACCAAAATACCAACAAATACAATCCACAAAATCAATATACTAATGTATAGAAATCAACATCAAAGTCGTCTAACTTCACATAAACATTTCCTGTGTTTTTTAAATCAAATGGTTAACATTGAACACTCTTCCTTTTACATTGCTTAATTACGGAAATCAATGCATTAAAATAGTTACAACAAGATGCATCATCTTTAATTACCTTGGTTAAACATACTAACACCCTTATTCAACTTCTAGGATCACTATTCCAACATACAATCATACAAGAAAAAATCTTCTACATAAATCCATATCTAAAAATATACATATCACATTGAACAAAACAACATAACTTAGTCCATCTAAATATGAAAATATTTATTTTATATCAATAGGCATCACAAAGATGGTATTTGCATTTCTACCGCAACATCCTAATTATACACACTTCTCTGCATTACCAAGTTAAGCACAACATACTCTAAAATTGAACTTTAAAATTCAATCAAAACTAATACTTCATACTACCTCTAAGGTACATAATGCATACACATTAAATGAATAAAGGTTTAGGGTGAAAAACCATGTCAATAACAACATCAAAAGATCATTCCTGATACAAGATACAACCTCATATGAAAGAAGAAATGAATATATAATTACCCACATTCAACCATCTAAGGTCCAATTGATTTAATTAGAATTCATGTAGGCATTTCAAACACTCAATGAGACAATAAGTCTACATAACATAATTATTTATCTAAAGCTATCACATAGTTCACTAGATCCAATTCACACTTCTTTGTACAACATCATACTTCATACTATTTCAAACCAATTTCATCAAAGAAAATACACTTATTTTCTTAACTAATCTCTTTATTTATTTAGTTACCTCATTATGCCTAGAATCACTCTTTGCGATGTTCTCCCTTAACACACTATCAATAGTTTAAGTGAACATGATAGATATAACACTTACACATAGCTAGGGTGAGCCAATACAAACGTTCAAAATGACCACCAGAGATCTCAAAAGAATGTCATCCAAAAGATGATCGCCATATATGATGATAAATAAGAAAAATGCCAGCAATTTCGAAAACATGGCAAGTGTCAAATTTAAATAAAAAGAAACAAGAATTTAATGGCCATTTCATCATAAGAAATTTCAAAAGGAAGTGCTAGCCCCTTAGCCACAAAACACAAGTTAAAAGAGAGTCAAAACACTGTCACAATAAGAAAAATATGAAACAAAGTGACCATTTTCAGCCACATCATAGGGAGTAACCACTACAATACATCCAAGATCACATGTCCTAAGTGCATTAGAGAATGAACCATAGACACTAAGAGTATTAGACTAACTACTATACTTTGACACCATGCAATCTTAATTCATAGGGGTCACCTTCCCAACATTATTGTTTATCCATATTACTAAAATTCACAAATCAAATATGGTAAGGAAGTAACATCTTTTCTATATTTTTACTAACCAAACATACCGTTCTTGTAGTTCTTAAAAATTACGCAAAGGTTTTACGAAGCAAAGAATTCTATTTCCAAATAGAATGGAATCACTAAAGATTAATTTCCTATTCGCTACATATATTCTACATACAATGATAAGATTATCTTAATCAATACTTTTTCCTCTTCATGATCTATCAATCATCCAAGTTACATGGACTACCTAGAGAGTATATGCATCAATATACTCCATTTACTTACTTACTTGACATCATGCACTCATAGGTAAAACAAAACACTTTGGTCTTCAATGCAAAATGAAACAGACACTCCTTAGTACATACCTTATAATATTCGTTGCAAACTAACAATTATTTCTATTTTTTTTTAAATTACATCATTTACTAGCATTTCTTTTATTCTCATAACAAGATAAAGACAGAAGGAAGAGAATTTGTAATAGTCAATTACTACACACATATACACATAAACTAACAAGTTCACCCAAGTAAGACTAAATTTCTCCCTGTATGTCTATCATCCTTATTGTACTATTTTCATTTCACTACCGATATAATAGAATGCAAATTGGCTGACCATGATATTTATTTATATAAAGATGCCACTAATGTCTTAGTTTCCAAATCAGAATAATAAAATATAATCTTTCCTTACATGCTAAC
This sequence comes from Cryptomeria japonica, assembly GCF_030272615.1. Classification (NCBI taxonomy): domain Eukaryota; kingdom Viridiplantae; phylum Streptophyta; class Pinopsida; order Cupressales; family Cupressaceae; genus Cryptomeria; species Cryptomeria japonica. The sequence continues at coordinate 574,621,530 of NC_081405.1, forward strand.
TTCAAGCAAAACACTCGCTACTCTTAATTGATATGAACACATCATTAACTATGGTCATTCATCAAATGTGAAAACATGAGGAGAAGAAGGTGTTGGAACCCTAAATTTTGGCAAAATTTAGAGTCACAAAACCATTCCGAGTAGCCATTTTCAAGGATTAATATCTTTCATGAGTATTCATACTAATCTATTTGTCCCAATCAATTCCCCTATCAACAAAGTATTCCTATACCAATTTGCAGATCCTCACTACCTAATTTGCTAATTTTCCTACACCCATATCATTCGCAATTTATTTCATTTCTTCATTAAAAACTATTACAAGTGGACCTTTGTTTGAGTTCATATTTTTCAACTTGGTGATCCCAATATCAAACCAGTTGTTCCCTACAATTGTCCACACCATTATGAATGCCTGTGCAAGGTTTGGGAGCCCTAACAATTCATTTGATATTTTTTCTAATCTTAAACCAAATGTAATTTATACAAATATAAAACTTGTACAAAGTGAAAATCAATTGTAGAGCCTACTTTGGAAATTAAATGTCACTGCCAACTTTCATGACCCCATGGTATGATTTGGATAGTTTTCAACATTGACTCTAGATGCAAAATTAATGACTGGACACTTTTTACAAAATGTCAGAGTGGACTATTTGATAATATTTAATCAGTTCATGACCATAAATTTACTCTTAATTGTTCCAATCACCTATTCAAATGAATTATTTGGCAAAATAAGTTAGATCAAGGTATGGAGCGTTGGTTCGAGAAGAATGGTTTATTTGATCATCAAATAAGGTTAGTATTGTTACAAGTTCATTAATGAAAGACATCTTTTTTATGAAAGTTGATAATTCAAATTAATATATTTGATATTATTGAAACTAAATGTTTACTATATGTGGGGATAAATGTGGCTCGCATAAGGGTAGAGTCTAGCATATAGTTTTAAAAGGGGATCAACTCTCATCTGTGCAAACCCATAATATCTTGTTATTTGAATTCTAATAATAATATTTCAAAAGGCCAAATTATATGTTTTAAGAGGAATAACACTTGAGAGAAATCAAAATTTAAATCACTCAAAAAGGATTTAAATTAATCATTATGGAGCATTATAAGAAATGATCTTATATATATAAACTATATATGTGATGGTAAAATGAAAACCATTAAGTTGGTTAATATGAGTGAAATTGGTGGACCCCATAAAGGGAAGAGTTTTCTCGGTTAGTATCTCCTTGGCACCAACTTTCCAGAACATTTTAAAATTCTTAATTTCGTTAAGAAATGAAAAAGTTATGGACATTTTATCAAAATTAGTTTTCAGCAGAAAAAATTATCAAATAATAATTTGATAAAACCTCTCAATTGAAGATGGCCAAAAATAGTAAAGATGGAAGAGGTAATAGTTTTAAAAAATTTGAGAAGGATAGAATTATTCTACCCAAGGTATTTGTTTCAACATTTTACAAGACTTGAAGGGAAACAATAATGAATCCTCTTTAATTAGTTTGTCAAGTTAAGTAAAAACTGAATATGGGAAGGTGAAATCTTCATGATAAATTACCCTAACGAAAGAAGAATTATGTTGTCCTAGGTAAAGATGTCCTCCGGAATATTTAAGAGAATTAATCTCTAAATTGGTGAGATGATTCAATGAGATTATGAAGACCAACATTAAGTAAAAGCAATATTTTTAAGGAATAAAAAATGTGGCGAGTGAAATAAGTTCATAATTACAAGTGAAAGAATATGAGGGAAATATTTTACCAAAGGGTCTAATTTCACTTATAAGAGTAAAATGCAAAGTTAAAGGGGATTTAATTTTTACTTGTACTCTTCCATAAAACTAATGGATGGTAGAATGTCTTATTCATAGGTGAAGAAATTTTACATAAATGCCATATGAGTAAATATAAGAAATCAATTGTGAATATGTTGGCAAAAGAGGAGTGATAGTCATTACCAAAGATTAATGTATTATGAAATACTTTATTCATAAATTACTATTCACAAAAAATACAAATTAAAGAGTGATTAAAGAAGTATCCAAATAACAAAATAAGGGATATATTCAAGAATAGATGTACAATATACTCTGGCAGTTTTTTGTAACTTTCAAAACTCTATCAATATAATCAGATGCTTTTTCCTTTACGTATGTGATGTGAGCTTTTTATTTCAATTGGCAGTTATTTTGTGATATTGTCTCATAGAAGATAAGGTTTCTTGTATCTTCCTAGTGAAGTTTACTTTCCTATTGTTATTTATTTCAATAAAAGGCCTACTTGTGGATTGTAACTGTTCCTTGTAAGTCTTCCTTGAATGGTCTCTTAAATTAAGGGTTAAATTCATTTGAGCAAATAATAGCATAAGACTATTAAAACAGGTCTTTTTGAGGAAAGGTAACTGAGAGATCTACCTGGGGGGTGATTTAAAAATTGTCTCATAGAAGCATACAATAAGTCTTGCTGAAGTAATAGACTATGTGGCCCAAACAAGAGGAAAGGCATTGATCATTCATAAACAACTACTTTTTACCATATCAATTACCTTTACTTTAAAGCCATAGGAATAGTTGAGTAGGATATATAGAATCAATTAGGAATAGTGTATATATATAAATTTCAAGCACAAAGATCGAATAGCTTTCACAAAAACAATCTTGAACTCATCTAAAAGCCACCTATCCTAGGAACCTATGTCATTCTGAGATAGGGAAAAATTTAGATGAAGATACTCAATCTTCTATAAAAGCCATTAGTCGTAAAAAATGACTAGTCAATAGGTATACCCGCCTAGGTCTTGTAAAGCCTAAAGTGAGGGAGTTAGTAACCAAATAGGTTCACTCTATAAGCTGGCCAAGTCAATTGGAGGGTTTGATCACAAGAGTTGGCATTTCCTTAGAACTTATCCAATCTATTGATTTGAGATCCAACAGATTGGCGACTCTGTTGGGGACTGATTATGAATAATTATTAAGAGTCTACTGTGGAAAAGAACTCAGAAGAATAGAAGAATTTTTATCCTCTGTGAAAGATGTGGTGACTCTATAAAACAAAAAAAAAATGAAATGAAAAGGATCAGTAGCATCCAGTATGTATCAGTATCCATATTCTTATGAAGCTCTGTGTTCAGGGATACAACATACATATACATAATGGTAACTCTATGAAGCATACAAGTCATTGGATTTAATTAACATCCCTATGTATCCATATCAATTCCCATATGAGCTTAAAAATCATATGCCTAGGTTTAATGGAGTGGAAGGTGAATCACCAATTGAACATTTGAAAGCATTTACTGGTTTATTGAAAATTTTCAGATTTGTGCAAAGGAATTAATCATGAAATTGTTTGTGATGACACTAGAAGTTGTTGCAGAGCATTTATTTAGGTTGTTGTCCCCACAAATCATCTCATCATGGGAGGAACTTGAGTGGTGGTTTGTACAAGAATTCTATGGCATCATTGAAGAAAATGTATATGTCATCAATCCATTAGTCCATTCTCCACAATGTTTTACATTCCATAATCAGATTCAAATAGATCACTATATTGATCCCTTGGCACATGTTAATGCATTCCTCAACATAAGGAGAAAGGAAGGTGAATCTATAAAAGGATTAATTGGTAGAATGAAGACAACTTATTTGCAAACACCTGATGATACAAGGACAAATATATCTACACTTACATAATTACTCATGAGGGAATGTGGACCTGAAAATTTACAATCAGCATGTTCGGTTGTTATGGAGATGAATAGGGCACTACGTGATGTGTATGAGAAGAGTAACATCAACATAAGAGATGCAAATGAAGATGAATATATAGGAGAATCAATTATCCATTTGGAAGGACCATCTGATGAAGAAGCAATTGATGATGGAGAATAAATTATTGTTGATAATGATGATGAGGAATGGTCTCCATGTGAAGAAGCATATTTGTTTGATAATGAACAAATGGTTGATTCATCCATACATGAGAACTGCAATGATTTAATTGATGAAGAAGAAGAATATTTACTCAATAGTGAACAAGTTTCAAATTTGTTGGATATAGAGTATCAGAAATATAAGAGAAATTCAAAGCCTCTATGTACTGTACATATAAAATCTGATACTCAAGATATGCAACATAGAAATTCACTGAAGATAGAAGAGGTGAATATGTTTAAAGAGGAGGTTATATTTAATAGAAATGTACATTGTGATGAACACATAGAAGAAAATACATTTGAAAATGGCCTACAAATTTTTTCAAATCCATTATATGGTGAAGTCTTAGAGGAATCTCAATTATTTTGCAAGGGAATATACGCATATGGTATGTTTGAATTTTCCAGTCCAATGTTTGAAGAGGAAAAAGTAAGTTTAGATGGAATGAGCAGTAAAGTGATGGATGTTGGTTCGGTGGGAAAATATGAGGTTTATAGTTTTGTGAAGGAATGTGAAACAATATTCGAAGAAAAAAAAATTACTTCTTGAATTCCAATATTGGCATTGATAAGGATGAAATAAAAGTTGAACAACAAAAAATTTCGATTAAAGTGGAGCACCCATATAATATAGGGATGGACAATAGGGCATTTGAGGACATGAAGATATTTCAAAAGGAAAATGGGAAAAATATATTTTTTCAACTTTTTATGAGGAAATACCCAAAGAAGAGAGTAATAATATTTTGAACACTAATCTTGATATTTCACCTAAACCTAAGCATGAAGTAGAAGGCAAAAAAAAATGTCATGTGGGTAATGTGCAACATGCTAGAAAAAGAGGAATGAGAAATAAGACATATGTAAACCAGGGACAATTTCAAAGTGTGGATATAATAATTTATGAAATTCCAAAGTCCTCAAAAGTTAAGGGGAAAAGGAGATAGTAATTTCCCAAGTAATTACTCAAATGACCATTATCCAAGTTATACGACAAATTATAATAATAAAACTCACTATAACATATATGCCAAACATGGAAAGATGACAATTGATGTGCCTCATGATGAGATCAGATTGGTCAATGATATGTGCCAAATTGGAATGTCGTTGCAAAATGAGAACCAAGTGTTTGATCTAGGAAAAATGAGTTTTCATATTTTTGGGACCTAGGGGCCACCAGATGCAGTTTTAACATAATCTACAAAAGGGAGGTGATTGGAAATGGTCTACTCTACCACAGAAAACTGAACTCTTTCTATGCCCACAAGGGGCATACATCCCCAGATAGAGCCACTATTGGAACCCTAAATTCTAGCAAAATTTAGGGTCACACAACCATTCTGAGTAGCCATTTTCAAGGATTAATATATTTCATTAGTCTTCGTACTAATATATTTATACCAATCAATTCCCCTATCAAAAAACTATTCCTATACAAATTTTCAGATCCTCACTACCTAATTTGCTATTTTTCCCACACCCATATCATTTGCAATTTATCTCATTTCTCCATTAAAAACTATTACAAGTGGCCCTTTGTTTGAGTTCATATTTTGCAACCTAGCGATCCCAATATCAAACCAGTTGCTCCCTATGATTCTCCACACCATTATGATCCCCTGTGCAAGTTTTGTGAACCCTAACAATTCATTTGATATTTTTTCTAAGCTTAAACCAAATGGAATTTATGCAAATATAAAACTTGTACAAAATGAAAATCAATTGTAGAGCCTACATTGGAAATTAATATCTTTCACCTCAGAAGGAATTTATCAGATTTGTGAGTTGCATTGCAATCTCTGGTTAAATGTCTACATGATTACCAGCTTTCATGACCTCATGGTATGATTTGGATAGTTTTCAACATTGATTTTGGATGCAAAAATCATGACTGGACACTTTTTACAAAATTTCAGAGTGCATAACTTGATAATGTTTAATCACTTCATGACCATAAATTTACTCTAAATTGTTCCTGTCACTTGTTCAAATAAATTATTTGACAAAATAAGTCAGAGCAAGGTATGGAGCATTGGTTCGAGAAGAATGGTTTATTTGATCATCACATAAGGTTAGTATTGTTACAAGTTCATTAATGAAAGACATATTTTTTATAAAATTTGACAATTCAAATTAATGTATTTGATATTATTGAAACCAAATGTTTACTATATGTGGGGATAAATGTGGCTCACATAAGGGTAGATCCCAGCATATAGTTTTAAAAGGGGATCAACTTTCATCTATGCAAACCCATAATATCTTGTTATTCGAATTCCAATAATAATATTTCAAATAGCCACATTATATGTTTGACGAGGAATAACACTCAAGAGAAATTAAAACTTAAATCAATCAAAATTGATTTAAATTAATCATTATGGAGCATTATAAGAAATGATCTTATATATATAAACTATATATGTCATGGTAAAATGAAAACCATTAAGTTGGTTAATATGAGCCAAAGTGGTGGACCCCGCAAAGAGAAGAGTTTGCTCAATTATGTTATCGACAAAACAAGGCTAATCTGCATAACAAAAAATAGCTTCTCTGAAATGGTATGTTACAATGACCAGCTTTCCATAACATTTTGAAATTCTTAATTTCATTAAGAAATGAAAAAGTTATGGATATTTTATCAAAAATAGTTTTCAGCAGAAAAAATTATCAAATAATAATTTGATAAAACCTCTCAATTGAAGATGGACAAAAATATTAAAGATGGAAGAGGTAATAGTTTTGAAATATTTGAGAAGGATAGAATTATTCTACCCAAGGTATTTTCTTCAATATTTTACAAGACTTGAATAATAGTGAATCATCTTTAATTAGTTTGACAAGCTAAGTAAAAATTGAATATGGGAAGGTGAAATCTTCACGATAAGTTGCCCTAACGAAAGAAGAATTATGTTCTCCTAGGTAAAGATGTCTTTTGGAATATTTGGCTGAATTAACCTCTAAATTGGTGAGATGATTCAATGAGATTATGAAGGACAAAATTAAGTAAAAGCATTATTTTTAAGGAATAAAAAATGTAGCGAGTGAAATAAGTTCATAATTACAAGTGAAATAATATGAGGAAAATATTTTACCAAAGGGTCGTGTTTCACCTATAAGAGTAAAATGCAAAGTTAAAGGGGATTTTATTTTTCCTTGTACTCTTCCACAAAAGGAATGGATGGTAGAAATTTTTATTCATAGGTAACGAAATTTGACATAAACGCCATATGAGTAAATATAAGAATACAAATGTGAAGATGTTAGCCAAAGAGGAGTGATAGTCATTACCAAAGATTAATGTATTATGAAATACTTTAGTCATAAAGTATTATTCACAAAAAATACGAATTAAAGAGTGATTAAATAATTATCCAAATCTTGGAGCCAATTTCCGTAAAAAATACAAGCACGAAGATTGCTAGCGCAGGAAGAGTGTTGTTATTTTTAAGTGTGAAGATTAAAGTGATTAAAATTAAATATTTTTATCATAGTTAATTAAATGTAAATTTTTACTGAACAAAGTGAGGGTTACAACCCTAAAATGTAATATTTATATATTTAACAAAAGAAGGAATCTATTAAAGAATAGATGTACAATATACTCTGGCAGTTTTTTGTAACTTTCAAAACTCTATCAATATAATCAGTTGTTTTTTCTTTTACATATGTGTTGTGAGTTGTTTATTTCAATTGGTAGTTGTTTTGTGATATTGTCTCATAGAAGATAAGGTTGTTTGTATCTTCCTAGTGAAGTTTATTTTCCTATTGCTATTAATTTGAATAAAAGGCCTACTTGTGGATTGTAACTGTGAATAAACGGATCTTTTTGAGGAAACGTAACTGACAGATCTACCTGGTGGGTGATTTAAAAATTGTCTCATAGAAGCATACAATAAGTCCTACTAAAGTAATAGATTGTATGGCACAAACAAGAGGAAAGGCACTGATCATTCATAAACAGTAAATTTATACCATATCAATTACCTTTACTTTAAAGAGATAGGAATAGTTGAGTAGGATATATAGAATCAATTAGCAATAGTGTATACATATAAATCTCAAGCACAAAGATCGAATAGCTTTCAAAACAACAATCTTGAAATCATCTAAAAGCCACCTATCCTAGGAACCTATGCCATTCCGAGATAGGGAAAAATTTAGATCAAGATACTCAATCTTCTATAAAAGGCATTAGTCATAAAAAATGACTAGTGAATAGGTATACCCGCCTAGGTCTTGCAGAGCCTAAAGTGAGGGAGTTAGTAACCAAATAGGTTCACTCTATAAGTTGGCCAAGTCAATTGGAGGGTTTGATCATAGGAGTTGGCATTTCCTTAGAACTTATCCAATCTATTGATTTGAGATCCAACAAAAGGAAAGTGAAACTATCAATTGTCTAGTATGTGGTTATGTAGGCACATCAAACACGTTCTACTTTTATACATTATATTTATATAAAGTCAATTTAATATGCCCACTGCAATTGCATTATTGTACTATTCTTACATGTCATTATTTGAGTTAATCATGTAAAACACAGACTGAATTTTTTTATGAAAACACATCCAATTAACTTTGAAAATGAGACTAATTGTGAACCAATACATCTTACAAGAAATCAACACACATATAATCACACAACAACCACTAATGATCAATCAGGATGAGCAAGAACTGAATACACATGTTACACTCATTTAGGGTTTTCAAAAAGAGTGAGATAAAGAACAAAGCATGCAAATATAAAATCTTGAAGATCCCGAGTGACACTCACAAGCATGCATTAGAGAAACAAGCACACAACAAAAATTCTACATACTACACAACAAACTAAGGGCACAAGTTACACCAAAGATCCCAGTGTTTTCAAACCTTGGCTCCGATACCAAGTGTAATCCCCCATCAAGATACCCTAAAGGAAACAACTATAAACACTTGAAAAGAGTGCAAATATTCTATTTTTAAACATTCAGAACACATAAATGAACTTTAAGTTGCAACTAGTTAAAAATTGCAATAACATTTGCACAAGCAGAAGACTTTTAACTAATCACCTAATGGGTTTCCAATGAAGATTACTTGATTAATCCAATGACCATTAAGTTGTATGAATTCATTTAACAATGAGATTAATTAAACCTACTCATGATAGAATTATTACCACATGAACATAGAAATTAAATTCCATAAGAGATTAAACTAAGCATGATTGAATTTAAACAACTGCCATTTGTTATTTTGCATCACTAAAGCTACTTTCCTCATCATCCATATTACTACATTTAATTTATAACTTCATACATACAATTAAGATTAATATCAGCTATATTACATTATATATTTTAACTATAATAACATTCATACATCCAAACTTAAAAGGAACCAAATGAACACATACACCACACAACACCAATTGTTATCAGAGTTCACCCCTAATGTGCTACGTCTCTGGGTCTGCTTCAAGTGCAAGACCATTCTAATAAATAAAAGATGAAAAAATGAATAAATTTTACATCAATTACATCTTCCCATCAAGGTGAACATAAAAAAATGATACAAACGACCACATAAGGGTTCAAGATACACAAACATGCTATGAGGAGACGACATAGTCTAGCCAGTACAACATCATGAAATGAATCCAAGAAAAACATATGGAGCACCTATGAAGATAATCCATCACAAGAAGGCACGAACAAAATACCCAATGGATAATGGCACTACCACCCAACCATGTGGCCCAAAAAGGAACCACTCCTCCGTGGTAGGAGATAGTACTAAGGCCCTCACTCAAGCCACAACAAAGTATCACATGGTCTCACATGGACATCAGGTACTCACACAAGACATAAGCATACAAGAATGACTCTCACAAGAGTTCTCAAAGTAAAGTGAAGACATGACTACACACTAGTGAACATAAAGGAAGAGTGTCATAGCATAGCTGGTATGGGTTATCTTGGAAAACCTCTAGAGGCCCTGACCCCCATCTTGGGTTATCCCAGTAGCCTATCCTGAACCTTCAACCTCCATCTGATTCATGTGGACCAAACAAACCTTTCATGAAGATAAGGTAGTTTGTTTTCCATTCGAGGCCTTCCCACTGTATCCTAAGTCTATACTAGCACTCTGCCATGAGGAGGGCATAATTTATCTTGATAAATGTTTGTATAACCCAACCCCCCCATTTTTTAATTAAGATATCATTTATTACTCAACTTTCAATGGGTTATCCTACTACTTCTTTGGGAGTGGCCCCCACTTGAAAGCCACTCTTCCTTATGACACTACGCAACCTCTAAAGAACCCCAAGGAAAATCACAAAACCCAACCAACATAAAGAGTTGAAAAAGAAAAATTGAAGGACAACCTAATTAAACAAACTTTCTACCAAGGTTAAATCAATTGGAGTTGTGAAATGAATAATTGGTCTATCCACAAAACAAGACCAAAACCATAATAAGGCAAGTACGACCGTAACAAAAAATTAACCCAATCAACTTGCACAATAAACTTACATTCAACAACAAACCATCATGACACAAAATTGACTCTTACAAATCGGCACCAAAAATCCACCAAGCAGAGTAAAAATAAAATCAATACACTTGCACTCTAAATCATCCATGTTAAGGAATCATAACATTCACTCAAAATATACTTAAAATCCAATGTCAACTAATTGTAGCTATTTCAATAACTTAACTCTTTCATGATAATAAAATCCACATTAGTAAATAACGCATATAAACGGTCCAAGTAAACGTACACCCCAAATAACTTTAATCAATACTTGATTTTAAACCACACACCTTAAAGGAATAACAACAACTTGTACCCTAATTAAACCATCATTTATAAATAAATATATAATCATTTCAATTTAAGCCAATTTCTCTATAACAAATACCATTTGAATTAGAATTTTGAATTAATTACAATAACATTTAAAATACTTTTAAAAACTAAATTCAATATTTAAATCAAAATAATCTTTTCCAAATTAAAATCATTTCAACTAACAAAATTGATTGTTATTCCTATATCTTTTAACTTTCTCTTCATATTGCTAATTCAAAATACATAGTGTAGATCCCACATACACATAGTATAAACACACACACACACACACACACACACACACACACACACACACACACACACACACACACACACACACACACACACATAAATCCAATTAAAAATAATATAAAATATTAAGCATTGCACAGGATATAACATTTACTGTGATTTTTTTTTTTAAATTCACACAAATAACTCATGGCAACAATGCATTTCCAGTACATGTATTCAATTACTCAAATTGGCCCTAATGCTAGGAGAATAGATCTGATTCAATCCATAAATGAAATTTTCATATATAATATCAGTATTCAACATAATAGTTTCACATTTCAAACATCACATTCATATTTTTCTAGAAGTCTAAGGAGCCCAATAACCAGGTTTTGGAGGCCATCCACCATTGATGGACCTCCATAACTCAAAAAATTAAAACTTGCCAAATAAAAAAATCCTTAAAACCCATTGGTTGATGGGTGCACAACATCACACTTTTAAATTAAAATTCACTTTATGGGCATACATAAAAATTTGGGCAGCATTTCCCTAAAGCAACTCTCATTTAAAAATAATGAAACATACAAATTCAAATCTAAACGAAAATCCAAAATTCAAGTTGGAGAAAGCTTCTAAATCCATTTTCAATCCATTTGGAACAAGAATTACACAATTTAATAAATAATCAAGGGAGAAATCAAATAAACTTACCTTCAAGTTGAAGAATTTCAAAATGAAACATGGATCTAGAGACTTTGTAACAACTCATGAAAACCGAGTAGCAACAAGAGTTTTCCCACTCAAATCCACCAAGCTCCTACCCACAAAATATCTCCAAGCAGATTCTTCCCAATAAAAATTTCAAAAATCCATTGTAGGGTTGGAAATCTCCAAAAGTTGGAAAATAATAATCATTGTTTAAAAAAATGTATAACAGCTATTTATTTCAACAACAATGGTCTTATTTTAGTTATTTTTTAAAATAATTACTCAAGCCAAATATAATTTAACTTTCAATAAAAATGATTCTAATATAATTTATTCTTAATTCCATTTAATGAACATGACACATTAAATTCTCATTAAAGCAACACTCAATTGAAACCAAAATAGAACATGACACACATAGCAACATCAGAAAAGTGGCCTACTTGGAAAACCGACAAGACAAACGAAAGACTGACAATGCTCACACTTGAGCAAGGCTAGGGTTAACATTAGGACCTTAGAACTACCTCCTCCACTTCCATTAGTTTAGTTGCATACTCTCAGACTTGTGGGACCAAGTGGAGATGATACCTCATACCTATATAGTACTTGTACCTATAATATCCTGCATCACAGAACCATGCATACATATATTTACACAAACATAGTAAACAGACCGGTGAAGGAGAATCATGATGTTCCATGTCTCACCAAAGTCAATGAAGGAAAATCATCTTGTCGCACCCCATACACTTTCACACAACATGGCAACATATACATGAAGAAACATGCACGTAACTATAGTGTTGTAAAATCGGGACCCTCACAATTTTAGACCACATTAGGGTCCTCACGCATGCGAGATCGAATCCCTAAGCCTGATCAAAGACCAAAGATTACTTAGCCCTCAGAATCAGCTTCTTCCTTAGCCTTCACATCACCCTATCCACATTCTGCCCTGCAGCAAAGGGAAAGATAGGGGCATGGCACCCCTATGCCTTCCCTATTTTGGGGTAGGACCATTTTTTGAGTTTGCATTTTAGGTTGTGCATTGGGTGGGAAACCTCTCTCGATGTCAGCCCGTGATGAAAATCAGTTTCAGTAACCCTAATTGACAAGTATAAATGTTTCATTTTCCCTATCATTTGAATAACAAGTGATAAATTTAGATAAGGAAAGTTCATGTGATCACGCATTCAAGCATTCAAGCATCCCTTCCAAGCATTGAGCATCTCAAGTCTCCCTTCAAAGCTAGGTGTTGCATATAATTCAAGGATTCAACCATTGAAGAGGAGATCCATTTAAACATTCAACTTCATTCAACCAATTCTATCAACATTTCTATTTGCAACCTCCCTTGAGGTGATTTACAATTCAGTGTTTCATTTACATTTACTTGCAACTACTTTCTTTTATTACATGGTTAATTCCAAAACTTGGGTTTGACTTGAAGGCAAACCCCCAATCCCAGCCCCTTTTCCTCTCTTTTCTATGTGTAGGTTGCAGGGGCGCAGCTGTACTTTTAGATTTGGACTACATTTACAGAGGTGGGAAAACCCTTTTTGGTTTGCGGATTTTTTTGAGGACTGTGTACATTGTAATGCCTCACCAAGAAACCCTAAAGGATTCAACTAAAACTCTTGAAAATAGTGCAAATTTTCCCAGAATATTTTTCATTATTTTTTTTTTAAAACAATAAACCCTCAAACAAGTGAACTCAAAAAAATTTCTTAGATAATAACTGAGACTGTATTTTTGGAAAATTTTGGCAACATAACAACTAGATAGGGAGATTACCTAACAACCCAATAACCCCAATTTTGGGAAGAAATTAATAGGGAATAACAGCAAAATATAAAATATGAAATTTGCCAAGTAAAATACAGGAACAACTAAACCAAATTTTAATTTAATTTTTGTTTTGAAATCAATTCTTCTCATACAAATCCAAAATTGATTGGAAAATAAAAAATGAAGCAATAATGGATTTCAATAAATGTCAACTAAATTCAAACCCTTCCTCTTCCAACAAGAATCTATAATTAACTTGCAACACAAAAATTTAAAAAACAACACACAAAGATTTTCATATCAAATGAATTATTTTTTTTTTTTTTAAATAGAGGTATTAAACAAGAATCCAACCTCAATATGCAATCCTGGAAGAAAATTGAGAAGAGTTGATTTCTACAGTGGAGCAAATTCCTCCACCAGGGTGAAAAGCAAGATTTCAATCCCAAAAAGCTTCCCCCATTCCTATTAAGAACAAGGTAGAAAATAGAAAAAAATTTAACCTAAAACTATTTTAGGTTGAAATTTTTCTCAACCAATCAAATTCATTGCTCATAAAGAATTTTTTTTTAAATTCTTTTCTCTCCAAATTTAACTTTTCCAATTCAAATTAGAACTCGAATTTCTATTCAAAAAGTCAATGAGAAAGATTTTTTTTTTTTCCAATTTCTATTAAACTTTTTCCAAAATGAATACAAGTGATCTAATTCACAATTTGAAAATAGCATTTAATCAAATTGATAGAATAAGAATTAAAAATTTTGATTTATCAACTACTCACACAAAGGGAGTCCTATTTAAATTAATCCCTTTTATTTAACTATGAAAATAAAATACATTAACTAATTGAATACTCTAAGATATAATAGTTACTTTCACAAATGCAAAACACGTAATTCAAGAAAAACAAATAAATATATGACCCACATACCAGACATAGGTAACTGACGGATGATTGACAATGCTCACTTTGAGAAAGACTAGGGTTAACAAGTAGGGTCGTACAACTATCTCCTCCACTTCCATCGAGCCAATAAGGTATGCTCGAACCTGTGAAGCCAGGTGGAGATGATACCCCATACTTACACGATACTTGTACCTAAAATTCCCTACATCAATGAACTACATATGCATATATATACAACCACAGAAAACACACCGATGAAGGAGATCGTGACATTCTTTGTCAAATCAAAGTGAGTGAAGTAAAATCATCTCCTCGCAACCCATACACTTACAAACACAAAACATGTATATAACATGAAATTTATTTTATCTCTCTCTCTTTGAAATGAAAATGATCTCCCTCTCTCTCTTCAATTAATGTTTTAATAATTTAAAATGTATGTATGCAATCTATATAGATAAATTTATATATGTTTTAATTTAGTAACTTAGTTGTATGTATATATCTTTAATGATCTCTCTCTCTCTCTGTGAAATTAATGTTAGATCCCTCTCTAGATGTCATGATTTAAATGATCTCCCTCTCTCTCTTATTAATGTTTTAATAATTTCAAATGTATATATGCGATCTATTTAGATAAATTTATATATGTTTTAATTTAGTACATGATGTATATATATCTTTAATGATCTCTCTCTCTCTCTCTCTCTCTCTCTCTCTCTCTTTGTCATGAAAATGATCTCCTTCTCTCACTCATTAATGTTTTAACAATTTAAAATGTACATGTATATATATATATATATATCTATTAATTATACGAGAACTTCACATTTGTACATTTTAATTTTTAATGATCTCAAGATTAACGATCTCTCTCCCTCTCTCTCTAGAATTTCACTGATTTTAATATTTAATGTTTTAAATATAATGCACTTCATGTGTGTGTGCTTATGTATTTATTTTAACTTTATGATCTACCTAGATAGATGGCATCCTAGGATCCACCTGCACAGGCTCCTAATTAGGATCCACCTGCACAGGCTCCTAATCAGGAGCCACATGATGATATAGATCCTCCACACCGGGATCCCCCATTGCTCAATATTTCTACGATTTTCTAGTATAGTGACCATGAGCTGCATAGGTTGAGGGTCATATTAGATGACCCACAAATTGATGGTGTGTACAAGAGTACATGCAAATCCTTTTTTGATAGTTTGCGGATATTGAAGGACCACATAGTTTCTTACACCTCATTTTCTCCTAAGGTTTTTGATGATATTTATAGATAGTTGAGCAGTGAGGTGAGGGGTCCTGATTCTTTTGTTGATGTGGTGAGGGTGGTCTCAAAGGATACCATCAAGGAGAGATGTTTTCTAGAGTATCAGGAGAAGAGTAAGTTGAGAGGATATCAGGTCACAAAACATATTGATCCACAAGTTGCATCATTGATTTACCCACGCTTCTTACCTGCCCATGGTTGTTATCCTAATAACGACCAGATACCATTATACTTTGTATAGTAGGTATTTTTTGAGGTTCATTTTCATATGAAACCAAAATACCTTGATATTCCAACATTTTATGGACAGGGGAGGGGAAGGATTGCTGATGGAGATGCATATCATAGCCATGGTAGAGCTCCACCTAGACACGGGGACCTTGTTGGTGAGAGATTTCCATTAGTAGTCCTAGCCCTCTTCCCCATAGTGGATCACATTGTAATTTCTTCTTAGAGAGAAGAAATTGATAGGATTGGATAGATTCCATTAGCAGCAGCCACCATATCATCTGTTAGCCTAGGTAGATATATGATGAGACAAACATGTTCGAGATCATCCATAGATCATGCATCTTGTAGGCACGGGGTGGCTTTAGATTCAGATGATCAATATATTACCTTTAGCATCCCCTCCACATATGAGGCAGCGGCTATAGTATAAGGTGGTAGACATGTATTTAGGCAAGGAGCTACTACATTCTTAATATTTTATTTCATCTCAACTTGGAATACCATTGGATGTTGTTAGAGAGGAGATTCTCAGAGACGGGCAGGTTACCACTCTATCAATGCATACATCAAGGCAGTCATAATATTATCACCATTCTACACATGCTCTGGCCACTGACCAACCTACAGATCACTTTTTTGCTGCAAAGGAGGAGATACGAGCTCATCAGGTCCATATCTCACATGAGGGCTTTGATTGAAATAAAGTAATTTTATTTTAATTAAAATCCTTTTTCCTCCACTTTCATTCTAAACCCCTTTTAGATCCTTCTAATCACTTCCAATTTAGCCTAATCCATCTCCTAATTATTATCACAATCCTAAGAAAAGAGATGTCACTTCTCAAAGTCTCCAAAATCTTTTGAAAACTATTAAAGGCTTTATGTCCTCAACAAGTTAAGCCTCCAAAGTCTTCAAAACCATTTAAGGATCTTACATAACAATTAATGGTTAACTCAACCTTCTTGCATGATTAGAGACTTTCTCTCTAACTCAACCCTCATCTAACCCAAGGGTCTCATCAAGAATTCATGGCTTTAACCTTGGTTATCTCTTTAACCCTTGCACAAGTGTTTACCTTTTGGGTAAAAGATTAGTCCATTAGATAACCCTAACCTAACCTTAACCCTTACCTAATAAGGTAACCTTCATGTCTTCTCAAGCATTTAATACTCCTTTCATCTCCTCTGAAGTAACCTTTGGTTGATAATTATCACCATTTCATTCGTGAGAATTGTGAACATGGATTAATTAACTTTAAACCCTGACCCTTGTTAAGATTATTCAATCTTGACCATCCACTACCCTATTTTCCCTATAAATAGAGCTCTCATATCTCATTTTGATATAGAAGTTTTCATGCATCAAACTTATAGTCATTTTGCTAATCCATAACCTTTCATGCATGAAACTTCTAGTCTAATTGCTAGGCATTTTAGCCTCTCTTTGTTAAATATCATAATAGCATTTAGAAGCATTTTAAATATCATAAAATATCCTTGTTAGATTAGTATATCATTTCTAGGATAATTAGATAAATCTTATCATCATTTTTATGCTAACTTCATCATCATAGTTTCAATATCATATATGTCCTAGGAATGCATTCATGCATAATAATCAAACATCACTCATTCTTGGAGTTGTCATTCCTAAGTCACTTTGCTCAGTGATCTGAGAGAAATGATATTGACTTTAGGGATCTTGTGAGATAGAAAATAATGGGACACCCCTTGGGAAGTTGAGCTATTTTGATATAGTTCCTATAACTTGCACCAAGAGTCTCACTGGTGTGTGGACCTTTTGAATCAGACTTTTACATTTCCATCACCCTCATTTCCCGCACACATCTACACACCATTACAACAAACCTTAGAATCAGTGTTTCGAGAACTCTTGGCAAATAATATTATCACATTGCCAGCCATGAACAACTTTGAAACCTAGATCAAATCACATTGGTGGAATGACTCACATTTTTGTGATTTTCATCACAACAAAGGAAATCACACAAATGATTGAATGAGGCTGATGAACATCTTTAGGACATGATCAATAGAGGTGATTTAATAGTTGATGGTCACAAAATTAATAGTGACCATGACGCCTTTAAAAATCATGTTCTGAATTACAAAAAGGGAGGAGCTTCAACATCGAACCATACCAGAGGATCTTGTATAAATCACCTATACGGTAACACCATTAATCACATGTTGATAGATGACAACCAAGTAAATGTCATAAAAATCAAGGACAAACAAGAACACGTGTCGATCAATGTTACAACTAGAGCACAAAAATACGTCTTGAAAGGGAACACATCAACATCCATAACTATCCCCAAGACTCAATACAACTTGGTTGATCAACTAAGGAGAACTCCTACTCAAATATGCATAGTCAAGTTTCTCAGGCTCTCACCAAAACACAAAGATATCTTAGAACAAGCACTTGTTGAAACAAACATTCCTAAAGATCTGGATATTGATCGGTTCCAAGCCATGGTGGCTCATATGACAGCGCCTCATAACCTTACCTTTTTCAAACATGATGATGTCTCCTTGAATCATCCCCATAACACCCCACTACATATCTAAGTCTTAGTCTATAAACATCAAGTAAAAAGAGTGTTAATAGATGGAGGAGTTGGTCTCAATATTTGTACTTTGAATATTATCCATGCATTGGGCTTCTCTGAGAAGTCTATTGATTTGAACAAGATGATCACCATCAAAGCCTATGATGATGAAGAAAGGTCATCCAAAGGAATAGTAATATTACCTTTTCAGGTAGGACCAATACAAAAGGACACTATGTTCCAAGTCTTGGAGATAGACTTAACATACAATATTCTATTGGCTCATCCATGGATACATAAAATGCAAGCAGTGCCTTCGACATACCATCAGTGTATCAAGTTACCATACAATGGATAGGAAATTTCCATATCTGCCGATAATAACCCTTTTCAGCACTTATAGTGCTATGGGGGCAACTCAAGACAGCTTGGTTGCACACAATAGGGAGACCCAAGCTTCCTCAACATCCAATAATCATCAAGAAGAACTGAAGTCTTTATCCCTAGAATTTTTAAAAAAGATGAAAATCAAGGATTAAGGCATGGGGGAGTACTCTTTTGAACCCTTGTGTCAATTAAAATTGCCAACATCACTGAAATCCTATAGACAACCTTCTGCATTAACACATCAAGAAACACAACCTATCACCAAGTTTTATGGTAAATTTATCCAATTGGGCACACTAGCCAATGAATTAGAAGAGAAAGACATCCTTAGTTAGCTATACAAGGATGAAGAGGAAGATAGAGCTACCACCATAGAGGTGGCCATACCAGCACAACAATATGGAAAAGGATTTCGGATCATGCAATATATGGGATACAATGAAAAAGGACCTATTGGCAAGTGTCAAGAATGCATTACAAAACCCCTACAACTTCCTTCACAATTTGCCAGAGATAAAATAGGATTGGGATATGGACAACATCTACTAGCTTGGCAAAAAGAAAGTAAATATCAGAAACCTCAGTGGTGAGCCAAAAATAAATATAATGAAAACTCATGTCAAGAGGCACTACACCAAGTAGAAGAAATGACAAGGAAAGAGAAAGAACATCAAGAAAAAGAGAAACAAAAAGAGGAACTGTCCATTCAAAGGGAACAAGCCTCTTATACAAAAGTGCATCATGTGCAAGAACCTGATCAAACCAAAGTAGAGCCACCACCTGAATAAATTACTACTCACTAAAGGGAAATAGTGTATGAACAAATGAAAAGGGTACAAGCATGCTCCGATTCCAAATCAGAAAAAACTACAAAATTGGTATCAATTGTAAGAAATCTTTTCTCACAATACAACATACCTATTAGAAGCAGCGAGATGCTCTGGGACAATAATTCTGAAACCGATTTTAAGGAATATGAGTGGGGTATCTTATTAGATGTTATTGAAGATATTGAGGTAGATACCATCCACTCATACACACCCCTTTCTAGGGAGGGACAAGGTACAAAATCTTGACCACTTGAATTTGGACCACAACATATCTACGAGGCTAATGAGAATGAGCAGTGGCAATATGAACAAGGATACATCGAAGATGATACCATCAAAGACCTTGAATATATCATAAACCTAACTAGTATCCCAAAAACCTATAATGAGACCTATATCATGACACTTACCATGACCAATCTCAACCCACTGAATGAATCCTTACTACTCGTATATCATGAACTCATAGACTGGGAAGAAACTGAACACCATGATATACGAATTTTCCTAGATGATGAATCCATTGTCTAGTATCTATGTTCAGTCAACCTAGAAACATGCTCTGCCAATGAACAAAATAACAATATCTACCATCAGGGGTGTGCCAACTCTCTCAGTCACAAAAATGAAGGAAACAAAGGATCTAATGCTGAAAACCAGTCAATGGTAGCATTGGATCATAAAAAAGTAAAGAAAAAGGAGGCATCTGCAGGTGAAAACCTTTTTGAGGAACCTAAATATGGGAGACTTGACACTCTTCCTAACAATTATCAAGAAAGGTCACCATATTGATTGAGACCACTCAGTCAATAAACACCAGCACTGAAGTAGCAGTTAAAACCATACACCTAGCAAAATCACCGACAAAAGAGGAACAACTGGATTTTATCAAATTCTTCGAAGAAAAGAAAATCAATTTTGCTTTGTCTTATGTTGATATGCCTGGAATAGATCTGAACCTAATCATGCATCATTTATCCATCACTCCAGTAGCTAAGCCAGTCAAACAAAAATTAAGAAAGTTGAATACGCACGTGGCATTATTGGTCAAAGTTGAACTAAAGAAGTTATTAGACGTCGGATTTATTCGACCTATAGACTATGCTGAATGGATTTTGAACAATATACCAGTTTCAAAACCTGATGAAAGTATCAGAATATGCACAAATTTTAGAGATGTCAATAAAGAATGTCCAAAGGATGACTTTCCTTTGCCAAGCATTGACATAGTTGTGGATCTAACAACAAGCCACATAATATTATAATTAATGGACGGTTTCTCTAGCTATAATCAAATCAATATTTCCCTAGAGAATCAAGATAAAACTATGTTGAATTTTGATTTGGAGAGTGTGCTTGGATGGCATTCTTGCAGGTGTGTGTAGGAGGTTGAGCTAGGGTTTCACGGGCCTGTGTCGCGGCCCTAGCTCACAAGCGGTGTTGGTATGGTCTCACGCAGGGGGGAAGTGCAGGGTGTCGAGGGAAGACAGAGGAGGAAGGGGTTGCTAGGGCTCGCGGGTGGCTACAAGGGTGGTCACCAGGAGGTGTGAAGGCTGTGCAAGGGTGGGGATCTGCTGCTGTGACCAAGGATATCCCAGGTGTTAGGGATTTTTGGCAGGCCATTCCTTCATGGTGCGGGTGAGGGCAGGGCCTTGGGTGCTGAGCACCCATGGGGAGACCTTGGGGTGTGGGCTCTAGGTCACTACCCTTATTTGTTATTAATTTTTTGTTTGCCCCAATGGTGACTTTAGGTGGGGAAACCTCGTAGGTGGTTCCAGCCATGGATTTTTGTGCTGCAGTGGGATCAAAACCCCCATTTCAGAATGTGAAGATGTTTAACAATAACCTATTCTCTTCTGACTCCAGATCTGGGAGTGCTAGTAGCTCACGCATAGTGAAAATTAATTGTTGCCTGCAGAGATGTAGTGAGAGGTTGAAGCTGATTATCCCTCCTAAGATTATAGCTAAAGACATCAAATACTTTTCAAATCATTCGCTATACTGCAAGTTCTTGGGAATGAGGGTTTCATTGCAGTTTTTGGAAAACTGGGTGTAGCGGACATGGGCACTGGATGGGGAAATGGAGATTATGCAGCTGGCAAATAACTATTTCATGGTTATGTTCAACTGCATGGAGGATCGCAATAGGGTCTTTGAAGGAGGCCGTATTTTTACAACCAGGTGGGATTATTCATCAAACCTTGGCATGCAGGGTTTAATCCTTCAGAAGAGTTCCCAAATAGAGTTCTGGTGTGGGTTCGGCTACCATGTCTTCCAGTGGAATGTTGTCAAGACGATGTACTATGGATGCTAGCTGCTCTACTTGGGAGGCCAGTGGGATCCTCGTCGCAAACTCTAGGGAGAAAGGTAATGACCTTTGCACGTATCTGTGTTGAAATAGATCTTAGTAAACCCTTGCTAGATGCTATAGATATGTGTGCAGGCTCTTATTCATGGGTTCAACAACTAGATTACAGGACTTTACCATTTCGCTGTTGTCCATGTCATGAGTATGGTCATTTACAGCATAAGTGTCCTAGATACAAACTAGTAGTGCGACAACCTCAGCAGTCAGAACTGAACCTTGACAAGGCTGAGAAAGGGAAAGTTGCCATGTTGGGTGTGGTAGAGGGTGCTGATGGTTTTGTCTCACTTAAGACAAAGAATAGGAACATAAGACAAAAGAGACCCTTACAGAAGAAACATGAGCAGGAAACCTTTAACAGATTTGAGGCCTTGGATGATCTGAGTCATCAGTAAGTAAACTCAAGGTTAACCCCTCTAGATCAGGGAGTATCAGGAGGGGTGCTAGAAAGTGTAATGGAGGAATCTTCCCAAGCCTTGCTAGTGGTTGGAATCCAGCAGATGGAGATGGACCAGACATTAGGGGTTCAGTTGGGCCTGGCTCCTAGCATTGAGGTGAATTGGGCTGAGGGGGAGGGTTCTCTGATAGCTTCAAAACTGGAACCGGTTAGGGCTAAAAGTAATAAGTCAGTCATTTACCTGGGTCTACACCAGCGGGATATTAAGAAAAGTGTTACAAAGAAGAGCTCAAAGGCTGGGAGAAAGAAGGATCTAGATAAGATCAAATTGATGGGGGAGAATTTGGTTGAGTCAGGGTCAGTGAAGACTTTGGATTCTCACTTTTCCAAACCTCCTAAATGATTGTGCTCTCATGGAATGTAAGGGGCTTGAACAGTGGCCCTAGACAAAAACTTGTTCAAGAGTTGATTAGGAGTCACTCACCTGATGTCCTTTTCTTGCAAGAAACTAAAATTTTAGTGGAGAGTATGATGGGTCACATGTCAAAGCTGTGGGGGTGAGGCGAGTGTCAATGTGTTGGGGCAACTGGTTCCTCAGGAGGGGTGGCCTATCTTTGGAACCCTTTAAGGTTCTACCATGTCTGGTGGGTTGCCTCCAGATCCTCATTATCTGGGGTGATGTCTAGTCTTGAGACTGGGGAATTCATCTTGTTTTCAAATATCTATGCTTCCACTGATTTTCAAGGTAACCAAAGCTTATGGTCACATGTGTCAGGTATGCGAAGGTTGGCCCCTTTTCATCCATGGATTATGGCAAGAGACTTCAATGCCATCCTGGAGTTGAGTGATAAGAAGGGGGGTGTAATGCGGTTGGAACCTTCTTCTTTCCTTTTCCAGGATAGTATCTCCTTGATGCAGCTAGTTGACATCAAGCCTAGAAATGGTTTGTTCACTTGGAACAATAGGAGGGTGGGAGAGAATTGGATTGTTGAATGATTGGATCATTTTCTGGTTTCCTATTTTTGGATCAGAGGGGGGTGGTCCACAAGCTCTAAGATTCTTGACTGGAGAGGGTCGGATCATTGGCCCATCAAGCTGGTTTCATCTTCAGCTTAGGTAGTCCATTCACCTTCATTCAAATTCCAAATTATGTGGCTTCAGGACCTTTCTTTGCAGGCTCTTGTTGCAGATTGGTGGAGGAAAGGGAGACTAGCCTTTAGCACTACCATGTACTCTTTTGCCAAGCAGTTGCAATATGTTAAGTTTCAGCTTAAGCAGTGGAACCATCAAGGTTTTGGGAACATTTTTCATGAGAAGAAAGCTACACAAATTGTGCTGAATGAGATCACCAGTGAAATTAGGGAGCATGGGTTCCAGGGAACTACTTAGAGAGGAAGACAGGGTGGTAAAGGTGGTAGAGGAATGGGAGCTTTGGGAAGAAATATATTGGAAGCAAAGAGCTCGTATTGACTGGTTGAAGGAGGGGGACAAGAACACTACTTTCTTCTTCAACTTAGTGAAAGCAAGAAGACACATAAATTCCATTCTTGTTCTGGTTAATGACAGAGGTGAGCAGTGCTTATCCCTACAGGAGATGTTTAGGGAGTCTCTCCAGTTTTTCTAGTCCCTCTTTAGGGAGGACTCTCAGGGGGAAACAGTGGAGGAGAATCTGGTTCTAGATTGCATCCCTTCTCTTGTCTCAAGGGAGAGGAATGCGTAGCTTTTGTGTCCTATTTTGCTAGAAGAACTTGAGAGGATTGTCTTCCACATGAGGAAAGGAAAGGTTCCTGGACCGGATGGGTTCCCGGTTGAGTTCTTTCAAGAGTTCTAGGATATAATTAAGATGGATTTATTGGAAGTAGTCTAGGAGTCCCAGTGGAATAAATAGATGCTTAGGGCATTGAATGCGACCTTCATTGCCTTAATCCCCAAGTGTCCAGGGGCCGATCGGTTAGGCCACTTCCACCTAATCTCCCTCTGCAATGTGACTTATATGATCATCTCTAAGCTGATAGCAGATAGATTGAAGAAGTGCTCGGGGAATGTTATTTCTAAGGAGCAGAGTGGGTTTGTGGAAGGGTGCCAAATTTTGGATGGGGTGGTCATTGCTACGGAGACCATTCATTCTATGGCAACCTCCAATGAAAAAGCTATGTTTATCAAGCTGAATATGGTTAAGGCATATGATAGAGTTTGATGGTCCTTCCTTCAGAAGATCCTTAAAGCTTTTGGTTTTGCGAATGAGTGGATCTAGTGGGTTATGAGTTGTGTTACCTCCATCTCTTTCTCTATGCTTATCAATGTAGACCACACTGAGCTGTTTGGTGCTTCTAGGGGTCTCCACCAAGGAGATCCTCTATCCCCTTATTTATTCATTCTTTTTGTTGAGGGTCTGGGGAGGCTGATTAAGCATAATGTGGGCTGGGGTTCTATTCAGGGCTAGAGATGGGGTAATGACTTGCAGCTGTAGTCTCACCTACAGTTTGTGGATGATACAACCCTTATGGGAATTGCTAGGATCAACGAAGCTTCAAATTTGCATAAGGTCCTAGATGTTTATCTTTCAGCCTCTGGCCAGATGATCAATGAGGATAAATCTTCCATCCTCTTTTTCAACACTCCTGAGTCTATTCAAAGGAGGATTTCTCTTATCTTGAGATTCCAAATTGGCTCACTGCCCCTGATGTATTTGGGTATTCCTATTTCTCCTGGAAACCCCCCTAGGGAGTCATGGCAAGGGATCTTGGATAAATTTCGCTCCAAGGTTGAGAACTGGACTCATAGATGGTTATCCTTTGTGGGGAGGCTCCTACTTATTCAGTTAGTGGTTCAAGCTCTTCCGATCTATCGATGTATACTTCAGGTGGCTCCTAAGTGGTTTTTGAAGGATTTGGACTCTCTGGCTAGAAAATTCTTATGGGCTGGTAATCTCACCTCTTCCAAATAAAGTTTAGTCAATTGGGACATAGTATGTAGCCCGAAGTAGTCTGGGGGGCTTGGGTTAAGACAGTTTATTCTTTTTTGGGAAGCACTTGTTGCTAAATTGTACTGGAGGTGGTGTGTTGAGCAGGACCGAAGCTGGGCCAAGATTTTAGCCAACAAGTATATGCAAAGGATTCCAATAGAGGAAATCCCCAGATATCCACTTGAAGGAAAGGGCTCATCGATCTAGTACACTCTCAAGAGGGGGGCTTCTCTCATTAAGGAAGGGCTTTTTTGGATATGCAAAAGGGGGGAAGAGGTTCTATTCTAGAATGATTCTTGGGATGGATGCCCTCCCATCCTTGATCAGTTTCCTAACCTTGAAAACCTAGGCCAGAGGTTCTTGGAAGCTAGATCGTGAAGGGTGAGTGACTTTAAGGCTATCTATAAGTGCGGTCGACTGGACTTGGAGCAATGGAAGACTCCTAATGAATGGCCGGTGGTTGGGATGGAGGATGAGTGTGCAGAGTTGCAGGACATTTTGGCAAAAAGACACTATAGCTCCCTTAAGGGTAGGGATGGGCTTGCTTGGTCTCCAAACCCTAAGGGTGTTTTTTCTATGGCTAGTGGTTACTGGGAATTGTTGAGTCAAAGACTTGAGGGAGGAGAAGTGAACTAGTGGAAATAGGTGTGGAATAATGCTTCCTGGCCGAAGTGTAATTGCTTTGCCTGGACTTTGGCTTGGAATAGATGTCTAACTTGGGACAATATCCGCAAGTGGGGATTCTTGGGGCCTTCTATCTGTGTTTTATGTGGTAATAGAGAGGAAGATTCCTCACACCTATTCTTCAGATGCCCCTTCTCTATGCTTATCTGGCACTATTGGTGGGGGGTGTGGAAGCATCCTTGTGTCCATGTGGACTCCCTGGTGGAGTTTTGTAGTAGTTTGGGTAGACCTCCTTTTTCGTCCTCCTTCCTCTAAATGATCTAGTATATTGGGCCCATCTTCATTCTGTGGCAGATCTGGCTCGAAAGGAATAGGAGGATCTTTTGGGAGGCCAAACTATTTATTCAACAATTTTGGAATAGGATCATTGCTATGATTTGGGAGACAATGGAGGATAAATGTGAGGTGAAGTTCCCATTGGATAGAGATGAGGCGGATATAGTGAGTAGGCTTGGTTTGTAGGAGCTATCTCTGGACTCTATTTATGTTAGGAAAGGTAGACAATCTATGAAGAAGGTGCAAAGGGTTGGAAGGTGGATTCCCCCTCAGGATGAGTATATCAAGATCAACACTGATGGCTCATCTAGGGGCAATCCAGGCCCTACTGGTATAGGGGGTGTTGGCAGGAATAGCAGGGGGGAGGTTGTTTTCTTCTTTTCGATGCATAAAGGGTGTCAATCTAATAATTTTATGGAGGGTCTTGCGATTCTTTATGCACTTGATTAAGCTTTGGCAAGGGGTTTCAAGAAGGTGATATGTGAGGCGGATTCACAAATTGTTGTTAACGTGTTGTCAGATCAGAAGGTGAGTGGGATTCAGTTGGCAGGGATTGTTCAGCAGATTCTCCAAATTTGCTCTTTTATGGAGTAGGTGTCCTTCATCCATATTCCTCATGAATGGAATGGTGTGGTTGATTTTTTGGCCAAGTGGGCATCGGAACATGATAGTGAGTGGAAAGTTGAAGGCTGGGCATATCTTTCTGTGGATTACTATCAGGAATTGTAGAAGATTCTCACTGAGGACATGGGTGGCCTGGAAGTTGGCTGATTTGTGGCTGGGTTGGTAGTTCTTCTCTAGGGCCTCGGGGCTCTGATTCTTTTTGTAATGCTTGATTCTAATTCTCAATAAAGTTTTTACCCTTTTAGTCAAAAGATAAACTATGTTCACCTCTCCATGGGGAGCGTATTGTTGGAACGTCATGCCTTTCATCTTGAAAAATGTTGGGGAAACTTATCAAAGACCCATGAGGACAATCTTCCATTCTGTGATGCATACCTTCATGGAGGACTATGTGGATGATTTATTGGCTAAATCATTCACTTGAGTAGAACATCTGGGCATATTAGATAAAATCTTTCAAAGATTGGAGCAATTCAAGGTCTAAATAAACCTTAATAAATGTGTCTTCGGGGTCACATGAGGAAAAATATAAGGCTACATTATGTCAGAAAAGGGCATTGAAGTAGAACTAGTGAAGGTACAGGCCATCATGGAGATGTCACCTCCCAGGAATATTAGCCAACTCGGGTCTCTCCAAGGATGGTTGCAGTCTATCAGGTAATTTATAGCTCAACTAGCAAATAAAAGTACCATTCAATCATCTACTTAATAATAATATACCTTTGAGATGGGAAGATAAGTGTGCGGAACCATTTCACAAGCTCAAACAATATTTGATGAATCTGCTAGTGTTGTTACCTCCAATAGAGGGAAGGCCACTCATTCTCTACATATCAACAATTGAAGTATCATTGAAGGTATTGCTAGCACAAGAAGATCCGGAAGGCAAGGAACAAGGTATTTATTACACCAACATAACTTTAAATGAATATGAGCTAAATTATACATTCATTGAGAAGGCTTGCTTAGTCGTGGTGTTCACCTCTCAAAAGTTTTTCCACTATATGCTAGCTCACATAATCAAGTTAGTAGAAAAAAATGATCCTCTCAAGTTTTTACTCAGCAAAGCAGCTCTTATAGGATGATTGGCTAAGTGGGTCATGATTCTCAGTGAGTTTTATAGGGTGAACTCACAAAGTTGGTTCCCACTTTCACCAACAAAGGAATTTGGTGAAAGTGGGAAGTTTATTTTTTGAGGGGTTCGAGCAAAATAGGCATGTTTGCTTGAACTACCCCTCCGAGTTCAAGCAAACCGCCTTGTGGTTGTAGGTTCACTCAAACCATAGGTGGTTTTTGGGTTCGAGTGAACCCACAATAATATTATTATTTTAAGGGGTTTGAGCGAACCCCCCCTTTGCTTGAACCCTTTTTCGGTTAGGTTTTTTTTAAACTTTTATAAATAGAGAATGTGACAGTTAAAGAGTCATTGTCAAACTTGTCTTTTTGTATCTAGTGGAGGTTGGATCGAACCAGTCATCAACATCATGTCACCAAGCTTTGTCTGCAGCAGTGAGCTTCTTTCATATTTCAGTTTTAGACCTTTATTATATCAGGTGCACAAAATAACCCTTTGTTTGGTTTAATAATGTCTTTTTTTATTAAATTAATATATAATTTGTTTGTTAATTTATTTTTTTAATTAAATAATTGTATATAGTTATTGTTTTTCAGCATTTTAGAAAAATGTTTGATAATTTATTGTTTTTCTTTATTTTAGAAAAATGTTTGATAATTTATTGTTTTGACTCAAATGTGTCAATTGGTTTTTAAAATTACATAACAGTATATATGTATTTTTTTTTCAACATTTTAAAAAATTGTTATGAAAAACATAGAAAACTAAGGTAGTAAATCAGAACTTAGAAAAACACTAGCAAAAAAAGCAAATTAGAAAAATGTCACAAACGTAAATATAATAGATTAAATGTTAGAAAAATTAATAAATTTTAATTTTAAAAAACATTAGAAAATTTAGATAACAAATTTAAACAAATGAGACAAAATAAATCCTCACTGTGACCCATTTTCACATCTTATTACACGCACAACATGACCCCTTAAGACTAAATATGCCCCTAATGACACTATACATTCCCTTAGGACCATAGAGGATCACATATAACATACTAGTGTACATAACATTCCCTTTAGGATCACATACTGTCCTAAGGGGTCATATGGGCCTAAGGGGTCACACATGTGTTATAACACATGCGTGACCCCTTAGAACCACATATGAACCCTTCTAAAATCCTAGTGTGAACGACCTACCCCTTAGTCCATCACATAGTGTCTTAAGGGGTCATATGTTGTTCTAAGGGGTCACGCATGCATTAACATATGTGTGAGCCCTTAGCAGGTCACATATGACCCCTTATAACATCCTAGTGTACATATGCCATTCCCCTTACAATCACATAGTGTTCTAAGGGGTCATATGTGGTCCTAAGGGGTCACAAATGTGTTATGTGACCCCTTAGAACCGTATATGACATCTTATAAAATCCTAGTGTGAATGACATACCCCTTAGTCCATCACATAGTGTCTTAAGGGGTCGTATGTGGTCCTAAGGGGTCACACATGCATTAACACATGTGTGTCCCCTTAGTAGGTCACATATGACCCTTTATAACATCCTAGTGTACATATGACATTCCCATTAGGATCACATAGTGTCCTAAGGGGTCATATGTAGTCCTAAGGTGTCACACATGTGTTATAACACATGTGTGACACCCCAGAACCACATATGACCCCTTATAAAATCCCAGTGTGAACGACATACCCCTTAGTCCATCACATAGTGTCTTAAGGGGTCGTATGTGGTCCTAACAGGTCATTCATGTATTAACACATGCATGACCCCTTCGTAGGTCATATAGGACACCTTATAACATCCTATTGTACATATGACATTCCCCTTAGGATCACATAGTGTCCTAAGGGGTCATATGTGGTCCTAAGGAGTCACGCATGTGTTATAACACATTCGTGACCGCTTAGAACCACATATGACCCCTTATAAAATCCTAGTGTGAACGACATACCCCTTAGTCCATCACATATTGTCTTAAGGGGTCATATGTTGTCCTAAGGGGTCACAGATGCATTAACACATGCGTGACCCCTTAGTAGGTCATATATGACCCCTTATAACATCTATTGTACATATGGCATTCCCCTTAGGATCACATAGTCTCCTAAGGGGTCATATGTGGTCCTAAGGGGTCATGCATGTGTTATGACACATGCATGACCCCTTAGGACCACATATGACCCCTTATAAATTCCTAGTGTGAATGACATACCCCTTAGTCCATCACATAGTGTCTTAAGGGGTTGTATATTGTCCTAAGGGGTCATGCATACATTAACACATGCCTGACCCCTTAGTAGGTCACATATGACCCTTTATAACATCCTACTGTACATATGACATTCCCCTCAGGATTACATAGTGTCCTACGGGGTCATATGTGGTCTTAGGGGGCACACATGTGTTATAACACATGTGTGACCCCTTAGAATTACATATGACCCCTTATAAATGTTGGCATTATAGTAAGAAAGATTGTTGATATAAGTAAAGAAGGATGATAACTATCTTTATAACATTATTTTGTCATTGATGTCAAGAAATTGATTATCTGATTCAGTATGATGTTGCCATATCTTGATAATATTGATTAGAAGATAATTATGATGTTGGTAAAAGACATAGAAAGAATGTGATGAATAAAGAGGAGGAATAAGTTATTCAATGGGAAACTATTACTAAGTTAGACAATGATGAGGTCATGATGTTTAGATTGTTTTGATATCCTACATATGTTGTTGATTGTAAGTTTAATACTATACTATGTCACCAAGCAAAGAACCTAGTCAGTAAACCCTAAGGTTATCAATATCAGTTAATGAAGGCGGAATGTCTACCGAGTAAAGTTTAGTATTTACCAAGTTGCAACTAAGTTATGATAGTGTGCATTGTATGGATAAAATCATTATTTAATGAAGGACAATGACTAGCTGGAAATGTATAAATGATCAGAATGTTGCGCATGAAGTTTGTTAAGGATCTATGGCAAAGGAAAATCAGCAGGAAGATCTACAGCGCAGATTGAACCGTAATAACCTTGTGAAAGTTCCAAGATAGGAATGTAAGTTCCGATTAAGGTAAAATGTTTTCAGATCAGAAGGATACCTTGAACCTGGTCAAGTTTGAAGATATGATGGCTAATATTGATCATGGGAAATGTGATCAAAGATATTAAGTAGTTAGCAATTGTTATAAATAAGTAATTGTTAATAAACAATGTATGTGGGAAAGTGTAAGCACAGGGATGCTACATAGTGATTACTGAGCATAGAAGTTTGAAGACCTGTTTGAATAATAGAGTAGAGAGCCCAGCAGAGGGAGAAGATAAGTCCTATGACTATATTGTTTTGAGAAAATAAGAATCTACTTTAGCATTTTAGATGTGAAGTTGTAGATAGATCTTATTACTGTTATTTTTTAAGTGACAGAAAATCTCTTAACCGAGTGGACTTAACAAGTCTTATTTGTAAATCCTCTAGCAAGGTAACATTCTAAATGAGTGTTTGAAATCCTTTGACAAGGTCACTTCTAACAAAGTGAAGATCCTAACAGATCTGAGGGAAATCCCTTAACCGGGTCACATCTAGCAATGTAGTTGTAATCTTTAACAAGATTTTCTTTTAACTGAGCATACTCTAGAAGAGTATATTTCTTAGTGGGTCTGAAATCCCACAGTGGTTTTTCCCTATTTGGGTTTCCATGTTAAATCTGGTGTTATGAGTGTTATGATGATTATGTGTTTATGATTTAACATGTTTAGCAGTTTTTGGTTAAGTTGCTGAAGTAGAAGTTACCGAGGTTGAATCTGTTTATTTTATGGAAGTTTAAGTTTGTATGATTCACTCCCCCCCTCTCATCTTCTTAGCTATTGGAATCTATACTTTACATTAAGTATCAGAACTATAAATTTGTATCAGAGCTTTGGACTCCAAAATAAAGAGTTTAGAGGTACTTGAGGAAAAGATCCGAAGATGTATAAAAGGGATGCACCGAAGCTGAATAAGTCAAGTTTCTCCACATGGAAAAAAATGATGAAGCTGCATTTATCAAGAATTGGAGAATATGCAACATATTATCTAGAGAATGATTACATTGCACTGAGCACCAACCCTATGACCTTGGAAGAGATTAAGGAAAAGAAAGAACATATTCAATCTATGATTGAAATAACATCAGCATTGACCGACTCAGAGATTAATGATCTAGAAGGCTACAATGATGCAAAAGCAATGTAGACTAAGCTCATATCTGTGTATGGAGGTGATGAACATGTTCAAAGAGAAAAAGTAGATAGTCTAAGAGAAAAACTTGAATCCATGAGGATGAATGAAGGTGAGAACATAACCCAATACAGTACAAGACTAAAGGAGATTGTCAATCAAATTAAAGGAG
Source organism: Cryptomeria japonica (assembly GCF_030272615.1). Taxonomy (NCBI): domain Eukaryota; kingdom Viridiplantae; phylum Streptophyta; class Pinopsida; order Cupressales; family Cupressaceae; genus Cryptomeria; species Cryptomeria japonica. Next base: position 574,654,078 of record NC_081405.1, read on the forward strand.
CAGGTGGAACTATTGAAGAAAAGGATATAACAAGTAAGTTGTTGAGAACCTTTCTACCAGATTATGCTATTTGAGTCTCTGCAATCAATGAATTGAGGTTTGTACCTAACATGCCAGTTTCTTTGGATGCTACTATTGGTAAGCTACATGCATTTGAGTTAAGTAATTTTGATAACAGTGGGTCTTTGGTAAATAAAGTAGAATTTGCATTCAGTTCTTTTCATATTGGTGAATCTGATGATTATAATGATAGAATGAGTAAGTACTCTGAAGGGGATAACAATGGAGAAAGTGAAATATTTTGCCAGAACATGGAAAAAGTGCACAAACTATATGAGGAAATCAAGAAGCAAGAAGAATTTGAAGCATTATTAGCCAGAAGGTTACCGAGAGGTAAAGGTAAGTATAAAGGGAAGCTACCTTTAAAATGTTTCAATTGTGATAAAATAGGACATATGGCTTCTAGCTAACCTAACAAAGAATCTAGTGAAAAGAGAGAATATCGAGATAACAAGCAGAAAGACAACTAGTATAGAGGACACCAAGACTTCAGAAGAACAGATAAAAAGACATGTCTAGTAGCAGATGAGGAATCCAACGATGACAAATCTGATGAAACTGATACTGAGGAAGTTGTTTATGTGGCTATTAAAGATGGATCAGATGAAGAAAGGTATTAAGAAAAATCTCTAATATATCAGATAAATAATAATGATTCTTAGATCATAGACAGTGGATGCTCACATCATATGACATGTGATAAACATAAGTTTGTTAAATTAGAAGACTATGATGGAGGCTATGTAAGATTTGGTAATGATGCACCATGTACGGTGAAAGGTAAAGGATCTATAACACTTCTTGACAATGCTAAATGTGATGATGTATACTGGGTTGAAGGTTTGAAATACAATTTGTTGAGTGTAGCATAGCTAAACAATACAGGATACCGAATAGAATTTCAGAGAGGAATTGTCAAAGTTCATGACAAGCATAGAAAGATAGCCACTACTGGGACACAAACAAAAGGGAATACATTTCATCTTGACTCAACTTGGAACAAGTGTCTTTATGCAAAGATAGATGATACCTGGTTATGGCATAAAAGGTTTTGTCATGTAAATTCTGATAATCTGATCAAAATAAGTAAGAAGCACCGAATGAGAGGTCTACCAAGTCTTCAAAAACCTGAGAATGCTATGTGTCATGGATTCCAGATGGGTAAGATGACAATATCAAGCTTTACAAGTAAGTCTTATACTTCTAAAGGAATTTTAGATCTATTACACACTGATCTTTGTGGTACTATGAAAGTTCAAAGTTATTATGGTGATAAATATTTCATATTATTTGTGGATGATTACTCAAGGATGATGTCAGTTATGTTTTTAAAATAAAAATCAGAAGCCTTTCAAATGTTTAAATGGTACAAGGAAAGAGTTGAAAATGAAACAAGAAGACAACTGAAATGTCTTAGATTTGATAGAGGAGGAAAGTTCACTTGTGATGAATTTAACTTATTCTACAATAATCATGGTATAAAGAGGCAAGTATCTACACTGAGAACACCTCAGCAAAATGGGATAGCCGAGAGAAGAAACAGATCAATTGTGGATTATGCAAGAACCGTGATGATAGAAAAGAGTGTACCCCAAATGTTTTGGAGAGAAGCAATCAGCACTGCAGTTTATACCCTGAACCGAGTTCAACTGAAGAAAGGAACTATGAAGACACCATATGAAATCTGGTATGACAAGAAACCTAATGTAAGTTACTTTAAAATCTTTGGAAGTAGATGCTATGTTCACAAAGATGACAGAAATGGAAAATTTGATCAAAAAAGTGAGGAAGGAACATTTCTTAGTTATTCTTCTAGAAGTAAAGCATTTAAATGTCTGATCAAATCATCTAACAAAATAGTGGAAAGTGCAAATGTGAAAATTGATGAATTTGTAGAAAGAAAGGATGAAGGAAATTCCAAAGAACCAGAAGATTATGAAGAATTTGTTTATGTTCAATCGCGAATTCCTACCAAGAAAACTGCTGAAGATAATATCGAGTTACTGAGTGATGAAGAAGATCATACAGAACCTACCAAGCCTATATTAGCCAAATATGTCAGAAGACATCATGCATCAAGTCAGATTATAGGAGATAAGGATGATCCAGTGATGACAAGAAACAAACTGAGATAGAACACATGTCTGATTTCTGAATTTGAACTAAGAATAGTGAAAGAGGCATTTAACAGCAAAGATTGGGTAAATGCTATGATAGAAGAGATAGATCAAATCAAGAAGAATGACACATGGACAGTGATCCCAAGACTGAAGGACAAAAATGTAATCGGTACTAAGTGGATTTTCATAAACAAGCTAAATGAAAAAGGTGAAGTCATTCACAATAAAGCAAGACTAGTTTGCAAAGGTTATGCTCAAGAAGAAGGAATAGATTATGGTGAGACTTTTGCACCTGTGGCTATACTCGAGGGAGTAAGAACATTGTTGGCATATGCTACTTTCAAAAATTTTATGGTATATCAAATGGATGTTAAATTTGCATTTTTGAATGGTATACTAGAAGAAGAAGTTTACATAGAACAACCTAAAGGATTTGTTGAAGACAGGAGTAAAGATCAGTTATGAAAACTAAACAAAGCCTTATATGGTCTGAAACAAGCACCTAGAGCATGGTATGAAATATTGCACTCTTATTTAATCAAGATTGGTTTTATAAGGACAAGTGAAAACAACAATATGTACAAGAAGAAAGATGAGGACAATGGAATACTGATCTCAGCCATATTTGTTGATGACATTATATTTTGTGGTAATGACTCCTTACGCAAGAACTTTGGAAATGAAATATGCAAAGAATTTGAGATGCCACTAATCGGTGAGATAAAGTATTTTATAGGTTTACAGATACTGCAAATGAAAGATGAGATTTTTATTACTCAATCCAAGTACATAAAGGAAATCTTGAAGAAATTTGGAATGGAGGATTCTAAACTAGTAAGTACTCCTATGACTAACTGTAAATTATCAAAGAATGATGAATCTGCATCTATTGATGAGACACTTTACCAATCTATGATTGGAAAGTTGCAATATGTTGTGCATAGTAGACTAGATATAGCACATGCAGTAGGTATTCTAGCAAGATTCTTTGCAGATCCCAAGGAAACCCATATGACAACAATCAAGAGAATTTTCAGATACCTGAGAGGCACTGAAGATTATGGCTTAATATATGAAAAGAGGAATAATTTTGATTTAAAAGTTTATACTGATGCTGACTGGGTAGGAAACATAGATGACATGAAAAGCACAAGTGGTGGAGCTTTCTTTTTGGGAGAAAGACTAGTAAGTTGGCTTGGCAAGAAACAAGGATGTATTTCACAGTCAACAGTAGAAGCTGAATATGTTGCTGCAACATTGAATTGTACCAATATAACATGGATCAAACAACTATTGGAAGGTATAAATGAGAAAGTTACCAAGCTAGTAACTATATTCTGTGATAATACTAGTGCCATTAACATTTCAAAGAATCTAGTAATGCACTCTAAGACAAAGCATATATCTATAAAGTATCACTATCTCAGAGAAGAAGTTCAAAAGAAGAAAGTTGTGCTTGAATATATCCATTCAAAGGAACAATTAGTAGACATCTCCACAAAGCCATTGCTAAGGGACACTTTTGAGTATCTCAGAAGCAAGTTATGGGTCCTACCCCTATCTTCTACTCACTGACTGAGTTTTGTGAAAGCATCAATTCAATGAATCTATAGAATATTATGTGTGGATTGATGCTGATTTATGCACTTTAGAAGGTTTTCTAAAGGTGTGCAGGAAATAGTTAATAGAGACAAGTTGATTTGACCGAGACTGAGATGTTACACAGCAAGGCAAATCACTTCATAGAGGAAGAAATCATGATTCAGTTATTTTACCTTTTGGAATTGTTGTCAAAGGGGGAGAAGACTATAAATGGTTGGAAGACTGAATGGTTGACTGAATGATAAAGCATTGAATGATGGAAATAACAGAAGACTAGTGACAGGGAGAGAAGATTGAAAAAAGGAGAAGAATAAAAGCAAGTCAACATCTCAGAAGCCTAATGAAAAATGAACAAGACTTCAGAAGACAACAGATCAAGGATAACAGGAGAAGTCTAACAACAATCTGAATCTGAATCAATTTGAATATCTTGTTGGTATTACCATTTAATTGTTGGTTTTGCCATCAATGCCAAAGGGGGAGATTGTTGGCATTACAATAAGAAAGATTGTTGATATAAATGAAGAAGGATGATAACTATCTTTATAACATTATTTTGTCATTGACATCAAGAAATTGATTATCTGATTCAGTATGATGTTGCCATATCTTGAGAAGATTGATTAGAAGAGAATTAAGATGTCAGTAAAAGACACAGAAATAATGTGATGAATAAAGAGGAGGAATAAGTTATTCAATGGGCAACTATTACCGAGTTAGACAATGATGAGATCATGATGTTCAGATTGTTTTGATATCCTACATATGTTGTTGATTGTAAGGTTAATACTATACTATGTCACCGAGAAAAGAACCTAGTCGGTAAACCCTAAGGAACCTAGTTAGTAAACCCTAAGGTTATCGATATCAATTAATGAAGATGAAAAGTCTACTGAGTAAAGTTTAGTATTTATAGAGTTGCAACCGAGTTATGACAGTGTACATTGGATGGATAAAAGCATTATTTAATGAAGGACAATGATTAGCTGGAAATGTATAAATGATCAAAATGCTACGCATGAAGTTTGTTAAGGATCTATGGCAAAGGAAAATCGACAGGAAGATCTATAGCACAGATTGAACCGCAATAACCTTGTGAAAGTTCCAAGATAGGAATGCAAGTCCCGAGACAAGGTAAAACATTTTCAAATTAGAAGGCTACATTGAACCTACTCAAGTTTGAAGACCTGATGGCTAAGATTGATCATGGGAAATGTGATCAAAGACATTAAGTGGTTAGCAATTGTTTATACATAAGGAATTGTTAATAAACAATGTATGCGGGCAAGTGTAACCACATGGATGCTACATAGTGATTACTGAGCATAGAAGCTTGAAGACTTGTTTGAATAATAGAGTAGAGAGCCTAGTAGAGGGACACGATAAGTCCTATGACTAGATTGTTTTGAGCAAATAAGAATCTACTTTAGTATTTTTAGATGTGAAGTTGCAGATAGATTTTATTACTGTCATTTTGTAAGTGACAAAAAATTTCTTAACCAAGTGGACTTAACAAGTCTTATTTGTAAATCCTCTAGCAAGTTAACATTCTAAATGAGTGTTTGAAATCCTTTGACAAGGTCACTTCTAACAAAGTGAAGATCCTAATAGATTTGAGGGAAATCCCTTAACCGGGTCACATCTAGCAATGTGTTTGTAATCTTTAACAAGATTTTCTTTTAACCGAGCATACTCTAGAAGAGTATATTTCTTAGTGGGTCTGAAATCCCATAGTGGTTTTTCCCTATTTGGGTTTCCATGTTAAATCTGGTCTTATGAGTGTTATGATGATTATGTGTTTATGAGTTAACATGTTTACCAGTTTTTGGTTAAGTTGCTGAAGTAGAAGTTACCGAGGTTGAATTTGTTGATTTTATGGAAGTTTAAGTTTGTATGATTCACCCCCCCTCTCATCTTCTTAGCTATTGGCATCTATACTTTACATTAAGTATCAGAACTATCAATAAAATCCTAGGGTGAATGACATACCGCTTAGTCCATCACATAGTGTCTTAAGGGGTCGTATGTTGTCCTAAGGGGTCACGCATGCATTAACACATGTGTGACCCCTTAGTAGGACACCTATGACCCCTTATAACATCCTACTATACATATGACATTCTCCTTAGGATCACATAGTGTCCTAAGGGGTCATATGTGGTCTTGAGGGGTCACGCATGTGTTATAATACATGCGTGACCCCTTAGAACCACATATGACCCCTTATAAAATCCTAGTGTGAATGACATACCCCTTAGTCCATCACATAGTGTCTTAAAGGGTTGTATATTGTCCTAAGGGGTCATGCATGCATTAACACATGTGTGACCCCTTAGTAGGTCATATAGGACCCCTTATAACAACCTAGTGTACATATGACATTCCCCTTAGGATCACATAGTGTCCTAAGGGGTCATATGTGGTCCTGATGGGTCACGCATGTGTTATAACGCATGTGTGACCCCTTAGAACCACATATGACCCCTTATAAAATCCTAGTGTGAGCGACATACCCCTTAGTCCATCACATAGTGTCTTAAGGGGTCGTATGTGAACGAAATAGCCCTTAGTCCATCACATAGTGTTTTAAGGGGTCGTATTGCAGATTGAATAAATTTATAATCATATCAGCCCAAATTACAAAAATACAATGACCTCTTTTTTTTTAGATTTAAATATACACGTGTTAGATCTCTCTATCTCTCTAAAATATATGTTATCTCTCTCTCTCTGAAATATTTGAATTTTTTATGTATTTTTTGAATATGAAAATGATCTTTGTCTCATGAAGATTTATATGTATAATATCTCTCTCTCTCATGAAAATGATCTCTCTCTCTCTCTGCTTGTGTATTTATGTTAACTTTATGACATATACCTTGATAGATGGCATCCCAAGATATACCTTCACAGGCTCCTGATCAAGATCCACCTGCGCAGGCTCCTGATCAGGAGCCACACATTGATGATGTTGATCCTCCACAACAGGATCCCCCCTTGCCCGATATTGCTACTATTTTCCAGTATAGTGATCGTTAGTTGCATAGGTTGAGGGCCATATTAGATGACCCCCGTACTGATGGTGTGTACAAGAGTACATGCACGTCCATTTTTGATAGTTTGTGGACATTGAGGGACTGCTTAGTTTCTCACAATTCATTATGACCTGAGGTTATAGAGGATGTATATAGACAATTGAGGAGTGAGGTGAGGGGTCCTCATTCTTTTGCTAATGTGGTGTGGGTGGTCTCAAAGGAGACCATCAAGGAGAGATTCTTTCCACAATATAAGGAGAAGAGTAAGGTGAGGGGATATCAGGTCACTAGATGTATTGACCCACAGGTTGCATCATTCATTTACCCACGCTTCTTAGCTGCCCATGATCATTATCCTAATAATGACCAAATACCATTATACTTTGCACAATAGGTATTTGTTGAGGTTCATTATCAGATGAAACCAAACTACCTTGATATTCAAGGATATTATAGACAGGGGAGAGGCAAGATTACTAATAGAGATGCATATCATAGGTGTGATAGAGCTTCGCCTAGACATAGGGACCTTGTTGGCTAGAGATTTCCTACAGTAGTCCCAGCCATGGCCCCCATAGTGGATCACATTGTGATTACTTCTCAGAGAGAAGCAATTGATAGGATTGGACAGATTGCATCAACAACAGCCACCATATATTCTGACAGGCTCGACAGATATATGATGAGTCGACCACATTCTCGATCATCCATAGATCATGCATCTTCTATTCATGGGGGGCTTCAGATTCAAATGATCGCTATATTACTACTGGCATCCCCTCCCCAGATGAGGTAGCAACTATAGCTGCAGAGGAGGAGCTACGAGCTGATCAGGTCCATATCACAAATGAGGGCTGCTTGGATTCATTTGAGGAGATACAAGTTGATCAGGTCCATATCACAGATGAGGGTTTGGACTCATTTGAGGAGAAGTTGAGAGATTTGAGCCATACTAGGTTTATTGGCATGCTACTATAGTTAGACACTTAATCCATGATGCCAACTCATCTAGTTAGCCCCTTGCACTCCTCAGTGATACGTACAACTAGAGAGACATATGCAAGAATGAGTGACATGGTTGATATGATCACGGGACAAGATCAGACTATACAGCCTACTCCAAGTGATACATAGGTATGTACATGTACATGTGCATTTAAATTTTTAGAAGATATGTATACATGTTGTAAATTTGTAGGATAAATCTATATATATATATATATATATATAGATCATGTTTAATAAATAATCTAGTTCTAAGTTTTAATTTGTAGATCATTTAAATTGATCATGGACTAATCCTTAAATTGATAGTTAGCTCATGTCACTCCTTCCTTGAGCTCTGAGCGTGTGCCTAGGAGAGATTCTTTAGATGTTGTTAGTGGACAAGTTAGTTATGGTTTTTGGTACATATATGTACATGTATGTATACATGCACGTTACAATTTATATTTAAATTTTTATTTAACTCTACTTGGATTTTATGTACATGCACATCTAGAGAGATAGATATATTATATTTAATATTTAAATAAATTCTACTTTTGCAGGACTCTCCCTCAAATGGTTGCTCAGTTTGTAGCCGACATGATCCTTGTTGATTTTCTCCAGACTTTATAGCTCATTTACATTTATCTTTTTATAGACTTTCATATTATATATATTCATGCACATACATGAAGTTTAGACTAGATTATACATTATACTTGGTTTGTGTTTGATCAGATTATATATATTTCATGCATGTACATGGAGCTTAGACTAGATTAGATACTTTATACCTTGTTTGTGTTTGATCAGATTATATATATACATATTTCATGCATGTATGTAGTTTAGACTAGATTATATTCTTTAAATACCTCGGTTACATGTTTGATTAGATTGTATATTTCATGCATGTATGAAGTTTAGACTAGAGATTATATATTTCATGCACATGTACATGTGTTTGAGTATATATATATATATATATATATATATATATATATATATATATATATATATATATATATATATATATATATATGTATGTATACATATATATATTTACATTTATATATACATATATATATCGATAAATGTATATATATATATACATATATATATACACACACACACATATATATATGTATATATATATATATGTATATATATACATATATATATATATATACATATATATATACTCACACATATACATATATATATATATATACATATATATATACTCACACACACACATATATATATATATATATATATAGATCAAGAATGCATGTATGTTCTCTAAAAATTTAAATTTTAAACTACATGTAACAAGTATGTACATACAGTAGATATGCATTAAAATTTAAAAGAACGTGTTCAAACAAAAGAGTATGTATCAAATGAACAAACTAAACTTAATAGGTCATGTACATTGCATAGTTCACATGGTATGTGCTTCTAGGTATGTATATTGTAGTTAAATAGTTCACAACTTGTACATGTCCTAATTACACATGTCCTAATTCCATATTATATCAATTTTACAAATGTACATATTACATTCGAATTTAAATATACATTTTTTAAAATTATTTTAACTAGTGGTCCTTAAAAATTACATGCATTTAGAATTAGATACAGTACCTTATACATACAAATTAAACATGCATTTAAACATGTACATGTACTTTAATTAACTTTGAATACATCTTAATTTGATGTAATTACAAATTTCATGTATTTAAACTTAAAAAATATTTATCCTTGAGTTTCAAAACAAGTTAAGAGATCTAGAATTTATCTTGAGTATTAATTCAATTCATGTGGGTTGAACCACATGTGTACTTTGGATTACTAAATATATATAGTTCATACCACATCAAGTGGTTCAGAAGGCTCTTCAATAACACTTAATATTTTGTCATGATCTTCACTATCTAGTCTCCACTTTTGAGATCGCCCTTGATGTGGAACTGTTTGAAGAATTAGGCTAACAACAATGAGCAAGTGACTATACTGATATACCTTGTTGTCAATTTGGTATTCAGTGAAATGAATCCCATGTTGAACAATTTTAACTTGTTTGAAATATGTCCCTTGCACTACAATTGAGCTTACATGTACATGTATATAAGAAACGTGAGAAATTAAAAATTTACACGTAAGCGATTTGTACATGTACATATTCAAATTAGTTCAAACCTGTGGGAAATGACATTCCATCACTCATCTCAGATTTTGATAACTTCTTTCTCTCTTTTGTGCAACGCAATAAATAATAACTAAGACCTTCTATATTTCCATCTTTTGCTATGACTGCAAAAATATCTCCTACAATTTGACACAAGTTAAATAAATTCTAAGTTACATGTCATTTTTAAGGAAATATTTACATGTGTACTTCATATGTACTTTTTTTAATCAATCCTGAAATATGATCATAATCACTAGAAATCAAAGGAATATCTTCAAAGTTTTTGGCCTCATTTGAATCCTTGTATGTGTCAGAAACATCTAGTGGCACCAATTTCCATTCACTAACATATCCAAGCTCTTGGTTCTTGCAATCAACATAGTTTTCGAAAATGCATTTAGAACAAAAACATGAATAATCCCTAGTGTATAATGTCCATGGGCGATTATCTGTACTCATGACACAATGCAAAGAGCTTGTCCTCTCCATGCTCTTGCATCCATGCATTGATTTTCTATCCACACCTGCAAAATGTACATGTGTACAAGAATGTACATGTAGATCAAGTTGTTAAATTGAAAAATTTGAAGTAGGAACATGTATTTTTTAAAAGATTAAAAAAAATTAAATAGAACACTAAAAGAGAACACGTACCAGTTATCTCCCAAAATACTCTATATGGAATGGGTTTGTATGTTCGCGATGATGATTCCCCAGGATAATTAGGTTGCTCAAAGTGTTTCTAACACCATTCAACATCATGTGCATCTTTTGTAGGATCTCCTCTGTACTTTATTTGATTCTTTCTTAGAGCACGCTCGATACAAGCTCTTGCACCATCATGTTCACCCTTTCCATGAACACTCTCAAAAAAAGTCCAAACATGTGGTGTTTTATCATTTCGATGATATCTACATAGTGCATAAAATGGCCTCGAAGATTTGAATTGTACCGCACATCCATCAGACCAAACAAAATGTTTAACTATTGTTATGCCTCTATCTTTAAAATATTCAAAAAACTTCTTAAAGTAGTGTTGTACAAAAAGTGTGTCATGCTCCTTATCATCACTGATATAGAAGTGGTACTCTTTCTTAATGACACAATTTTCAAATATACTATCAACACCATCCAAATTCATCTATGCATGTCGATAACACACATGCACCAAAATAATGATTTGCTTTGAAAAGTAATACTCTGATTGAATCTCTTTTTGATATACAAAAGAGTAATTCTCTGCGAAGTCAACTACAGATAGAATAGTTCCAAGTGGTAAAGTGTCTCTTAATCTTTTAAATTGTTCTGCTTGCCACTTGGCAAAAAAACCATGGCATATGTATGGTTTTATCAACTTATGGAAAATTTTCCATAAATGTTCCAATAGGTATTTCCTCTTCTACATAGTCTAGCCTTATAGATTCCTTTCCAAATTTTGTTTCAAATTTTTGTACTTGTAACTCTTGAAATTTACCATCTTCCTCATGTCATTATCTTCATCTCTGAAAGGCAATTTAGCCAAGTCCCTACATTTTCCACAAATTCCTCTTATGCAATTTATTTGACCAGTTGCATTATCATCTGATTTATCACATAAGATGGATGCTATGAATTGACTTGTTCATTTAAGAGGAGCATTTTCATAACCATCACTATCTTCTCTAATCTTTTGAAACACCTGATAGTACAAGTAAAATTTGATGTGATAACGATAGCAACAAGTTTCAAAAATGTTGTTTAACTTCACATAATATGGCCTTAACCATTCAAACATGGTTTTTCCAATATTTATATGAGGGTTTGTTTTAGTAAACAACACATACAATTCATGTTTTGTTGTGTCTATCCAATGTTTTACATGGAGATTATAATGATTAGGACCAATCCTTTGCTTGATAACATCTCTACTATTCGATGAAGGACGAGTATTATCATTCCAAAAACTTGTCACAAAGTTCCTAACAACATCTTCAATTCTATCAGAACGAGGAGCTCTACACATAATTGCCCAATTCCCTTCTAAGGTAGTATCATCCAAAATCTCTCCTTTTAACATATTTAGATATTGTCCTTCTACTAAAACAAAACTCAGATGATAGTGAAGAGATTTGTCTTTTTTGAGGCAATATATCATTTACTAAAGATGTCAACATCACTCTTCTTGAAATGGTCTTATCTAGTTTTTGAGATTATTTACCAATGTTCACCAAACCTTTCTTAGCATTATCAACAATAGATTTTTCTAGCTGAGAAGTTTTCCTCTTTTGACTTGTTGTATCTATACCCAACAATTTCATTGGATCTATTAAGTCTTTATGAGCAAGTACAATTGATAACAATTGAGCTTTTTCTAGTGTAGTGTCAAGATTGTTGAAATGAGACATTATTTCTTTTGCATTTTTATTCATTGACCTCCTTTTAGTATGTCTAGGTTCTTCACTGAGACGTTTCAACTCATCCACATCCATTTCAAGTAAATGATCTAAATTTTTATAAGAAATATTTCTCTTCACCTATTTAGCTAGATCCACAATATGCTCATCCATATCAGTGGTAGGAGGTAAGGAGCCTGACCCCTCTCCTTCAAAGGTCTCCATTGGTTCAACTTGGAGAATCTCCTCCGTATGTTTATCAACTATATTGTGTTCTTCAATAGGTTCATTTTCCTCGACTCTCACTTCATAACTCCCTTCTTCTCGAGCCCGTTCTGCATATAATTTAAGAGTTTGTGTAAGGTTCAAATTAATATATATTATTCAATTAGGTTTAAGAATAGGGGTGAATTTGGCTTAAAGCTTTGTGTTAAAATTAGCCCGTTCAATTTGGTTTATTAAATTTAATTACTTTCAGAACCTTAGTGTTATAACTATAATTAAATTACTTGTTTAGGTTTAAAGTTCAATTTGTTCTCAGGTTAGGATTAGGGCTCATAATTAAATTTAACTTGTGCAAGTAGGTTTAGAGTTAGAGTTAAATTTTGTTCAGTAATTAATATATCAAGAAGATGATAATTATTTTAATTTAATTTTTTTCTGATGTTTAATTCTAGATTTACACATGAAGAATTATAATTAGTTTATTATTATAGTTTAATTTATGTTATTCCTTACATATAGTGTTAAGGTTAAATTTTGTTTTGTGCTAATATAACAAATAAACATAAACATATAAAGTGGAAATAAATATTGATTAGTTATTTTGAAAACCTCAATCTCTCACTAATTTAACACATAAAATTACATTTTGATAAATTAGAAATTCCAATTTTGAAAATTAAAAGTATAAATATTTTGATGCATGCATATGATAAAGGTGACCTCATATTAATTTGTTATGGACCATAATGTAGGTGGACTATAATTTGTCACATGTGTGTATATTTAAGACCTAGTATTGCATAATAGACCTCCTAATTTGAAATGTTTTTGCATACCTGAAGTCATATAAATAGAACCTAAATTATTCAACAAGTAATAGGTTATAAATTTATGTCACATTTAAGACCTATAATCAATGTAATAGTCCTAATAGGCCTTATTATTAAAATCAATATGACCACATATGCAAAAACATTTCACATTAATATACTTAACTCCCCTTAAGACATATATTAAAGGACCTATCACATAAAATTAAGTACATGTCTTAAATATTCAATATATATATATGTTAGAACCTAATTATGACATAATAGGTCTTATTAATTTTATGACTTAATAGGTCTTATCTATTATAAATGGACTTAATTATATAGGAGAAAAATGCAATTACACAATAAGAAAGTTGATAGAATTTGAAATTTGCAAATAAACATATTATCTCAAATTAATTATGCTTTCCAATTAAAACGAGATTATTTTTAATCCTATTATTTCCAATTAATTTAATTAAGATTTTTTAAATTAATTTTCATTAAAAATATTAGATAAAAAATATTGAACTAATTAATACTAACAAATAAACACTATTTTTGGTATGTAATACATATAAAATTAAATAGAAATAAAATTAAAAATACATACTTGCATCATGATATCTTTGTCTTCTTTGTTCTTGATATCTTTCTTCCATTTCGGGAGAATAATTCCTTGAAGTCTTATTTTGCCTTCTCTTCTTGTTCCCCATGCTTTTAAAAAAGCTTCAAATTATTTCCCTCAAAATAATTTTCAAATGTCTTCTCTCATCCAAAAATGCAAATAATTTTAATCATTTTGGTGATAAAAAATGAAAAAAATTATGGACATTTATACGACTCCACAAATGAAAAAATAAATAAAAAATTGCGTCAGCCATAGTTCAAACGAAACTCGATAGTTAAAAATGGTTGGGTTCATTCGAACCTGACAATTAGGAAAAAGTAGAAGCTCAAATTAAGCTTGTGGGTTCGAGCAAATGGGGGTTCACTCGAACCCCTTATGGTTCGAGCGAACCCAATTCGATCGAAGTACTGTTCATTCGAGCCATCCTGTTAGAGGTTTCTCCCAAACATTTTTAGAGTTCTAAAGAATTTATGACTTCGGAGCTCTGGTTCAAAGCACGAATGAAATAATCTTGATAACCCAAAAATATTAGATGGTAGTACTTGGACCAAGCTTTCCAATGAGTATAATTTTGTTATATTTTGAATTTATTATGTTCTTGTTTTTTTAATTTTATGGAAAATTGGTTTTTCACCGAACGTGAACTTCTCTGTTCAACGCATTGGGAAAAATAAGAAACTAATTCAAAAAAATTCTGAAAAATATCTAAGCCCCTGGTATTGATGTCTTCTTTCTAACAAAAAAAATAAAAATGAATTTCGATATATATAGAACAAGTTATGTATTCAAACATAGACCTATGTCTGAATTATGACTGGTCAGACTTCAAAACTTTATAAAATGAAAAATATTGAACATATCACTATCAAACCAAATGCAAGCCCTGGATATTGATGTTACAAACCCAAATTCAAAATAACTGAGTTTTTATCATTTATAGAAAAAAAGTTATGAGTTTCGGGAGACACGCCACTCTTAAAAAATGTAGTTTGTTGTAAAAAACTACTTTTCAAGGGAGATAGAATTTTTTTTTAAAAATCCTTCAAAAAAAATTGAAAAAAATGTATATAGAATCTAAAAACAAAATGATACAAATCACTAATTTACATCATCTTCAAATTTGTAATAGTCTAAAAGTTATAGTTCTCGGAAGTTAAGGATTATTTTAAAAATGTACATCTCAGTGTCAAAAGTGGCAAAAAAGTGGGAACCATTATTGTGAGTTCACCCATATCCAATACACAGAACATCAGGCTATCAAAGGATAGGTAATTACAGATCAATTGGCTGAAGCACCACTACCAGATCAACAACCACTATAGGTGGAATTTCCAAACAAGGATGTACTCACTGTCACACTCGAACAATGGACCCTGTACTTTGATGGATCCTATACACAACATGGATCAAGTGCTCGAATCCTTTTCATCACTCTAGAAGGGCACACCATTCCATGATCTTATAGACTGATGTTTCCATGCACCAACAACATCGCTGAATATGAAGCCCTGGTAATAGGAATCAAAATGGCTATGGAATGGAGAATTGTAAGATTGAGACTCTTTGGGGATCCTCAATTAGTTATCAATCAAATCAACGATGAATATTAGAAAAAGGATGATAAGCTAATGCCTTATAAGAGAGTGGTGGATGATTTGAAACAATACTTTGTACACATCACTTTTGAGAAAATACCAAGATTGGACAACAAAGTTGTCGATGCAATGGCCACCATCACTTCACTGCTGCAAATTCTAGAGAAACAGAGCCATTACAGGTTCCTGGTAGAGAAATTATTTTCCCTAGCCTATGAAAATTTCGCATCCCAAGTTCTCTATGCCCTAACCGGTTCGGACTCGCCTCTATATGGAACAATCTATGATTACCTTAAGAATAATACTCTTCCACTCGACCTATCTCACAACAAAAAACACAGCTTCATTCAGCAAGCTGCTCGCTATACCTTAACTACTGAAACACTTTACCATCAAGGTCTAGATGGTACTCTTCTTCAATGCCTCAATCGCAACGAATCTGAATCTTCCTTATACAAGCTTTACGAGGGTATCTATGGTACACATTCAAGTGGTCCTACTCTCACCAAGAAACTTTTTAGAATGGGATATCACTGGCTGACAATAGAAAAAGAGTCCTATCAATTTACAAAGGAATGTCCTAAATGCCAAATTCATGGCAATCTTATCCATGCACCAGCATAGGAGCTACAACTATTCACCACATCTTGGCCTTTCTATCAATGGAGACTTGATTTATTAGGGAAAATTCATCCTTCTTATTCAAATGGACATAAGTTCATTATCACAACAACAAAGTATTTCACAAAGTGGATTGAAGCAATCTTGATGACCACTATAACAGGAAAACAAATCGCCTCATTTATTCTCAATTATATCATTTGTAGATATAACATTCCCAGTTCCATCATTACCGATAATGGGCTGCCTTTCAAAAATCAAGTTGTATGGGAGATATGTAAAAGATTCAAAATCCAACATGGCTTCTCTACACCTTACTACCCACAGGGAAATGGTCAAGTGAAAGCATCAAATAAAACAATCCTAAAAAATCCTTAAGAAAACAATAAATGATGTGGGTAAGGATTGCAATGTACAACTCAATCCAACACTTTGGGCATAAAGGACTAGTATTCAGAAACCTATAGGGGCTACACCATATTCATTAGTGTATGGTTCAAAGGCAATTCTGCCTCTTGAGGTAGAAATCCCATCTCTTCAAGTATCTTTGAAGGGCCTCATACCAGATGAGGAATATTGGGTAAACACATAGCATGAACTAGGGCTTCTTCATGAAAAACAAAAAACATGCCTATGACCATCTCAAAGCATATCAGCAGCAAATGTGCAAAATCTATAATAATAAATTCATCCCAAGGGCTTTCAAAGTCAGTGATCTCGTACTAAAGGAAAATTCGAGAAATCAACAAGATCAAGAAAAGAAGGGGAAGTTTGAACCTAACTAGTTGGGTCCTTTTGTCATCATATCAGCCTACGAATCAGGCACCTATCAGCTAACAACTTTAGAAGGGGATGTGCTCAGTGAACCAACCAATAATATCCATCTAAAAAAATTCTACACTTGAGTTGTCCAATGCATGGGAAAAAGAAAGAAAATACAAAAATTAAAAATCAGAAAAACACAAAAAAATAAAAAATAAAAAACAATTCAAAAAAGTGCAAATAAAACAAGTAGTGAAAACCTGGCAACAGGCGCTATTTGTTAGAGAATGGCTCCTCTATCTATTAGTACTCATATCTTTTGATTCATCTAATCTCAGCTAAAAACCATTTCCAAAACACTTATTCATGCAGCATTATCCCAAACATACTTAGCGTAGTCACTATCCTTGATTATCCAAAAACACTTATCCATATCATATCCCACCATGGCTTGGTGATTAACATGTATATACACATCAATACATATATATGACTAGGGGAAACATTCCTCTCACTTTTAGCATTCCGACAACAAATGACAAGGATTGCAGCATGCAAAGAGAACTAATGTCAACAACTACACACCAGGCCAGAAAACAAGACCATTATCAAATTGCAACTTTAACACACACATGATGGATGATTTTATGAATTATGATTTGTTTACATCTGGCATAAAGTTTTGACTATTTTGCATCTTAAAATTTGAATCATTAGATCTCCTGAGCTACTTGAGGATGCATTAAGCTAGAGAAGCAATGAAGGAATCTGATATTTTTTTGGTTTTATGTTTGTGAGGCGATCATTCGTATGGTGCAAATATTGTCTTGAGACATGATTGGAAATATATCATTGAAGATATTTTCCACTTTACACATACAAATGGTTAACTCTTGTCCATTTTATGCAAGCAACACTCAGGTCATCTTGGTTCAATTATACCTCGACGCTTGTGCCACCTTGCGATATCAAACATCCATGTAAGTTTTACTCAAGTCGTTATGGTTCAAATATACCATGATACTTGTATTAAACTTCCAAAACTTCAGAATCTCAATGATGAAAAACAAAAATAGAGCACAAACAAGTGAATAAATAGGAATGACAAGGACAAAATTAAAGTAATCATTAGGTTGCATATCATTTTAATCTTGCACTAAGTTTCATATCATTTTAATATTTCATTAGGTTGCATATCATTTTAATCTTGCATTAAGTTCCATATCATTTTAATCTTGCATTAGATTGCATATCATCTTAATCTTGCATTATCATTATCATACATCATTATCATTATCATACATTTCATTTAAAAGATACATCTGACCTCATTATCATTATCATACATCTCATTTTCAAAATTCATCTCATAAATCAAAGTAATCAATGTAATACATCATCACATTCTCACTACTTTCATCACAAATCATACATTTACATCATCATCGAAATCAAGTGCATTTCTATCTAAGCATTAATCTCGTATAAAAACCATAATGCATATCATCAATCATCACCAATAACACATCACATGTGGATCAGAGAAAATCAGTGCTATATATATATATATATATATATCTCAAAAAAGGGTCAAAATATACAAGGGATATAATGTCTGTCAAAATACAACAAAATGATCAAAATACAATAGAGATGGGTCTCTCAAGTATGACTATCTCGTGAGGTTGATGGTCTCGCAGTGGATGTCCTAGCCCCTGGATCTCCACCAGGTGGATCACGCCGGGTAGGCCCCATAACACCTCTTCTCTCTGTCCTCGTATGACTACGATCAGATTGACTGGTTGCCACTACTACATAGATAGGAGCTCTGTGACCCCTAGGGACCACCTCCTCATATAGATACATGTAATAATCAGCCTCCTTGGCTAAGTACTTTATCTCTCTTAGTATGTCTCAAACTAAGGCACCATTCATTGCTCTCTCTAACCTCTCAACAATATCATCTACTCGACCACGCCGCTCTCTCCATATCCTAGTCTGCAATGATCTGCATAACCTGGCATCATTGTGCTAACACCTATGCCTGCAACTCCTGCACTATGACCTATAAGGCTCTAATCTATCGATGGGTGGGTACCCTAATCTGAATGGTACCTATGTAGTGGTACCACCCACACCTGTCCCTATCCAAGGCACCGGTGGAGGTAGAACATCAAATATCCTCCTCTGGGTAGGTCGCCTGATGTCCTCTATACCACCCACCACCACTAGCATGACACCTACCCTACCAACCACACCAACACCAAGAACCAACCCTCATCCTCTATCTAATCCACCACCTCCTCTACTCCCCCTCGTCCTCTATCTAATCCACCACCTCCTCTCCCTCTATCAAATCCGCCTATACCACCTCCTCCACCACCTCCTCCATCCTCTCCTCCACCCTCACCTACCTCCTCTCCCTCCTCATCTCTCTATCTAGCTCCCCCTTACCTCTGTGACTGCTCATCCTCATCATCATGAAAATCATGTAGCATCTCTACCAGATCAAATATATGTTCCACTGCATGTGCCATAAAGTATGCTAAAAATCATCTAGTCATCCCAGCATCCACAACCCCAACCCCATATTCCTAGATCTGTCTTGCCAGTGTCATATACTCCTCCACCGTTGCTATGCTATGCAAAGAAGGTCCCCACTCTGGCACATCCTGTCTCTGATGAGCATATAAATAAGCTCCTTGTGGAAAACCCTATTGTCTACCATACTATCACTTAACACGATTGTGCAAGAATATCTCAATAATAAAGGGCATCCACCCGATAAGGTACCTTGACATATATACATAGGGCATCTCTATCCCATCCTCTTCCCATGCCTTGTAATCCATATACAATCTCCAAATGATCGTATCTATATCATCTAGTGCCCTCTTCCAATTCTCTAGTTCTCCCATCTTACACTAGACAACTACACCTGTATATCCATAAGCATAAGATCGCCCAACTAGCCTATCCCTATCTGCAAGCGGTCTTGACATAGGAATATGCTCCCAGGCCCACACCTATAACAATGTCACCCCAGCTGATAAACTAGTTTATCCCAAGTATACCACCTGGTGAAGCTCTCTGTAAAGATGGGTCGACATACAAGACTCCCATGCAAACCTGCGTCCCTACGTCACCATGTCCTCTAGCACCAATCCCCATCCCACAACTACTCCCTTCAAGCTACGGTCGGGACACAAAAATCCACCAATGAGCCCTGCACTATAGATGATAGTAGAGCATAGCCAAAATCTAAAAATCTCTTTACATGGGATCTCATACCCACTAATCTAATCATCTTGGAGAGAGCCTCTATCTCACGCTCCTTAGTCTTCTCATACAACAATAAGGCCCAAACTATAGGAATCCATAGAATTTGACAAGAGTCCTTTGGTATAACTGTCATCTCATCCATAGCCAAGTAAAAGGTGTTTGTATCACTGTGCCACCTCTCTACCAATGCTATCAACAAACCCCAGTTAATGATATACTGAGACATGTCTAATATCAAAGACAACCCACATGTGTCAACACATCTTTGTTAGCCTATGAAAAACGTGGAATCAATGACCATGGTATCAGAAATCTCTCGAGAGACTAGAGCATGCCAAGATCTGCCTACAAAACAACAAATATCCATCATCAGCTCCCAAATCCATCCAATGTCTCAAATCAAAGCAAAATCAACTTGAAACAACGAAGCATCTCAAGAAGACATCATAAGAATATTCACATCACTCTGTGAATCAATCAAAAACCCATATCACAAGCAACATATCAAAAGCAACATCAAATCAGACCCATATCAAGAAATTAGACCCATATCAAGAAATCAAGACCCATACCAAGAATCAAATACCCATATCGAGAAATCAGACCCATATCAAGAAATCAAAACCCATATTAAGAAATACAGACCCATATCGAGAATCAAAGACCCATATCGAGAAATCAATCAAAGATCCATATCGAGAAATCAATGAAGACCCATATCAAGACATCAATCAAAATCCATATCGAGGAATCAAGCAACATATCGAAAGAGACATCAAGATCTATATCAAAAATTGAATTAGGACTCATAACGCAAGCATCACATTAGGACTTATCTCACAAAGTATCATATTAGGATTCATATCAAAAATAACATCAGGCCTCATATCAGATATCAAACCAAACTCATATCGGAAAGCAAAATGAAGATCCATATCAAACTCAAAATCAAGATCCACATCAAATCAATCAGCTTGGCACTCCATATCGAAAGAAATTCATATCAACAGCAGCGGACTCAGATCATCCTACACCAACATATAAGAAATCAAACATCATCACAAAGAAGGACTCACATTGGCTTAGGAACCATAACAAAACAATTAGCAGACACATATCAACATCTATGACATCTATCTAATCTATTCAACTCACGAAACCTTATTCATAATCCCTTTTCCATCAACTTTGGACCCTACGCACTAAACCAGGGCTCCTAAGTGCAAAGATACCACTCACGTGTTATCCTTTTTATCAATGCACTAGAGATCATACTCTACATGCTAAATCCCTACCATGCGCTAACTGGTACTTCCATTGCGCTACCCAATCAACCCTATGCGCTCACCTACCCGACATGCTACCCAGCCTACCCTAGGTGCTTTTGTGCAGACCCTACGTGCTAGAACACCCTACACGCTAGCCTATTTCTCACCTATGCTATCATATCCTACCCAAATGCTAAACTAACTAGGTTAACCCTATTCACTAAACTTCCTATTATATGTGCTACGCAGTTTAAACGACATGCTAACGCGGCAAAATCTGATGCAAAAAAGAAAACGTGATCAAAATGCACAAAATCAATAAAAAATGAGGAGAAATTTTGACTACTTATTGGTGGGCCATAGGCGGCAGGTCTCCTGTGTCTCCGGATGTGTTCAAATCGGTGTGAGAATTATGGTATCAACATCATTGTCAGAGCTCCAAATGTCACAATCACAAAGAGACAAGTGTGCAAATGATTTTTCAAACTCACTTTTTACCTTTTAATAGGGTAAAATAAAAAAGGTTAATAAGTGGGGCATGTACTTTTCTCACTTCTCTTTTAACCTTATCAACATCATTTTTGGGAGATGAATCAATAAAAATACATTCAACACAGACAATATTCTCAAATTGCAATTAATCCAAAAATACTCATCAGCTTGACAATTTTTCACTAAAATCCTTGATTCATCTCCTGAGGGGGCATCATCAATATCGTTCATCAAATCTGGGACATCATATCGACATTTCAACACACAAGCATCATATCGATCAAATTTTGATAGCATAGCTGACAAATTTTCTTTGAATCAACATGTGCACACACGTCACTTCAAAGAGGGGAAAAATGTAGACGTATAAATCTGACCACTTTCCTAAGTGAATATTTAATATTCATTTTAACCTCATTCACTTTATTAATTAAATTATGTTTAATTAATTTCTTCACATTCATCTATTTGACTAAATAAAATACACAATTTATTTAATTATGTTCACCTAAACCTTTTCTAGTCTTTAATTAAATAAATCACTTTATTTAATTAATTCCTCTTTCTCCCTTTTCAATTAAATTTATATTTAATTAAATTAATCCTTGCAAATAAATAAATCTAATATATTTATTTAAATCTCCCACTTGTATTTCTGTAGGTTGCATCTATTTGATTGAAATAAAGTAATTTTATTTTAATTAAAATCCTTTTTCCTCCACTTGCATTTTCCTACATCTCCCACTTGCCTTCTAAACCCCTTCTAAATTCTTGTAATCACTTCCAATTTAGCCTAATCCATCTCCTAATTGTTGTCACAATCCTAAGAAAAGAGAAGTCACTTCGCAAAGTCTCCAAAATCTTTTGAAAACCGTTAAAGGCTTTATGTCCTCAACAAGTTAAGCCTCCAAAGTATATTAAACCATTTAAGGATCTTACGTAACCATTAATGATTAACTCAATCTTCTTGCATGATTATGTTGGCATATGATGAAGCGTTGACAATGTATGTTGTCATTGATGTCAATAAGTGAACAGGTATGTGGTACTAATGCACGTGAACCGGTATGAACCATTATGAAGACTAGAAGTAGCTATAGACAACAGGGAAGGACTGAACCGGTGTTGGGGTTCACAGTTTGACTATCAGTTGGTAGTCTCAGTTCAGCTCTAGGGTTTCCGGTTTGGCTTGTGCGGTGCAACTAATGATGTTTTGTGATGAGTTAGTTAGGTACAAGGATAAGGATCATGATGCCATGTTAGCTATGTTCAGTTGAAGGATTTCTTTGAGGATATTGCGCACGAAGATCAAATGCATTGAATGTATACCTCAGGAATGTGAGTTTTTCTTAGAGTTATGAGAACAACACATGATGGCTTATTGTTTTCCAATTGTGGTGAAGATTGGATGATGTAGAATGACTTGAGATCTTTCTCAGATTGTTCTATTCTATGAAAATTATTTTAACACTCAGGATTGGACCACTTGTAATTGTAAACCTCAAATGCTTAGGGTTTAGGGTTTATGCTACTGACCTAATTGTTATTGTCTATAAGGTCGATGATGTTTGTTATTGTTGGTGTTGGAAAAAGTTGTGTTTATGTCTTCATGTAGAGATACTTGCCAAACCAGGGTGGGTGAATTCACAAAGCTGGTTCCCACTTTTTGGTACGTCCTGATTTTTGTTGAAATCATACATTTTTTAGAAAATATAATGATTTAAGCTTTAAGAGGTCCCATTTGAAGTAATTAATTGAAGAGAGTTAAATAAAAGGCTCTTAGATCAAAATTTCTTGGATAGAACCTCTCTACTTCTAAATCTTACTCGCAATGGAGTCTCCTTTGCATCTATCAAATGCTAATAAAAAACCAATTTTACATTAGCTTTCGGGGGGTCAAATTAATTCATTTAATTTTTATTTTTTTAAGGTATTTACTCCTTATTATAAGCTTTCCAAATAGTATAACTTTTAATATATTTAATTTCTTTAATATATTTTTATTTTATTTCTTATGAATGTAGGTTTTTCACCAAACATGAACTTCTTTGTTCAATGCATTGGGAAAAATAGTAAACTAATTCAAAAAAATTCTGAAAAATAACTATGCACTAGGTATTGGTGTTTTATTTCTAAAAAAGAAAAGAAAAATAAATTTTGATATATATAGAACAAGTTATGTGTTCAAACATACACCTATATCTGAATTATAATTAGTCAAACTTCAAAAATTAATAAAATGAAAGATATTCAACATATCACTATCAAACCAACTGCATGTCCTGGGTATTGATGTTAAAAACCAAAATTCAAAAGAATTAAGTTTTTATCATTTATAGAAAAAAAATTATGCGTTTCGGGATACACATCACTCTTAAAAAATGTTGTTTGCTATAAAAAACTACTTTTTGAGGGAGATGGAAAAATCAATAGAATTTTATTCAAACAAATTTGAAAAAAATATATTTAGAATCTACAAGCAAGATGCTAAAAATCACTAGTTTATATCATCTTCAAATTCTTAATGGTTTAAAAGTTATAGGTGTCGGAAAGTGAAGTTTTTTTTCAAAATATTCATCTAAGTGTCAAAGTTGGTCAAAAAGTGGGAACCAGTATTGTGAAATCACCCGGGTGTGGAATCTATAGAGTGTGATTGCAAAGGAGAGGAACTGAAATGGATTTGCCTTAGCAAGTAGTGTTGTTATCAGATCGAAGCGTTACTTGTTGACTTCTAGCCATCTCAACAGAAGCAAAATCCCTTGACCGAGTAGCTTTAATAGGCTTGTTGCAAATCCTCTAACCAGGTGACTCAAGCTCATTGAGTTCTTTAAATCCTCTAGCAAGGTAACCTTTAACAAGGTTTCAACCTTTAACAGGCTTTATAGCCATCCCTTAACCGGGTGATCCCTAGCAGGATCGATTCCTAACAGAGCCTTATTGTAAAGTCTTTAACCGGACTAGTCTCCTAACAGAGTGAACTTCAAAAGAGTTCGAAAAAATATTGTGGGTATTCATCCCCACCGTGGTTTTTCCCATTTATGTTTCCACGTGAAAAATTTGTTTGTCATGGCTTGTGTATTTTTGATGTGATGATTGAGTATTTTTTGTTCAGTTGCATATGCATGCAAAGCTAATGGTTGTGATATTACAAATGCAATTCATACATGATCAAACTAGTAAAATAGCTATCTAGATTTGAAAATTGTTGGATGCTATTTGATGTACTTTTGTTTTATCAGTTTAACTGTCTGAAGTATTTCTATTAACCGGTATTGCTATTGTTAAGTTGAGTGATATAGACAACCGGTTATATGTGTTCGGAGAGTGTAAAAATATTAATGCAAGTTTCTGATTGTACGTATGCACCCCCCCCATCTCAATACTAGTTAGAGTATTATTGTTTCACCATTATTCATCAATTGCTATCAGAGTGCCTCCAGGTCCTTAGTAATATAGCTTAATCGATTGAGGCAAAAGATCTTTCTTTAATGATGAAGAGGGAAGGTCCTAAGTTCAATAGGGATAACTTCAAAATATGGAAGGACGGAATGAAGATTTATATCAAGAGTTTGGGTGCTCAACACTGGAGCTATGTTGAGAATGCCTATGTAATCTCTACTAGCACTCTGACCGATGATCAAAAAGGGAGATTCAAGAAAATGGGCAAGTCATGGAAGGCCTTATTAGAAGCCTATCCGATATTGAGTTCATTGATGTACATGATAAGGACAGTCTTAAGGATGTTTGGGACACACTGGAAAACATATATGGCAGTGATGAGCATGTCAAGCAGGCTAAGGAAGAAAGCCTTTGAGGAAAATTTGAAGACATGCGGATGGTTGAAGGTGAGATCATTTAGCAATATGGCATAAGGATAAAGACTATGGTTGGATATATCAAGAGCATTGGTGGAACAATTTATGATGCCATTGTTGTCAACAAAGTTTTGAGATCCTTGTTACCGGTCTATGCAATCAGGGTTGCCACTATTCAGGAGCTAAGGTCTATCAACAAAACTAAGGTATCTTTAGACTATTATTGCAAAGTTGACTGCATATGAATTGAATACCTATGATGGTAGTGTTTAGAAGACTGAGTTAGCCTTCAGAGCATCTACTTCCTCCGCACCTACTAGGAGAGAAAAAGAGGTTAGCACTAGCTATGAATCTAGGCCAAGTAGAGATATGGATGATGAGGAGATTTTGATGGAATTCAAATCTCTTCTTGCCAAGAGACTTCCAAAAGGCACCGGAAAATATAGAGGTAAGCATCCTCTAAAATATTTTTCCTACAATAAGATAGGACATATAGCTATTAACTATCCTAAAAATTACAATAAGAATAAACTGGAAAGGTTTAGAAAGTAGAAAGGAGAAGGTAGGAGAAATTGTCTTGTTGCAGTGGATGAAGGTGTTACCGATGAAGAATATGAGGATGAAGAGAATGAGGACATAGTGTTTGTAGCTATAAAGGAAGAGGTGTCTAACGAGAAAGCCCTTGTCTCTCGCATTGACAACTCTAATGAGTGGATCATTGATAGCAGGTGTTCTCACCACATGATTGGTGATCGGAGAAAGTTTCTAACTCTAGAAGAATATGATGGAGGTGTTGTCTAGTTTGGAAATGATGCACTTTGCATGGTGAAAGCAAAAGGATCGATCTCACTGAATGGAAAGAGTAGTGTAGATGAAGTCTACTGGGTAGAAGGACATAAGAACAACTTTTTGAGTGTTTCTCAACTGAACGACAAAGGACTTATTTTGGAGTTCAAAGGCGGCATCTACAAAATAATAGGAAAGAGTGGTGAACTTATTACCACCAGTAAGCATACCAAAGGAAACCTATTTCAGCTGAATGCCAAGATTAGTCAGTGCTTGATGGTGAAATTTGATGACAGTTGAATATGGCATAGGAGACTTTGTCATATGAATTTTGATAATATTGTAAAAGGTAGTAAGATCAAGGAAGTAAGAGGATTGCCTTTGCTAAACAAACCAGAGAATTCTTTATGTACAAAATTTCATCTTGGGAAGATGTCTTCCTGAACATTCAAAGGTAAGTATTTTTCAGCAAAGAACTTACTTGATCTAGTTCACATCGATCTGTGTGGTTCGATGAAAACAAGAAGTATTTAGGGAGATCAATATTTCATGATCCTTACTGATGACTGCTCAAGAATGATGTGGGTCACATTCTTGAAAGACAAGTCTAAGGCATTTGGAAAGTTCAAAGCCTTTAGAGCATTGGTGGAGAAGGAGAGTGACAAAAGAATAAAATGTCTAAGAACCCATCAGGGAGGTGAATTTACTTGTGATGAATTCAACAAGTACTGTGAAGAGAATGACATCAAGAGGTAGTTGTCTACCCCAAGGACACCACAACATAATGGCATAGCAGAAAGGAATAACATGACTGTAGTTGAAGTGGCAAGAACTACGTTGATCCAAGGAAATGTAGCTCACACATTTTGGAGAGAAGTAGTGAGCACTACAGTGTATACTATGAACTGGGTACTCATCAAGAAAGGTAAAGGCAAAACCCTCTATCAGTACTAGAACAAGAGAACTCCTAATGTGATTTATTTTAAAGTGCTTGTTTGTAAGTTCTATATCAGTAGAGGTGAGCATCTGAGCAAGTTTGATGCTAAATGGGATGAAGGAATATTTCTAGGATATTCCACTAAAAGAAAAGCTCTCAAATGCTACAACAACAGGACTTGGAAAATTGTTGAGAGTATCAATGTCAAGGTTGATGAATCCCCTGAGGTGTTTGAGGAAACCAGTAGAAAGAAAGCGGAAGATGAACCGGGTGTAGCCTTCTGGGAACCGGTTAAGAAGGAAACAAGTTGCAAACAACCAAAAGACCTCAGTATTCGTATAATGGTAGAAGCTGCAGTAGGTGAAGAAGAAGATGAAGTGGAAGAAGAAGAGGAAAAGCAAGTGGAACCAGCTAGGGTCATTCCTAGGTATGTGAAGCTACATCATGTTCTAAAGAAGATCATAGGAGACAAAGATGCAGGGATACTCACAAGGAGAAAGGTGAAAGAAAACTCTTGCATGATTTTATAATTTGAACCTAAGACCACTAGAAAGGCACTTACTAATGAAGACTGGATAAAGGTAATGGAAGAGGAGCTAGACCAGATAGAAAAGAATGCAATACGATCATTGGTGCCCAGACCGGAACACAAGAATGTTATAGGTACCAAATGGGTCTTCGGGAATAAGTTTAATGAAAAAGGCACAGTGGTAAGGAACAAGGAAAGACTTGTATGCAAGGGATATGCTCAAGAAGAGGGAGAAGATTATGGATAAACCTTTTCCACAATGGCAAGACTGGAAGGTGTCTAAATGCTAATTACATTTGCATAATTCAAGGGATTCAAGGTATACCAGATTGATGTGAAGTCTGCATTCTTGAATGGAATCCTAGAAGAAGTGTCTATTGAGCAACAAGATGGGTTTGCTTTGTCAGAAGATAGTAACATTGTGTGTAGATTACACAAGGCCCTATATGGATTGAAATAGGAACCAAGGGCATGGTATGAATGGTTACACTCTCATATTTTGAAGATAGTGTAGCGTCGTAAATTGTACGCACTTGCTAGGGTGGTACAATTTCACACCTAGTTTAGCACCCGCCTTGGCGCATTTTGCATTTTGCATTGCATTTCCCCTTTAGCACTTAATTAATCAAATTAATTAGGTCTAAGGTTCTATTTTATCATCTCCCATATCATAAAGTTGGGCCCTTTCATTAAAGTGTGCCCTTTTCATTTTGTTCCTCCAATACATCATTTAATCAAAAACCCTAATTAGGCCCTATTTCGAACTTGGGGGCTTGGTTTCGGGGGTCAAAACATCTCGAAATCAGTTGTAAATTCGGGATTCTCTCTAAAATCATCATATCCGACGGCCCTGAAAATTTGGTGAAAAGTTGTCGGGACCGTGGCGCTCGGTGCACATGGTCCCAGACATTTTTCCCGAAATTTTAGGAGCACGATCCAATCATAAAATAAAGCTTAACCCCAAGAAATTGGTGGGATATTCAATCTCTAGGTCGGCCAAAATTCGAAATTAAGACCTAGGGTTTCATACATAAGAGCTCTCTTTCCTCCTTTGAAAGGATCTGATTTTTGGCTTTCAAGGACCTTCTATGCAGCGAAAGAGAAGATCTTTGAAGACTTCAACAACATTCAACATTCCTCTATCAAGCACTTATCAAATTAATTCTTCCACTTAGGGCTTGGAAGACATTGAAGAACAATAGGAAATTACCGACTGAAGATTGGCTTGTACTCCTCCCTTGAGGGTTGGGTATGATTTCATGTTGTTTTCATGTCTTTGCTTAAGCTTCAATATATCCTTTATTCATGCTTTAGATCACTTTGCATCTTGATTTAGAGCATTTACATTATCATTTACAAGCAATTAGGGTTTACTTTCTAGGTTGCTCTAGTTTGCTTTCTTGCATTTAAGGACCTTGCACACACACTAGGTCTGCACACACAATACATTTTACAATACAACTTGGCTATTCGTGGAGGTGGAAATCACCAAAGCGGGGGTTTGACTAAGGCAAAACCCTATATAGCCACCCAAACACCTTTTTAGATATAAGTGCAGGTTTCGAGACTCGGACGACACCGCAGGTTGCAGATCCGGGAGAAGCAGACTGAGACCGACCTTCCCACCAAATTTCAGAGAAAAAGACTAGGACAGGGGCGTGGGGCACCCTGGTCCTGCTAGGATAGGGGCGCTGGGCGCCCTGGTCCCTTCTGGGTGCCCTGGTCCCTACTGGGCGCCCTGGTCCCTGGGACAAGGGCGCTGGGCGCCCTGGTCCGACAGCATTTTCAGCATTTTTGATAGCTTTTTCCAAAGTGCAAAAACAGCAGTTTTCGGAGCAGTTTTAGGGGCAGAATCAGGACAGTGGCGCCCGCGCCCCTGTCTCGAACATTTTCAGTCAGATTTTAACTCCGGGTACGCACCTGCATTCTTATTTCATCCTTGTATTTACAGCTTTCCATCATTTAAGTTCAATTCTGTAATCTTGTTATTAGTTCATACTTTTACTTTGGGGTTAGGGATTGAACTTGCATCATTTCATCTTTCAATTACAACAAAGGAATAGAAATCCTAATAGGTAGCCCATGGCTCTCTTTTCCACCAAAAAAGAAGTAGCCAATTGTGTGATACCTCTAGGCTCTTTCGTATTCCACAAGTGTGTGGTTGAAAGTGAGATTAGGGCATGTTTGCTTAGTGTCACTTTTTCTCCCACACATTTTGGTGAACCCGACGTGAACTCCAATCTTCTCTAATTCTGATTTATGTTTTCAAATTTGAGTGTTTATGCTATTTCCAATTCAAATTTGTATTTACAAGTCTCAATTTCTTGCAAGATTCAAAAAAAAATTTTAGGGGAAATTTTTGCTAAAACCCTAATTTTTCAATTCAAAGTTGAACTTGTGGATAGCTTAATTTGGATCAATAATTTTAAATCTAATTTAGGAGCTCATTTGAATCATAAATTTCATTTTCTAAATCTACATTCTAAGTTCTTGCATTGGTTAAAATTAAACATTTTGAAAAAGGAAAATTGTTGTCATGATGCATTCATTTCATAGATGTGATAATGGGTTAGCTTCCCTTGTTTCAATTTTTCCTTCTCCTAAAGAACCTCCCCCTATCTATAACAACATTTTAGTGCCTAAAAGAATTGCTACCAATCCCTTTGAGACTCTCCCATGCTCTAAGGATGAAGACTTTAAGAGTGATCTTGACAATTCTCCTAAAATGTGCCCTTCCTATTTAGCTATCCTAGAGGAAGAGAATGATATCATAAACACCTTTCTTAATGTTACTTCACCTTCCCTCCATGATGCCTCTCTAAGTGAAAAGGTATTGATGGACATTGACTTATTTTCTCCTAAAGTTGGTCCTTCCTATGGGGGCATGTTAGTGCAACAAGAGGTTATGAACACTTCTTTCAAAGATCTCCTTCCTAAGCATAAATCTTTGGAGAAATATGTTCATGTTCCTCCTAAAAAACACTCCCTTCATGAGGATCCTTTTGTGCAAGAAGATGACATTATCCCTACATTTCCTAGTGATGGCATTCCCTTTTCCAACAAAATTCCCACTAGAGATGATGAATTAATGATAAATGCTTACCCTTCTCCTAAAGTTTGTCTTACCCATAAGCATCCCTTACAGAAAGAAGATGAAATAATAAGCACTTTCCTTAACTCTCTCTCCCCTAAAGATCATATTGAACATATTTTGAGGAAATAGGATGAGTTTAACACATCTATTTATGCTCTCCCTCCTAAGGATGAGGAATTAATAAACAATGTTATCTCCTCTCCCGAAATTGACAATACTTCAAACATTCCTTTCAACAACCTCACTATTTGGGATGAACCATTAGAAGAAGGTATAGATTATTCTCTACCCCTAGCCAAAGGGGATGAAATAAAGATTGGAAACTCCCTTGATAGTTTTTCCCCTTCCTTGAATCTCAATTATTCTCCCTTTCCTCAACTTGGTTCTACTCATAAGGAAACCCTAGTTCAAAGCAAGATGGTGAACATCTCTTTCAAAGATCTCTCTCTCAAAAGTGAGACTTTAAAGAGTAATGTTGATCCTTCTCCTAGAGAGTTTCCCCATGTAGATCCTTTGATGATAGAGGATGATATGACCTTTCCTAGTATTACTCTGCCTACTAGAACATCAATGCCTACCCCTTGTCTCTCTCCTAAAATTGATTTAATCCATGATGAGATTTTAGTGCAAGAGAAGACTATCAACAATTCTTCCAACACTTTTTTTCATTCCTCTAAACCATCCTCAATCAATTTGATACATGTGAATGAAACACCTAACAAACCTCTCTTCACTGTCCAAGGTTCTTGTCCTTCTCAAAATTCTCAACCTTTAAATAAGCCTATCTTAGTGGTTCAAGGTGGTTCTGCTAATGATTCTTTTTGCACTCCTAAGAAACCTATTATTACTGTGCAAGGAGGTTATTCTACTAAGAGCCCTTATGAGTATGCTAAGCAAATGACTAGAGAGAGTTATCATGCGGTTGCCCATACCTATAACACAAGAAACAATAGGCAACCTAATCCTCCTCCAGTTATCCCCACTTTGCTTCCTCCTTCCCAACCTATTCTTCCGCAAGCTCCACGTATTTCACAAGTTCTCGGTAAGGAATATGATCTCATAGAACAACTTAAAGCTACCCCTGCTAAGATATCCCTTTGGGATTTGATCCAAACTTCTTCCGCTCATCATGGAATGTTACAACATGCCTTGAAAGATTTGAATGTTCCTCCACCGAATACATCTAGTAATATAGCATCCTTAGTTAACTCTGTGATGAATCCTAAAGCTCAAATTGTGTTTACCCAAGATGAGTTGCCTACTAGTGAAATTCAACATCAATATGATCCCTTGATGATTGTGGTTATCGTAAATGACACAGCTATAAGACGAACACTAGTAGATAATGGCTTTGGCCTTAATGTATGTAGCATTAATCTATTGCATAAGATGAATGTGGATACATCCCTTATTGAGCCTGACTCTCGTCCCATTCGAGGCTTCGATAATGTGGCTAAGTCTTCATTAGGTATTATCACCTTACCCATCACAGTGGGACCTGTTACTTTGCCTACTCCTATCCATGTTATGTCGGGAAATCTATCATACAACTTGTTATTAGGGAGACCTTGGATTCACAGTATGCAAGCTGTCCCCTCTACATTGCATAGACAAGTTAAATTCATTTATAATAATAAGACATATACCTTGATAGGCGATACTAATCTTCAGGCTTGTTTGCAAACATCTACTTCCAAAGGGAGTTCTTCTGAGCCTTCCTCTTCTAGTGATGACTCGTTAAACAAGATACCTATGGATGAATCATCACCCTCTAATAATCAAAATTCTTTGGATGACCTTGAAGCTCCTGAAGAAGATCCTTCTCGACTTGAGTCTACACATGAAAAGGCTTTTGATCTTGAGAAGGTTCTCGCAGAAGACGATTGGAGATCTCTTGATTTTAATCCCACCTTTGTAGGTGAATATAGGGTTCCTCCTAGAGAGCTTAAAGTTAAAAAGAAGGAAGAAACTAGAGATCAATCAATCTTACCTAAACCTATGACCAATAATGTTGTGGCCGCTTCTCAAACTTCTTCTCCTCACACCTCTAATTATGAAGAGTTTGATTCTTTGTCTTATGAAAAACCACCCTCTCTTCCTGAAATGGCTGATCGTTATGGTCGTGGTTTTCGCATTTTTGCTAAGCATGGGTATCATGGAAATGGTTGTGGTGCTCATGAACAAGGGATAAAAGTTCCTCTAGAGACTAATTTTCACAATTATGCCTTTGGACTTGGCTATAATCCCTGCAAACACACTAAAGCATCTAAAAGACCATCTCTCAATGTGAATGCTATATTTAGTAGTGATGATGATCTCACTTCAACTAAATCATCTTCTACTTCTATCAACTCTCATTCCCCTCATAAGGAAATCTTGGTGATGAATAAATCTCTTTATGACTCCCCTCAAATTTCTAAATCCACTTATGAATCTTTATCTCCTATTCATCATAAAGTCCTTTCCTCTAGGGATAAGGCTCTAATAAATTACACCCATCTTTCTTCTAAGATTTTTTGTGACTTTTCTTCTTCAATTTTTATCATTTTATACATGTTTTTGATCTCACTTATAGTTGAGCATTTAGCATGTCATATTCAAATTCCTCATTCAATCTATCATGTCTTTAAATAACATTAATGGCTATTATGTTGCTCATCATTATGTGACATTGGTAGCTCATTTACTGGGGGCTCATTGTCATTCATGATGGTACAATTTCAAGTGCAATCATATATTTTTTTTGAAGCAACATAATAGCCTAATTTTCTTGTTCCTATGGGGACAAGAGTGATTTCATACATCTCTTATTTTTCTTATGTCCAAATCTCTCCCTAGAAGATTGTGTAATTCCTTCTCATCGAGGCAATGATCTTTCCTTATTTTTATCTAAGGATCCACTTTTTCCTATTTTGTGGATGGTGTGAACTTTATTACTTGATGTTATTCCTTGTATTCCTTGTATGCATTTGTTGTTGTTTGTTCAAGGATTCTCTCTTACAAGAGGTGTAAGTCCTTGACTACAACCTCTTTTGCACTTGGTAAAATACATCTATAATGAACTCACTCTCCCAATTGGGTTAAAAAGAGCGTCATCCTTCATTAAGAATCACTTTCACCTCGCAAAAGAAGGAAGTATTGCATTCTTATTCTCTTCTTTTGTATTATTCTAGAAGATGTTATATTTGTCTAACATAATTCCTCTTGGAGATAGGTGTCTTTTGTACAAAGATCTCTTCTCCTCTAAGGATCTCCTTTACACATACTACAAGATATCCCTTTTCAACTATCTTATCCTTGCTTAAAGAGTGCAAAACTCTCTTGCTTGGATCTATGACATTGTTGCATTTTTGGGGTATCTTCTTTTGTGATCAAGGTAGGTATCCTTGTTCTACTTTGCTTATGACATAAACATTACACTTTTTGAGCAATGGGTCATTCTTGAAACCAGAGCACAGACTCTTAGAGCGAGATGTCTCCATTTTTTTATGCAAGGTGATTATTCTCGGAACCAGGGCACAGACTCTTAGAGCGAGATGTCACGCTTTTGTACTATACATATACAAGTTGTAGCATACTCGGGCATA
Source organism: Cryptomeria japonica (assembly GCF_030272615.1). Classification (NCBI taxonomy): domain Eukaryota; kingdom Viridiplantae; phylum Streptophyta; class Pinopsida; order Cupressales; family Cupressaceae; genus Cryptomeria; species Cryptomeria japonica. The sequence goes on from NC_081405.1 coordinate 574,688,887, forward strand.
GACTCCTATGAGATGCTTCTAACCTCACTTACACACACATGCATGAGGTTGAGTGGAACTAGCGGCATAAGGCTAGACTTTCTCACTCTCCTCCCTTACATGGATCACCTAGACAGACTCTAGGGGCTAGTTTTCCATGTCCTTTTTCCCATGGATCACCTAGACAAAATCTAGGGGCGAGAAGTCCATGTTTTCTCTCTCACTATTCTTCTCATGGATCACCAATGTGTGTATTCATGCTTTTTTCCTTTCTTTTCTTCTCTTTGCATTTTGTTTCCATTTACATCCTTCATCTTGTGTTAGAGAACTCTCAAATCGTCACACTCTTTGTTGTGTTGGAATTGAGATTTAGTCCTCTTTCTTACCAAATGATTCTCCATTAGATTTTGATCTCATATCAAATCTTCTTGTGAGCATCTGTCATTAATATTCTTTAACAATTTGAAGTGGTAAACATGATACCCTGTTTCAACTCACTAAAATTAGCAAGCCGAAACAGGGGGGGGCATATAGCTACCCTCGAATTTTCATCACCTTCCTTAGTAAGCATTAGGTGATTTTGTGATCTAATGTGTGTTTTGTAGGGTGCGGTTCCTAATTGTGTACTGCAGATACCGCTGGGGGCTTCGCTTGACAGACTTATAGATATATCCTTTTTCAAATAATGTTTACTTTTCTGTACTTTAGCTTGCATATGCACGTAGTGTTCATATGACCGCTAAAGTGGGGGCTAAATGTAGTGTCGTAAATTGTACGCACTTGCTAGGGTGGTACAATTTCACACCTAGTTTAGCACCCGCCTTGGCGCATTTTGCATTTTGCATTGCATTTCCCCTTTAGCACTTAATTAATCAATTTAATTAGGTCTAAGGTTCTATTTTATCATCTCCCATATCATAAAGTTGGGCCCTTTCATTAAAGTGTGCCCTTTTCATTTTGTTCCTCCAATACATCATTTAATCAAAAACCCTAATTAGGCCCTATTTCGAACTTGGGGGCTTGGTTTTGGGGGTCAAAACATCTCGAAATCAGCTGTAACTTTGGGATTCTCTCTAAAATCATCATATCCGACGGCCCTGAAAATTTGGTGAAAAGTTGTCGTGACCGTGGCGCTTGGTGCACATGGTCCCGGACATTTTTCCCGAAATTTTAGGAGCACGATCCAATCATAAAATAAAGCTTAACCCCAAGAAATTGGCGGGATATTCAATCTCTAGGTTGGCCAAATGTCGAAATTAAGACCTAGGGTTTCATACATAAGAGCTCTCTTTCCTCATTTGAAAGGATCCGATTTTTGGCTTTCAAGGACCTTCTATGTAGCGAAAGAGCAGATCTTTGAAGACTTTAACAACATTCAACATTCCTCTATCAAACACTTATCAAATTCATTCATCCACTTAGGGCTTGGAAGACATTGAAGAACAATAGGAAATTACCGACTGAAGATTGGCTTGTACTCCTCCCTTGAGGGTTGGGTATGATTTCATGTTGTTTTCATGTCTTTGCATAAGCTTCAATATATCCTTTATTCATGCTTTAGATCACTTTGCATCTTGATTTAGAGCATTTACATTATCATTTACAAGCAATTAGGGTTTACTTTCTAGGTTGCTCTAGTTTGCTTTCTTGCATTTAAGGACCTTGCACACACACTAGGTCTGCACACACAATACATTTTACAATACAACTTGGCTATTTGTGGAGGTGGAAATCACCGAAGCGGGGGTTTGACTAAGGCAAAACCCTATATAGCCGCCCAAACACCTTTTCAGATATAAGTGCAGGTTTCGGGACTCGGACGATGCCGCAGGTTGCAGATCCGAGAGAAGCAGACTGAGACCGACCTTCCCACCAAATTTCAGAGAAAAAGACCAGGACAGGGGCGTGGGGCGCCCTGGTCCTGCCAGGACAGGGGTGTTGGGTGCCCTGGTCCCTTCTAGGCGCCCTGGTCCTGCCAGGACAGGGGCGCTGGGTGCCCTGGTCCCTTCTAGGCGCCCTGGTCCCTACTGGGCGCCCTGGTCCCTGGGACAGGGGCACTGGGTGCCCTGGTCCGACAGCATTTTCAGCATTTTTGACAGCTTTTTCCAAAGTGCAAAAACAGCAGTTTCCGGAGCAGTTTTAGGGGGCAGAATCAGGACAGTGGCGCCCGCGCCCCTGTCCCGAACATTTTCAATCAGATTTGAACTCCGGGTATGCACCTGCATTCTTATTTCATCCTTGTATTTACAGCTTTCCATCATTTAAGTTCAATTCTGTAATCTTGTTATTAGTTCATACTTTCACTTTGGGGTTAGGGATTGAACTTGCATCATTTCATCTTTCAATTACAACAAAGGAATAGAAATCCTAATAGGTAGCCCGTGGCTCTCTCTTCCACCAAAAAAGAAGTAGCCAATTGTGTGATACCTCTAGGCTCTTTCGTATTCCACAAGTGTGTGGTTGAAAGTGAGATTAGGGCATGTTTGCTTAGTGTCACTTTTTCTCCCACACAGATAGTATTTCAGAGAACAAGTGAGGACAACAACATCTACCTAAAATCGGAAGGTGATCAAATACTGATATGTGAAGTATTTTTAGATGACATAATCTTCAAAGGAGATGATGAAATGAGTCATGCATTTGTAGATGAAATGAAGAAAGAGTTTGAGATGTCTCTGATTGGAGAGATAAAGTTCTTCATTGGTCTATAGATTCAATAGATGAAGGAGGGTATCTTCATTACCTAGTCCAAGTATATCAAAGAGGTATTGAAGACCTTTGGCATGGAGGACAACAAACCGATTGGAACACTGATGGTAACCAGCTGCAAACTGACAAAAGAGGATGATATAGTGTTGGTGGATGAGAAAGAGTACCAGTTGATGATCAATAAGATGCACTATGTGGTGCACAATAGACTAAATATTTCTCATGCAGTGTACATAGTGGCTCATTTTTAGAAGAGTCCAAGAGAATCCCACTTGGTAGTGGTAAAGATAATTCTTAGATATCTCAAAGGGACAATTGATTATGGATTGTGGTATCCATATAATGGTGACTTTGATCTCAAAGTATATACTGATGTAGATTGGGTAGGTAATGTGGATGACCGGAAGAGTACAACTAGTGGAGCGGTCTTCCATGCAGGGTGACTTGTCTCATGGACAAGTAAGAAGTAGAGCTATATTTCCAGCTAAAGCGGAGTATGTGGAAGCATTTATGAACTGATTTTAGGCAATTTGGAAGAAGCATGTACTAGATGGCTTCAAAGTGATAGTATCTAAACCAGTGAGTATTTTCTGTGATAATACTAGTGCAATCAATATTTCTAAAAATCTCGTATTGCATGCTAGGACCAAGCATATTGAGATCAAGTATCATTTCTTGAGAGAAAAGGTTAAGAATAAAGAGATTGTATTGGAACATGTTTCCAGTAAGGAGTAACTAGTAGATATATTCACTAAACCCTTACCAAAGACTACATTTACCTATTTGAGAGGTGAATTAGGGGTTTTGCCCCTTCATGAAGTAAACTAAAGTTGTGTGCTCCCCATCAATCAGGTACTACCATGTCAAATCTTACAAGATTGATGTGTTCAAGGATGCTAGTCCATAGGGGGAGAAACATAGTAGATCTTGGAAGCTTATTCCTCCACTTTGGCATTGTTGTGAAAGGGGGAGAAGATATCTGATGATGTATGGGGGAGAAAATATATTGATTGGAGAGAAGATGTTGAGCATATACACACTGATCATTCTAGGTAATGATGATCCTTTAAGTTGCACATGTATAGTGTCAACTAGTGTACACATTTTTAACTGAGCAATGATTCACTAAGTATTGCCATCAATGCCAAAGGGGGAGATTGTTGGCATATGATAAAGCAGTGACAATGTATGTTGTCATTGATGTCAATAAGTGAACAAGTATGTGGTACTCATGTAGGTGAACCAGTATGAACCAGTATGAAGATTGGAAGTAGCTATAGTCAATAGGGATGGAGTGAACTAGTGTCGGGGTTCACAGTTTGACTATCGGTTGGTAATCTCAGTTTAGCTCTAGGGTTTCCAGTTTGGCTTGTCTGGTGCAACCGATGATGTTTTGTGATCAGTTAGTTAAGAACAAGGATATGGATTAGGATGCCACATCATCTATGTGCATGTGAAGGATTTCTTTGAGGATCATGTGAGTGAAGATCGAATGCATTGAATGCCTACCTCGGGAATGTGCATTTTTCTTAGAGGTATGAGAAAAGCGCATGATGGGTTATTTTTTTGTAGTTTTAGTGAAGATTGGATGATGTAGAAAGACTTGATATCTTTCTCAGATTGTTTTATTCTATGCAAATTATTTTAACGGTCAGGATTGGACCGCTTGTAATTGTAAACCTAAAATACTTAGAGTTTAGGGTTTATGATATCGACCTAATTGTTGTTGTCTATAAGGTCGATGATGTTTGTTATTGTTGCTTTTAGAAAAAGTTGTGTTTGTGTCTACATGTATAGATACTTGCCAAACTAGGGTGTGGAATCTACAGAGTTTGATTGCAGAGGAGAGGAACTAAAAAGGATCTTCCTTAGCAAGTAGTGTTGTTATTAGATTTGAGCTTTACCTGTTGACTTCTAACCATCTCAACATAAGGAAATTCCCTTGATCGGGTAGCTTTAACAGGCTTGTTTCAAATCCTCTAACCAAGTGACTCAAGCTCATTGAGTTCTTTAAATCCTCTAGCTAGGTAACCTTTAACAAGGTTTATAGCCATCCCTTAACCGGGTGATCCCTAACAAGGTCGGTTCCTAATACAACCTTATTGTAAAGTCTTTAACCGGACTAGGCTACTAACAGACCGAACTTCAAAAGAGTTCAAAACAATCTTGTGGGTATACATCCTCACCATGGTTTTGTCCATTTGGGTTTCCATGTGAAAAATTTGTGTGTCATGGGTTGTGTATTTTTGATGTGATGATTGAGTATTCTTTGTTCAGTTGTATACGCATGTAGAACTAATGGTTTTGATATTACAAATGCAACTCATGCATGATCAAACTAGTAAAATAGCTATCTAGATTTACAAATTGTTGGATGCTATTTGATGTACTTTTGTTTTACCGGTTTAACTGTTTGAAGTATTTTTGTTAACTTGTATTGCTATTGTTAAGTTGAGTGATATAGACAACCGGTTATCTATGTTCAAAGAGTATCAAAATATTAAAGTAAGTTTTTGTCTGCACTAATTCACCCCCCTGTCTCTCAGTACCAGTTAGGGTATTAGTTATTCATCATTATTCATCAGATAATAGAATTTCTCTCTAACTCATCCCTCATCTAACCCAAGGGTCTCATTAAGTATTCATGGCTTTAACCTTGGTTATCTCTTTAACCCTTGCAAAATATTTTACCTTTTAGGTAAAATCTTTGTGCATTGGATAACCCTAACCTAACCTTAACCCTTACCTCCTAAGGTAACCTTCATGTCTTCTCAAGCATTTAATGTTTCTTTCATCTCCTCTCAAAAAACCTCTTGTTGACAATTGTCACCATTTCATTGGTGAGAATTATGAACATGGATTGATTAACTTTCAATCCTAGCCCTTGTTAAGATTATTCAATCTGGACCATCCATTGCCCTATTTTCCCTATAGATAGAGCTCCCATTCTCTCATTTTTATATAAAAGTTTTCGTGCATCAAACTTATAGTCATTTTTCTAATCCATAATCTTTCATGCATAAAACTTATAGTGTAATTACTAATCATTTTAGCCTCTTGGTTAAATTATCATAATATCATTTAGAAGCATTTTAAATATCATAGAATATCCTTGTTAGACTATTATATCATTGCTAGGATAATTAGCTACATAATATCATCATCTTTATGCTAGCTTCATCATCATAGTTTAAATATCATACATGTCTTAGGAATGCATTCATGTATAATAGTAAAACATCACTCATTATCGGATTTATCATTCCTAAGTCACTTTGTTCAGTGATCTCAGAGAAAATACATTGACTTTAGGGATCTTGTGAGATAGAGAACAATGGGACACCCCTTGGGAAGTTGAGCTATTTTTATATAGTTCCTATAACTTGCACCAAGAGTCTCATTAGTGTGTGGGCCTTCTAAATTAGACTTTTACGTTTTTGATGCCCTCATTTCTTGCACACAACATGTACACAACATTTTTAAAGGATATATATATATATATATATAAGTTAAATATATGTGTACGCCACATACCTTTTTTAATCAATCCTGAAATATGGTCATAATCACCAGAAATTAAAGGAATGTCTTCAAATATTTCGTCGTCATTTGAATCCTCGTATGTGTCAGAAACATCTAGGGGCACCAATTTCCATTTACTAACATATCTAAGCTCTTGGTTTTTGCAATCAACATAGTTTTCCAAAATGCAATCAGAACAAAAACATGAATAATCCCTAGTGTACAATGTCCATGGGCGAATATCTGTACTCATGTCACAATGCAAAGATCTTGTCCTCTCCACATTCTTGCATCCATGCATTGATCTTCTATCCACATCTGCAAAATATACATGTGTACACAAACATGGATGTAGATCAAGTTGTTAAATTAAAACATTTGAACTAGGAACATTTAAAAAAATTAAAAAAACATTTAAATAAAACACTAAAAGAGAACACGTATCGGTTATCTCCCAAAACACTCTATATGGAATGGGCTTGTGTATTCTCAATGATGATTCACGAGGATAATTAGGTTGCACAAAGTGTTTCTTACACCATTCAAAAATATCATGTACATCATCTATACGATCTCCTGTATAATTTATTTTATGCTTTCGTAGATCACATTTGATACAAGTTCCTGCACCATCATGTTCACCCATTCCATGACCACTCTAAAAAAAAAATCCAAACATGTGGTATTTTTTCATTTTGATGATATCTATATAGTACATAAAATGGCCTCAAATATTTGAATTATGTCGTACATCCATCAGACCAAACAAAATGTTTAACTATTGTTATGCCTCTCTCTTTCAAATATTCAAAAAACTTCTCAAAGCAATGTTGTACAAAAAGTTTGTCGTGCTCCTTATCATCACTGGTATAGAAGTGGTACTATTTCTTAATGACATGATTTTCAAATGTACTATCAACACCATCCAAATCCATTTGTCCATGTCGATAACACACATGCACCATAATAGTAATTTTCTTTGAAAAGTAATACTTTGATTGAATCTCTTTTTGATGTGCAAAAGAGTAATTTTTTGTGATGTCCACTATGGATAAAATAGTTCCAAGTGGGAAAGTGTCTGTTAATATTTTAAATTGTTCTACTTTCCACTTGGCAAAAAAACCATGGCATATGTATGGTTTTACCAACTTACGAAAATTTTCCATAAATGTTCCAATAGGTATTTCCTCTTCTACATAATCTAACCTTGTAGATTCCTTTCCAAATTTTGTTTCAAATTATTTGTACTTGTAACTCTTACAATTTACCATCTTCCTCATTTCAATATCTTCATATCCCAAAGACAATTTACCATCTCTCCGCATGTTCCATAAATTCCTTTTATGTAATTTATTTGACTGGTTGCATTATCATCTGATTTATCACATAAGATGGATGTTATGAATAGACTTGTTCATTTAGGAGGGACTTTTTCATAACCATCACTATCTTCTCTAATCTTTTGAAACACCTGATAGTATAGATAAAGTTGAATGTGATAATGACAACCACAAGTTTCAAAGACTTTGTTTACCTTGACATAATATGGCCTTAACCGTTGAAACATGGTTTGTCCAATCTTTATATGAGGGTTTGTTTTAGTAAACAACACACACAATTCATGTTTTGTTGTGTCTAACCAATGTTTTACATGGAGATCATAAAGATCAGGGCCAATCCTTTGCTTGATAACATTTCTACTATTTGATGAAGGACAGGTATTATCATTCCAAAAACTTGTCATGAAGTTCCTAAAAACATCTTCAATTCTATCAAAATGGGGAGCTCTACACATAATTATGCAATTCCCTTTTGAGGTAGTATCATCCAAACTCTTTCTTCTTTTCACATATTTTGATATTGTCCTTCTACTAAAAACAAACTCAGATGACTGTGAAGAGATTTGTCTTTTTTGAGGAAATCTTTCATTTAGTAAAGATGTCAACATCACTCTTCTTGAAATGGTCTTATCTACTATTCGAGATTTTTTATTAATGTTCACAAAACCTTTCTTAACATTATCAACAATAAGTTTTTGTAGCTGAGAAGTTTTCCTCTTTTGACTTGTTGTATCTATGCCCAACAATTTTAGTGTATCTATTAAGTCTTTACGAATAAGTACAACTAATAACAATTGAGCTTTCTCTAGTGTGTAGAAATGAGACATTATTTCTTTTGCACTTTTATTCATTGACCTCCTTTTAGTATGTATAGGTTCTTCACTGAGATGTTTCAACTCATCCACATCCATTTCAATTAAATGATTTAAATTTTTATAAGAAATATTTATCTTCACCAGTTTAGCTAGATCCACAATATGCTCATCCATACCAGTGGTAGGAGGTAAGGAGCCTGACCCCTCTCCTTCAACCTCCATTGGTTCAACTTGGGCAAGCTCCTCAATCTATTCATCAACTATATTGTGTTCTTCAATAGTTTCATTTGCCTCGACTCCTGCTTCAGAACTCCCTTCTTCTCGAGCCCATTCTACACATAATTTAAGATGACATAGAATATTTTTAATGCAATAAAATTCCAAGTTTAATTTGAAACAAAATTTTCAAGACATTTAGTAAGACCTAAAAATTATGTCATAACAGGTGGACTATTATGCCATATTTAAGACCTATTATTGCATAATAGACCTCCTAATAGCACATGTAATAGGTCATAATATGATCTACATAATATAGGTCTTAAGGGAAATCTTGAGTATAATGTTAAATGATTTTGCATACGTCCAGTCATATAAATAGAACCTATTATGACATAATAGGTCCTAAATTAATGTCATATTTAAGACCTATAATCACATAATAAGTCCTAATATCACATAATAGGCCTTATTATTACTTAATATGACCATGTATGCAAAAAAATTTCACATTAATATACTGGAATCCCCTTAAGACAAATATATTATGTGATATTAAAGGACCTATCTCATGAAATTAAGTAGGTCTTAAATATGATATAAGTTAGAACCTATTATGACATAATAGGTCATTAATTATGACTTAATACATGACCACATATGCAAAATCATTTCACATTATACTTGAGTCCACTTAAGATCTATATTATGCAAATATTAGGACCTATTGTGTATGTGATATTAGGACCTAAATTATGTGATAATAGGTCATTAATTTATCACATGCACATAATAGGCCCTAATATATTATAAATATAGGTTTTAAGGCTAGGACTCAAGTATATAATGTGAAATGTTTTTGCATACATGGTCATGTTATTAAGTCACAATAATACCTATCATATATCATATTAGGTTCTATTATGTCATATTTAAGATAGGTATTATCACATATAATGAGTCCTAGTATCACATAATATAGGTTTTAAGGGGACTCAAGTATAATGTGAATATTTTTGCATACACTTGAAAACAAAGAAGACACAATGTTTGTTTGTTTGAAAGTCTTTGATTATTTTGATCATGCAAGCACAAATCCTAGAGCGAGATGAGACAATAGTTGTTGAATCTCACTTGGGGGTTACCCTGAGCTTCACAGTTTAGAGTGAATACTTAGGTGCTTGACCCCACTGGCTCCCCTCCATGACACTCACTTCTTTGGGGCAGCCAAGCATCAGTCCCCATGAAAACTCCATGTGTTGTACTTTGTATCTCTACTAAGAATCCTAAGAATGTGAACCACTTTAGAGGTCCGACCTCCTATGCCAACAACTAGAAGGTTTATGGAATCTAACACAAAAGGTGTCTAGTAAGGGCATCCATTCGGTTGGCTATAATCAACAGCGTGTTATGCTCCATTAAATGGAAGGCCTCCCAGCCTATAGAGGTTGTGATCTATAAGGTTTATGGGGAGTCATAACACCATTGTAGCAGCATGTAACACCTGTTGCTTGCAAATTTTGTCACAAAAACATTTATTTATAGTGGCTTGGAAGAGCTTGGCTTTAGCTTGTTACCAATTTGGGTTGTTTCCTCTCACCGAGCCTTAAGGGATACTCGAGAGGCAGGCCCCTTTCTAAGGGTAAAACAAAAAGATCCTATTGTTGAAGACAGAAAAGACAAGATTGTTATTTTTAGATCACCAATTGAAGTGTTTTCTAAACTATAACAACACATGGTTTCAAAATCTAAATTAAACTATTTATTTATGGACTATCTAAATTAAATTATAAATTATAAAATATAAATGGGAAAGAGATGGGTCCTAAAGATCTAAATTTTAAATTAAAAACATGATCTATTATAAATGGACTTAAGGGGGTAGAGAAAAAGTCAATTACACAACAAGCAAGTTAATGGTCTTTGAAATTTGTAAATACACATATTATTTCAAATTAAAGCATAATTATTTTTAATTAAGATGAGATTATTTTTAATCCTACTATTTCCAATTAATTTAATAAAAATAACATCATTTCGATTTAATTAAGATAGAATTATTATATAAATTAAATTAATTTAATTAATTTAATTTAATTAATATTATTTAAAATAATGTTCATAAAAATATTAGATAAAAACTACTTAACTAATACTAACAAATAAACACAATTTTTAGTATGTAATACATATAAAATTAAATAGAAATAAAAATAAAAATACATATTTGCATCATGATATCTTTGCCTTCTATGTTCTCAATATCTATGTTCTGTTTCAGGAGAATAATTCCTTGAAGTCTTATTTTTCCTTCTCTTCTTGTTCCCCATGCTTTTAAAATAACCTTCAAATACCTTCAAATAATTGCCCTTAAAAAAAATTCAAATGTCTTCTTTCATCCAAAAATGCAAATTGTTTTAATCATTTGAGTGTAAAAAAAATAAAAAAATAATGTATATTTATATGACTCTAATTAAATTTAATTTAAAAAAAAAAATTGGATTGGCCATGGTTCAAATGAACACCGACGGTTACAAAAGATCGGATGTTTTTGAACATAGTCCTTACATGAAAGTATGAGTCATAATTTTGGCCAGGGGGTTCGAACGCGCTTGTCTGAGGTCTCTCCCCAAATTTTTCAGAGTTCTGAGAAAGTTTTGCCTTCGAACCTCTGGTTCAAGGAAGAAATGAAATAATCTTGATAACCCAAAATGTAAAAGGGTAGTTCTTAGAGCAAGATTTCTAATGAGTATAATTTAATTACATTGTGAATTTATTATATTCTTATTTTTTTAATTTTATGAAATATTGATTTTTCACCGAACATGAACTTCTTTGTTCAACGCATTGGAAAAAATAGGAAACTAATTTAAACAAATTTTGAAAAATATTTATGCCCTACGTATTGATGTCTTGTTTCTAATTAAAAAAAAATTGAATTTCGATATATATAGAACAAGTTATGTCTTCAAACTTAAACCTATGTCTGAATTATGACTAATTGGACTTCAAAACTTAATAAAATGAAAAATATTCAACATATCATGATCAAACCAACAATAAGCCCTAGATATTGATGTTATAACCAAGATTCAAAACAATTGAGTTCTTATCATTTATAGAAAAAAAGTTATGCATTTCGGGAGGCACAACACTCTTAAAAAATATAGTTTGTTGTAAAAAAATACTTTTTGAAGGAGATGGAAAATCTTCAAAAAAAAATTTCAAAAAAAATTGAAAAAAAAAATTTAGAATTTGCAGACCAAATTCTACAAATCACTAATTTACATCATCTTCGAATTCTTAATAGTTTAAGAGTTATAGTTGTTGAAAGTTTAAGATTATTTTAAAAATGTTCATCTCATTGTCAAAAGTGGCAAAAAAGTGGGAACCATTATTGTGAATTCACCCAAAAATTTAACCTAAAACTATTTTAGGTTGAAATTTTTCTCAACCAATCAAATTCATTCCTCATAAAGTAAATTTTTAAAAAGTCTTTTCTCTCCAAATTTTATTTTCCCAATTCAAATTAAAACTCAAATTTCTATTCAAAAAGTCAATGAGAAAGATTTTTTTTTTTCATTTTCTATTAAACTTTTTCCAAAATGCATACAAGTGATTCAATTCACAATTTGAAAATAACATTTAATCAAATTACTAGAATAAGAATTAAACAATTTGATTTATCGATTACTCACACAAAAGGGGTCCTATTTAAATTAATCCCTTTTATTTAATTATATAAATAAAATACATCAACTAATTAAATACTCTAAGATATAATAGTTACTTTCACAAACACAAAAAATGTAAGTCAAGAAAACCAAATAAACATACAACCCGTATACCAGACATAGGTAACTGGCAGATGACTCATGATGCTCACTTTGAGTAAGGTTAGGGTTAACAAGTAGGGCCTTACAACTATCTCCTCCACTTTTATCCAGTCAATAAGGTACACTCATACCTATGAAGCCAGGTGGAGATGATACCCCATACCTACATGATACTTGTACCTGCAATTCCCTACATTAATAAACCACATATGCATATATATACAACCACAGAATACACACCGATGAAGGAGAATCGTGATGCTCTCTGTCTTAGCAAAGTGAGTGAAGGAAAATCATCTCCTTGCACCCCATACACTTACAAACATGAAACATGTATATAACGCATCACACGTATAAAGTAGATGTGTCAATCCATGTCAGTAATCCAATAAAAATAACATTTAACCCTCATTAAGGAAAATAATGCGTAAAATACATACATTGAAACTTAAATCAGAGTATATCACTACATCGCATAAAGTCTAATTAAAACATCACAATATAATATATCCACTAATATCCACTAAAAAGTCAACTAAGGTCAAACTAGGTTTAAAAGAGTCTGATCAGGGAAGGGGTACTACATCCTCCCCCCCTAGGTTTCCACATGCTCCTGGAAGTCGTAAGGCTAGGATATAAGCACAAGGACACAATAAGTCATAGAACTCACATTATATAAGCCAAGATCTTGTCTATCTTCTAGGAAGATGCAATCTACAAAAACAGTCGACTAACGTACTGAAATCAACATTCAAATCAACTATCTTAAGAAAATTATTTCAATCCTTTTCTTACTCAAATATGTTTTCAACAAATTTTCCTTGTACAATTGTTAATTACTAAAAAGAAATGCACTACGTGAGCATGTCAATAGTCGCATCATCTTTCACTCTCTAGGTTATGCATGCCTATTATTTATTCAATCACTAGGATCCATAATTTCATAAAGTATTCACATGAATCATACAACATCTACTAAAATTATTATCCAAAGCATACATTGCAAAGTACAAATCTCATAACTTATTCTACCTAAAGACAAAAAACACTCATTTCACATCTGATATATCATCTTACACATATATTTTCCTTCCTACGCAACTAGGGCAACATATCATGATCAAAGTTAAGTATACAAATTCAGTCATTAATAGGGTAACATAAAACTTTAAGGGTCCATAATGTATAGGAATTGAATACATAAAGGTTCATGGTATATAAGCTAAAACAATGGTAACACCACAACATCAAATATTAAGGCATAATAGAATCTCATAGGAAAAGAGTAAGAGAATATAACATTTTACAACAACACATAATGTCAACTAAATTCGAATAGAATCCATATAGGTATTCCAATACACTTGTCAAACCAATGAGTTTGCAAATCATTCGCAATTATCCAAGGTGTAATGCACAATTCACTAAATCTAGTTTACGCTTCTATCTAATAAATCTTTGATACAAATGATTATAAATGAGTTCCATCATATAAAGACACTTTTAGTTTTCTTAATTTAATATAACACTATTGGTTACCTTATTAAGCCTAAATCAACTCTCCGCAGTGCTCACTATTAGAGGTTCAAGCAAACATGATAGGTTAAACATTGATCCTATTGTTGGCAAATGCACACTCCAATGAGAAATTGTAGGTGATTGAATATTTTGTCATTGATGGCAACCTTGCAATCATATGACACCGACAAGACAAAGATACCAGCACCAGCACCGATAGACTGACTCTACACTGGCATACAGAACACCGACAGTGAAAGGAAGGATACTAGAACCTTGGCCGACTTTAATTTTGTTTAAAATGTATTTTGTAATTAATTGTAAAATCATTGTAAGCTGACATGGTGAGTTTTAATATGACTCATATATGTATGAGATCATTGTATATCATTTCGTATAGGTGAAATTATGCAGACCTAATATGTGAATTATTGGTTAAGGGTTTATGTATGTAGCAGAGCTTAAACTGATACTGAACCTGGCATAGCAGATGCTAATCTGAAGTAGTGCAAGACATTGGATTTTTATAATCCTTTTATAAGTTAGTGTGACTTCTTTTGTAATTGAGCAGTGAGGTCTAGGCACTTGGCCTTCCTGCATGTACATGCCCCTAATGTAAGAGTAATATTCCCTTATTGGCCAATAAGCAAATATTGTGGGTCACAAATCCCACTGAGGTTTTTTCCACACCAGTTTTCCTTGTTAAAATAATGTGTTATGGTGTGCTTCTTATGTAGTTGTTGTTATTCTTGTTTATTGCATTATTTCTGGTTTACCAGTACACAGTTTTAATATGCTTTTCATGTTTTAAGTCAAGTAAATTTATATACCGGTTAGATATTGATTCACCCCCCCCCCCCTCTTAGTATCTTTGGGAATCCTAACAATTGGTATCAGAGCCTGGTCCTCTATTTTCAAAAGCCTAACAACTTGAGGAAGATCTTGTTACTGGTAAAGATGGAAAACTTGAGAAAGCAATTGGAAACAACTCTTATAGACTATGATGCAGAAAAGGTGAAGAATATCAAGCTTGAAGATGATCTGAAGGTTGCTCGGGATATTATTCAAGCACTTCAAGAAAATTTTACTATTGCAAGGAACAAGAGAAGAGAACTTTGTGAAAAGATGCAAAATGAGGAAAATGAAAAGGAAACTCTTAATGATCTAGTAAACAAGCTAAGACAAGAAATCAATACAACAAAGAATGAGATGCAGGATATGACTATGAGATTTATTAAAGAAACTGAAGATAGAAAGAAAAATGAAGAAGACTTGGTTAGACGACTAAATGATGTTGGAAATGAAAACACAAGACTCAGTCATGAAAATGATATGTTGAAGACAGACCTAATGCACACACAAAATGACAAAACTGAACTCATAAGATAGAAAGGAATCTTGGAGAATGAACTGACTGCTGCAAATCAACACAAGGAGAAATTCAAGAAAAGTTTAGAAGAACTTGGTGACATGCTGATGAATCAGAAACCTAATGGTGATACAAATGGTCTTGGCTTTGAAATTGGTGAAAGCTCTGGTACCGCAAACCATCATCATCACAGCAAACCAGTAAGGCAACCTACTACTTACAAATTTAATGGCAAATGCTTTAATGGTAACAATTATGGTCATAGAGCAAATTAGTGCAGATCTAGAAATTATCAGAACACTAATACACCCACCGGTCAATGTTCCAAATGCAACAAAGTTGATCATAATTTAGAAAATTGCAAAATGACTGTAAGATGTTATGTATGTGGAATATTTGGACACTTATCTAATCAATGCAGAACACATACCGGCATAGGATATGGGAAAGCTATTCAGAAAAACAATGTGACTTGTTATGCCTATAACAAGATTGGACATATTGCTTAATTATGTAGAAGCAAGTCCTCACCAGCAAATCTTTTCAGGGTTTAGCAACAAAATGAAAAACATGCTATTATTCCCTCAGTTGATGGTAAGAATTTGAAATTACTTCTCTACGATAGATGATTTAAATTGTGACTTAACCGACAACTATTAAATGTGGTAGTTGGAGAAAATAACATTATAAAGCAAGTGTTTTGGCTCCTTTTTCATTCACCGAGCATTCAAATCTTCGAGACTGTGAAAATTCCTGAGTGAAGGCATTCTAAGCGATGAAGAGAAGCAATCCATCAAATCATTCATCCTTAAGGTAGATTGAGGTATTTATAGCTATGGAATCTTCATCCACTCCTAAATTTATTGCAAACCATACTATTGTTGAAGTTGTTAAGTGCCCTAGACTCATATTCCAGCTAGTTCCCGAAATTACAAAGAAAGATGATAGCATAGGTGCATTCTCTCAAATCCCTAAAGGAGTAGTATATGTTGAAGACCCTAGGATGTATATACATTGTCATATTAAGGAATTAGGTGATGATGAGATTAAGAATATGTTTAAAACCATGATTTATGATGAATCTGGAAATGTCAAACTTGAACATAAGGTAGTAGAAACCTGAGGTTTCACTAAAATTCTTAGTATCCCGGATTTTCCCAAGGATATCATAAGGATTGTGTTAAGCAGAGTACATGGTGAATTTTTTTGGTTGGAATCAATTCATAAAATCACAAAAGAAGCAGTAAAATTTGTAACAGGGTTACCCTCCACCGGTAATAGACCAAACAAAACAAAGAAATTCTCAAATGACACAGTGATAAACCTAACTGGTGCAACATTTGATAAGAGATCTCTAAAGGTAAATGATCTGAAGGATATAAATAATAGATTTATCAGTATGATCTTAGGTTATAAGGCTACACATGCAAATAGTTTAAACTTAGTTTCTAGCCTATGTATGAAGAGTGCCTATGATATGGTCAATGATAATGCAATGATAGATATATGTGAATGGCTTAAAGATGAGTTGACAAACAATTTGGGTAAGATCAAAAGAGATAAGAAATGAACATTCATATTTGGAAACTTACTTGTTTTTTTGATGTTGTACATAACCAAACAAGTGCCCAGTATTTGTGCTAGAGATTTTGGTTTTGACATACCGGTAGGAAAACAACTATTAGATCTATTGAACAATATGGGAGAGAATCGAGAGAAAAACATAAATGAGCATTTTCAAGCATTGAAGGCTCGAATGAAAACTAGAGTAAGATTTTCACAAGCTATTGTGGATAAGTATCAGAAAGAAATCTATTTTGTGATCAAGAAAGATGAAATTTGGATGGAAGCAGTTGTCCCTAGAACTATTTGGGTAACTAAAATGGGCTATGAAACAAATGAGAACATCATAGAAACATATGCAAAAGCCCTCCTTGAAGCTCCAAAGGAACTATAAGAGGAAGTTTTTGGAAATGCTGAAACAATAGAATGTGGAATTCAATCTAGAAAAAGGGTTAAGAAGGTTGAAGCAAATGTAAGGAAAGGAACCCGGTAGGCAAAGGCAATCAAGGAAGATGTTCTAAGACAAACTGGTATAAGTGAAAGTGAGTTGGAAGCACCTCAACTGAAAACTCATCTTTCACCGGTTGGAACTTCTTCTAAGAGTGATATACTGATAATATTTAAAAGGGTTGAAAGGAAAAGAAAACCCTCACCGACACCCTCTCCTACACCTAAAAGGACAAGACAAAAGCAACAGGCAGTAAGGCCTCCGGCGATGAAAATGACTCTTAAGAAGAAGAAGGTGAAACAAACTATTACTCCTCTAGACAAACTTCTTAGCTAAATAACAAAGGATGGTAAGTTGAAAAACATCAACAAAATATACAACACATTATCAGCAGACGACAAGGAAAGTATAGAGAATAGTGTGATTTTACACTTAGATATATATAAGAAATTCTCAATGGAAGTTGTTGATGAAATTCCAAATGACCTAAATAGGAGATTAGAAGCTAGGAGATTAGCTATTGTTGAGCTGGATAAGAAGATTAAGATTGAAAAATTACTAGCAGTACATCCAGTTAACTCACCTAATGAAATAGACAAATTAATCAGTGAGGCTAACTAGACAGTATTTTCTACTACTCACCGACATGTAGCACTAATGGCTGGCAGAGTAAATGAAGTATCTGAGGAAATAGCAAATGGATGAGATATATTCTTTGTGGAAAAAGAGAAAGAGGAAGAATTACTTAGGCCTAAAACTATCAAAGTATATCAAAAGGATAGAGGTAAGGGGAAAGGTAAGGTAGGTGGACCACCAAGCCTAAAAATAATTGACAATATGCCCCCACCTCTTTCAGATACTCCATCGATAGACACTACTGACAGACAACTAGCCACAGAGTGTATGGAGACTCTGGTAGAGGATACAAATCCTAAATAAAAAAAAATTTATACGGTAAATGTAGACACTCAGGAAGTTAATGTTGTGGTTGATAGAGAAACCACTGAGGATAAGGAGAAAAATGGGACTACTAAGTCACCGACTATAGAGGTTGAGTTGAACATAGAAAAATCTTCATAGGTAGAGAAACTGGTAGAGATACCACTAAGGAACCAGTAGATACAATAGATAAACCATTCGAAGAGCCAGCAAAACAGAGCTCTGAGGTACAAACAGAGATTACATCTGAGAAACCGGTAGTTAAAAGCTCAAAGAAACCTTCTAAGATACAGATAGAGAAACCAAAACTGGTATAGGTTGAAGCATAGGTTTAGATAGAGACAGTACCACCAACCCAAACTGAAAAGCATAAACTTTTGTTTGTAGAAATGAAAACATAAACAAACCTACCAGAAGTCGAATCAAGCAAGGTAATTACCACAACCGGTAGCATGGCTATTGTAAAGACTGTTGGACAAACATCTGGTATAGCTATGGTAGAATTCAAACCTACTAATGTAACAGAGGTCTTGTTAGACTCAATAAAGAAGATCATAGAATGCAATGCACAAGCCTATAAGGCTATTGATGATACAATACCAATTCTTAAATTGATAGCACCAAAATGTACTATTGATAATAAGGATTCTTTAGGACAACTAGACACATTGTCTAGGGTCATCACTGGCAACCTATTGACTATTGATCAAATAAATGAGGATACATTAAAGGAAAGAATCATAAAAGAAAAAGAGAAATTCTTTGAGGACATTGTGAAGAAGAACAAGGAAGAAATGGATACCCTTTTATTGGAACTTGGAGAAATAATTTATGACTTCAAGAAACTATACAGAGACACTTGTAAAACAAATATTTTGATAGAGGATCTTGACAAGGAGATCAGCAAAGCACAAGATGAGATAAACAATATTGCTAACAATCTGATAGGAGCATTAGATTCATTTTTGGAGTTAGAGAAGAAAATTGCAAAGCAAGAAGAGAAATCCAAGAAACTAGAGAATGACAAATAGGGAATAAAGGAGAAGGCAAAGGACTTGAAATGCAGACTTAGTCCAAGACTAGAATACCTTATTTCCTTGAGAAAAGAAATATCTAAGGCTCTGGTTCCCAAACTGAAGACACCGGAAGAGAAAATGCAGATACTCACCGGTATAGTGCAGAGAATACAAGAGACAATAAAAGATAGCAAGATATTCAGCAATGGTATAAATTTGATCTTGATAGATATATTTCAGATTGTAACCCACCGGTTACAATAATCCAGGCAAGACTCCACTGACACCGAATGACAACCTTTGTCATTGATGTCAAAGGGGGAGTAGTGGGATGAGAAAAATGGTTAGAAGAAAGGACATCATCTACTCAGGGGGAGCATACATTTTTTCTTGGCACACAGTTTTGGTAAGACAATTTTGGTAGACTATTTTTGGATTTAATTTTGGACACTTTTGATTTTTCTCATGAGTATTGCCATCAATTCCAAAGGGGGAGATTGTTGGCAAATGCACACTCTAATGAGAAATTGTAGGTGACTGAAGGTTTTGTCATTGATGGAAACCTTGCAATCATATGACACTAGCAAGACAAAGATATCAAGGCCGACACCAATAGACTGACTCTACACCAACATACAGAACACCGACAGTGAAAGGAAGGATACCAACACCTTGACCGACTTCAATTTTGTTTAAAATGTATTTTGTAATTAATTGTAAAATCATTGTAAGCCAACATGGCGAGTTGTAATATGACTCATATATGTATGAGATCAGTGTAGATCATTTTGTAATAAGGAGATACGTAAAATTATGCAGACCTAATATGCGAATTATTGGTTAAGGGTTTATGTATGTAGCAAAGCTTAAACCAGTACTGAACCTAGCATAGCAGATGCTAATCTGAAGCAGTACAAGACATTGGATTTTTATAATCCTTTTGTAAGTCAGTGTGACTTCTTTTGTAATTGAGCAGTAAGCTCTAGGCACTTGGCCTTCCTGCATGTGAAGGCCCCTAATGTAAGAGTAATATTCCCTTATTGGCCAGTAAGTGAATATTGTGGGTCACAAATCCCACCGAATTTTTTCCCACACCGGATTTCCTCATTAAAATATTGTGTTATGGTGTGCTTCTTATGTGGTTGTTGTTATTCTTGTTTACTGCATTATTTCTTGTTTACGAGTGCACAGTTTTAATATGCTTTTCATGTTTTAAGTCAAGTAAATTTATATACCGGTTAGATATTGATTCACCCCCCCCCTCTTAATATCTTTGGGAATCCTAACACACATAACTAGGGCCAACTAATTCAAAAATTCAGAATAACCACCCAACACCTCAAGCGATAGTAATTCAAAATTAAAATTACCAAATCCACTATGAAATAAAAAAAGATGTCGGCGAATTTAAAATTGAAAAAATTGACAAGTGTTATAATTAAAATAAAAAGAAATGAGAATTTAGTGGTCATTCTGTAATAAGAAATCTCAAAGCAAAATTCTAGCCCCATAGTCACATAACACTACTCAAAAGATAGTCAAAGTACTATCACAATAAAAACTCAAAAGAAGGTGACCATTATAAGCCACACTATAGCGAGTAACCGCCATGTAATACCCAAGATTACATGTCTCGAATGTGTTAAGGAGTGATAATTAGTCATTTAAAGCTATTGCACTAACTACATTACTTTAATACTACAATTTTTTTTTTGTACAAATAAAATTTCATCTAATTATCCTTTATATAGGAAGACATATGCCAGGAGGGTTAAGATATGTCATTTCATGCAAATAAAGATTACATTCAAAACATAAGTCACATTTTACAAGATATGAAAATTTACCGAGTACTCACATTCCTAAAAGTGATATTTCAAGAAGCTCTTCAATATAAGTTCTAGCCACTATGGATATCAACAACCATAATTTAAATCACTAACAAAAGGACAGTCTAAACCTATCATTCTTCATCCATTCTACTAGGATTTTCTGAAAATAATGCATTCTTTACATCTCAAGCAATGTAAGGAAATAAAATTGTTTCCAAAATTTTCACTATCCAACTTGGCATTCATATTCATTTTAATAAACATGCAAACGTTCTTCATAGAGCTTAAAACTTCCATCTTTCAAAATAAAACAAAACCACAAAAGTATGATTGCATATGCTTTGTACACATACTACATGCAATGCATAACATTATCTTAAACAATCCTTGTTCTTTGCAATGATATGTTAAGTGACTAAATCATATGGACTACCAACAAAATATATGCAAGAGGCGATCCATTTACTTACTTGACATGATATCCTAATAGGCAATACAAAAATACTTTGAATCTATAAAGAAAAATAAATCATGAATTTCCTTAATATTGATATATAATATTCATTTATGAGCAATTATATACTCTATTTAATTGCAATACATTGTTTAGTAGCATATTTTGTATCTTTATAACTAGATAGATAGAAGAGGGACAGAGTTTGATAGTCAACCCATTTCATTCATATGCACGTAAATCAATAAGGTCACACAAGAATGCTTAAATTTCTCACTATATGCCTATCATCTTTATTGTACAATTTTCATTTCACTACTGTTTTAGAAGAATACCAATGGGCCTATCATGAAATTTTCAAATATTATGAGTGCCAATGAATGTCCTAATTTTCCAAAAATGAAATCAAGATAGACAATATTTTCTTTCATGCAAGACCTCTTGCAAAACCACTCACTACTCCTAATAATACAAAATGCATCGTTATCTGCAACCTTTTATTAAAAATCAAAGTACAATAAGGAGATGGAAGAGGAGCCATCCACTAAATAATACATAATTATGCATGCACATCAAACTTGGATTTAATTTGCACCTTCTATTCATATAAAGTCAATTATATATATCCAAAAGCAAGTACATTATTGCATTGTTCAAATAGGTCATCATATGAGTAGGTATTGTGAAACACATAATGAAATCTTTAATGAAAAAAATTCAATTCCCTTCTAACCACTATAACATGATCCCTTTTACACATCTTATTACCAACAAAGTCAATTTCGTATTTTCAAAGTAAGAATAATGTCACGCAGTTCCTAAAATAGAAGTTTATCATGTTTCTCCTACGTAGACACATGGTGAATTACTTTATGAAAAACATACCATTTGCTCCGAATATCCATCATGGTCTTTATAACCCATAGCACTCTTATCATCCAAATGCACAAAAGAATCATTAGGCTCACACAAGGGTTCATGAAGTCTCAAACATTCACTCGCAATCTGAAAACATACATAAGTGATAAATACACATATAAAAAACATTTTAATTCCTAGAGAGAAAGAGGAGGAAGTACAATATACATTCAATTCACTGCATCATATGCACTCAACATCTACCATACAAGTCCTTCAAGATCATGACACTAAGCCATATCATAATCATAACACAAACATATTTCATACTTTCATATTCAAGACAAGCACTTTCCAACCCAATGGGTTAGGCTAGGGAATACAACAATCAATTAGGGAGGTACATAAGATTCTCTCTTAATAACAAAAATCATGGATCCAAGACTCCTAATAAGAAACCAAAGCACATATAATCACTCAATAAGCACCAACATCAAGAAGGTGAAAGAAAGGTATGAATACAGATGTTACACACAATTAGGGTTTACAAAACGAACAAGCAATAGAAACCGAACATGAGCCATCCTAGATTAGCAAGGTCCTATGCATCAATCACTAGTAACCTCAAAAGGGAAAGCTTCGAGTGCATGGAATACATACCACATACCAAACTCAAGGCAAAACTACACCAGAGATCCTAGTATTTGCAAACTTTGGCTCTGATACCAAATGTAAGGCCCTGCCAAGAAACCCTAAAGGATTCAACTAAAACTCTCGAAAAGAGTGCAAATAATTTTATTTATTTATTTATTTTTAAATCCCCCTCTTTGTATACATAGACTTGGAAATATTCTGGGAAAATTTCCGAGAAATAATTTTCCTAGAATAATTTTAATTAATTTTTTTTTAAAACAATAAACCCTCAAACAAGTAAACCTAGAAATTTTGCTAAGGTAATAACAGAGACTGTATCTTTTGAAAATTTTGGCAACATAACAGCTAGCCAAGGGGATTATCTAACAACCCCATAACCCCAATTTTGGGAAGAAATTAACAGGGAATAACAACAAAAAAATAAAATATGAAATTTGCCAAGTAAAATACAAGAACAACTAAAACAAATTTTAATTTAATTTTTGTTTTGAAATTAATTCTTCTTATACAAATCCAAAATTGATTGGAAAATAAAAAATTAAGCAATAAGGGATTCAAATTTCAATTAAATTCAAACCCTTCCTCTTCGAACAAGAATCTTTAATTAACATGCAACACAAAAATTTCCAAAAAAAAACAAGATTTTCAAACCAAATGATTTTTTTTTTTTTTTTTAATTTTTAAATAGAGGTATTAAACAAGAATCCAACCTCAAAATATAATCTTGGAAGGAAACTCAAAAGAGCTAATTCTTGCAGTTGAGCAAATTCTTCCACCAGGGTGAAAACCAATTTTTCAATCCCAAAAAGCTTCCCCTATTCCCATGAAGAACAAGGTAGAAAATAGAAAAAATTTAGCCATAAACTATTTTAAGTTGAAATTTTTCTCAACCAATCAAATTCATTCCTCATAAAACAAATTTTTAAAAAGTCTTTTCTCTCCAAATTTTATTTTTCCAATTCAAATTAAAACTCAAATTTCTATTCAAAAGTCAATGAGAAAGATATTCACAATTTGAAAATAACCTTTAATCAAATCTCTAGAATAAGAATTAAACAATTTGATTTATTGATTACTCACACAAAAAGGGTCCTATTTAAATTAATCCCTTTCATTTAACTATGAAAACAAAATACATTAACTAATTAAATACTCTAAGATTTAATAGTTACTTTCACAAATGCAAAACACATAACTCAATAAAACCAAATAAACATACGACTCGCATACCAAACACAGGTAACTAACGGATGACTAACGATTATCACTTTGAGAAAGGCTAGGGTTAACAAGTATGGCCTTACATTTATCTCCTCCACTTTCATTAGGTCAGTAAGGTACACTCAGACTTGTGAAGCTAGGTGGAGACAATACCCCGTACCTACACGATACTTGTACCTGTAATTCCCTACATCAACGAACCACATATGTATATATATATAATCATAGAAAACACACCAGTGAAGGAGAATCATGACTTTCCCTATCTCACTGAAGTGAGTGAAGGAAAATTATCTCCTCGCACCCCATACACTTAAAGACACCAAAAATATATATAACGCATTGCATGTAGAAAATAAATGTGTCAGTCCATGTTAGTAATCCAATAAAATAACATTTAACCCTCATTAAGGGAAATAATGTGTAAACAACATATACTGAAACTTATATCAAAGTATATCACAACATCACATAAAGTCTAAGTAAAATATCATAATATAATGTATCCACTAATATCCACTGAAAAGTCAACTAAGGTCAAACTAGGTTTAAAAGAGTCTGACCAAGGAAGGGGTACTACATACATTCCCGCCACGTTCTGAGAAACTTTTTCTCAAATGTACAGGGTAACTTCGTCTCGATATTTTATTGCAAGATCCAGGTGTGTAGCTTCATCCCATACCTCGATCTTGAGTTATAATCACTTCTAAGATCCAGGTGTGTAGCTTCATCCCATACCTCGATCTTGAGTTATAATCACTTCTTTGTCACTTTTGCACTTGGTTTCAATACACAATTTAATCAATTCATTTCCATTCAAAGAAGAGGGTATAAATTCATCATAAAACTCATTTCATTTAGAATTCAATCTTCTTCCTTGAAGGTTGAATGTAATAAATTCTTCCTCCCCTCTTTCACATCATCTTTTACACCATTATATTTTGGTGAACCCGATGTCTTCCATGCTTTCTTTTGACAAAAATTGCATGCTTTTTATTTACAAGTTTAAGTTTTCTGCAAACTTAGTGGTTAAATCATTCAAAACCCTAGTCTTTTTTGGAATTGAACTTGTGCTTTTTCAAAATTACTTGTTGTTATCTTAGATCTAAAAATTGCTTTGTTCAATTTCCTTATTGTTTTGTTCAATTTGCAAAATAAAATTTACAAAATTAAGTGGTTGATTGTTAAAACCCTAATTTTCAAAAATCATTTTGAACTTGTGCAAAAAATGGATTTCCATTTAATTTTCAGATTTATGATTGTTCTCAGAATTGTCTTCATTCCCACAATTCAAATTTTCAATTTCCCTCCCTTTTCCAAAATTCAAATTTAAAAAATTAAGTGGTTAGATCATAAAACCCTAATTTTCAAATTTAATTGGATTTTGTGCAAGATTTCAATCCATTACATTCAAATTTAGATTTCTAAATATTCTCCAAGGTGTCCCTATCCATTAGGCTTGACCTTTTTCAAATTTGCAATTCAATTCGTCTTTTTCTTCAAAACCCTAATAGGGTTCTATTTTCACATTTGAACCTTCATTTTGCCTATCTAGAGATTGGAATATTCACCAATTTTTTGGGGTTAGCTTTAAAATCATTGTAATATTTGTCCCTAAATTTTTTGAAAAAGTTGGTCAGACCATATGCGTTCCCGCCATGGTCCTCAGCTTTTTTCCTGAAATTTTAGGACACTGTTATGACTATATTTATTAGCCTAAATTAGAAGATTGGTTGATTTTATCAATTTTTTATCCCTCTAGAATCGAAAATACTTCCAAAATTCAACATTTTAAATTTCAAGACAATTTTTAAATTAAGAGGTTAATTTTAATCTGCCCTAATTTTAAAAATCCTATTAATTTTAAAATTAAGTGGTATCTCTATGGCCTTAATTTTAAAATTCCAATTCCCTTTGATTTACTACCAAATTATTTTTGGAAATTGTGTCTTTTCCTTTCTCCAACAAAGTTCAAATTGTTTAATCATTATTTTCTTACTATATACACCTAAAAATGGTCTGAAGATAATTAATTAAATAAGCATTTATTTATTTAATCCCCCTTCCTAATTAAATTGAATTCATTAGAAAATTTGAATAAATTCTCCCTTTCATCTACTTATTAATATATCTAAGGATTTATTCATTAAGTTCCTTCCATGGTCCCCTTTGATTAATTAATTCAAATTAATTAATCTTCCCCCCATTTCAATCAATTATTCTAATCCCCTAATTAATTAAAACAAATCAATTTATGAGTTGCTGAAATTTAATTAGTCTTTTCCTATTATTTGAGTTTTTAAAATTCAAATTACCCACATGCCTCCTGACCTCTAACCAGATAACCTAACCATCCCTCTAAATTAACCCATTCCACCTAACCTTGGGTTTAACTAACCCTCCCCTATCTTGCACATTCTAACCTTCATATCCTAACCTCCTATGGTGTGGATATTCTTTCCTTGAGACACATGGGACTTTGGCCACATGTCTCCTCTCTTGGACACTTGCCCTTTTATGAGCAAGGCTCATTGACACTTGTCACCATAGAGATGACAAGTGTCCCTTCCTCCAACCTCTTTTCCAACCTCCTCTAATTTCGTCCTTGATATCTTAAGACTCAATCTTGATCATTGATTCCTGCCACCTCACCCTTGGCCTTGGAAATCATATAAATATCCCCTTTTTTTCAGCACAAAGGATCCCATCTCATTATCAATTTAGGAATTGTTAGTATAGACATATCATTTGAGCATTGTTGTTATAGGCAATTGCATTAGCTTAATTTGATCATTTTATAGCATAATTGTTGAATCATGTAGATTAATCAATCTCTTTTCTAGCTTAATCGCATCATCATCATAGCTTAATCATGCATATCATTAGCTTAATTGGTCTCTTGGATCAATATAGCATAATCAATCTCATCATTGCATGTCATTATCATTTCGAATCCTCCATCTAGGTGTAGTCAAGTCACTCGGATTGCTTATCTAGATCTGAGAGAAAATCCAAACTACCATCTCTTAGGAGGAAATAGGTCGCTTTGTGGGCAAGTGCAAGGTAATGAGTCACAAATTCGTGGAAGTCTGCGAGTTGGAAAATGCGCTCTTATAAACGGGGGCCCATTTTAAAAAAATGGGGGCTCGTTTGTGCTTCAGGCTCCCGAGCCGAAAGGTAATGGGGGTTTGAAGCAAAAAAAAATGGGCCCCCATTTTGTTCTAAAACGGGGGCCCGCTTTTAAACCCGTTTTGTTTAAAAGCGGGCCCCTGTTTCTAAATGGCATTTTTCTTTTTTTTTCCACAAGTCGTCCTTGTTTGAAAACGAGGGCCCGTTTTGTGGAAGTTGATTCCACAACCCGCCACTTGGCTCGGGATTAGGCTCGGGATAGGCCTGGGATGGCCACACCTAAGACATGGACCTGCAAATTCAAATCTCCATGAATGAAAGCACAAATATGAACTTCAGAAATAGTTTACGTGCCTCTAATTAGAGAATTTTTATAGAAAATTAAAACCCATTTCAGATTATACTGTCTAGATTCTAAATATGTAAATTTATTTAAAAATTGATTATTTTAACTATTTTTCATTTAATTTGTACTAAATCGGGTCCATAAATTTGAAATATTAACTAATTTTGTTAATTTAATAACTATTTTATTTTAAAGAATTTTGGAAAAAAAATTACATGTCATCAATCTAAACAAAATTCTTTTGTATTTAAAAAAATAAAAAATAAAAAAATGTTAAGTTTACATCAAATTATGTGGGTCGTACACGTCCAATTTTTAAAAAGATAATTACGGCCATTAAAAAATTAATTAAAAAAAAATTAGAAAAAAAAATATAGAAAAATATGTTCATCAATCTTCAGTGTGTTACAAACCATTTCCCAAAACAGTTTGAGAAAATAATTTTAATTGTGTCAAAAAGTGTGGGTCGTACACATGCATGGTATGGTCCTGAAACAGGCATTTTTAAAACATAGTTTTCATAACTCCATTTAAAAAGTTATTTTTTATTATGTGGGTATTAAAA
Source organism: Cryptomeria japonica (assembly GCF_030272615.1). NCBI lineage: Eukaryota > Viridiplantae > Streptophyta > Pinopsida > Cupressales > Cupressaceae > Cryptomeria > Cryptomeria japonica. The sequence goes on from NC_081405.1 coordinate 574,717,219, forward strand.
TAAATTATATATTTGTAAAGTAAACTCAGAGGGCTATCTTTTATATTAGTGACTTTTTCCAAGATTCAATCTATAAGTGTTTCAAAATTTAAGCTCAAATGAGACAAAATCTGAAAATCAGGGAAAACACTTCCACTTTTTGGCCAAAAAGTGGACTCATCTTCTTGCACTGACCCTTGTCATGGTTCTATTTTATTTGGTTTTAATTTTCTAACCATGCTTGTAATGATCTATTGAGTGCTTGTGTTGTAGTTGCAGGTATCACACTTCACAGGAATGACATAAATCTCATTTTTGGCCTCTTAGCATTAGCATATTTCCAATCTAGCAAGTTTTTGGCCAGATCTAATTCAAAATTTTGTATGAGTTCCCTTTCTGCCTTGTACGAGTTCCTTTGTGTCCTTGTACAATCAGGTGAGAATTGTCGTACGAAATTTTGCTTCTGTGTTTTCAAAACAGATTGCATTTTAGGGTTTTCATGTTTCAATTTGATTATTACTAATGCTAACCTTGATCTGTTTGTGAGTTTTTCGGCAGCCTAACTGGTTTTTGTAGGATGATTGTTGAAGATTACGCTTGTCAAAGCTTCATTTCATTCAAACATCCTTACTACTAACGTATCTGTTTTGCAGGTTGCTTAGGAGGGCTCAACCAAACTTTATGTCTTTAAATTTTCCAGGCACACTTGTTTATGCTAAAAGGAATCAAAAAACATGTATTATGTGTTTTGATGATAGGCGAGTATTCTCTCACCTTTCTTAGGTAATCAGAAAGCCAGACTCATCCTTTTCTTTTAGTAGTGCATATCTTTAGCGGGCTTGCCCTCCAGAGGAGCCTATAAGGCCAAAGCCATTAAGGTCGGTGAGAGGGGAATGACTCAAGTGGGAATGGCTAACACCAAGTACTCCAATCCACTATTAAATAAATATGATTTTATGAATATCAAGTCAACATGAGTGCTCAGGAATATCTCTCCTCCGTACCTTCAGGTATATCAAACCTTGGTTTTCAAGGCTGGGAGACCTCTTAATTGAGTTTATACCCCTACGCACCAAACATATCCCTTACTATTTCCAATTAAGATTAGAAGATACCCGATTCACCTCCAAAAAGGGGATAATATTTGTGCAAGAGAGATAGTAACTCTCTGAGGACACTTTCCATATTGTGCCCCCATTAGCGTTTGGAGTCGGATAATACAGTGTTGAGAATCCATTGCGTGAGACTCAACAATTGTATTTTGATTAGTGATTGGGTGTGTACCTAAGTTTGCAAGCAAAGGTTTTCTCTCTCAGCTAATTTCCTTAGGTAGCATACTGTGCTTGAGGTCACTTATCATATTGCGTGTTTGCTATGTATTCATCCCTAAAATAGAAAATTAGACATCTAAAAAACTGGAAAACAGAAGCAAAACATCAAACTTCATTAATCAAAAATTTGTCCAGACAAATTTTTTATCTCTGTTTTGTCCTCTCTTGTATGAGTTTGTTAGTTTGTCGTACTAGGCATCTAGTTTATCATCCGGTCTAGTGAGAATTGTCGTACAATCTAGTTTACCAAAAAAATTTATGTCATCTTTCATCATTTGGGCTAGTGAGAATTGTTGTATGAGTCATCTTAGCAAAGAATTTTGTGTCATTTATCATCTGGTTCTATAAGAAATCTCATATGATTTTATGTCTCTTGTTGTGTGAAATTTCTGGTTTTTCATATGAGCCTATCTAAATTGTCATTCGAGACTGTATAGTCTGTCATACGAATTTATGTCTCTGTCTGTCCAGAACTATCTTCTTGCATGTCTTTTTCAGATCTTTCATATTTGCTTGGTCAGTTTATTGTGAGCATAAACACTTGTTACCTATCATTCAAGTTATCATCTGTCAAATCGGACTCTAAAAATAGACACCTCAAGATTTTCAAGTATTCGCCTTCAACAAGTTCAAGATCTAACATCTCAAAGTACATCATCACCCTCTTTGATAAACTAATCACTCAAAACCTAGTTTCTCATCAGGATCTATCATCCTCTATCATGAAACTACAACATTTGGTCAGGATAACCTTGTCCCACATCGTAGGATATATTGTTCCTATTGGACTTGGTTTTTATCAAAATCATCATCATTGCACTCCAAAACCGAAGATCAAAAAACTTGCAAACTTTTAAACACTTGAATCATATTTTCGTGTCATATCATTTTATCACATCTACATTGATAGTTGATCACTTATCGAAACAAGTTTTAGACAATCTAACCCCTGAAATGGAAACAAAAATATTTGAAATAGCTAAAAATCATATCAACATGGAATACCAAACAATAATACAGGAAGAAGACAAAACAAGCCAACATATTAGAGCAATCAAACAAGTCCAAAATCAAAATTCAACTATGTCAAAATCTCACAACGATTAAAATATAGCTCCAAAGAAAGGTGGCTCTTTTATGCAACTCTTAAGGAGATTCCTAAAGGATTTTTCTAAACAAGATCAAAAGCATGCACCTATGTCTAGCAATGGTTCATCCCCCCATAAGAAAATTGACTCTCCAAAGGAATCTATTCCTACACCTCTTGAAAACTTGCAAGAATCTTCCATAGCATCCTCACCAAACAATTTACCCATCAAACCTATTTCAAAGGATCCTATTCAAATCTCATCTCCTTCGTATACAAGCATTGAAGTCCTCATTCATAGAATGCTTGTAAAACATGTCCTAATAGATGGTGGAGATGGCTTAAACATTTTCTCATTGAGTCTGTTCCATGCTCTAGGTTATTCAGAAGATGCAATTGATCCCTTGAAAAAGATCACATTCAAAGAATATGATGAAGAAGAGCATTCCTCTAAAGGAATTATGATATTACCCCTCAGAGTGGGACCTTTGCAGAAAGACACAGCATGCCAAGTTTTTGACTTGGACCTACCATACAACATACTCTTGGGATGACCATGGATACATGACATACAGGCTATTCCATCAACATGTCATCAGTGCCTAAAATTTCCATACAATGGGCAGGAAATCACGATCTGAGCAGACTCAAATCCATTGCAGTGTTGTAGTAATCTAAAACTAGCTCAAGAGGTCATTGTTCCACATAACAAAGAGGTAGCATCTTCAAGCATACATTCTAAAGAACAATCATTTACATCAATTTTGTCAAACATGGAAAAACAAATGCAACTACATTGAGGACAATCACATTCGGTTGACTTGGACTTAATTGAGGACAATCAGGAGCTACTTGCACGAAGTCATTTTGATGAGAGTATCATTCCAGACATGGAAATACATATTGAAAGCTCTATCATGACCCCTAATATCTTTGACATAATTTAACATGAGGATCCTTTATCCTTAATCCCCCCTGAACCTATGGATTGGGAAAATGAAGGACATACTGCCATTGATACCTTTCCTAATGACCATGCCATATCCTTATATCTTAATGAAATCAAACCCGTGACAACTTTCACCAAGAATTTTGCTAACATATCTTCGAGTCAAGTGGGTGCCAAATCTCCTAGTCGCAAAAGTGAAAATAAAGAAAACAATATCAGGTATAATGTTGAAAACCATTTATTGGCAACATTAGACCAGGAAAAAGTAAAAAGAAAGGATGCATCTAATGGTGAGAACCTCCTCGAGGCGCTGAAGGATGGGAGATTTGACACCTTACCTAAAATTTATCAAGAGAGGTCATTTATCCTAATAGAACTAGCAGAGGCAATTAACATTGGCACAAATGATCTATATCAAACAAATTCTCTATTAGAACTAGCAAGAAAAAAATATTTGGAACTCTTCAAAAGGAGGCAAATCAAAAGATGGTCATATGCAGACATTCCAGGGTTTGATCCAGATCTTATAATACATCACCCAAATATCTGTCTAGGAGTAGGCATCAATAATGATACAGAGCATGGATCAGGAGTAGGTACTCTATTCATTACATCACAAGGTCATAAAATTCCAAAAGCATACAAATTAAGCTTTCCATGCACCAACAATACAACAGAATATGAAGCTTTGGTTACAGGTATCAAAATGGCTATAGAATGGAACATTACACAACTTCAAGTCTTTGGAGACTCTCAGCTCGATATTAATCAAATCAATGATGATTATCAAACAAAGGACAAAAATTTAATGCCTTATAAAAAGATAGTTGATGATATCAAGAAATAATTTGTAGAAATAATTTTTCTATAGATTCCAAGGAATCACAACAAAGCAGTAGATGCCATGGCAACACTTTCTTCTCTCCTTTAGACATAGGAAAATCAACAACATTTTGAATTCCTGGTGGAAGAGTTGTTTTACCCTGCTCATAATTGTCCTATTTCCCAAACTATCTGTCACCTTGTTGGGCATGATTCATCCCTTTATGGTAAAACTTACACATACCTAAAAGATAATATCCTACCTCCTAACTTATCAAAAAATCAAAAGAGAAACCTTATTTGCCAATCCTCCCATTATACTCTTGTCGCAGATACCCTATTTAAACAAAGTCTAGATGGTACTCTTTTAATATGTCTCGAACAAGAAGAATCTAAGAAGCCCTAAATGAAGTCCATAACGACATTTGTGGCACTCATTCAAGTGGTCTTACCCTTTCAAAAAAACACTTTCATGTGGGCTACTATTGGCCAACTATGGAACGAGATTCTTTTTAGATAGCTAGAACATGCAAACAATGTCAGATCCATGGGAATTTGATTCAGGCACCAGTGCAAGAACTTCATGCTTTGGTAGCATCTTGGCCTTTCTGTCAATGGGGTCTGGATCTAGTAGGAAAGATAAATCCATCTTCATCTAATGGTCACAAATTCATCCTTGTAGCTAAAAAATATTTCACAAAATGGATTGAGGTAGTACCTCTCATCAATATCATAGGAAAATAAATTGTTTCATTTATCTTGAATTACCTCATCTATCGCTATGGAATACCCATGACCATTATCACTGATAATGGGTGACCATTCAAGAATCGGGATGTCCAAGAACTATGTGAGAAATTCAAGATCCAACACAAATTTTCCAGACCCTATTATCCACAAGGAAATGGGCAAGCAGAAGCATCAAACAAAAATATTTTGAAAATCCTCAAAAAGATAATGAATGATGCTTGTAGAGATGGGCATATTCAATTGACCCCTTCTTTATGGACCTACCGTACTAGTATCCACACACCAACAGGTGCCACACCTTTCTCTCTTGTTTATGAATCAGAAGCAATATTGCCAATAGAAGTAGAGATGCCTTCTCTATGAGAATCATTAAAAGGTCTTATCCCAGATGAAGAACAACGAGTGTCTCTATTGCAAGAGTTAGAATTGATCCATGAATGAAGACAAAATACCTTTGATCATTTAAAGGTATATCAACAAAGAATGTGCCAAAGTTATAATCATAAGGTCAAACCGAGAACATTTCAAATTGGGGAACTAGTACTAAAAGAAAATCCACGAAACCAATCAGATTGAGAAAAGAAAGGAAAATTTGAACCAAACTACTTAGGTCCATTTGTGGTCACAACAGTATTTAGGTCAGGAGCATATCAGCTATCAACACAGGATGATGATCAACTCGAGGATCCCATCAATAGCATGCATCTGAAGAAGTTTTATGTCGGAAAAAGAAGAAAAATTGAAAAACAGTGAAAAAGCAGAAAATCCAAAAACAGTGAAAAAGAAGAAAATCCAAAAATAGTGAAAAAGCAGAAAAATCCAAAAAAAGTGAAAAAGCAGAAAAATCCCAAAAAAATCAAATATGAGAAAAAGTTCAATAAAAAAAGATGGTGAAAACCTGGCGAATAGGTGTTATTTGTCTACTAGCTCTTCCATCTATTAGTTCATGCTTCCTTCTGCTTGCATTCATTCTTTTTCGTTAGCGCTATTCATATCCATAATAAAGCCTTTGTACATACGCAGCCATCCTAGGTGGCTTCTTGCCATGGTTTGGATCATTAGGTATATCATATTGAATTTGTTTCTAGGCTTGGGGCAAAATCTTGTACTTAGCTGGGGGCAAAATTTTTTATCATTTTGAGCTTAATCAAACAAGTAGAAAAATAGTCAGGAAACTCTTATCAAGCAAAAATTGAGACACATCTAAAATCGAACACGAGATCAAATTGTCAACCATAAAACTATCAAAAAGTCAGTCTAAGAACATCACACACTTTTCAATGGATGGTATCTTTTGGATAATTATTTTAGCATGATTTTTCAGCTTTTCTATATTGATTTTCACTATCATCATTTCTGAGTGACTGTAGGATGTCTTTGACTAGAGGAACAAGGAAGGAACATGATATTTTTCTTATCTATTGTCTGTTAATTAATCATTAATATGTGCAAATTTGTCTCGCGACATGATCATCAGAGTATCATTGAAGACATTTCCGATTTGTGTATTGAAATTATTTATACTGCCTATTTTACGCAAGCAACACTCAGGTCATCTTGGTTCAATTATACCTTGATGCTTGTGCTAACTTTCCATATCAAAGTCTAGGAAAGTAGCACTCAGCTCATCATGGTTTAATTATACCATCAATGTTCGCACTCACTTCCCACATTTTACAAAGCTCAATGATGACAAAATGCAATAACCCAGTGACTAGTCCAGTCGTAGCTTTGCATTTAGCTTGTATTTCATTCTTGCATGGGATCCCACATGCTCATTTTATCCAAGGTTAAATCTATCACAAGAATCTTCAAGGTATCATCATAAGTGTATACGCAATTAGACTGGTGACTCATCTCTCTCCAAATATTGTCGACCTAGTGAAATCTTATATTCCCCCCTCAACCGAACCAACTTCAGCATATCCAAATCTTCTAGCAACTCGATATTAACAAAGTGTCAGTTCTTTATCCAACCAACCTTATCAATTCTCTTAATCGATTTCATCTAATCTATTCTATCATATCTTATACAGGATGTATCTTTCCTGGAACTAGACGTTCTGATCATGTCTTATACAGGATATATCATTCCTGAAACCAAACGCTTTGATCATCTTTTTCTTATACAGGAGGTGTCATTCCTAAACCATACTAAATCTCAATCTTATCAATCTAATCAATCAAGCTTTATCAATAATCGAGAACCACATCACCGTGATTGTAAAACTCACACTTTCATCAACCAAGGTTGCAAAAATCAATCATTTCTAATCGGGATATCAATTTCGCAAAGATCCAAAAATCCAAAGGTCAATTATTTTAATTGATCTCTTGAGGGGGCATCATCGTATCATAATTTATCAATAAATAGATGGGGCATCCTATCAAACCAATTTCATCATCAAAATGAGATTATTCTTTGAATCAACACGTCATCACACCTCGCTTCAAAGAGGGGAAAAATGTATACACCTAAAAATGGTCTAAAGATAATTAATTAAATAAGCAATCATTTAATTAACCCCCCTTCCTAATTTAATTTAATTCATTAGGAAATTTGATTAAATTCTCCCTTTCATCTACTTATTAATAAATATAAGGATTTATTCATTAATTTCATTCCATGGTCCCCTTTGATTAATTAATTCAAATTAATTAAACTTCCCCCCATTTCGATCAATTCTTCTAATCCCCTAATTAATTAAAACAAAACAATTTATGAGTTGTTGAAAATTAATTAGTCTTTTCCTATTATTTGAATTTTTAAAATTCAAATTACCCACATGCCTCCTAACTTCTAACCACCTAACCTAACCATCCCTCTAACCTAACCCATTCCACCTAACCTTGGGTTCTACTAACCCTGTCCTATCTTGCACATTCTAACCTCCTTATCCTAACATCCTATGGTGTGGATATTCTTCCCTTGAGACACATGGCACTTTGGCCTCGTGTTTCCTCTCTTGGACACCTGCCCTTTTATGAGCAAGGATCCTTTACACTTGTCACCATAGAGATGACAAGTGTCCCTTCCTCTAACCTCTTCTCAAACCTCCTCCAATTTCACCCTTGATATCTTCAAACTGAATCTTGACCGTTGATTCTTGGCACCTCACCCTTGGCCTTGGAAATCCTATAAATATCCCCTATTTTGGAGCACAAAGGATCCCATCTCATTATCAATTTAGGCATTGTTACTATAGACATATTATTTGAGCATTGTTGTTATAGGCGATTGCATTAGCTTAATTTGATCATTTTCTAGCATAATTGTTCAAGCATGTAGCTTAATCAATCTCTTTTCTAGCCTAACTGCATCATCATCATAGCTTAATCATGCATATCATTAGCATAATTAGTCTCTTGGATCAATCTAGCATAATCAATCTCATCTTTGCATATCATTATCATTTCAAATCCTCCATCTAGGTGTAGTCAAGTCACTGGGATTTCTTCTAGATCTGAGGGAAAATCCATACTTGCATTTCTTAGGAGGTGATAGGTCTCATTTTCATGGTTCATATTTATTTGGTTTTAATTTTCTAACCATTCTTGTAATGATCTATTGAGTATTTGTTTTGCAACTGCAGGTATCACACTTCATAGGCACGACACTTACATTTTGCATTACTCAATTTTGTAAGCTTTGTGCCTATAATTCAAAATTCAAAATTCAAATTTTCCCTCTAGTGCATGATTTTTACCATTATTAGTCCTACCTATACCATCCCCATTAGATGAAGCATTAGAACTAAGGCCTCCCAAGATTAATTACCAAGGAGATGGAACATAATTTGGGTGACTTCTTTAATGAGGATCATGTTAATTCTTCTCTTCCTAATCATGTGCCTATTTATCCCTTTGATGAATCCCATGATGAAGAAGAAGCTTTGACTAGAGTCTATATAGATTAAATTTCAAAATTGGATAATTAATTTGATAACATTCAACAATTGATGTCTCAGGAGTATCCTAATAGTGAAGCTCTTTAATTAATTTAAGACCTTAAACACACGATTCAAAGTGATAAGAATGGGATTGATATATTGCGTGGAATTGCACATATTGTTTATTCTCATGTCATGCCTATAAAAGTTTATGTTGAAACCCTACGTTATTCACAACCTTCAACACAAGTCAATCCTTCTAGTCCTTTGACTACTCCTATGAATAGTATTCCCACTTTCACCTCCAACATCATGTCTACTTCAACTCAAAATCTCATTCCTAGAATGATTAGTCATGGGGGCATTCTCTCTTCTTCATTCAATCCTCCATCTTTACCTATGTCTTCTATAAGCATTCTGATCATCCCTCAACCAATCAATGTGACACAAGGGAGCAATTTCTTCAACAACTTTGTTCCTCCTTTAAGTGTCCCTTTTCCTACCCAATCATCTCCTATTCCTACTTATCATAATTTTCCACCACCTTATTCTCAATCCATGCCTTCTTTCAATAACATCACACCACCATCTCGATCAATTATGTCCAACATCAACTCTTCTACCGAAGCGACCATTAAAAATCTTGATCAAAATGTGTCTTCCTTACAACAATAGATTGCTTCTATGACTCAATCCAAGTTTAGTGTGCCCACCTTTGATGTTACAAGCCCACTTTCTCTAGATATTGTTAAATTCATGCCACCCAAACATGTTGAGGTCCCTCAATCAGAATTGTATAATGGAAAACGTGATCCTCTTATGCATGTTAAAAGATTTCAAACCTTGTGTACTGATTTTTCTTATGATCAAAGATTTCTTGAAAAAAAATTTACAAGAACACTAAGAGATAAGGCTTTACAATGGTATTTCTCTTTTCATTCTTATTCTATCACTTATTTTCAACAACTATAAAATTCTTTCATCCAACAATTTCAAAATAACATTGGTCCTAAAATCACTTTGACTGATTTAATACATTATAAACAAGGTGTTAAAGAAAAAGTGATTGATTTCATTGGTATATGTAATTATTTGTGTGCTCAAATTTCTTTTCTTGTACCTGATAATGATATTCAAATAATTTTCATTTCTAATTTATAAAAATATATTAGGCAAAATCTTCTTTTGTCTGAGTTTACTTCCTTCCTGTAGTTGTGTGCAACACTCCACAATTATCAACTAGCTATGAATCAAATGGAGAAATCCACTCCTATGGTTTCAAGTGATAATGGGGAGAGTTTTCAACAACCGTTTGCAAAGTTCAAACTAACAAAAATCTTCATCAAGTTCAATGATACAATAAACAACAACAATATGAATGCTACAATAGGTGTGCCTCCTATTTCTAAATTTTTTAGAAGAGAAAGACAATTTACTCCTTTGAATGAAACTTTACATGGTATTATGTCTCAATTGTTGCAAATAAATGTTATAAAAATTCGTCCTATCAAACTAGTTGATCCTTCTAAACTTCCATCCCCTTATTTTGATAACAATTCCTTTTGTCAATTTCTTCGTCAGCCTGGTCATGATACTATGAAATGTTTTGCATTGAAAAGTAAGATTCAAGATTTGATTGATAATAATATTATATCTGGGGCAGGTGTGAATGATAAGGGAAATAAATCAGTAACTCCTCCTAATAAATTTTTTAAGATTTTCACTAATCTCTTTCCTTCTCACACCTATAACGTGATTGAGTTTGTGCATACTTATTTCTCTCCTAGGGAATTCACTTCTATGGCTTTGAAATTAGTGAATATGGTACAATACCAAGATAAACCTAAAGATACTTGTATTATATCTGACCATAGTGAGACCATTAAAGCACTCAATGGCCCTTTATACATAGTTGTGAAGGTTAAGGATATACCTTGCCGTGGTACTCTTGTTGATCCCTCTTGCATGGTTAATGTCATAACTGAAGAGTATCTTTTTAATTTGAGACTACATAAGCCCATCTATGATGATTCTAATCTAGTTGTGATGTTGTTTGATGGATTCTCTTGTCCTACCATTGGTTCTATCACACTTTCTATTGAAGTTCAAACTAAATCTATGGATGTTGACTTTGTTATCATTCCCTCTTTCAAGATATTTTGTGTGAAGTTGGGCTATCCTTGGCTATCTTCCATGAAGGCTATTGCTTCTCCAATCCATAAGTATTTTAAATTCCCTCACAATGGTAAAATAATAACTGTGAACCATAGCTTATTTTGACCATCTGAAAGAAGCCCTGGTGTTCCTATTGATTTCTTTTGGCCTAAGAAATTTCAATCTCTTCCATTAAGGAGAAATTCTTTTTTTAAATCTTATAAAAAATGGAAGAAAGATATGATATTATCCTTAAGTTAACCTAGATCCCCAACACTTGACATTCATGGCATTCTTGAAGAAGAAGTTCTTCCCCTAACGAATAGAACTAATCTTCTTCATAAGGAAAATCCTTGATCTGTTCCTATGGATGTGTCTATGCCTTATCCTAAGAAACAAAATAATGTTCCTCCTAAGGTTAGACCAATACCTCCTCATCATGATGGACCTGGTCTCCTTCCTACACTTAATATTCCTGCTTTATATGGCGCAGTTCCACCTCCTTCCTCGTATAGAGAGAAGAGGCCTGCTTCTCCTCATGTTCAACCTAAAACACCTCAACCTAAACCTTCACTTATCAAAGATGAGAGTATTCATCCCTCAACGAATGTTCCTCCTCCTTCTCAGCCTTCCACTAAGACTATATGAAATAGTTGTGTGAGAGAACGCCGACAAAGATGTCATGTTTGAGCTCATGAAGCTATCCCTCAAACTATTCAATCTCCTAAAACTCTAGCAGTTGACATGATTCCTTCTCTCATAAGCAAGCAATTTAACCTAAATCTCCTAAACATAAGTTGCAAAAAACATGTGATGGTTTTACTTCTCTTCATGTGAGAGCTCCTCTTTCTATAAATCTCAATGAACAAATAGGTGAAAATGTTATTCATGATGGAAATACAATGCCTAATGCTTCTGATAGTGATTATGAATATGTTGATGTTGAGAAGCATTTATCAGCTGAATTTTCGAAAGCCCTAATCCTAGCTCCTAGAGCCAAACAAAGTGACTTACCACATGAGCATAGTCCTTGTTTGGATCTTGTGATAGCTCCATCTATTGTCCTAAATGTAGCTCCTCTAGCATTTTATCACCTTCCCAAAATAGTGATCAGCAAGATCGGGAGGTGGATGTCATGCTAGATTAGCAACATTAGAACCACAGATCTTCTCTCCCTCTCCTTTCTTACTCTTTTGTGACCATTCTTCTAAGTGTATCCATGTTCTTCTATTGTTCCCTTAATATCCATTTGAGGATGATGCAAAGCATTGATATCTTTTCTTGGTCTCTTTCATATTGACTCAAAAGACTCCTTTCTTCTCTTTCTTCCAAGGAGGTTTCCTTTCTTTGGTGAATGGTGATTATTATATGCACATACATATATGATATAAATGAGTTATAATATAGAATACTAACCCTGAGGAAAGAGAAACTAACTTGTGTTTTGTGTTTATTAACCTTGGGTTTATCCTTCGGTTGGGGACTAAATCCTTGCAATAACGTGCTCCTTTTCTTTTCTCTCTCGATGTATCCTACCTTAAAGCAATCACTCTCGATAAGTCCTACGTGATCACTTTAATATGGGGCCATACACTCCACTCATATTTTCCTTGTTGATACTTAGAGTTACTGGTGTAGGAGCACCCTTCTAAGGGCTCCCACCATTTATTTTTGTTGTGATTTTGCTTCTTCATGAAGCCATGTAATGCAATAAGAGCCAAGAGCTCATTGGTTTTGTTTAGGTCCTAGGTTCACAAGTATAGGTTGAGTTTTCTCTTGGAGTTGAGGGTATGTGAGCCTATTCATGTTTTGGGGTCCTTTTGGCATGGTTGTGTCCATAGGATAGCCTAAAGAAGGCCTAAAAGCCAAGAAAGGCAACATTCCAAGAGTTGCTCAAAAGTTGCAAAACGTTGCATGACAACTTTTCAAAGTTGTCATGCAAATTTTCCACCAAATTGGTCATAAACTAGCTTGGAATTGGGAACCCTAAACTTGGCACACAAACCTAGGCAAAGATATTATAAATTATTGCAAACCCTAAAATGATGGGTTGGATGTCAGATTGTACAGCCAAAGGAAAAAGACCTTGATTGTGACTGTGTTTTTGTTGCCAGTCGACACAAATGGAGCATTAAAAGATTTAAAATGGATTGTTCTACAAACTAAACTATGTTGATAATCTTGTATAGTGTCTATAATTTCATTTTAAGAAATTAGATTAGGTTTATTGTGCAGGTTTTGTGTGCTTTGTAAATATTTTGTGAATTACTCCTTCACTATCTAGTTTTGGATTGTTTTGTGGAAATGGGATGAAAACTCATATCCCCATTGTGGAAAAACCATGAAACCATGGGGTATAGGAGTATAGACCCTGTACAGTGTCTCAGAGGAAGTAGGGCGCTAGAAAATGTAGGCAACCCCTTCAAAGACCCACTCCTAGGCGAGACTGGTCTCTGCCCGGCTAGGAAGGGTCAAGGTTGCAGAGGTCCGTGACAGCAAGGAAGGACAAGGGAGGAGGCACCCTTTTGAGGAGTTGAAGAGGGGTGTGTGTAGAATCATTGGTTAGAAGGAGGATCTTCCACCAATCTAGACAAGGTGGTGAAGAGAGAAAACCATCTCTGTGTCCTAGGCAGGCCTAAAAACCCTTAAAAAACCCTCAAAAACCCTTAAATTCACCTAGGGTAGTGTACAGACACTTGGGGGCCCAAAAATAGGAAAATCCTTGAGCCTTTGGCAAATGAATAGCAGTCCCTTTGGGGAGTTTTACAAGTTTTAGCATTGTTTGCAAGAGGAAGCCCTAAATGTCCAGAATGGAGGCCTAATAGGGGCACATTCCTTGTAGCCCTATTTTGAGGAAAGAAGCAAAATAGTTAGATCGGTAACAAGTAGGAAGGTCAAAACCTCTTGGGGGCACATGAGTGCTTGTAGAAACATGTCAATGACCTATCCTATCCTTGCTAGGACCTGAGAAGGTATAGGAAAAGTTAAACCCTTGTTAGTCTATTTAAGGGTTTTTGGAGCTAGTGAGTAGGTGAGAGCTTAGGAGAAGAATCACATGCTGTTGGTGGGTGGATTGGGCAAGGTCAGGGTATCCCACAAGCAAGGGAAGTCCTAGAGACCCTAGGGTGTGGTTGGAACACCTGGTGATCCAAGGAAAGGATCAAAGAGCATAGACTAGGATAGTCTATCCCAAACCCATTCCCATCAGATTGGTATCAAAGCAAGTTAAAGATTTGGTGGACCATGCATGTCTCTATATTCTTGTGAATCAATAGGGGAGAACATAATGGTCACTAATGCAGAGCTAGATAGGGAGGTAGAAGAACAAAAGGAGAAAAATAGACTCCTTGAAGATGCTATGAGTGAGATAAGAAACAAGCTGCAAGAAGTGGTTGATCAGAGAGCACAAGAACTCTGGGGTGCAGACACCAGTGACAGAGGCAAGAAAGCTATTGATATAGATGACATCATACTTGAACTAGACCCCTTAATCAATGAAGAACCCTTTGTAAAGGCCATCAAAGCTTTGAATACAAAAGCTTTTGAAGGATTGCCACATTTCAGTGGAAGGATGGATATTGACACCATCATGGAATGGATTGAGGGTATGGAGAACTATTTTGAGTGTGAAGGTGTGACAGAAGCCCAAAAGGTTAAGGTTGCTAAATCAAGACTAAGGGGAGCAACCTTGACATGGTGGAAGCACTTGCAAGAGGAGAGAATTAGCATGGGGAAGCTACCTATTGCAAATGGGAAGGCCATGGTGAGTAAGATCAAGGAGAACTACTTGCTAGAGGATTATGAAGTCCAACTTCATAAGAAGAGATAGGGATTGAAGAAAAAAGATCTTGATGTGGCCTCTTACATAGAGGAAGATTTGTCTTAGATCCAAAGTCCAAGAAGAGGAATCTATTAAGGTGGCTAGGTATCTAAGTGGCCTAAAGTGGAACATCCAAGGGGAGATAAGCCTATGGACTCCTACCACTATCCAAAAATGTCATCAGCTTGTTGCTAAGGTGGAAGAGAGGAACAAAAGGAAGGGAGACTCCAACAATAGGGGTAGAGGCAGAGGTAGAGATCAAATGAGTCACCGAGGTGGTTACCAAAGCAAGGTAAGTGAGCAAAGGAATCAAGGAGAGTCCAAGTTGACTAAGCATAATAGTGAAACCACTCTCAGAGGAGGCCATTCTCAAGGAAGAGGTGCACAAGGGGGTTGAAATAGGGGTAGAGGTACTGGCAGGGGTAATTCCTACTTTGCAACCATGAAATGCTACAATTGTGGTCAATTGGGACACCCGGCCTATAGATGCCTTGACAAGCCTTCCTCATCAAATAGTGGAAAGAGGGTTGCTTATACCCATGAAGACACATCACTTAGAAAAACACCTGAGGTGGACCATATTGAATCAGAAATTGGAGAAAATCTAATGTTCAATAGGGTCTTGATAAGACAGTCGGTTAAGGATGAACCTAAGCATAGGAGAGCATTGTTTAGGGGGAGATGCAAAATCCTTGGTAAGGTTTGCAAGGTGATAGTTGATTCAGGGTCAACTGATAACATAATATTAGATGAGGCAGCCAAGAAGCTGAAACTCACAAAGATACCCCACACTAGTCCTTACAAGGTGACATGGTTGAATCAAGAGCAGAGTGTGCTTGTCAATGAACAAACTTGGGTGGAGTTTTCTATTGGAGGGTACAAGGACAAGATCCTTTGTGATGTGCTACCCATGGATGCTTGTCATCTGCTGCTAGGTAGACCCTGGCAATTTGATAAGAAGGTGATCTATGATGGAGAGGAGAACTCCAGTTCCTTCAAGAAGGATAGCAGAACCTTTAAGATTCAGTCTTTGACAGAGAATGATGAGGGAACCTCAAGAACACCTAGTGTCTTACTTAACACTGGTAAAGAGTTCTTACACCTACTGCATGAAGAGGAGATAGTGGGATGTTCCATCTTTGTGAAGCCAAAGGAGGAGGAAGGTAAGTCGCAGACAGAACTACCTAAGGAGGTAAAGCAAATATTGCAAGAATATAAGGACATAGTGAGTGTTGGAGCACCTGCAACACTTCCACCAAGAAGGTATATTAGCCATCAAATAGACTTTGTACCCGGTGCATACCTGCCCAATAAATCAGCATATAAGCTCACAGCTGATCAAAACAAGGAGGTGGGAAGGCAAGTGCAGGAGTTGTTGGATCAAGGACTGATCAAGAAGAGCATCATCCCATGTGTAGTCTTGGTAGTACTAGCAACAAAGAAGGGAGGCAAGTGGAGACTTTGCACTGATTCAAGGGCAATAAAGAGGATCACCATAACGTACAAAATTCCTATTCCTAGAATAGAGGATTTGATGGATTGTTTAGGGGGTGCCATGTATTTTACTAAGTTGGACCTTAAAAGTGGTTATCATCAAATTAGGATTAAGGAGGGTGATGAGTGGAAGACCACTTTTAAGACCATAGAAGGGTTGTATGAATGGCTTGTGATGCCATTTGGAATTACCAATGCCCCAAGTACCTTCATGAGGCTGATGAATGAGGTGTTGAAGGACTTCATAGGCAGATTTGTGGTGGTGTATTTAGATGACATACTCATCTACAACAGAAACAAAGAGGAGCACCTTGAACATTTGAGGTTAGTCCTAGAGAGGTTGCATGAAGAGAAGTTGGAAATCAACTTAGAGAAGTATGACTTCTTGAAGCAAGAGTTAGTATACTTTGGGTTTGTGGTGTCTATGAGAACCTTAAAGATGGATCCAAGCAAAGTGGAGGCAATCTTGAATTGGCCTGCCCCTAAAATAGGGACTGAAGTTAGGAGTTTCCATGGTTTAGCCCAATTCTATAGAAAGTTTGTGAGGAACTTCAGTGGTATATGTGCACCAGTACTTGACAGTATAAAAGGAGGCCTAAAAACTAAGTTCAAATGGACTAAACAAGCTGTTGAAGCATTCCAATTATTGAAGAAAGAAGTAGCCACAAAACCCATCCTACTCTTACCTACTTTTGACAAGCTATTCACATTGGAGTGTGATGCAAGTGGAATTGTAGTAGGGAGTGTATTGAGTCAAGAAGGAAGGCTTGTGGAATTTTTTAGTGAGAAGCTTAATGAGGCAAAGAAGAGGTATTCAACATATGATCTAGAGTTGTATGCACTAGTTCAGTCTCTCAAGAAGTGGAGGCATTACCTACTCCCAAAAGAATTTGGGGTGTTCACAGATAACCATGATTTGAGTTAAATTAAAACTCAAGAGAAGTTTAGCAATAGACATTTGAAGAGGATGGAGTACCTCCAATCCTTTACCTTTACCATCATGCATAAAAAGGGATAGCTCAACAAGGTGGTAGATGCTTTAAGCTGGAAGTTATTGACTGTCCAAGAATTATAATTGCAGAGCATAGGGATAGAAGGTTTCAGGGATCTCTATGAAGAAGATGAAGACTTCTCATTAGCCTAAAAGGTCTGCAAGGACTTTGAGAATCATTTTCATGGTGAGTATGCAGATTACACTCTTCAAAATGGTCTCTTGTTCAAAGGCAATAAGTTTTGTGTGCCTAGAGGATTCATGAGAGAAATTCTCATACAAGAGAAACACAATGGAAGCCTAAGTGGACACTTTGGAATCAATAAAATTTTAGATCTAGTACAGAGATACTACCATTGGCCTAGGTTTCCAAGGGATGCGAGAAGGTATGTGGAGCAATGTGGTGTGTGCCAAAGGGAAAAAGGAGGATCAAGTAATGCAGGCCTCTATCAGCCATTACCGGTCCCAAATAGGCCTTTGGAGTGTGTGAGCATGGACTTTGTGGTAGGACTCCCCAGGACAAAGACAGGTATAGATAGCATCTATGTGGTGGTAGAAAGATTTTCTAAGATGAGCCATTTCATTCCATGTAGAACTACTCATGATGCTAGATACATTGCACATCTTTTTTTTAAGGAGATTGTAAGGATTCATGGACTCCCATTAAGTATTGTTTCAGATAGGGATAGCAAGTTCATGGGCCATTTTTGGCAAACCTTATGGAGAAGACTAGGAACTAATCTATCATTCATCTCAGCTTACTATCCACAAACTGATGGTCAAACTAAAGTCATTAATAGGGTGTTAGGCAACTTGCTAAGGTGTCTAATGAAGGAGTATGGGCAGACTTGGGATCTAGTTATTCCACAAGTTGAGTATGCCTACAATGATAGTGTAAATAGGACCACTAGAGGGAGTCCTTTTGAGGTTGTCTATGGAAGACATCCTAAAGGGGTGTGTGAACTAAGAGAACTTGCTGAAATGGAGATAAAGAGTGGGGAAGTAGAGGACTTCACTCAAACCATAAAGGAAGTCCAAGAATAGGTCAAGAGAGCCATCCTAGAGTCTACTCAAAAACTGAAAGCTAAAGTGGATGAGAAAAGGAGAGAGGTTTAGTTCAAAGTGGGTGACTATGTGATAGTCCATTTAAGTAAAGATAGAATGCAAAGCGGCAAGCCTACTAAGTTGTAAATGAAGAGGGTGGGACCTTGTATAATTCTGTCCAAATATAGTGAGAATGCCTACAAGGTGGATCTTCCTTCAGGTTTACCTATATCACCAGTCTTCAATATTGCTGATCTAATATTGTACAAAGGTGAAACAATAGGGCAAACTAAGAATCAAGCCAAGGTGCTGCAGGACTTGGATGTGAATGCCTTAACTCAAGTGAAGCAACCCATAGAAGAGTAGATCTTGGAGTCAAGGGTGAAGAAGTCTACAAGACACCAGGTCTACATGGAACACTTGGTGAAGTGGGCAGGTCAACCTATGTCTGAAGCTACTTGGGTTGAAGAGGGCGGGTTCAAGAAACTTGGTATTGATATGGCTCTCATCTCTCCCCTAGTTCCTTAGTTTTTGGAAAGGGGGAGTATGGTGCAAGAGCACCCTTCTAAGGGCTACCACCATTTGTTTTTGTTGTGATTTTTCTTCTTCATGAAGCCATGTAATGCAATAAGAGCCAAGAGCTCATTGGTTTTGGTTAGGTCCTAGGTTCACAAGTCTAGGTTGAGTTTTCTCTTGGAGTTGAGGGTATGTAAGACTATTGATGTGTTTGGGGTCCTTTTGGCATGGTTGTGTCCATAGGATAGCCTAAAGAAGGCCTAAAAGCCAAGAAAGTCAACATTGCAAGAGTTGCTCAAAAGTTGCAAAAAGTTGCATGACAACTTTTCCACCAAACTGGTCATAACCTAGCTTGGTGTTGGAAACCCTAACCCTGGCACACAGATTGAGGAAAAGACATTATAAATTGTTGAAAACCCTAAAATGATGGGTTGGATGTCAGATTGTATGGCCAAAGGAAAAAGACCTTGACTGTGACTGTGTTTTTGTTGCCAGTCGGCACAAATGCAGCATTAAAAGATTGACAATGGATTGTTCTACAAACTAAACTATGTTGAGAGTCTTGTATAGTGTCTATAATTTCATTTTGAGCAATTATATTAGGTTTATTGTGCAGGTTTTGTGTGCTTTGTAAATATTTTGTGAATTACTCCTTCACTATCCAGTTTTGGACTGTTTTGAGGAAATGGGATGAAAACTCCTATCCCCATTGTAGAAAAACCATGACACCATGGGGTATAGGAGTACAGGCCTTGTATAGTGTCTCAAAGGAAGTAAGGCCCTACAAAATGCTGGAAACCCCTTCAAAGACCCACTCCTAGGTGAGACTGGTCTCTGCCCGGCTAGGAAGGGTCAAGGTTGCAGAGGTCCATGAGAGCAAGGAAGGACAAGGGAGGAGGCACCCTTTTGAGGAGTTGAAGAGGGGTGTGTGGAGCATTATTTGTGAGAAGGAGGAGCTTCCACCAATCCAGACAAAGTGGTGAAGATAGAAAACCATCTCTGTGTCCCAGGCAGGCCTAAAAACCCTTTAAAAACCCTCAAAAACCCTTAAATTCACCTAGGATAGTGTACATACACTTGGTGGCCCAAAACTAGGAAAATCCATGAGCCTTTTCAAAATGAATAGTAGTCCCTTTGTAGAGTTTTACAAGTTTTAGCATTGTTTGCAAGAGGAAGCCCTAAAGGTCCGGAATGGAGGCCTAATAGGGGCATATTCCTTGTAGCCCTATTTTGTAGGAAAGAAGCAAAATAGTGAGATCAGTAACAAGTAGGAAGGTAAAAACCTCTTGGGGGCACATGAGTTTGTAGAAACATGTCAATGACCTATCCTATCCTTTCTAGGACCTGAGAAGGTGTAGGAAAAGTTAAACTCTTGTTAGTCTATGTAAGGGTTTTTGGAGCTAGTGAGTAGGTGAGAGCTTAGGAGAAGAATCACATGTTCTTGGTGGGTGGATTGGGCAAGGTCAGGGGATCCCACAAGAAAGGGAAGTTCTAGAGACCCTAGGATGTGGTTGGAACACTTTGTGATCCAAGGAAAGGATCAAAGAGCATAGACTAGGCTAGTCTATCCCAAACCCATTCCCATCAGTTACCTAGTGAAATGTTTTTTTCTTTGTAATCTTTGGTATCCTTTCCTTCACGACTCATAGTGAGGGGAGCCTTGCTACTTGTATTCATGGCTTTTCCCTTCTTAATATTCCCTTTTACTTTTTCAATCAAAGTCGTAAGATCCTAAGTCCACTGGGGGCTTCGTGCATCTTGCCTCCGTGGCATGGTAGAAGTCTTTCAACTTGTTTCCTTGTACTTTGTCGACAGTATTAGCATACGCTTATACTCTCGCTAAATTGGAGGATAAATGTAGTGTTGTAAAATTGTGACCCTCATTATTTTAGATCATATTAGGGTCCTCACACACATGAGATGAAATCCCTAAGTCTGATTGGAGACCGAATATTTCTGAACCATCGGAATTAGCTTCTTCATTGGCCTCCACATCACCCTATTCACATTCTAACCTAGAGAAAAGGGTAGGATAGGGGTATGCCGCCCCTATCCTCCCTAGGATAGGGGTGTGGCACCCTTGTCCTCCAAGAACCGAGGTGTGGCACCCTTGTCCTCCCAGGATAGGGGCGTGGTGCACCTATCCCTGCCTTATTTTGGGGGAGGACCTTTTTCTGAGTCTACATTGTAGGTTGTGCATTAGGCAAGAAACCTCTCTCGATGTTAGGCAGTGATGAAAATCAGTTTTATTAACCCTAATTGATGAGTATAAATGTTGCATTTTCCCTCTCATTTGTATAACAAGTGATAAGTTTGGATAAGCGAAGTTCATGATAGCACGCATTGAAGCAATCAAGCATTGAAGCACCCCTTCCAAGCATTGAGCATCTCAAGTCTCCCTTTAAGGCTAGGTGTTCATTCAAGTCAAGGATTCAACCAATAGAGAGGAGATCCATTTCAATTCAACTTCATTCAAGCAATTCTATCAATATTTCTATTTGCAACCTCCCTTGAGGCGATTTAGAATTCAGTCTTTCATTTACATTTCCTTGCAAGTAATTTCTTCCACTACTAGGTTAATTCCAAAATTGGGGTTTGACCTAAAAGAAAACCCCCAATCCACACCCCTTTTCCTCTCTTTTCTGTGTGCAGGTTTTAGGTGCATAGCTATACTTTTGGATTTGGACTCCATTTGCAGAGCCAGAGAAACCCTTTTCGTTTCATGGATTTTTCAGAGGACCCTGTACATTCCCTCCACGGTCCAAGCATTTTTTTCTCAAATTCACAAGGCAACTTCATCTGAACATTTTATTTCCAGATCCAGGTGCACATCTTCATCCCATACCCTAATCTTGATTTATAATCACTTCTTTGTCACTTTTGCGCTTGGTTTCAATACACAATTTAATCAATTCATTTCCATTAAAAGAAGAGGGGATCAATTCATAATTCTCATTTCATTTAGAATTCAATCTTTTTCCTTGAATGTTGAATCTAGTGAGTTCTTCAGGGCAACTTCATCTTGACATTTTATTGCCAGATCCAAGTGCACAACTTCATCCCATACCTTGATCTTGAGTTATCATCACTTCTTTGTCACTTTCGCGCTTGGTTTCAGTACACAATTTAATAAATTCATTTCCATTAAAAGAAGAGGGGATCAATTCATCATTCTCATTTCATTTATAATTCAATCTTCTTCCTTGAAGGTTGAATCTAGTGAATTCTTCATCCCCTCTTCCAATGTAATGGGTGAAAAGTGTTTGAAGGGAAATCTATAGTGAAACTCTCATCTTTCTTTGGGGGGAAAGGGTAGATTTCCTCTTGATCTCTCTTTCACATCATTTTTTCCACCATTAGAGTAACATAAATGTGTTAGTCCATCATTAGTAATGCATAAATAAACTTAACATTTCATCATTTATAAAGTATATGTAGAAGCAGAGTTTACAACTACTCATCAATAAGAAATATGTATATACAATATCTATTCCTCAATGTAAAATAATGCATATCATATGCACCTAATCACATTCCAAAGAATAACACTAGAATAACACACCACAATCACAATAAATCAACCATCCATGTAAGATATAGAAAATTCAACCTTGGTCAATGAGGTCAAAAAGGTCTGAACAGGGTAGGGGTACTACAGTGCATCCCCCTTCTCAAAGACACTAGGGATATCTATTTGGAGTCAGGGGTTTATAAGGTAGATTTCTTGTGTGGTACCCCATATATAAGAAAAATCGATCATTCATTCAACACAAGAATCAAGGAGCATGGTGATTACATCAAACATGAGCATGTTCTCAAATCAGCCTTAGCAGAACAGTCCTCAGTCACCAAGAATCATATTTTCTTAGAGGACACCCAAATCATTTTCAAGGGAAAAAACTTCTTCAAAAGGAAACTTAAGGAGGCCATTGTCATTAATAATAACCTGACTAATCTGAATCATGATGATGGATGGAGCCTCAATCCTTCTTGGAAACCTTTTCTTGATAAGCTAAGAGTCCCTCTTTGTTAGCTTCTTAGTCCTCTCCTTCATTTTCTCCTTTATCAGGTTTCTCTTCCTATCTCCCATCTCCTCTTGGCTTTGCTTGGCTTAGCACTTGGTTATTTTCCTCTCCTTGTCATTCTTTTATCCTTTGGTCATTTTCTTCTCTTTCTTTTCGATTGGTTTTCTTTGTTTGAGGTTTATATATTTATGCATATATACATATTTATATGTTGTATATGTAGATATATACATATGCATATATATTTTCTTGTGCATAGATGTATTGGCAGATATACATACATGCATTCATATGTTTTTGTATCTTTTATTGTTTGGTTGTTTGTTTGTAGGTTTGTGTGTTTGTGCATTTTCTTTTCCTTATATATATATATATATATATATATATATATATATATATATACATATATACATGTATATATATATATATATATATGTATATATATATATATATGTTTGTATGTACATATATTGTTTATTTCTATTTATGTTTGTATGTGTAGGTTAGTTTATGTATGTATTTGTTTGTATTGTTTTGTGTGTGTGTTTGGGTTGTGTGTCATGTTATATATATGCATTTTATTTATTAACATATATATATGTATGTATGTATGTATGTATGTATGTGTGTGTGTGTGTGTGTTTATGTAGACACATATATAAGTGTATACATATACATATATATACATATTTATTCATATATATAGACATACACACACACACATATGTATATGTATATGTATATGTATATGTATATGTATATGTATATGTATATGTATATGTATATGCATATGTATATGTATATGTTTATGTATGTATCTATACATATATATGTATACATCTCATATATATCCACCTATCTTTATCTCTATCTACTTTTTCCCTCTTTCTGTCTCACTATATCTTTTAATCTCTATCTTTATCTTCTTCTCTCACCCTATATGTAATTCCCTACCAAATAAATCAAAGGAATTACATCTAAACCCTAGAATAACATAACAAATATTTTTTTTAAACTTAATCACATACTTAACCATTCCTCAAGGGGTTTCCTAGCATCACTAATAAGAAACACACCTAGACCAGAATTAGATAACATAAAGATAATTCAACCGAGGTACTATTATTTCATTTCATTACATAACCAACATTAGTCATCTTTATTATTAATTCAAAATGAACACCTATCCACTACCTGACAAAACTTATCATATTAATATCCATCAATATATTCTTTTAAAGCATCCAACTAAATATTCCTATGATAATTTTCCATCATGAAATATGATCATGCATTTAACCACTTAGCTTTATCCATTTAAACATTAGTGCATCCTTACAAATACATCCATACTAAAATCCCTATTAAACCAACCTCTTAATTGAGAGTTTAAAATATATTTTCAAAATATGCAAGCATTGTTGATATGTGTCGATTGATCATGCAAAGTATTGTACACTCGTAATTCATATATATATGTGTATACCTACATACATACATACATAAATACATAAATACATAAATGCATATATATATATATATATATATATATATACATATACACATACACATACATATATACATATACATATATACATATATGTTCATATACATATATATATATACATATATATACATATATACATATATACATATATGTATATATGTGTATATGTGTATATATATGTCTATATATGTATTTAAATATGTGTATATATGTACATATGTGTATATATATGCACATATATAGTACATACATGCATACCCACACACACACACACACATATATATATGTGTGTGTGTGTGTGTGTGTGTGTGTGTATTTGTATATTATATATACATACATATAAATATATATATGTATGTACATATATGTATACATGTATATGTATGTATATACATATATGCACATGTATATATACATACATACATGCATACATATATACATACATACATAAATATATATATATATATATATATATATATATATACATGCCACCTATCTTTATCCCCCTCTTGTAAGGTCCCATATGTTGTGATTGCATCCACCTATAATCCCAAATTATATTTAAATCTTATTTCCAAGATCCCTTTTGTTTAAATGGTTGAATGGAATGGAATACTGAGAGGGTGAATTAGTATTCCAACAATTCAAAAATTTTATTAACAAGTTAACCAAATTAATTAATCTCACCAACATGAGAAAACAATTTTAGAATAAGTAACCAAAACACTTACAGCCACAAGATGAACATTAGTTTTTTATATGTGGAAAATCCAAATGGGAAAAATCACAAAGAGGGTTAACACTTATGATAATATAACTAGTTATATGGTGTTTACAAAAAGTCTGGCTTACTGTTTAATGGATCATTTCCAAAATACAAAAATGGGTAACTATCAAAATACAAAGCTCAACTCATTGTTGAAATGCTCACTACAATAAAAAAGGATGAGCTAAACAAAGGTGCATCTTAAAATGCATGAAGTCAGTTCTAATATATGCCTAGCTAGCAAATCAACAACTTACAATAGATTTGATAAAGGATATCTACACCACTGCTAATCATAATCAGTTTTTAAAAAGATCCAGTAAAGAATTACTAGATTTCTCATTGTTCACCAATCTATCTGCTTATAGCAAATCCAGTAAGGGACTACTGCACCACTACTCGCTATTGACAACTTTGCCTCTTGCACACACACTCTCATTCACTAATTTTATATATCTACACACATATTCCAAACAAGCACACACACATATATATAATGCCCCGCTAAGAAACCCTAAAGGATTCAACTACAAACACTCAAAAAGAGTGTATTTTTATTGTTTTAAACAATATTGAATAAAAAGATGCATTAAGACAAACATCGCATTTAAATTTTCACAACGGAAGACTTAAACTACAACTCCTAAAGGGTTTCCTAATGAAGATTACTCAGTTAAACTAATTAACAATAAGGTTGATTTAACCAACTCATGATAGGATGATTACGACATGAACATGGCAATTAAGCTTCATTAAGAGATACAATAAGCATGATTGAATTCATACATCTGTGTTTACTTTCATTACATTTCTAAAGCTACATACTTCATAATCCATATCATTGCATTTAATCAATAAATTCAATCATATGAATTCAAAATCTAACATCTAAGTCACATCGTAATAACATTGCATTTAGGTCTCAAAGTATCATAGAAGTATATAATGATTACATCAAATTACAACTTGCCATGAAGGTATACATAATCAGATGATACATTCGACCACATAAGGTCCAAGAGATACAAAAATGATCCAAGAAGAACTGATAGGATACAAATAGTACATGGAATGGAGTAAAATCCAAGAGAACAACTGGAACACTTGTGAAGCTAATCCCTCGCTAGAAAGGAATGAACAAAACATTCGATGGAAAGTGGAACTACCACCCAAACATGTGGCCCAAAAGGGGACCACCCTCTGTGCTAGGAGATAGTAATAAGGCCCTGAAGAAAACCACAATATAGCATCATATGGCCTACCATGTACATCAGATACTCACATAAGGCATAAACATATAGATATGACTCCACAAGAATGATCCAAGAAAAACCAACACAAGACTAAACACTAGTGAACATAAGGGAAGAGTATCATCGCATAGCTGGTATGGATTATCCTGACTGGCCTCCATAGGCCCCGACCCCCATCTTGGGTTATCCTGTAGCCTCTCTAGAACCCCCGACCCCCATCCATGACTCATGCAGACCTAACAAACCTTCATGAGGACAAGGTGGTTGATTTTTCCATCCTAGGCCTTCCCATTGCATCCTGAGTTTGTATGAGAAATCAACCATGAGTGGGCCACAATTAATATTTATTAATATTTTAACCACCCAAACCCCAAATAGAATATTAGGTTATCACTTAATTATCCAACTTTCGACAGGTTATCCTCATGGTCACTTTGGGCCCTGGCCCCCACTCGAAAGCCACTCTTCCTTATGACACTACACAACCTCCAAATAAATCCAAGGTGAAACACAAAATCTAACCATTCACATGGAGTTCAAGAAAAATTGAAGAAACATACTTGGTTACACAAACCCTCTACCGAGGTGTAACCCACTGGAGGCATGATACATACAAACTGGTCTATTCAAAGACAAGTCCACAACATGGATATAGCAAGAACAACTACAATCAACACTTAACCACTTAACTTGCACGATCGACTCGAATTCAACAACATACCAACATAAACACAAGAATGACTCTTTTAAAATAAAAACCAAAATCCTCCAATCAGAGTTAATATCCAAAAAGGTTTCATTTGTACACTAAACATATACCAATTTTAAGGAATCATAGAGACAATTCAAGAATATAATTAAAAGATATTTTTATCCCACTGTAACTCTTTCAATTAAATAAAGTAATTATTATAGTTGCCAGGGGGTGAAATGGGTGACATTTTGCAAGTTAGGGTTTCATGGTGTAATTTGAGTTGGGAAGAGGATGCCCTTGGTGACCCTTTGCCTCCCCTAGATCCTTTTGGTTTGCAGAGTGATCACGTTTCATAGTGGGTTTTTCAGAATGGGAAATGGGTTGATGTGCTCACTTTAGAAAAGAATGAGTGACATCAAAGGAACTTTGGGTGGTTGACGTCTAATTATTTAGAGGGATTTTTTCATCCTTAGAAAAAATTTGTACCATGCTCTAATTTGAGGCCCTCTCAGGTTTTACCTACAAATTCTTGAACAATTGGGGGGTCTGGAAGTAACCCTAGAGGCAAGTCTGGTTCTACTAAGGTGGTGATGGATAATGCCAGAAGGGTTTCATGGCCAGCCATGATGTTAGCTTCCATTATGAACAAGGAAAAGCCCTTGGGTAAGGAGCCCTCAATAGATAAGGTTTGGCTGTTGATACCTTGAATTTCTATTGTTGAAGCTCCATTTGATAAAAAGGATAGGGACCTACATTCTTTGGCGGTGTTAATTCAGGTTTAGGGTGATAACATTTTTCTCTCAAGCTTCATCATAAGATTCATTCCCTCTGGTATGGTACACTTTACTTTTAGGTTTTTTCTTTGAGCTCTTTAATTGTTATCTTTGATTTTGTGGATGCTAAACAATAGGCTCTAGTTAAACCATTCTTTTTGATTGGTCATAATTTAAATTTTTCTTCTTCGCAAGACATTGTTAAAGCTATCCCTACTTGGTTCTCGTTTCCCAAGCTTCCCTATGAATTTCAAACCAAGACATATTGCAAAGAATTGGGGATTCCTTTGGGAAATTTATTCATTCGCAATCGGTTTTTGAGAATGGAGTTTTTAGGGTTAAAATCTGTGTTTTTCTTTCTTCATCCTTTGTGGTTCCTTGTAATTATAATTTAAAATCTATTGATGGGTTTTGGCGACACAGTATTGTTTGAGACTTTGAGTGGTTTGTTAAGTCTTCTATGGTTATAGATTTTGTTTTATTTGCTTCCCTCAAGGTTTTGTCATTTGAAGATAAGGTTCGGCCTTCAAATTTTGTCAATTTAAATTTTGAAAACCTTGATTATAATGTTGAGAAAGAAAATCGCGTTCCCACTAATATTCATCCCGGGTGTTTGTCGAAAACACCTAATCCTCAAGGGGTTTCTATTCTGACTTCCATCCCTGTTTTGGATGCAGTTCTCCCTTCAGTGGATGAGCATAATGTTGAGGGGATGGTGGGATTAGGCTCTCCTTTAGGGTCTCCCAGTGAGGGGAGTTTGGCTATGAACTCTACTAGTCTTCCTCTGAATGATGTTGACCCTTTGGTTAATGGATTTGACACTTCATTTCTTCCTGATGAGGGTTTAATTTCCAAAGTTTAGAGGCTAGTTTTAGAAAATAACATTACTTTGAATTCTGATGTTACTGATAAGGTGGTATATGCAATTGATCAGGATTTGGTCAAATTGAACTCATCTTTAGTTATCCCCTTGACCAACAATCCATTTGAAATTATCTGTTCAGACAAAGTCCAGAATTGTGGGAATGCTTTGTTTGTGGTCAATAATGTGGAATTTGACCCTGTAATTAATAATCTGTTGGTTCAGTTTCTATTGTCTCCTTCATCTCCTACTACTTCTCCTAGTAAGTGAGGTAGGAAGACGAAGGCTTTTTATACACAGTTACAAATAGATGTCGGTATCCAATCTGTGTCTGGGTTCTAGTTCAATAAAAAGGAAAACAAAATTTAGCCCTCCTTTTACCAGGTCGGTTGCCTCCAAATGTAGCCTCCAAGCTTCATTTGGAGCAGGCATTGTTGGTTTTGATAATGCAGTTGATAAGAGGGGAGATATTGTCTCCCCTTGAGAGAAGTGAAGGTCATTTATTGGAATGTTAGGGGCTTAAATGCCCCTAACAAAAGATGCTTCATTAAGTCACAATTAGACTTAATGAAGTGTGATGTGTTAATGTTGTAAGAGACTAAGTTAAGTATGTAGGGTGCTGAATCTTTATTTTCTAAATGGAAATTGTGGAAATTTTGTCTTTCCCCCTCTGCGGGCGATTCTAGGGGTTTGGCTATTATTTTGAATGATGCTTCTACTGAGTTATCTTTGGTTGTTTTTGCTCCTTTATAGATGTTGGCTTTGGTAAAGAGTAGGAATTCGAATGTCAAGTTCTGGTTATTTAATGTTTATGGTCCAATGTCTATAGTGGGGTAAAGAGCTATCTGGGACTCTCTATCTATTGCCTCCTCTCCTCTGCAAGGCTAGTTTATGGTTTTTTGTGGTGATTTTAATGGCATTACTTGTGATGATGATAAAATTGGGGGTATTCTACCGAATAAGTGTATTATGGTTGATTTTATAGCTTTCATTCAAAATAATGTTTTGATTGATTGTAAAACTCTGAATGGTCCTTTTACTTGGACAAATATGAGAAAATATTTTTCATAGATTGCTGAAAGGCTTGATCGGTTTTTGATTTATGATAATTGGATCTCTTTAGATGTGGATGTTGTTGTTATGGTATTGCCCGATTCCAGATCTAATAATTTTCCAATTATGTTGTCTATTTTGGAGGATAGAGCTCTTGGGAAGTCTTTGTTTAAATTTGAGCCTATGTGGTTTAGAGATCCTTGTTTTCTAATGCTCTTATAATCTTGGTGGGTCTCAACCCCTTTTATTTCTAAAACTAGAATGTTTTGATTTGTCAAAAAGATCTCCTTTGTTAAAGAAAAAATTAAGTCCTAGAATGTCTTGCATTTTAAAAACATTTTCTCAAAGATGGATAGAATCCAAGAAGAGCTCAAAGTTTTAAATTCCATGGTTATGAAAATTGGGATGGATTCTGCTACCTTTGATAAACATAAATTGTTAAATTCTCAGCTTGAGGAAGTTCTCTCTCTCTAGGAAATATATTGATGACAGAAATCTAGGGACCTATGGCTTACTGATGGAGATAGGAACAATAAATTTTTCCGTTCATCCACTAAATTAAAATGGCAGTGGAATAGGATTTCTTGTAGTCAAAATCCTAAAGGGGTTTTCCTTTCAGAGGAGAAGGATATTGCCACTGAGGTTGTTTGTTTCTTCAAATATTTGCTAATTGAGGAATCTTCTATTTTTGATGATAGCTTTTCTTTGGCTATCCATAAACTTATATCTGATGAGGATAATAACATGCTTATGGTTCCTTTTTCTGCTTAGGAAGTTAAGGAGGTTGTCTTTTCCATGGCACTTGATAAGGCCCTCAGACCTAATGGTTTTACTGGTAATTTTTTTAAAAGTGTTGGTCTTTTCTCGCGGAATAACTTCCTCTTGTTTTAGAGGAGGCAAGGTGTAATAGATCTATTTTGAAGGAATTATATACAACTCTTATTCTCATCATTCCTCAATTAGAGAATCCTAAGTCTTTTGTTGATTTCCGCCCAATTGCATTATGTAATACTTTATATAAGATTATCACTAAAGAGATCTTTGTGTGACTTGCCAAGCTTATTCCTAAGATTGTTTCAGGTGAGCAGGGTGGTTTTGTCCCAAGTAGGGAGATGACGGAAGGTGCTATTATGGCTCATGAGATTCTGCATTATATCTTCCATCTTTCTTTTTCTACCATGATTCTTAAATTAGATATGATGAAGGCTTATGATAGGGTTAGTTTTCAATCTCTCTCTTATGTTCTTAAATATTTGGGTTTGGGGTAAAGTGGGTGAAATGGATCTATGCATGTATTTCTACTGCTAGGTTTTCTGTGACTTTTAATGGTTCCTCGTATGTTTTTTTTCTTCTTCCAGAGGTCTTAGGAAAGGAGACCCTTTGTCTACTTTCTTGTTTATTATTTTGGATGCTAGGGATAAAGGTCTTTGGAAGGGAATTAGTATTTCATACATGGTTGTTAATCATTATCATTGTCTTTTTGCTGATGATACGTTATTGTTTGGTCATGCCACTATGGGTGAAGTAAAGGTTATTAGTAGGATGATTAGGGAGTACTCTAATTTCTCTTGTCAGAAGGAAAATAGTGCTAAATCTAATATTTTCTTTCTTAATGTTTCCCCTTTGGTGCAATCAAGATTGACACATTTTTTGGGTTTCTCTGTTGGTCAATTCCCTTGTAAGTATTTGGAGATTCCATTTTTCACTAGGTCTGAGAAGCAAAATTTTTGGGAAATAATTTTTGCTTCTGTTTCCTCAAGGGTTCTCTCTTGGTCTCACAAATGGCTCTCTTTTTCAAGAAAGATTGTGCTTATTAAGACTGTTTTAAATGTGGTTCCTATTTATTTGTTGTATGTTTTAAAAGCTCCCAAGAAATCAGTTGCTAATTTACAGTCAAACCTGAGGTCTTTTTTGTGGAATGATAATATAAATAATAGGGTTCACATCCCTTTGTTAGCTTCGGATAAGGTTTGTTCTTAGAAAGACAGGGGTGGTGCAGGGATTAGGGACTTAAGTAAATAAAATTTGGCTTTAGGAGCTAAATTAGTTTGGAAATTATATAAGCAACCCTCTTATAAGTGGGCATCTATTTTATTTGCAAAATACTTAAGAAATCATTCCAAGGAGGCGATCTTTACTGCTTCCTCGCTTCCTAAGGGTTCTGCAATTTGGAACTTCATGGCTGAATGTAGGTCTATTATTCTTCCTAGTTTATCTTGGCTTGTACATAATGGTCGAAAATCTAGATTTTGGGAGGAAGTTTGGAATTTTTTGTCTGCTCTGACTATTCTGAGAGATTGGTCATCTCTTATGTCTCTTTTAAATCTTCTTGGGGTTTGTTTGTGGCTAATTATTTTTTTGTGGATTCCTCAAGGCTTGTCCTTGTTGCTAGATGATGGAGTCTCTTCCAGTTGATCAAGAGCTCAAATATTCTTTTCTTGAGGAATTATGTAAACATCAATTGGTCTATTCTGACATTGATGATGAGCTTATTTGGGTTCATTCAAAATCTAGAGAGTATTTAGTTAAGGATGGATATAAATATTTGTCTGCTAATTGTAGGGGGGAGGTTTTGCCCTATTGTTTGCTTTTGCATGTTGCCTGTCTTCCAAAGGCCTGGTGTTTTGCTTGGTTATTTGTCCAAGATAAAGTTTTCATAGGTATGAGGTTGGTTAGGCTTGGTATCACTATTGTTTTTCCATGTGTCTTGTGTGGAAGGTCATTAGAATCAGCTGATCATCTTTTTCTTCATTGTCCTTTTTCTTCTCAATGTTGGTACTGGTTGTTTAAGAAATTAAATTGGTCTGCAGCTTTATGTGGGGATCTTCTGTCTCAATTTATGGGCTGGCCACTATTATGTTCATCTTCTTTTTATGCTTGTGTATGGATAATTGCCCCTTCTATTCTAATTTGGAAGATTTGGCTAGAAAGGAATAATATAATTTTTAGGAAACATTCTTCCTCTTTATCAGATGTACTCTTTTGTATTGAGAAATACATCTCAGAATCTACTGTGGCCTTTATTTATAAGGGCCTTAGCCCTAAATGCATTTTTACTTCATGGGATAGTTGGGTCATTAGCCATTAGCTGACTTTTCATTTCCTTCCTATGTAAGGGGCCATTTCTAAGAAAAGGTCTCCCCTAATTTATAGAAAAGAAGTGGTTTGGTTACCCCCCCTCCTTCAAAATACAAATTAAACTTTGATGGGGCTTCTCGAGGCAATCCAAGGAAGTCTGCCATTAGGGTGGCAGTTTTAGATGATAAGTCCAGAGTCATAAAAGCCCAGTGTCAGTGTATTCCTGTTGGGACAAATAATATGGCAGAGTTGCACGCTCTATCTGTTGGGCTTGACTTGCTTCTTTCATTACACATCTTAGATGTGGTGATTGAAGGAGACTCTTTAGTTGTCTTTTATGCAATCACAAATTGCTCTTCTAACTCTTGGCATCTAAATTATTGGCTGAACAAGGTTCTATTGCAGCTTGAGTTCTTTAATTTTTTCTCTATTTCTCATTGTTATAGGGAAACTAATAGTGTTGTAGATTTCTTGGCAAATAAGGTCTTAATTGAAAATATTCAATCCTTGGTTGATATTGAAGAGAGTTGCTTGCCTCCTCATCCTTTGAAGCCTTAATTATTTCTGTTATTGCTACAAACTCTTTGGCTTTGCCTTGACCTCACATCTTGTTTCTTGTTTACCAACATGTATGCAGCTTAGTGTGATGGTGTATGGGGCCTTCTTGGTAATTTTATATCACCTCATTAAGTCTACATGTTTTCTTGTAAGCTTAACCATGGTGTTCATCGGTGCCTAGATTTTGGGTGGTCATACTGATCTTGATTGTATATGTATGCAGTTAGTGTGAGGGTGTATGGGGCCTTCTTGTCTTCTTTACATCACCATATTGATTTTGCATATCTGCTTGTATTTTTAATCATGATGATGGCTGGTGTCTAGTTATTGGGTTGTCTCTAGACACTCTACTGCTCTTGATTGTATTATTTTTTGCATTGTACTGATTGATCAGTACTGGTTGTTTACAAAGTTTCTCTTTTAGTGAATCTTTAATGATCACCCTCTACACTTGCAGTGGCGGCTTGCACGTATGATTAATTATGTTTCTTTTATTGCTTGATATTTGATGTGGCTAATTGTGTATGCTTATTAACACGGTCATAGGGATTTGGCTTGTGCAAATAGCTTGCATTCATTATGGGAATTATGTGAAAGTTATGTTTGTTGTTTAATGAGGAGCGTTAATTGTTTTTCTAAAAGGTGGCGGCCTATGGAAGCTTGTTGGTATGGTGTTTTGTGTATTAGCTCATGTTGATCTTTGATCTGATATCATTTTAATTTGTTTGAAGGATGTGCTTCTTTATTAATGATGGGTTATTTTTTCTTTATAAGCTTGCTTCTTCTATTGGGTGCATTATTTTCCTTTGTGATTTTTTTAGTGATGGAGGCTACTGGTTATAGAATTTTATTACGTGTTAAGCAGTATGATTTTCAGGATCCTCACATTTTTGATGATGAGAAACTTGGTCGATTGTTTAAAGTTCATTCTTTGGAATTCTCTCTTGCTTTTCGCAAAGTGGTGGGCGAACGTTGGTTGGTGGAGAATGCTAATTATTTTCTTGCTGAAGTTGCTTCTCATTTTACTAATATGTGTATGGACATGCTCTTGGATACTTCCCTAGTTCGGGTGTTATTGGATGCATACATTCATCCCTCTCTTTATTCTGCTCCTGATATGGATAATGCTTTGTCTCTTTATCATTTTGAGTTTGGTACTTTTCCTTATGGTGGGTTTGTACCTTGTTCTGAATTATTATCTAGTGGTTGGCACATTGAGCTACTTTAAGTTATAAGAGGTGGTTTGATTTCTAATCTTTATGATGACATGATGTTTTCTCTTGTGGCTTTCTCAAATCATGTGTCCCCAGATATCTTGGCTATGGTTGTTAATGTGTTTTCATGTATTCACTTTCTTCTTGACTCGTTGAAGGCAGTAATGTCTCTTCCAAGTGCAGTTGTACCTCTACAAGTGGTAGTTCTAGAGGATTAGAATGAGGGGACTCCCCAGCCTTTGTCTCCTCCTGAGGAAGGTTCAAGTACTTTGTTTTTGTACTCTTGATGTTTCAGGTTCACCTTCTGATAGTTTTTTGTATTGGCTTCACATATTCTAGGGGGCTGGGATTTATTCATTTAACTGCCTCCGTTGGCCCTTCTGATTTTTTGGGGATGTTTTGGGACTGGTTTGGGTTATTCTCTTCATGTCTTTGATTGTAACCAGCTGTACTATTTTCCCTTTGGGACTTTATGGGCAAGACTCGAGGTTTTCTTTTCTTGGTTCTTTCTTACCGGTACTCTTTGAACCAGGTTGTATATATAAAAATGATAAATATTAATAAAATTAGTGGTTTTCCCCTTTTATTAGAAAAAAAAAACTGTTTCAATTAAATAATTCCTCTTAGATAAGAAAATATACAATAGAGAAAATGTATGAAAAAGGGCAAAATAACATATTCTTAGTTGACTTGTATGATTACTTAGTTATGAAACCAAACATATAAGAAACCAATCTCTTATTGACATTCGAATGGAAATTTGATTTTCATCAAGTTCATGTTGACAAAGATTTTTATAATTTCTAAATTTTGATTTAATAAGTTCTTCAATAGTTTTTTAAAACAACCATATGCTCTTTCATTCCATATTCACTAATCTTAATTTAAAATAAAATCCTAAAACCACAAAAGATAGATTTTAGTAATATATGCATATATAATTACACACACACACACACACACACACACACACACACACACACACACACACACACACATATATATATATATATATATTAAATCTGATAATTCTAAAACAAAATTAACTATTTTCTCTATCCAAATATATAAATATATTAAAATAGTTTTTTTTTAATTCAAATCTTGATTATATAAAACATAATTAACTAATAATTACATTTTAAGCACATAAAAAAAATACTAATATATATATATAATAATAATAATAATAATAATAATAATAATAATAATAAAATAATTATTTTTAAACCACTACTAGGCCCCACAAAATGGGGAGAGGAGGCAGTGGGGGTGTGGGGCCCACAACTCTACATGAGCCCACAACTCTAGGTGAGCCCACACTGTGGTTTTCCCCACGCTATGGGTTGCCCACAAGTGTGGGTCACCCACAGCCATGGGTAGCCCACAAGCATGGGTTTTTCCCACGCTATGGGTTGCCCATAGCCATGGGTAGCCCACACTATGGGTTGCCCACAGAACTAACAAAAACGTGCCCCCCTTTTTAATTAATTTTTTTTAAAATTAAATAAAATTAAAATAAACAAATAAACCAACAGCAACATAATAAAATAAATTACCTTTCCCATGACTGGTAAAATTTATAATTTAATTTTTTTGGGGGGAATTTTTAGACATATTTTTTCTTAATAAACTCAAACAAATATAGTTGGATATAACCAATAAATCAAACATTTTCAAGATTCAATTTTTTCCCCAATTGACAGCCACTAAATAGGCATAAGAATTTTGAAATATAAACTTCCAAACCCAAATTTAACAACAAAATTATTTGTTTTTCTCTACAAAACAGAGATTCCCATGGAACAAAATTAAAATAAACTTAAATAGAGTATTTTTACAAAAAACATAGAGATTTCATAATCAACACTAAAATTCCATAACAGAGCTTTAAAACCATACCTTAAATTGCTTTCCTAGAAATGAACATTGAAGGTGAATCCAAATCTTTTCACAAAAAAAAATCCCTTCCGACTTCTCCAACAGTTTCAACAAAACCACTTCAAACCAGAGAGAGCAAACTTTCCCCCAAAATTAAAAGTACTCCCTATTTTAGAAAAAATTCCAAATATAAAGAATTATACCCAAAAAATATTTATTAGGGAAATATTCTTTTCCTTAATAAAATTCACCTTTTTCTAAAATGAAAATCGAAATGCTTTCCTCTGAAATGAGCAACATACAATATAAATTCCACTGATGATATAAATAACAAAATCAATTTAACTAAACAACTAAGAATGATTGATTATTTACTCTAACATTTAAGGGTCCCATATAAATTTATCCTGATCATATAAGTATGGCAAAAAATATTAATTATTAATAATCATAAGATATTGATAATTAAGTTCACATTAGATAACACTAGAAGAAATTAATAGTCACAAAATGCAAAACACAAAACTCATCCAAACAAAGTAAAGACATGACCTGCATACCAATGCCAAAAAGGTGGCCTAATTGGTGATCTGATAGGGTTGACAAATGATTGACAACACTCACAATCGAGCAAGGATAGGGATGATATTTATGACATTAAGAATATCTCTTCCACTTCCATCAGAATAATTAGGTACGCCTAGACCTGTGAAGCTAGGTGGATTCAGTACCTTGCACCTACAATTCCCGTATCACTAAACCACACATACACATATATATACATTCAAACATAGTAGACACACCAATGAAGGAGAATTATAATGTTCTGTGTCTCTCCAAAGTGAGTGATGAAAAATCATCTCCTCACACCCCATATAATCTCCACACATACACAAAGATAGATACATAGTGTAACTCACACATAAATTAAATATGTTAGTCCATGGTCAGTAACAAATGAGTAAAATTAACATTTCATCATCTATAAAATACAATGCATAAGCATAATTAACATCTACTCATTCAAATAAATAGTGCATAATCAACATCTACTCCTTAATAAACAATAATGCATAATCAGATCCACTAAATCACACTCCAAAGAATAGTAAGCACTTACACCAAGATAATATGTCATCCAAGTACAAATGATGTATATAATTATGTATCTTCTTGGATCAACATGTTAACAATTTACATGCCTCGACCAAAAACAAGGTAACCAAGTTGGCCTTCAAAAAAATTCTACATGCTTCATTTACATACTTCATTTACCAAAATATATGCCTCAATTACCGGGACAAAATAAAAATCCACCAAACCCATAGATATGAATCTGTAAGAACAATTTATAATAAACTTAACTTCAAGATACAAATGTCATAGAATTCAGAATATAGAATTCATAGCTCATAAAACAAGGGACATAACCAATACCAAAACTGGACATAAACCATAATAAGCAAAACATAAGATTTATGCTCTCCTCTTGAAATGACTCAAGTAGATAATACATTCCTTACTACTTCACATCACATACATACCTATCACCCATCACTACATAACATCATATATTTAACATCCATTGTAGCTCAATATGCAACATCCCGCCCTAATTGGATCACTGAGTTTGACAACAATGACAACATTAACAATTCTATAGAAGTATCTTGTTTGAGTTCTAAAATGCCCACTATGAAAAACCTTTCTAGAATGGATAAATTTAAGGCTATTGCCAACACCAAAAAGAACCGAGATGTGGATGCTTAGCCTAAGATGCAACAAAATATGGAGATTATAAAAAATTCTAGCTTTGAGTTTGTTGGCATTCTACACTCTAGTGAGAAATGATGGTGTTGTCATTGATGGCAACCTACTAGCAACCTACAGGAAACCTTGTGGCTATTAGGAATCCCACAGATACTGAGAGGGGGGGGGTGAATCAGTATCTAACTGGTAATTATAATTTCTCAATTTAAAACATGCAGTACATATTATAACAGTGTACTGGTATGCAAGAAATAATTCAATAAATAGAATTAAAAGCATCCACATGAAAAGCACACCATAGCACAAGGATTTAACGAGGAAACCCAGTGTGGGAAAAACCTCGGTGGGATTTATGGCCCACAATTTCCACTTACTGGCCAATAAGAGAATATTACTTACAAGAGGGGCCTGCACATGCAGGAAGGTCAATTTCCTAGAGCTCACTGCTCAATGGGAAGTCTCACTGACTTACAATGTGGATTATACAAATCCAATATCTTGTACTGCTTTACAATTGCATCTATAATGCCTGATCTTCCTGTTTCTACTATGTTCTTTACATAAAACCTTTAACCTATATTTTGCATAATAGGTCTGCCTAATACTTTTTTTTTCGCTTTCCATCACTTACAAAATGTCTACAATGATCTCTCTTATATATAAGAGTCATTTTATAACTTGCCAAGTCAGCTTACAAAGGTTTTTACAATAATAAACAAAATATAATATAACAAAAATCATGTCAGCCTTTGTGCTGGTATACTTTCTTTCTCTGTTCCGGTGTCGGTGGTCTGAGTTCTGGTGTAGAGTGTGATCTATTGATCCCAATGAACTATCTTGTTGGTGTAATGCCTTGCCGGTGCCATAGGATTGTAAGGTTTCCATCAATGACAAAACCTTCAATCACTCTCATTGGAGTGTGCATATGCCAACAATCTCCCCCTTTGGCATTGATAGCAACACTCATGAGAAATTTCAAAAGTGTATCCAAAAATGTGAAGTCCAAAAATGTTACCAAAAATGTGTGTTCCCCCTGAGCATATGATTCCTGTGATATTGAATTTTCTCATAACACTACTCCCCATTTGGCATCAATGACAAAGGTCATCAAGATGTCAGTAGAGTTTGTAGTTTCAACCTTGTAACTAGGTAGTTACAATTTGAAATAGATCCGCCAAAATCAAGTTTATACTCTCCATAAAGTTTTTACTGTCTCTTATTGCTATCTTTGTTCTTTTAACTCTACTGGTGAGGTGCTGTGTATGCTCTACCGGTGTTTTTTGTCCCCATATCAGTGCCTCAGATATTTCCTTCTGCAATGAAGCTAGATAGTCCAATCTTGGACTTAGTTTTAATCACAAATGTTTTGCCTTATTCACTATTCTCTCCTTTTCACTTTCTAATTTGAGTAACTCTTCCTCAAAATTTGTTATCCTCTGCTCAAAAACTGATAATGTATCAGGTGAGTTAACAAAATTACCAACAAGTTTATTGATTTCATCCTATACCTTGCTTATTATCTTATCTATGTCTATTGTCAAAAAGTTTGTCTTGCAGATGTCTTTGTACCGAGTTTTGTATTCCTTTAATAAGTTACACAGTTCCAATAGAAGTGTGTCAATTTCCTTAGTACACTTCTTTATCTAATCTTCAAAGAATTTTTGCTTTTCAATTTCTACCTTGTCCTTCAAGGTCTCTTCCTTTATTTTCTCAATGTTCTCTGTGATGTATTTAGACAAAGTATCAAGTTGTCCTAAAGAATCTTTATTGTCTATATTACAGTTAGGAGCAATTACCTTCAAAATTGGGATTGTGTCATCTATAGCTTTGTAAGCCTGTGAACTACAATCTATTATCCTTTTGATTGAATCCAAAAGTAATTCAATTACATTTGTTGGTTTGTGGTCTGCTAAGGAGGAACCAACATTCTGAATTCCATTGGTGGAGGTAGTAACCAAGCTTGTTGTGACCTCTGGTAGGTCTATTTGTGTTTGCATTTCTTTAAGCAATGGTTTCCTCATTAAACATCTTGTGTTATGGTGTGTTTTCTATGTTGTCTTTAATGTTCCTATTTACTGCATTAAATCTTGTTTGCCGGTACACTATTTTGGAATGCAAAAAACTTAATAAGGTTAAATATTTTGTTCACCATTTAGATATTGATTCACCCCCCCCCCCATCTAAGTATCTTTGGGACTATGATTAATCCGAACAATTGGTATCAAAGCTTGGTCCTCTATTTTAAAAATTCTAATAGCTTGAAGAAGATTTGGACACCCGTATAGATGGAGAACTTAATAAAGCAATTAGAAGGAGCTCTTGTTGACTATGATACAGAGAAGTTGAGAAATATCAAACTTGAAGATGATCCGAGGACTACATAGGAATTCATTCAAGGACTTCAGGAGAGTCTCACTATTGCTATAAATAAGAGAAAAGAACTTCATGAGAAGATGCAGAGTGATGATGATGAAAAGGAAACTCTTAATGATCTTGTAAACAAGATGAGGCAAGAAAACATGACTATGAGATTTTGTAAAGACATTGAAGACAGAAAGAAGAATGAAGATGACTCGACTAGGAGACTCAATGATGTTGGAAATGAAAATCTAAGACTCATTCATGAAAATGATATGTTGAAGACAGATTTGATTCACATGGAACATGATAAAACTAAACTTATGAGACAAAAGGGAATTTTGGAAAATGAGTTGGCTACTGCAAATCAACATAAAGAGAAATTCAAGAAAAGTTTAGAAGAACTTGATGATATGCTAAAAAGTCAGAAACCTAATGGAGACACTAATGGACTTGGATTTGAAGTTGGAGAAAGTTCCAGTACTGCAAACAATCTTGATCATAGTAAACCGGTAAGACAACCTAATGCTTACAAATTTAATGGGAAATGCTTTAAATGTAACAAGTTTGGTCATAGAGAAAATCAGTGTAGATCTAGAAACAATCAGAACATTAATGCACCCACCGGTCAATGTTCCAAATGTAACAAAA
Organism: Cryptomeria japonica; assembly: GCF_030272615.1. Taxonomy (NCBI): domain Eukaryota; kingdom Viridiplantae; phylum Streptophyta; class Pinopsida; order Cupressales; family Cupressaceae; genus Cryptomeria; species Cryptomeria japonica. The sequence goes on from NC_081405.1 coordinate 574,758,489, forward strand.
TTGGTCATAATTCAGAAAACTGCAGAATGAATGTGAGATGTTATGTTTGTGGAAGATTTGGGCTAATCAATGCAGAACACAAACCAGCATAGGATATGGAAAGGCTATTCAAAAGAACAATGTGACTTGTTATGCTTGTAACAAGATTGGACATATTGAAAAAATTTGTAGAAGCAAGACTTCACTGACAAATAATAAAGGACCTAGTTTAAAAGGCAAAGAAAAGGTTGATCAGGTAAAGCAAGAATTTTAAAGACAATGGATTAGAAAGAGAGATCATAATGTTGATGAGACTATTCCTTCACTAGTAGAACAGAGTATTACTCCACCAACAGGAGATTCTTCATCCAACTGAGAAGTAACCCTTTGGGGGTATTGCAACAAGTTGAATATCATGCAAATTACCCTCGGTAGATGGTGAGAAGATAGATTTCTTCTTTACCAGTAGATGTGTTAAGTTTCACTTAGCCGATGAGCATTTAATGTGGTTGTTGGAAGAAAAGACATTATAAATCATCAATTTTCTCTCTTTTTCAATTCATCGACCATTCAAACTTTCAAAGATTGCAAAATCTGAGTGAAGGAATCCAAGGTGAAGAAGTGAAGTGATTTCTTTCAAGCAATCAACCATTATTAGGTAGCTCAGGGAATTTTTCAATGGCTTCCTCCTCTGCTCCAGAATTTATTGCAAACCCTACTATTGTGGAAGTTGTGAAATATCCTAGCCCCATTTCTAAAATCATTCCTGAGACAGTGAAACAAGATGATTCCATAGGTGCTTTTTCAATAATTCCAAAAGTTGTTGCTTATGCTGAAGACCCTAGAATCTATATTCATTGCCATATTAAGGAATTAGGTTCTGAAGAAATATGGAAAATGTTTAGAACTGTTATCTGTGATGAAAATTAAATTGTAAAACCCGAGGACAAGGTAATTGAAACTTTAGGTTTTGTGGAAATCTTGGACATCCCTGATTTTCCTAAGGAGGTAGTAAGAATTGTCCTTAGCAGAGTTCATGGAGAATTTGTTTGGATAGATTCAGTTTGTAAAATCACCAAAGAAGCAATTAGGGCAGTGACAGGTTTACCCTCCATCAATAGTAGGCCAAATAAGACTAAGAAGGCTCCTAATAATACTGTCATGACATTAACAGGAGCAACATATGATAGCAGAACCCTGAAAGTAAATAATGTCAAAGATGAAAATGTCAAATTCATAAGCATGATCCTAGGGTATAAGACCACACATGCAAACCGATTTAACTTACTTTCCAGTCTTTTCATTTAAAGTGCTTTATGATATGGTGAAAAATGATGCAATAAAAGATGTATGTGAGTGGTTAAAGGATGAGTTGATAGACAACCTGAAAAATATCAAAGGTGATAAGAAAGGAACTTTTCATTTTGGCAATCTTTTTGTATGTCTCATGTTATACTTAACAAAAGAAGTTCCCGTTATTGGAAAGAAAAACTTTGGATATGATATACCGGTAGGAAAACAATTGCTAGAAATCTTCACCAGTATGGGCACAGACAAAGAAAAAAATATAACAAAGTACTTCAAAACCTTCAAAGCAAAAATGAAAACAAGAGAGAGACTGCCACAAAGTATTGTAGACAAATATAAAAAATAAATATGTCTTGTAATTAAAAAGGATAGAGACAAAGGAAAAGGTAAAGTTGGTGGATTATCGAACGTAAAAGTAAGTAAAAACCTACCACCACCTTTAGTTACTCCAGCATTACAAACTGATAATATAATAGCTACTGAAAATGTTGACACAAGACATGAAAACACTAACCATGAGTCAGAAATTTTGTACACTATGAGCATTGATACTAGGAAGTAAATATTGTAGTGGATAAGGATAACACAGAGGTAAAGAAAGATATTGCTACTGAGAAACCAACATAACATATTGAGGTTGAAACACAAACAGGAAAAGAAGAGCATTCAGTGGAACCCTTGGATAGTGGAATGGTTACTAGTAATATTGATGCAAGCATAGAGAAAACCACAGAGACAGTAACAAAGATACCGACAACAGATAGTGCAGAGAAACCAACTGAGAAACTGGTTGATTAGTAGGTACACATTGAGGTAGTGCAACTGGCAATCACTGAGAAACCAAAACCATTGCTAGTAGAAATGCAAACACAGACTGATCCACTAGAGGTCGATACAAGAAAATTGGTTACTCCCACTAGATGCACTAAGATTGTAAAGGTAGTTGGTCAAACATCTGGTACTTCATTGACTGAATTAAGACCTACTAATGTGACTGAAGTACTTCTAGGTTAAATAAATAAAATAACAAATTGTAATGCATTGGCCTATAGGGCGATTGATGACAGAATACCCATTCTTAAGATGATTGCACCTAAATGCAATGTAGATAATGTAAAGGATTATTTAAGTCAATTAGACACATTGTCTAAATATATTGCTTGTAATATACTAACAGTTGATCAAATTAACGAGGAAACATTCAAGGATAAAATGTAAAAGGAAAAAGGAAAAATCTTTGAGGAAACAATAAACAAGTGCATGGAGCACATCAATATATTTTTATTGTCACTAAATCCAACAATTTTGGAGTATAAGGAACTGTATAGAGATACTTGCAAGACAAATCTGTTAACAATGGACATTGATAAGGAAATAAGAAAAATTCAAAAGGAGGTAAATGATATAGCTGATAATATCATTGGTTCATCTGAACCTATATCAGTTATTGAACAAAAAATTGATGGATTTGAGGAAAAATTGGAGAAGTTAGAGAAAGAGAAAGAAAGGATCAAGGCAAAAGCCAGAGAGATTAAGCACAAACTCGGTCCTAAGTTAGACAACCTTATCTCTCTGATGAAAGAAATCTCTGAGGCATTAATTCAAGGTCAAAGGTCACCGGAAGAACATGCATCATCTAACTAGTACAATCTAGAGAACTGAGGCAACTATGAAAGACAACAATAGATTTATACAGAGCTTAAACTTGGTATTAGCAAACATATTCCCGATTGTAACCAACCGGTTACAAAGTTCAAGTTGAAATTTTGCACTCATTTGACAATTTTTGACAACCTTTGTCATTGATGTCAAAGGGGGAGTAGTGGACAGAAAAAAATGGCTAACCAGAGGAGATCAGCTGCTTAGGGGGAGCACATATTTTTGGTAACTTTTTGGACTTCTTTTTTGGAAATAGATTTTTGGATTTTTCTCATGAGTGTTGCCATCAATCCCAAAGGGGGAGATTGTTGGCATTCTACACTCTACTGAGAAATGATGGTGTTGTCATTGATTGCAACCTACCGACAACCTACAGGCAACCTTGTGGCATTCATTTGGTAAATCACTAGCAAACACCGACAATGGCAAGAATGTATATCGACACCCTAGTCGTTAGGATCAAAATTTTGTTTATTGTATTTAATTATAAATATATTTTTGTAAAGCCAACATGGCATATTGTAATAGACTCATATATGTATGAGATCTTGTAAATCATTTTGTAATGATGGATACATGATAGTAGAAGTGATGAGCGAATATTAAGGCAGATTTTGTATAAGGTTTGTGGTTATAATATGAGCTTAAACCGGTACTAAACCTGGCATAGCAGATGCTAAATTGTAGTAGTACATTATATTGGATTTTCATAATCCATTTTTAAGTCAGTGAGACTTCCATTTTGTAGATTGAGAAATGATCTCTAGGCAATTGGCCTTCCTGCATGTGCAGGCCCCTATTGTAAGTAATATTTATTCATTGGCCATTGAGTGAATATTATGGGTCACAAATCCCACCGAGGTTTTTCCCACACTAGGTTTCCTTGTTAAACATCTTGTGTTATGGTGTGTTTTCTAAATTGTCTTTACTATTCCATTTTATTGCATTAATTCTTGTTTACTGGTACACTGTTTTGGAATGCAAAATACTTAATAAGGTTAAATATTCTATTCACCGATTAGATATTGATTCACCCCCCCCTCTCAGTATCTTTGGGACTATCATTAATCCTAACAGAGTTTCTTCCCTCAGATGATTCAGACTCCTTGGACACCATAGGATCAGATTGGTCCCATGCAAAAATTGGTTCTTACTCTAGCCCTTCCCCCATTAACCATCCCTCCTCTGTAAATACCGAACCTTTGAGCTCTCTTTGTTCTAACTAAAATTGTGAATGACCTACATGAGGACGTGTAAAGACAAGATGACCTATTAAAATGGCTCTTTGTGTATATTAATGTGGCCATCACAAAGATGAATTAGTTAGAGGCAGTGTTGGAGGTGGAGGATAGGGCTGAGATTCTGGTGAATGATTTGGATGAGGATAGATTTCAAAGAACTACCAATGATCTTGTTGACATCATGGGGTAGTGGGATACTATGTGTGGAAAGAATGATGATATGGACTCCAAGACCAAGATGATAGGGACCAATGTCGAGCTAGAAGAGGTCAAGAAAACTTAGGAGGTTGTTAAAAACAAAACTGGGGAGGTCAACCTTTCTTGTAGAAATATGGAAAGTAAGGAAGATGTCTGCCTACAATATATTCATGATTAGATAGAAAGTAAAAGGGAAAACAAAATAAAATGCATGGAGTCCTTGGCCATAGGCTCTTCCCCCACACCATCTTTGGTTAAAACCACCCTTGACTTTGCATTGTTCTCCTCTGACTTTAGGATTGGGTCAAGTAAAAAGTTTCTTTTTTTGATAAAGTGATTAGTTTGTGCCAGGAATGGTAGGAAAAGGGTACTCCCATGTAGTAGATCATCTCTTTGTGTCTGTATTGGGTAGTTGTTATGTGTTTTTTATTGTTTCGGTTCTTCTTTGTTTGTTATTTTTTTAGTGTAGTTGATGGCTCTCTTGCCTTGCTAGGTTTTTTTTTATGTTTTGGTGGGGCGTATTTTTGTTGGTTACACATCCCTCATGTTCTCTTGGTGTCACCTTATGGATATGTAATGATATGTTCCTATCCCACTTTTATTAATCAAAACATAAATATTATTGTGAAAATATATATTTTTTCTTATGAATATGGTCCTAATTTAATTTAAAAATATATATATTTTTAATTATTAGTTTAAGATTATATATTTTTTAATTATATTTCTGTATTATTCATTATAATTGATCCTAGTAAAATAACTATTTATAATAGTAGAATTATATATTGGACTGTCATAAAAATCAATTTAATTTGGGTTTTTATTGCGAAAATGCCTTTGTGTGCGAAAAAGCGATGCAATGCATCAACATCCTTTTTTGAGTGTTCTTATCCACCATGGGGAAATTACAGAGGCTCTGCAAATCATTTTGCTATTTTGGATAATAACTCCGAGACTGAGGATCTTGGTAGGGTCATATCACAGACCCGTGATCAAGAGGGCTTCTTTGTAAAAACAAAATACTCTTTGGTTAATGCGGTTAGGGATTCCCCCCCCTCTTTACAAGGGCTGGGATTGGGATTGGCATTTGGTTAGCCATAGAAATAACAGGGCTTTAGGGAAACCAAATGACCCCAAATGAAATTCTAGTCATTGTTGGAAGGACGGTTTTGTAAAACCTAACCAGTAAAAGAGTTTCTCTTCTTGCCATATTTTCCCTCCACGAAAATATTTGGGTAAATTATCAGAGGATATGGAAACCCCTGGTTGTCACAATTATAAGGAAGTTGAGCACCCAATGTCAAATCTACCTTCAAATTCCCCAGCTTCTCCTAACGGGTTGGTCATTTAAATTGATAATCATAGCCAGGCCAGGTATCAAATGTATTTCAGCGACAAAATGATCTTTGCTCGGTGGAAAGGTTGGGGGATCCTGTGTGAACAAATTGCCAACTAGGTGTCATCTTCCTTCAATAACCAGGTCAAAATTGAAATCCTTCCTGATAATTTCTTACCTATTGAATGTGGTAATCAGAGTCTGAGAAATTCATTGTTAAACAGGGATATATTAACATTTAAGGGTCTAGGGTTTGATTGCTGGGAACAGCAACCTCTCTTTCTCCCATCTCAATTCAATTCCTGCATGGTTAATAGAGCAATTTCACTTGATACATTTCTTGTAGAATTGCAAAATAATGAATTTTTAAGAATAATAGGAAACAAAATAAGTAAATTTGTAGAAGTTAAAAAATCACCCCTAAGCTTCGTTAACCAACTCTTAATTGTTAAAATGAATATTAACATTAAATCTTTAGAGCCTATAACTCTGAAATGCGATAAATCTTGTTTAACCCTAGAATTACCCTTTTATAATGGTTCTTTTGAAGATTCTATGCCAAGGAAGATCCCCTTCGAGAAACCTTTCCCTGAATCATTGCTCATGTCTAATGGCACACCATTCAGATTCATGGAAGGAGGGGGTTTCACCCTAGAGGGCTATAAGATTTATAATAACCCTAATCTCACCTCAGACATATACCCTCATAGCTCCCCTGTTAAGCCCTCTTGTTCCCCTCTTCCTCCACTGCTAAATATAAATTCACCTATAGCTGACTCTCTTCTCAGGGATCAAGATCTGGAAGATGGTGAAATGAATGAGGTTATCCCTCAGAAAGAGAACCTCGATCTGACAAATATGTCATCATCTAGCTCTCTCATTCCATCAGAGAAGCTGAGTCTCTTGGGGTCTCCTCCTTTAATGGAAGTAATTACCTCTGAGCAATTAGCAGTGATGGATAGGCTTTCCCCAGATCCAAGATTGGCATCCTTGAAGGATCAACCAATCTCTCTAGCCTCAAGATCAGAGGTCTTTGAGGAGGAAAAGGCTCACTCTCCACCTTTGAAGGCTATTTCTAATACAATTGTAGAATCTGAGAGTGATCGAGTGGCTAGGGAAGTTAACATCACTGCCAATTTTGTAGGGGAAGAAGTAGTAAATGACCTCATGGATCAATTGGTTGCTGAAATTTGTGATGATGAGGAGTTGGAAAGACAAAGGGATTTCTTAGTCAAAAATCTAGTGGATGTTACTAGAGTCAACTTAGAAACAAATGAACTATTTATAGCATTAGATAACTTAGAAAATCATAACCCAAATACTCTAGGCATTCTCAACTCTAACAGAAGCAAAGACTCTCCTAACTGTGCTAAACACAATAAGAGAAGAGGTAGGAGATCCCTTGCTAAACTAAGATCAAAGGATAGAGATGCCAAGGGTCAGGCTAAAATATCTACTCTTTTTAATGCAAGGGAGGGGAACTTCCTCCCCAGAGAGCCATGAAAATCATAACATGGAATGTTAGGGGTCAGAATGCCCCTTACAAACAACACATCTTAAAGTGTTGCATCTCTGATTCTAAACCAGATATAATGTTAATCCAAGAAACCAAAATGAACTCCTTTGAGATAGTCCTTTTTGAGAAAAAATTAGGTGTTAGATAGCTAAAGAACTCCTCTGCTACAGGGGCCTTAGGGGGCTTAGCCATCTTGGGACTCTAGCTTCATCTCATTTACACCTTTAGAGATTAAGAAAAATTGGATAGGAGGAGAAGTAGTAAGTTATAAAAATAACCTAAGATTGAAATTGATTAACATTTATGGTCCTATCCAAAATAGGGATAAGGCTAGGGTGTGGGTGGAACTCGAGTTTTTCCTTAGAAGTTTCCCAAATGATGTATGCATCATCGGGGGAGATTTCAATGCTATCACTAAGGTAGCAACCAAAAGAGGAGGTAGCAATAAACTTCCTCCAGTGGTTGTAGATTTCAATCATTGGATCAATAGGAACTCCCTGTTGGAAATCAAGACAACAGAAAATACCTTCACCTAGAACAACAAAAGGCTTGGTTTCTGTAACATTGTTGAGAAACTAGATAGGTTCTTTATCCATGGGGGACTCTCAGAGCTTAACTTTACCCTGAATGCAAAACCCCTCCCTTTCGCAGGATCTGACCATTTCCCACTCCAACTAAACTTATTATCTGACAACTCCCCTAAAAAATGTCCCTTCAAATTTAAGAGCATGTGGTTTACAGATGATAAGTTTTTAAACTTAATTGAGAACTGGTGGACGAGCTCTATTTTCTCTAGTTCAAAGATGTTTATCATCACAAGAAAGTTAAAGCTTATCAAAAGGAAGCTCTTAGAATGGAACATGACTAATTTTGGAAATATTTTCGATAAAAAACTCTTAATAGAAAATGATCTTAAGAGTGTTAACATTGAGGTTCTTGAGAAGGGGTTGGACGAACATCTCTTCCTCAAAGAAAAGGCTCTACTCTCTGAGTATTAAAAGACACTCTCAAATGAAGAGATCTTCTAGAAACAAAAATCAAGGGAGACTTGGTTAAGTGATGGGGACCGAAATACTATATTTTTCCACAATAGTACTAAGAAGAGGTGATGGGTCAATCGAATTTATAAAATTAAGAATTGCCAGGGCTCCATCCTGTCTAAACCAGATGATGTTACCTCCGAGGCAGCAAGGTTTTTTGATAAAATCTTAAACAATATTGAAGGCTCCAACCTCAGAGGCCAACTCAATATTATCAAGAATATCCAAAACTTTGTAATGATGACCACAACAATATGAAGATGAATCTGGACAAGGCCCCGAGCCTGGATGGCTTCCCCACTAGCATTTTCCAAAAATATTGCAGTTTTATGGGGACAGAGATTGCGGATGCCTTAGAAGGTATTAGGAACTCTGGTAAGATTCTCAAAGAAATCAACAATACCTTCTTATCTCCCATCCCCAAAAAAGAGGATCTTGAAATCTTTAATGACTTCAGACCAATAGCCCTTTTCAACACTCTGTACAAACTCTTAACCAAAACCCTAGCAACTAGACTCCATAATCTTCTCCCCATTATCATTAGTGAAGAACAAACTAGTTTCATAGTAGAGAGATCAATCTATGATGGGGTTATTATAGCCCAAGATGCCATTCATTCAGTCCAGCTCAACAAGGCCCCAAGTATGCTAGTCAAATTAGACATAAGTAAAGATTATGACAAAGTTGATTGGTGCTTCCTATGTAAATGCTTGGAGGCCTTTGGATTTTCCAAATCTTGGATCAACCTAATCTTTAAATGTATATCCACCCCCAAATTCTCTATCTTGGTTAATGGTTCCCCAGAATATTTCTTCAACAGCTCGAGAGGGCTCAAGCAAGGAGATCCTATGTCCCCCTTCCTCTTCATCATCATGACTAAAGCCCTAAGTATATCCATCTCTAAGGCAAAAGAGGAAGGTGGGATCCAAGGAATCTGCATTACCAGTGGTCTCCCTCCCTTTACCCACCAGCAATTTGTCGACAACATGATGCTTTTTGGGCAGGGAAGTGTAAGGGAAGCTAGTGCCTTCAAAGGCATCCTTAATTCCTATATGCTAGCCTTGAGTCAAGAGGTGTATCTGGCTAAGTCTATAGTTTTATGTTCAACATAGACCCCTCTTTAGGAAAAGTGATCTACAATGTCTTGGAGATCTGTGAAGGAACTCTTCCTAGCAAATACCTAGGCATTCCCCTTGACAAGGGTAGAAGACCCTCAAAATTATGGGACAACTTGGTGGATAAAATAAAGTCTAGGATTAACACTTGGAAAGGAAAATGGCTCTCATATGCTGGTAGGGAAACCTTGGTTAGATCAGTCTTGTCAGCTATGCCCATTTACCAGCTCTGTTATCAACATTTATCTTCTTCTAAACTTGCAGAGCTCAACAAGCATCTCAAGACTTTCTTTCGGCAAGGTGCTAATGACAACCGTAAAATATCACTCATATCCTAGGACAAGATATGAAAACCTAAAGAAGGAGGAGTTGGCATTAGAAACCTTCATAATCAAGGCAAAGCCTTGGGTGCCAAGTTGGTTTGGAGAATGTTCAGAACCCCCCACCTCAAATGGGCTCACTTGCTGCACCACAAATACCTTAATGGAGGGAACCCTATCCAAATCTCTAGAGAAACCAACCATCCCAAAGGGTCCTACTTATGGAATTTTATGGTAGATTGCAGGAGGATTATATTTGACAGACTTACTTGGAACCTGGGGTCTGGGGATAAAGCTCTTTTCTGGTCAGATTCATGGGGTGGGTACAAGGCTATTGATAATATCCATGACTTTGGTTCTACTCGTATCCTTCTTGAATCTCATAGAGGACCCCTGTTAAACAAATATATCTCCCCTTCAGAGGATGGGATCGATTGGCAGTGGATCGAGAAGGAAAATGAGGATATTGTGGTAAGGGATAAACAAAAACTTATGGCAATTCTTAAATCAAGGAATATTGCCTTAGGTCAAAATGAGGACAAGCTCCTCTAGGATGGCTCCCTAAGAGGAGAATACAACTCCAAGGATGGGTACTCTCTCATCTCCAAATCATTTATAAGACCCATGACTGAGCTTCCCTTGAAACTTTGCTAGGATAAATATTGTTGCCTAAGGTAGGTATCTTCTCCTGGCTTGTGGTTCAAAACAAGCTCCTTACTATGGACAAATTTAGAAGAATGGGGTATGAGGGCCCTAGTAGATGTCCTCTTTGTGAGGAAGATGAGGAAGACACCAATCATATCCTCCTTAACTGCCCATTTTCTCACAAATGTTGGATCGGGTTCACCAACAAACTTGAATGGTCTACAACCTTCCCCCATACCATCTTTGGAATGCTCAAGGCATGGCCTCTCCTCAGGCATGGTTGTCTCTTTGAAGGTTTATGGACAACTCTTCCTTCTTCCATAATGTGAGAACTATGGAAGGAGAGAAATAGACGTCTCTTTAAGAATGAAAAATTAGAGGTTCCTAGAATCATTAACAGGATAGAGTTAGCTATCACTAAGCTCATGAACAATCAACTATCATCGGGCACATTAAAGAATGCCTTTATCACTTATTGGGATGAAAAGATGAAAAAACATTGGGAAGGCTTATCCTTTCCTTCTTTTGTAGGAGATGGTCCTATTGCAAGTCTTCGATCAAGGAATACGATGTGCTGTTCATAATTGGGAAGGCAAGGAATTAGAAACCCTTTCCTCTTCAGTTGGCATCAATACCAACAATTGGGCAGAACTTATGTCCTTGGTGAAGGGCCTGCATTTATGTAGGAAACTAGGAGTTAAGAACTTGGAAATTGAAGGAGATTTGGCTATAATTGTCAATGCTCTGAGGAAAGGTAGTATGCCTAATTGGAGACTAAACACTTTGCTATCAAAAGCTCTTGACTTATGCAAAGATTTTGACAAGTTCACAGTCAATCATATTTATAGAGAAGGCAATAAAAGAGCAGATGAGTTGGTCAACTTGGGAGCTGATGGCATCAATCTCCTGTCTATGCCACCTTAAGGAAACCCCCTCTTTTGTTTTCGTGTCCTAAGTGGTCGTTAGCATGCATCTCCTTTCATCCCCTTATATTTCTCTTGCCCAGACTCTATTTTAACCCCCTTATTTAAACCTCTCCCTGCCCCCTATATATGCATATAGATACTCAGACAAACATTCAGTTTAAATATGCCCATATATCTGTTATCCCAGACTTTAACTCGAGTAGTTAGGCTCAATCCATGGTTGGATATAATCATTAAAACACAAATCTCAATCATATATTTTTATACCTCTCCTTCATACCCATTTATTCTACCATCCTTTAGCCCAATGAGAGGCCCCTCATCTAATATTTTTGTATATACTTATCTGGGAACTTTCATTATCAGATCTACACCTTGATTCAGTCATCTATCCTCATATTCAACCTCACATCTCTATATATATATACATATATATGTGTGTGTGTGTGTGTGTAGGTATTATCTCACATTCTTGCAGCCCAGGACCCTTCCATGAATTATCTGGGACAGATAAGCACTTTCAACTCTGACGCATGTACTAATTTTCTCTTTACAGATATATAGGCATTTCATATATATATATAGTCATGTATATTCATATTTATATATATACATTTATACATATACTTATATATATATATATATATTTTGATATATTTATATTTTTATTATTATTATATATATATATATATATATATATTCTTATTAGTCTCTTGAAGTTCACTGATCTTTCATCCTTGAATATCGACTTAAATCCTTATCTTATCCATCTCTTCATTTATCTGAAGGTATATATGCCTTTACTCATTTTCATAATTTCTTAGAGTCTTCTAAATATATATTCATTTATATATTTTTTCTAAGTATATTTACTCTTCCTCTCCATAGATATATTCATACGTTTTAGATTTATAACTAGATATCTAGTTATATTTATTTATGTGTATATATATATATATACACACATATATACCTACATAGAAGTGTGTGTATATATATATATATACACAGATATATATATAGTTTTTCTCCTTCTTTTTTTTATACTTTTATATATTTATATTTATATACTTATATATATATAACCATTTTTATTCTCTTATTCAGATTTATCCATCTTAGACTCAGATGTTTAAGTATTTCCTCCTTATATTTGATCACTCGTAAATTTAGATTTTTTAGTCTTGACGCTACGCTAGGATAAGCTTTAAGACTAGAAGGAGGTAGTACCATACATTAATGAGCATAGGTATATAAATGTGCTAGCATATCTCACTCCTAGATATATGTGATCATGGATATATAGGTATTATTATTTATGTAGATATTGCCTTCTTTTAGGACTAACACTTACCTAGCTATCCTCATCTCTATTTTACCTTTTCGGTCCCCTATATTTGGCAAGCCACAGTAAATGTCTGAGATGTAATGGTCGGACATCTCATGTCAGCTCACTTCTCGATCAACTCATCCTGATGGATCTTAGCATAGTCGAGGTGATGTTGCCTCTTTGATGTGATAGTTGAGGTACCCTTCTCCTGATGGATTTAGGCGTAGGCAATAATGACCTTGATTCTTGAAGATTGCAATCTTGCCTCATATCAACTCATCATGTAGTTTCTCTTTATGATGCATTAAGAGGGTGAGTTATATCTAGAATGCCAAGCTGGTCCTCCTTGTCATTTCTCAGTTAAGCTCTAATGGATACCACTCTCAGGCTTCTAGGGTTGAAATGCTAGATGTATTTCGTAGGTGAGATCAAGGATGAGAGAATGAAAGGAATTCTCATCCAATAGAACCCTCTGATCTCTGAAGTGGTAATGAATTTTTTTAGGGAAGGAATTCATTATGAATAAAGACCAAACTAGAGAAAATTTGGATAGTGCAGCTATGTTTCTAGCCCTCGCAATGCACTTTGAGAAAGATAGGGATAAAGTGGTTAAACTATGCAAGAGAGTCTTCATTAAAGATATCCTCGGTGAATTAGAGTGGGTGGTGATTAACATTGATGAGGAACTCATAGCTCCCAAACCTCGGGACTATGATACCCTTATCAGAATGAATAACCCAGTTCCACATTTTCCCATTCTGGAAATCGGTGACCCTATAGTCTTTGAAACTCTCCGCCTGGTTAGAAGTCAAAATCTCCTTTTCCTCTCTTGGATTCTTCATGTTAAGAAACCTCCCCATGAGAAATAGCTGACTAACTATTTGGAGGTGGAGAATATTAGGGTTATCCCTGATAATGTGCCTATCCCACGCCCCCTGCCAGCTCTACAGCATCCAAGCTAGAAAAATCCAGCTCCAAGCCTTCCCACAGGCTAGGCAAGACAGGTTGAAGCTCCTCTGGATGACATGTTTCAAGGTTTCTGTTGGGTTATCAAAGAAATTCCTTTTTTGTTGTGAGTAGTAACAAAACTTTTCATATGGACAATTTCACTTAGTTTATAAAACTCTAATAGATATATCTCATAAATATGGTTATGCTCTACTAAGACTTTCTTGGTGATCTTCAGGCAGTATAGCCTTGCTGCCACTTCTTAAGATTGTTATATTTTGAACATATATATACATAAATCCATATATCCATATTTCATATAGATATATGTCTATATGCTTATATATTTAAAAATGTTGATCTTTCAAATTTTTGTTTCAATGATGATCTTCTCTGTTATTTCCATCTTTTTTGTACTAGGCTAGCTTAGATGGCTCTTTTATCATCCACTCTTTTTTGGGCATGGTAGGATCTCTATTTAATTCAAAATCTATTATGAATGATAGCCCATTGCAATATCTTTGCTAGAAGGACTAAAGATCCCTCTAGAAGGTTAGTAGCTTGGTCTCCGCATTCGGGGATCTTTATGAGTAGTTTTGATCTTTCTTGATGTTTTGTCTCTTGTTTTGTTATTAAGAAGTTTTCAGGCTATAATGTCTCTAGGTTGCTTTAACTTAGCTTTGTAGTTTTGTTAAGTTGTGTATATGCTTTGCGTCATCCTCTTCCCTGTGTATGATCGGCCCCAGCCACCTTCAGGCTTTCTAGGCCTTCCATGGTTGCACTATATATATATATATATATACATACATATATATATATATATATATATATATGTATATATATATATGTATACATATATATGTATATATATATGTATATATATATATATATTTGTATTTATATTTTTATATATATTTATCATCATATACATTTATATATTAGGATTTTTTTAGACTCACATCTATATAATCATATTCATATATAGTTTCCTATTTTCTTGCATGTTCTCTCAATTTTAAGTTAAATCAGTCTCAAATACATATGTCAATATTCCTCTTTCTTCCCAGTAATATCCAGCATCATATTATTAGATTGAGGGTCGACCTGATAAAATTTTATCTCACTTAAAGCTTTCCCATGACACTCAATTAGGGCTTGGAAGGCTCTTGAACCATATTCTTTAAGATGGTAGCTCCCCGCGATCTCTTTGCAGGAATATTTATGGAATTTGCCTCGTTAATTTTTATTGAATTTATTTTCTTCGATGGGTAATCACTCTCGCATTATGTTTTTGGAGATTTTTTAAGACTAATATTTTGAGCTGTGTATCCTAACAGGGTGACTATCCAGGCAGGTATGATATTTTCTATAAGTTGACCTATTTGGTTTTCCTTTTCCTAACATTCTAGTGAGAGATTTTCTCAAGATTTTGTGCAGCATAGGGAGCAAATCATGCTTAACCTTGTGTTTTAGGAATAGCAAAAACCGTCGCCCATAAATGGCAGGATCAACCCAAGAGATGGGCAATCTATTGCTCAACTTTACATAGAGGATTTCTACATACAATCTTCATTATTTTGGACAAGTTCCCTTTGTGATCTTGTATCTCCATTTTGTATCACATTCTTAATTTTTTCTGATCCTTGAGGGATCTGGGCTAGACCGGAGGTTTTCTTCCCTCCATTATTTCCTACCAATGCCCACACTGAATGGAGGTGTATATGTAAATCTATCTATTTTTTAAATTAATAAAATTCTTTGGCCTCGGCCTTTTATCGATCAAAAAAAAAATTATATATTGGAAATAGGTATTTTTTAATAACTAAATGAAAAAATATTTAAATCTATGATTAAATATTATAAAATGACATTGCATATATAAAACCACTTAAAAGAAAATTATGGTTTTCAAAATATATTAAGAAAAAGAATGATTTTAAAAAATTATACAAAATTATAATAATAGAAAATACATACAATAATTGAGTTTTTTTTTTAAATAGAAAAAACATTTTATATGCAAGATGAGATTTTTAAAAATTTATTTTAAAGAGACATTCATTTTTTAAACATAAAAAATTCTTTAAAAACTTATAAATCTATCATACTTATAAATTTGTTGGTATAACACCAATTTTTTTTATACAATCATAATGTATATAAATAATTTTCAATTTAAAACTAGGATACCTATATTTAAAAAAAATAAAGTAAAGTATGCTGAGAGAGATCAAATTTAAAAATATTTAGTATTCATACATAATAGTAAAGAGTTGATTGTAATAAAATTGACATTAAATGTTTTAATAAATCACTTAGCCTACTTGAAGGAAAATTCAAAATATAAATATTTAACATTTGATTTACTATGATCTAGTTATATATAAATATTAGGTTTAATATATGCGATATATATTGAAATCTAACCCTAATCATATATCTAATTATAAGAGTAACTATAACCTTAACCCTTATCTAATATTAACCCAAGAAATTGAATATATTAGCCCTATTTAAACTCTAACCATTTATTAGCCCTAACTCACATTTTTTTTCTTATAACCATAATTTTACCCTACCCTAATTGAGCCCTAGCCCTAACTCTTACTGAACCCTAATCTAACATTAACCTTAACTCTAGAACTACTTCCCTAATATTTACCCTAATAATATTCAAACCATAATCATAATTAAACCTTAATCTTAACCCTAACTTGAAGATTTCTCTTAAAACCCTAGTTGAATCCTAACCATAGTTGAATCTCTTATTTCTAATTATAATTCTAACCTTAACCATAATTGAATTATAACATAAACTTTGTTTCAACCCTAACCATAATTTTACCCTAACCCTAATTAAATCCTAACTTATTTGATTCATAGCCCTAACTCTAACACTAATTAAACCCTATCCATAAATAAATTCTATTCATAACCTTAATTAAATGTTAATCCTAATTTAACTAAAGCATAACTTTAACACTTATTAATTCACAATTCAAGTTGAACACTAACCTTAATCTTATCCCTAACCCATTGAAATCTCATCACAATTTAACTATAATCCAAATCCTATCCCTAATTCTTATTCTATCCCTAACTTTAACCTTAGTCCAACATTAAATGTAACCCTAATTTAACCCTAATGCTAACATTGTTTAAACTTGAACTTAAAATAAATACTAACCCCAATTGAAACCTAACTCTAATTTTATCAATAGCCCAAATTAAACCCCAACCGTAACCCTAACTCAAACCTTTCATAAATTAAATATTTTTCCCTTATTTAATCCTAATCTAACATTAACCTTAATCCTAATTGAATCCTAACCTTAATTATAACCCTAATGCTATTGAAACTTATTCATAATATAACCCTAACCCTAATCCTAACCCTAATTCAAAGATTTCTTCTATAGTCCTAATTGATACCTAATCCCATTTAACCCTATTTTAATCTAAGCTTAACCCTTAACCCTAATTGTAATGGCAACCCCATCCCTATTCTAGTTTTAATCTTAATTGAGCTTGAACCTAAACTCTAGTGCAACCTTAATGCTAATTGTAACCTTGATACCAAATATTATTTTGTAACTTTAACACTAACCCTAACCCTAACCTAATGATGTAAGATTGATTATAACAATATTAGCAAATGTATTTCTAACCATAACCCTAATTGAACCCTAACTTTAACCTTAACTCTAAATGAACCATCACATCAACCTCAAGCTTAAATTTGACCCTGACCTAAGATTTCTCCTAGAATCTTAATCCTAGCCCTAATAAACTATGACCCTAACCCTAATTAAACCCCAACCTCAACCACAACCATAACCTTGACCTCAAGATTTATCCTATAACACTAACACTAACTCTAATACTAATTAAACCCCATCCATAAATAAATTCTATTGATAACCTCAATTAAATGTTAATCCTAATTTAACTAAAGCATAAGTTTAACACTTATTAATTCACAGTTCAAGTTTAACACTAACATTAATCTTAGCCCTAACCCATTGAAATCTCATCAAAATTTAACTATAATCCAAATCCTATCTCTAATTCTTATTCTAACCCTAACTCTAACCTTACTCCTAGATTAAATCTAACGCTAATTTAACCCTAATGCTAACATTATTTAAACGTTAACTTAAAATAAATACTAACGCCAATTGAACCCTAACTCTAGTTTTATCTATAGCAGAAATTAAACCCCAACCATAACCCTAATTCAAACCTTTCATAAAAAAAAATATTTCCCTTATTGAATCCTAATCTGATATTAACCTTAATCCTAATTGAATCCTAACCTTAATCGTAACCCTAATGCTACTAAAAATTATTCATAATATAACCCTAACCCTAATCCTAACCCTAATTCAAATATTTCTTCTACTGTCCTAATTGATACCTAATCCCATTTAACCCTATTTTAATCTAAGCTTAACCCCTAACCCTAATTCTAATGGCACTCCCTATTCTAGTATTAATCTTAATTGAGCTTGAACCTAAACTCTAGTGCAACCTTAATGCTAATTGTAACCTTGATACTAGAGATTATTTTGTAGATTTAACACTAACCCTAACCCTAACCTAATGATGTAAGAATGATTATAACAAGATAACAAATGTATTTCTAACCATAACCCTTATTGAACCCTAACTTTAACCTTAACTCTAAATGAACCATCACATCAACCTCGAGCCTAAACTTGACCCTGACCTAAGATTTATCCTAGAATCTTAATCCTAGCCTTAATAAACTATGACCCTAACCCTAATTAAACCCCAACCTCAACCACAACCACAACCTTGACCTCAAGATTTATGCTAGAACCCTAACACTAACTCAACACTAACCATAACCTTAATCAAAACCCGTAATTAAATCCTATCTCTAACATTAACCCTTACCCTAATTTAACTCAAACTATAATCCTAACCCAACAGATGCAAGACTTTAAAATAATGAGGTTTTGAGTTAGTGTTAGGATTGGGGATATAACATTATGATTGAGGCCACAACTCTAGTTTCATCTATCCTAACCTTAACACTAACCCTAATTCTAATTTTATATCTCTCTATATTCTAATTCTAATAGGTTAAATATGACCCTAATATTATTAACTCCAATACTAACAAGGTAACCTTAATTAAAATCCAACCTTTGATCTTAACTCTAACTTTAATTAGCATTAATTTATTTTGTTTTAAAGAAAAAAAAATCATTTATAGAAAGTTATTGATGATTGTATACACCTCAAAATGGTCTGAAGATAATTAGTTAAATAAGTATTTATTTAATTAATCCCCCTTCCTAATTAATTGAATTCACAAGCAATTTTGATTAATTTCCGTATTCATCTACTAGTAAATAAATCTACATGATTTATTTATATAGTTCATTTCATATCCCGGTTTGATTAATTAATCTGAATTAATTAATCCTCCCCCCATTTAAATTCATTCTTCTAACCTCATTATTAGTTAAAATAAGTCAAATCATGATTTGTTAAGATTAATTATCTTTTCCAATTATTTGAATTTCTAAATTCAAATTGAGCACATGGCTCCTAACTTCTAACCACCTAACCTATCCACCCCCTAACCTAACTCATTCTATCTAATCCTAGGTTTAACTGACCCTATCCTATCTTGGACATCCTAATCTCTTTTATCCTAACCTCTTATGGGTTGGATATTCTCCCTTTGAGACACATGGCACTTTTTCCACATGTCTCCTCCCTTGGACACTTGCCCTCTTATGAGCAAGGTTCCTTGAAACTTGCCACCACAGAGATGACAAGTGTTTGTTCCTCCAACCTCTTCTCCAACTTCTCCAATTATCCCTTGATATATTCAAATCAAATCTAGACTGTCGATTCTTACCACCTCAACTTTGGCCTTGGAATTCCTATAAATACCCCTCATTTTGGAGTAATAAAGATACCTTGCATCCTAGATTTTATCATTACTATATGCATTTTTATTTCCATCATCTAGTATAATTCGCATTCTTAATTAATCATGCATATAATCATGCATCTCATATCATTTTCACAATCAATCATGAAGTAGCTACTCAACTCTTGAGTTACCACTTTGGAGGTCATTTCTCTGCTGAGAGCCAACAAATCCAACACCTTCAAGGTCCTCAAAAATAGAGGAAGATGGGACATCTCAAAGGAACTTTTGGTTTTCTTTTGTTTAGCTTTCAATTTGCTTCATAATTTCATTATATTGTCTCATCTATTGTGTATGCTTATTTCCATTTACCATATTTTTAACATCATGTTAATTGCCACCCATTGTGGGGCCTAGCCCCTTTTATCTTTAACAAGTTTGCTTGCAGGAAATCTCATTGATAAGTTGATTAGCTCTTTCAGCACACAGATTTACGATCTTGGTCTCCATTGTAGCGTTTCGGCGCCTCAAATGGCATTTATAGAGGATTTTTCAACTCTATTTTTATGTTTTTCTATACTTTATCATTTTCACTCTGTCTTAGCATTCTTGGTATATTTTGCAGCATTCTTGGTTTATTTTATAGTGTTCTTAGTCAATTTGGCAGTGTTTTCGGTCAATTTGGTAGCATTTTTGGGGTTTAGAACAACGTTCCTGGTTGATTTGATGGTGCTCTTGGTGAATTTGATAGCGTTCTTGGTTAATTTGATAGTGTTCTTGGTTTTTCATTGATATTTTTGATATTGTATTTTGCATTTCTCATTTCTGCATCTGGATTGTCATTTTCCCTAACCTAATTTGTAGTTTATTTATTTTGAAGGTACCTATTTTGCTGACAAAATACCGGAGTTATAAACCATTTCGTTGTCAAAGAATACAATATAAACTACTAACTTTGTTTGTAGCCATGGGATTTAGCACTTGTATTTGTTATAAATTAGGCACATAGACTAATTATAATGGAAATGAATAAACATGTCTTATGTGTTTTTGATGATAGGCAAGTATGCTCTCACCTTTCTTAGGTGGTTACAAAGCTAGACTCATCTTTTTCTTTCAATAGTGCATGTCTTTAGCTAGCCTGCCCTCCTTAGAAGCCCATAAGGCCGGTGAGAGGGGAATGGCTAAACGCCAAGTAATCCAACCCACTATAAAATGAATTTGTTTTGGTGAAAATCAAGTCAATGGAAGTGATCGGGAATAGATATCCTTTGTACCTTTGGGTATATCAAACATTTTTTTTCAAGGCTAGGATACCTCTTAATTGATTTTATACCCTAACGTACCGAGCAAATCCCTTACTAGTTCTAATTAAAATTAGGAACTACCCGGTTTATCTCCAAATATTATTAAATTTTTAGTGTGTGGAGGGGGAAGAATCTCCCCTTCAGATACTCACCATATGTCCCTCTTAAGCATATTTGTGAACTCCCCTTTTAAGACCTTATTGCTTGGCTCATAACGGGACTCCACTAGCTCTCGCAAAGGCAAAAACACGAGCACCCTTTAGGGGGTGACAAGGCTATGTGAGCTGAGAGGGTACCAAGTGTGGGATAAGAACTAATAATGAAGCCAATCTCCTTATGGTAGACTGAATGATGTGTTTTCAATTGTTCAAAGCCCTTGAAAACTTGGGCTTTCTTTAAAGCTTCTTGAACATACACTTTACGTGTCCTTTGGGACAAAAATACAATCTGAATTTTGTGTTTGTAAGTCAGGTCAAGATACCATCCATTTAAATACCACAAAGATTATCACTCAATCCAAATAGTAGCTATCATGGTCCAAGTAGTAGTTTGATGAATACTAAGAGGGGGGGGTGAATTAGTATACCTGAAAATACTGAACTTAAACACTTAAATAGTTTAGCAGTAACCTAGTATAATAGTTTAACTAACAAACCCGTTAACACAAATGCAAACCAAACAGAAAATAAGGCATTCCCAAATAGAAGCACAGTCACCATAACACAAGAGATTTTGACGTGGAAACCCAAATGGAAAAAACCACGGTGAGATGAAACTCACAAGTAACTATCTACAGAATAGTAACCAGACCGGTTAAGGTCATACAATGTTCTTCACCAGAATAGATCCTATTAGGAATCTCAATCTCTATTAGGAGCTAAGTCCAATTAAAGACTACCTTGTGAGAGGATTTCAGATCCACAGATGTGAACCACCTTGTTAGAGGATTTACAAAGGCTTTTCTGGGCCTACCCAGTTAAGGGTTTTAGACTTGTCGAAGATGTGAGTTATCAACAAGTGAATGATCTAGCAAATAGTACAATCTACTTGGTTAGATCCATGATAGCTTATTGCTAATGCATTTCAGCATTACTTTAGTCTCTAGTAAATCCACACTCTATTACAGCACACAGACTTGATCTTCTCTCCTAAGATCGCTCATACAAAAACTCATCAACCACCAAAAACCCTAACAGCTACATCTCATAAAACCCTAGACATGATGTCTTTAAAAAGGAATCTGATTTCATGTCGGTCCAATAGGATTAAATTGCAAGTTCCTAGGTTCATTGCATCTAGACACATTTGATAACACGACACAAAATCACCGTCAAAGTGTCAGTGGATGGTAACTCATCACAAAAGTACCGGTTGGTAACTCATCACAGAGTATTACTGGTTCATACAATTTTACCGATTATCAGTTAATAACTCATCACAGAGTAATATTGGTTCAAACATTAAAATGATTACCAGTTATCCAAAAATGAAGACTGGGAAAATGATAACTACCGCTTCAGTTCCTTCGTACCACTTGAGATCCTCAAACCTCTTGAGGTCTTTATACCGCTTGAGATTGGTAAACACTTTCTGCAAAACATCGATAGCCTAAAGACTATAATATGTAATACTGGTTGAGCATAACTCATACATAAAAAGCGATCTCAAAGCAAGTGTGTGTCCATCAATGACAATCACAGCATAAACATAAAAAATGCCAACATAGTTATCTTGGTCAAAATGGTAGCTTTATCAATTCAAATAGTAGCTCACTCAATCCAAATAGTAGCTTTCTCGATCCAAATAATAGCTCTCATGATCCAAACAATAGCTCTCATGGTCCAAATGGTATCTCTCTCACTCCAAACAGTAGCTCGGTTGGTCCAAGTAATAGCTTTCTTGATCCAAATAGTAGCTCTCATAGTCAAAACAATTTCTCTCAGGATCCAAACAGTAGATCTCATAGTCCAAACAATAGCTTTCTTAGTCGAAACAATAGCTCTCAAAGTCCAAACGTCAGCTCTCTTGGTATAAATGTTAGATTTATCATATTTCGATATTAACTCTCCAAGGCTGAGCTTGTTAGGTATAAATATCATTTTTCTCAGTCTACACATCAACTCTTGAAGTCAAAACAACCATTATCTAAGTTCCAACATCATTATTTTAAACTTCAAAGTTATTGGTCCAAACAATAACTCTCTTGGTCTAAACAACAACTATCTTGGTCTAAACAACAACATTGTTGGTCTAAATGTCTGATTTATTAGTCTAAATTTCATCCCTCTTGGTGTAAATGTTAGATTTTCTGGTCTAAACACCAACTCTCTTGGTCTAAATGTAAGCTCTCTTAGTCTAAATTGTACCTCTTTTGGTTTGAATGTCAACTTGCTCAAATTTCAACACTAGATCTCCTAATTTGCATTTGCTAGGTCTAAACATCAGTTGTCGAAGTCTTCAAAGCAAATAGTTGGGTCCGAGTAACAATCTCCTAAGTTCAAGAACCCAATTTCTTGAGTCTAAACATCACTATTTTGAACTTTAGAGTCACTATATTGTAGAATAGTGTTTCTGGTTTGTCCTTTAGCATTCCTAGTTAGTATAGAAGTGTTTTTGGTCAGGTTTTCAGCATTCCTGGTTAGTATAGTAGCATTTTTGGTAATTGTGTCAGTGTTCCTGGTTAGTATAACAACATTTTTAGTTAGTTTGTTAGTGTTCCTGATCAGCATAGTAGCATTTTTGGTCAGTATAGCATTGTTTATGGTCATTTTGTCAGTGTTTCTGGTAACTGTACCAAAATCAGAAAACAAAAACAACCTATTTCTTAGACAATCAAACATAGAGAATAAGTCATCTTATCGGGTCACTGAGTCAGGTTATCTTTTGTCAAAATAGATTCAAAGATAGACACACTAAGGTTTTCAAGTATTCATCTCCAACAAATTCAAGAACTAACATCTCAAACTGCATCATCACATTTCAATATTAGACTGATCATTCAGAACATAGTTTCTCATCAGGATCTATCATCCTTTATCATGAAACTACCATGCTTGATCAGACTAAGCTCGGCCTCTATCATAAAATGTATAATTTCTATTGAACCTGGTCATATCAAAATCACAAAATCTGCATTCCAAACTAAGATCGAAAAACTTGCAAACTCACAAATACTTGATTGACAATTTCATGTCTTATCAATCTATCAGATTTTCATCGACAGTTGATCACTTATTGAGGCACACTATAGAAAATTGAAACCTCACAAAACATTCAGAATATGTGTATGCCCATTTTAACTAGACCTCAGAGGCAAAAGATCAAAGAAATAGAAATGGAAACACCTGAAATTGCTGAAAATGATGAGGAGATAGCACATGAAAAATGAGATACAAGAAGATGAGATAACTAATCAACATATCAGAGAAATAAAAAAAGATTTTAAATTTGATAAATTCATTGACAAAATATTGGAGGGTGAAAAAGAAAAATACTTCCTAATGTTATCAAAATCTAGTGCTACAACTCCCCAAGATTTTTACGTAAGAAATTTTAGACAAAGGGGAAGGTCAAGTGACACTTACAATGATGATGACCACAATAAAGAAATTTTCAGGTGTAGGGAGAATGACACAAGAATTTTTGATGATACAAGAACTCATGATGACACAAGAACTCATGAGGACACATGAAAAACTAATGATGACACAAAAAGGAATCATAATGACACAAGACCTCATAAGGACACACGAAGAACTTATAATGACACGAGAAGGAATAATGATGACATGAGAAGGAATCATGATGATACAAGAAGAAATCATGATCACACAAGATCTCATGATGATACGAGGAGAAATCATGTTGATTATCCTTTCTTTGCTCTCACGCAACAGATACAAACTCTTCAAAATCAAATTCAAGATAGACAAAGGGGAACTACTAAGAGGTATTTGCTTGAAGAAATTTATCCTTATCCATTTGACATAAGTCTCAACATGATACCTTTTCCTACAAATTGTGAAACTCCTAGATGTGACAAATATAATGGAAGCACTGATGCTGAAGATCATATATTTGCATGATGAGCATGGAGTTTGCACATGAGGACATGTACTTGATGAGGTTATTTGCAAAGAGATTAATTAGACAATCTATGGAATGATTCTTGAAACTTCCACCTAGAATTAGAACATTCATAGAATTGGTGGACAATTTTCTTTCACAATACACTTAAAACATACAACATAACTTCACAATACTAGACTTGTGTAACACAAAACAAAAGAGTGGAGAACCTTTCATGATATTTCTACAAAGGTGGAGACAATTAGCTACACGATACCCTCATATGGTACTAGAATACGAGAAGATGGACATATTAATTAACAATCTAAATGAAAAATGAATTATAAACTAAAAATGCAATGTCCTCCAAGTTTTCAAAAAATGATTTATAAAGGAATTGAGATTGAGGAAGCTATGGTAAAGAGAGGAGAGTTGATTATATACAAAGAAGGAGTTAATCCTCCTCCAAACAATGCTACTAACAACAACAACAATGATAAACCCAAATTTTGGAAATGAAATAGAAACATCTTCAATGATGGGATAGTGGATAATAATAATGTTAAACCAAAGCAACTAGTTTTCAATTTATCAAATCACATAATAGTTGTTCAATAAGATAACAATTAAAAAAATCATCTTTTAATAATTTATTTCCCAGGAAATTTACCAACATTGGTGAACCACTTGGGTTAGCATTAAGGACACTTCTTGAAAACAAGTTGATAACCTTGTGAGAAGTAAGAAACTTTGAACCCAAGGTAAAACCTGTTTGGTGGAATGACAACCATTATTGTGATTTTCATCAAAACAAAGAACATGAAATAGATAATTGACAGCGGTTAAAACATGTCATCCAAGATTTGATTGACAATGACATAATAACTATGGATGGGCATATGATAAATGAATTACACACATCTTTTAAAGCTCCACTTCCTAATTATGAGAAGGGTGACTAATCACTAGCGCAAAATGGAAAGGGTAAAGCAAAAGTGAACTATGCTCACGCCTATGATAACGTTGTCAATGGTATTATCGTCAAAGAGAAATAACAACAAGAACCCACTCATGTTATCATGATAAGTAAAGTAAAATTTATTTTGTCGGGTCCTACAACTGATACCTCACCCACTTCAAAAAAATATAGTCTAGTGGATCAACTACCAAAAACTCCCACGCAAACATCAATTTTAGAACTTTTAAAACTTTCACCTGCACATAAAGAAATTTTAGAAAGATCTATAGTAGATACAACGGTATACAAAGACCTTGGTGTAGATCAATTCTAAACTATGGTGGGACACCTCACAATGCCTCATTGCTTATCATTCATAGAAGAAGATGATATGTCTTTGCAACATCCCCATAACACTCCCCTAGATATTGAAGTCCTCATTCATAAAATGTACGTTAAATGTGTCCTAATAGATGGAGAAGTTGGCTTGAATATTTTCTCATTAAGTCTTGTTCGGGCTTTAGGTTATTTTGAAGATACAATTGATTCCAATAAGAAGATCACAATCAAAGCATATGATGAAGAAGAACATTCCTCCAAAAGAATTATGGTATTACCCATCAGAGTAGGACCCTTGCTGAAAGATGCAACATGCCAAGTTCTAGAGTTGGATTTATCATATAACATACTTTTTGGAGTACCTTGGATTCATGAAATACAAGCTATTCCCTCAACTTATCACCAGTGCCTGAAGTTTTCATAAAATGGGTAGGAAATCACAATTTATGCAAAATCGAATCCATTCCAATATTGAAGTCATTTGAAACCAGCACAAGAGGTCATTGTTCCACATAATAGAGAGGCATTATATTCAAGCACGTAATCCAAGGAAAAAACATTTTCCTCAATCTTGTCAAGTTTTGAAAAAGAAATACAGCTAAGAGATCGATGGAATGGAGAATATTCACTGTCATAGTTACCACTTTCTCCTAAATCTTATGGTAAACTATCAAAATCAAAATAACAACTAATTGTAAAACCTCTTCCAATATTTCATGGAGCATTTTTTAGTGCTGGAACATTATACAAGAAAACAAATGACAAAGATGTGCTACAATGGCTATACAAGGATGAAGAAGTTGAACAAAAAATGAATAATGTCAGAATACCCAGAAGGAAATATGGAATAGGATTTAACATCCTTCAGAAAATGGGATACACTAGAATAGGTCCTGTAGGAAAAAGAAAAGAAGATGTCCTAGAACCCATACAACCTCATACTTAGCAGGCTACAAACAAATCACTTCATAAGAAGAAACATCTTCTAGGCAGCAAAAAGATGAACATGACAAAAGATAAGAGAAACTTCCAATCAAACGAGAAGAACAATTTTCCAAACAACAAGAACAAGCAAACATAAGATGAGAAAAAGATAAAAGCTTATGATCAGCAATAAAGGCACTTCCCAAGAAGAGTAAACTCCTAATCCAAATAGATAAGAAGTTGGTATAAAGAAATAATAACTAATAGAAAGAGTAACAAAACTAAATATCAACCTATCATTCTGAACAATCAGTTGAAGAAACCTGTTATGAAGAAGATGTAGGTGTCGATTTAGTTCATGCATATGCCGGAAAATTTTTAGAACTAGATCACTTGAATTAGAATCACATTTGGTTAACTTGGATTTAATTTAGGATGGTCAGGAACTACTTGTGAGAGGTCATTCAGATGAGAGTATCATCCTAGATAGTGAAATACATATTGAAGACTTTCACGTTTCTATCATGGCACTTAATGTCTTTGAAACATCTCAACCTAAGGATCCCTTACATTTAATATATCCTGAACATATTGACTAGGATAATGAAGGACATACTAAAATTGATACCTTTCCTAATGACCATGCTATAGCCCTATACCACAATGCAATTGAGCTCACAAAACTTCCACTAGGGATTTCACTAATGCATCTTCCAATCAAGTAGGTGCCAAATCTCCCAGTTGCAAAAGTAAAAATTAAGAAAAAAATATTAGGTCTAATGTTGAAAACCATTTATTTGCAACATTAGACCAAGGGAAAGTAAAAAGAAAGGATGCATCTAACAGTTAAAACCCCCTTGAGGCGTCAGAAGATAGGAGATTTGACATCTTACCAAAGTATTATCAAGAGAGATCATCTATATAGTGGTTGAACCAACAGAGGCAGTCAACATTGGAAGAACAAATCAACCAAAGATTCTACATCTGGCAACCTCTCTATCATCTAACAAGAAAACCGAACCAAAAATATCTAGAATTTTTCAAAAGACAACAAATCAATTTTACCTAGTCAGATGCAAACATGCCAGGGTTGGATCCAAATCTTATAATGCATCACCTAAATGTCAATCTAGGAGCCAAACCAATAAAATAGAATTTGAGGAAGATGCATCCTCATATATCTCTCCTTGTTAAGGCAGAACTAAAGAAATTACTAGACTTGGGATTCATCAGACCTACGGAATATCCTCAATGGGTATCCAACATAGTTCTTGTTTCTAAACTAGATAAAAGTATCAGAGTGTGCACAAACTTTAGAGATCTCAATAATGCATGTCCAAAGGATAAATTTCCTTTTCATAATATTGACATCATTGTAAATTTAAGTGTTGGACATTCCATGTTTTCTCTAATGGATAAATTCTCAAGATATAATCAAACTAAAATAGCTCTAGAAGGTCAAGAAAAGACAACTTTTACATGTCCCTAGGGTACTTTGTGCTGGAACATCATGCCATTTGGACTAAAGAATGTAGATGCTACATATCAGAGAGCCATGACAACAGTATTCCATGACATGATGCCTACCTTCATGGAAGACTGTGTAGATGACATATTGGCAAAATCATACAACATAGAGGAACATCTAGAAATACTAGAAAATATTTTTGACCGATTAGAACAATACAAGCGAAGGATCAATCCTAAGAAATGTGCCTTTAATGTCACTTTAGGTAAGCTATTGGGATACATTATTTAAGCTAGTGGTATAGAAGTAGATCTGGCTAAAGTTAAAGCAATCATGGAAATGGCATCTCCCAAAAATATCAGTGAACTCAGATCACTTCAAGGAAGATTTCAATCAATTAGGTGATTTTTTTCTCAGTTGGTAGATTAGTGTCAACCATTTACATATTTATTGCACAAGAATGTTAATTTAAAATGGAACCATCAATGTGAAGAAGCATTCAACAAAATCAAGGAATATCTCATGCAACCACCAGTTATAATGTCACCAATTCAAGGTAAGTTGTTGTTACTATATGTATCAGCCAAAAAAGTATCATTAAAATTTTTTCTCGCACAATAGGATCATGAAGGAAAAGAGTGATCTATTTACTACATCAACAAAACATTAGTGGGATACAAGCTTAATTATTCACCAGTAGAAAGCTAATGCTTAGCAGTAGTATTTGCTTCTCAAAAGTTGCAACACTATCTACTATGTCACTCAATGAAAATGATTGGTAAAATAGATCCATTAAAGTATTTTCTTAGCAAGGTGACATTAATAGGAAGATTAGCAAAATGGATCATGATCCTAAGTGAATTTAATATTTGATTATGTGGATAGAAAAGCTATCAAGGGACAAGTCATTGTAGACCAGCTAGCAGAAGCACCACTTTAAGATGATCATCCTTTAAACATTGAATTTCTAAATGCTAATATACTCACAGTCATTAACATGGCAGATGTACTTTTATGTTTCATATACACAACATGGATCAAAAGAAGGCATTTTATTCATCACATGGCAAGGTCACAAAATTCCAAAGGCATATAAATTAAGTTTTCCATGCACCAACGATACATCAAAATATGAATCTTTGGTCATAGGAATCAAGATGGCCATAGAATGAAACTTCACATAATTACAGGTTTTCGGAGACTATCATCTTGTCATCAATCAATTTAATGATGATTATCAAACAAAGGATGACAAACTAATGCCTTATAAGAAGGTGGTAGATGATTTCAATAAGTATTTTATAGAAATCACTTTTGAACAGATTCTGAGAAATGACAACAAAGTAGTAGACGCCAAGGAAACAATTGCTTCTCTGCTTCAGACATAGGAAAATCAAGAGCATTATGAATTCCTGGTGGAAGAGTTGTTTTACCCTGCCCATAATTGTCCTCATTCACAAATTATCTGTCACCTTATTGGACATGATTCCTCCTACTATAGCCAAATTTATACATACTTGAAAGATAATACCCTCTCTCTTGACTTGTCAAAGAACCAAAAGAGAAATTTCATTTTCCAATCTTCCCATTATACTCTTGTCGCAAATACCCTTTTAAAATGAGGTCTGGACAATACTCTCCTAAGATTTCTCGAGCAAGAAGAATCTAAGAAGGCCTTAAACAAAGTCCATAATGACATTTATGGCACTCATTCAAGTGGTCTTACCCTTTTTAAAAAACTCATACACTTGGGATATTATTGGAAAACTATGGAATGAGATTCTTTTTAGATAGCTAAAACATGCAAACAATGTTATATCCATGGGAATTTAATTCGTGCACCAGCACAAGAACTTTATGTTTTGGAAACATCTTGGTCTTTCTTCCAATGGGGTTTTGATCTAGTAGGAAAGATAAATCCTCCTCCATCCAATGGTCACAAATTCATTCTTGTAGCTACAGAATATTTTGCAAAATGGATTGATCAGAAAGCTAGACTCATCTTTTCTTTTCAATAGTGCATATCTTTAGCAGGCCTACCCTCTCGAGAAGCCCATAGGGACGGTGAGAGGGGAACACCCCAAGTGGGAATGACTAACGCCAAGTACTCCAACACACTATAAAATAAACATGATTTGATGAAACTCAAATCAACGATAGTGCTCGAGAATAGCTCTCCTTTTTACCTTCGTGTATATCATACCTTGGTTTTCTAAGAAGGGAGATCTCTTAATTGAGTTTATCCCCCGATGCACCAAATGAATCCCTTACTAGTTCCAATTAAAATTAGAAGCTATTTGGTTTATCTCTAAGCATTATTAAACTCTTAGTGCATGGAGAGAGAATAATATCTCCTTAAGATACTCACCATATGTCCCTCTTGATCATATGTGCAAACTCCCCTTTTGAGACCTTATTGCTTGGCTCATAATGAGACTCCACTAGCTCTCGCAAAGACAAAAATATGAGTGTCGTTTAGGGGGTGACAAGGTTGTGTGAGCTAACAGGGTACCAAGTGTGGGCTATGAACTAATAATTAATCCAATCTCCTTAGGATAGACTAAATGATGTGTTTTCAATTGTTCAAAACCCATGAAAACTTGGGCTTTCTTTAGAGATTCTTGAACATACACTTTATGTGTCCTTTGGGACAAAAAGAAAATTTAAATTTTGTGTTTGTAAGTTAGGTCAAGATGTCATCCATTGAAATACAACAAAAATTACAAACTCAAACTTCAAATTGTCAAATTTACAAGTTTCACAATAGATCAACTCTCATAGTCCAAACAGTATCTCTCTCAGTCCAAATATTAGCTCTCTCGATCTAAACAGTAGGTCTCTCGATCCAAATAGTAGCCCTCTCAGTGAAAACAATAGCTATCTCGATCCAAACAACAACTCTTACGGTGCAAACATTACCTCTCATGGTCCAAATAATAGCTCTCAAAGTCCAAACATTAGCTCTCAGGGTCCAAATAGTAGTTCTCATGGTCCAAATGTCATCTCTCTTGGGATGAATGTTAGCTTTCTCATATTTCAACATTAACTCTCCAAGGCTAAGCTTTCTAGGTATAAACATCAATTATCTCAATCTACACATCAACTCTATAGTCA
Organism: Cryptomeria japonica; assembly: GCF_030272615.1. Lineage (NCBI taxonomy): Eukaryota > Viridiplantae > Streptophyta > Pinopsida > Cupressales > Cupressaceae > Cryptomeria > Cryptomeria japonica. The sequence goes on from NC_081405.1 coordinate 574,790,142, forward strand.
AAACAACCATTGTCTAAGTTCCAACATCGTTATTTTAAACTTCAGAGTTCCTGGTTCAAACAATAGCTCTGTTGGTCTAAATGTCAGCTCTTCTGGTCCAAATGTCAGCTCTCTTGGTCTAAATGTCAACTCTTTGGTCCAAATGTTAGCTCTCTTGGTCTAAACGTCATCTCTACTAGTCTAAACAACAACTCTTATGGTCCAAATGTCAGCTCTTCTAGTCCAAATGTCATCTCTCTTGGTCTAAACTATAGCTCTTTTTATTTCAATATCAACTTGCTCATGTTTCAACACTAGATCTCCCAATTTGTACTTGCTAGTTCTAAACATTAGTTATCCAATTCTTCAAATCAAATAGTTGGGTCAAAACAACAATCTCCTAAGTTGAAGCACCCAACTTGATGAGTCTAAACATCATTATTTTGAACTTTAGACTTATTGCATTGCAGAATAGTGTGTTTGGTCTATCTCTCAACATTCTTGGTCTGTTTGTCATTATTTCTGATCTATTTGTCAGTGTTTCTAGTTTGTTTCTCAGTGTTTTTTGTCAGTTTGAAACCGTTTCTGATCTATTTGTCAACTTTTCAACTCTATTCCTCAACATTTTTGGTTATTTTGGTAGCATTTTTAGTCAATTTATTAGCATTTATAGTCAATATAGTAGTCTTTCTGGTTGGTTTGACAACGTTTCTGGTGCATATAGCAGCGTTTATGGTTATTTTGTCAGTATTTATGGTCATTTTGCAGGCGTTTCTAGTCATCTTCTCAGGTCACTCAGCCAGGTTATCTTTTGTCAAAACTAATTCAAAGATAGAAACACTAAGGTTCTCAAGTATTCATCTCCAACAAGTTCAAGATCAAACATCTCAAAGTGCATCATCACATTTTCTTTGATAAGCTTCAATCATTCAAACATAGTTTCTTATTAGGATCTATCATCCTTTATCATGAAATTAAAATGCTTGATTAGATTAACCTCATTCTCTATCATAGGATATATCAGTCCTATCGAACTTGGTCTTATAAAAAATCACCACATTTGCACTCTAAACTAAGATCGAAAAACTTGCAAAGCTCGCAAATACTTGAATGACCATTTTGTACCTTATCAATCTATCATATTTACATCGAAAGTTGATCACTTATTGAGGCACATTATAGACAATCGAAACCTCATAAAGCATTCAAAACAAGTGTATGCCAGTTTTAACTAGGGCTCAAAGATGAACAATTCAAGAAGGAGAGATAGAAACACTTGAAATGGTTGAAGATCATGAGGACATAGAAGACGAAAAATGAAATATAAGAAGAAGAGATAACTAATCAACTTATCAGAGAAATCATACAAGATCCTAAATTTGATAATTCATGGAGAAAATATTGGAGGGTGAAAAAGAAAAATACTTCATTATGTTAGCAAAATCTGGTGCTACACTTCCCCAAGATTTTGATGTAAACAATTCAAGACAAAGGGGAGGATCACATGACACTTACAATGACCATGAGAAAAATGAAGGAATTTTCAATCGAAGGGGGGATGACAAAAGAATTATTGATGATACAAGAACTCATGATGACACACGAACTCATGAGGATACATGAAAAAACTAATGATGAGACAAGAAGGAATTGTGATGACACAAGAACTCATAAGGAAAAATGAAAAACTAATGATGATACAAGAAGAACTCATGATGACACAAGACCTCATGAGGACACACAAAGAAATAATGATGATACAAGAAGGAATCGTGATGATGCAATAATAAATCATGGTCACACAAGAGCTTGTGATGATATGAGGAGATATTGTGTTGATGATCCTCTCATAGCTCTCACGCAATAGATATAAACTCTTCAAATGCAAATTCAAGATATAAAAGGGGAACTACTAAGAGGTATTTGATTCAAGAAATCGGTTCTTATCCATTTGACAAGAGTCTCAACATGATACCTTTTCCTACAAATTGTGAAACTCTTAGATATGACAAATTTAATGGATGCATTCATCCCCAAGATCATATAAGAGAATTTTGCATGATGAGCCTAGAATTCACACATGAGGACACATACTTGATGAGGTTATTTACAGAGAGCTTAAGTGGACAATCTATGGAATGGTTCTCAAAAATTTCACTAGGAATTAGAACATTCATAGAATTGTTGCACAAGTTTATTTCATAATACTCTTACAACATACAACAAGAGTTCACAATACTAGACTTGTGTAACACCAAGAAAAAGAGTGCAGAACCTTTCATGATATTTCTACAAAGGTGGAGATGATTAGCTACATGATACCCTCATAAGCTGCCAAAATATGACAAGATAGACATATTCATTAACAATATAAATTAAGAAATGAGTTATGAACTAAAAATGCAATGTCCTCCAAGTTTCAAAAAACTGATTGATAATGAAATCAGGATTGAGGAAGCTATGGTAAAGAAAGGAGAGTTGAAGATATATAAAGGAGTTAATCCTCCTCCCAACAACGCTACTAACAATAACAAAAATGATAAGACCAATTTTTGGAACATAAATCAAAACAGGGTCAATGATGGGATAGTGGATAATAATAATGTAAAACCAAAGTAATTAGTTTTCAATTTATCAAATCACACAGCAGTGGTTCAAGAAGATAACAATCAATAAAAATCATCTTTTAATAGTTTCTTTCTCAATAAATTTAGTAACATTGGTGAACCACTCGAGTTAGCATTAAAGACACTTCTTGAAAAAAAGTTCATAACCTTGCTAGAAGAAAGAAACTTTGAACCCACTGTAAAACCTACTTGGTGGAACGACAACCATTATTATGATTTTTATCAAAACAAAGAAAACCAAATAGATAATTGTCAGTGGTTAAAATATGTAATCCAATATTTGATTGACAATAGCATAATAACTTTGGATTGGCATATCACAAATGAATTGTACATAGCTTCTAAAACTCCACTTCCTAATTATGAGAAGAGTCAATCATCAACAACACAAAATGGCAAGGGTAAAGAAAAAGCGATCTATTTTCAAGCCTATGATAATGTTGTCAATATGATTGTGGTCAAAGAGAAACAACAATAAGAAGCCAAAGTTAATTTTCTGAGTCCTACAACTGACACGTCATCCACTTCAAAACAATATAGTCTAGTGGATCAACTATAGAAAAATCTCATGCAAATATCAATTTTAGAACTCTTAAAACTTTCACCCGCACATAATGAAATTTTAGAAAGAGAGCTAGTAGATATGATAGTATCCAAAGATCTTGATGTAGATCAATTCTAAACTATGTTGGGGTACCTCACAGTGCCTCATTTCTTATCATTCACAAAAGAAGATGACATGTCTTTGCAACATCCCCATAACGCTCCATTGCATATTGAAGTCCTTATTCATAAAACATGCATTAAACATATCTTAATAGATGGAGGAGTTGGCTTGGATATTTTCACATTAAGTCTTGTTTTTTATTTAAATTATTCTAAAGATGCAGTTGATCCCCGTAAAAATATCATAATCAAAGGATATGATGAAGAAGAATGTTCCTGTAGCGTCCTAAAATTGCGACACTTGCAATTTCGACTGCATTTGGGTCTTCACGATGGCGATGCAACACAGATACTGAATGGAGACCCTGAAACTTGTTCATGACATCAAAAACTGCATTTTTCTGCACCCTGGCTTGATTCCTCCTTGCACCTTGCTGCCCTGGGAGGTGGGACCATGGCACCCAGCGCCCTGGTCCTTGGCCCTATTTTGGGCCCAGTCTCTTTTGGGCATTGGGTCTTTAAGTTTGCAAATTGGAAAATAATGTTTCCTGGTCGGCCTAAGGTCGGGAAAATCAGTCTATCAACCCTAATTGACAAGTATATAAACTACATTTCCTCTCCCATTTGAGGAGGTCGAAAAAAAGAAAAGAAGCGAGAACAAAAGGAGAAAGCGATATTCAAACATTCAAGCATTCAAGCATTCAAGCATTCCTTCAAGCAATTGAGCATTCTAAGTCTCCATTCAAGGCTAGGTGTTGCATTCAAGACAAGGATTCAACCATTGAAGAGGAGATCACATACAACATACAACATACTACATACATTACACCTTCGCATGTAAGAATAAAAACATTCTTACAACAAGGTATCAGTACTTGTTTACATTACAAACATTTACATTTACAGCATTCTCATTTCTTGGTTAATTCCAAAACCGAGGTTTGACCTAAAGGCAAACCCCTCATCCCTAACCCCCCAATCATCCTCTCTTTTCTATGTGTAGGTTGCAGGTACGCGGCTGTAATTGAAGATCTAGAATCCTTGTGCAGAGATGAACAGATCCCCCTTCGTTTCGTGGATTTTTCGGAGGACCGTGTGCACTCCAGGCGCCATCGTCCCATCAACTTTCACTCAAATTTGTAGAACAGCACCATCTCAACATTTTACTGCTAATTCCAGGTCTGCAGCTTCATCCCATATCCCTATCTCTATTTATAAGTGAATCTTTCCTACTTTACATGCATTCCTAGTTCAATCTTTCTATCTACATTCTTTACAAAAGAGGGTATCCTTGATTTCTTAACCCTTGAAACTCATTTAGAATCCAATCTTGCATTGTGTGGGATTGGATCTTGTGGGTTTCAACCCCTCTTTTGAATGTAAAGTCTCCCCTAAGTGAAAACCATCAACCCTAGTGACTCTCCCTTCTCTCTCCTTGGAGTTGGGGAGGGGAGAACAACTAGGGTTCGATTTTTTCCGCTTTACATTTTGGTGAACCCGACGTGAACATCCTAATTCTGATTATGCATGGTTAGATCTGAAAAATTTGCTTCCTTAATTACATTTCCATGTTTGATCTTTTGCAAATTTTAGAGGTTGATTGCATAAAAACCCTAAAATTTTCTTTTTAGTAATTAAGCTTGTGAAATGTTTAATTGTTAATGCTTGTTTCAGATCTACCCATCTATTACAAATTGTCAATTCATATTTGTGCTTTAATTCTAAAAATTAAGTGGTTAAATGTCAAAACCCTAATTTTTAAAACCTTCTTGATTCGACCTTTGATTGATAATTTCACTGATCAAAACACCTCCAAATCGGCTGTAATTTTGGATTCCGCAACAAAATCACAATATCTTTCATCCCTAAAAATTTGGAAAAAAGTTGCGAGGACCGTGTGCACCCCGAGCGCCATCGTCCCCGACATTTTTTCCAAAATTTCGGGAGCTAGATCTTACTGTATTTTTCTACTAAAATCTAGAATTTTGGCTGATTTTATCAATTTTAACACTTTCAAAATTAAAGTCAAAGTTGGTCTAGCGATTGCTTGTATTGAGGCTTCTAATCATTCAAAAATTGTTGAGATTAAAATTCATATCAAAATTGTGTTCCTTACTGTCGTAAATCTGAAAAGTGTGTTAGCATCCATTCGAAATTTCAGTGCTTTATTCAAATTTTTACAATTTGTGACTTTTGAAATTAAGTGTCTAATTGCGGCGACTTTGATTTCCACTTTCAAATTCAAATTTTGCATAAAATTGAGTCAATTTTTAAATTTCAAAGCCTGCATTGCTTTCAGCATTCCCTCTAAAATCATAAAATTCAAAATTTCAGTTTCCCCCTCTTTTTCAAAATTCTAAATTTGCATTTTTCAAAAATCTTGGTAGGGTTCAATTTTGAGATTGCAACTTTAATTTGGCCTATCTACAAATCGTAAAATCACTCAATTTTTTCAGATTAGGTTTAAAATCATCATAACTTTCATCCCTGAAAAATTTTGAAAAAAGTTGCGAGGACCGTGTGCACTCCGTTCGCCATAGTCCCTAACATTTTTTTCGAAATTTCGGGAGATTGTCCTGATTGTATTTAATAGCTTAAATCTAGGAGATTGGCTGGTTTTATTGAAATTTGCTACCTCTAAAATTCAAAATCTCTCTCTCTCTAGTGCATGAGTTTTACAACAATAAGCCCTACTTACACTATTCCCGTTAGACGAAGCCTTAGAATTAAGTCTTTCCAAGGTGTAGTTACCGAGGAGATGGAACCTAATTTGAATGGCCTTTTTAACAAGGACATGGGTAATTCCTCTAATCCTCTTAATGATGAAGAAGCTCTCCATGAGGTTTCTGTAGAACAACTTTCAAAATTGGATAACCAATTTGATGATTTTCGACAATGGATGTCTCAAGAATACCCCGATAGTCAAGCTCTTCCTTTAATTGAGGGTCTAAAACGTATGGTTCAAAGTGATAAGAATGGAATTGATATTTTGCATGGTATTGCACACATTGTGGATTTGAATGTGATGCCTATGAAAAGTTGTGCTGAAACTTTAGGTTATACACAACCTCCTACTCAAGTTAATCATTCTATTCCTTTGACAACTCCTATTGCTAGTATACCTACTTTTACATCAAACATAATGACTACTTCAATACAAGACAATCCTCCTATGATCACCAGTCATGGGGGCAATCCCTCTTCTTCAATCAACCCTCTTCCTTCATTCAATCCAACTTCTTCATTCATTCCTTCAATGAGTGTTCCTATTATATCTCCGCAAATAAACATGACGCAAGGGGGCAATTCATTTAACCCTTCCATTCCTCCTTGTAGTGTTCCTCCTTTCCAATCATCTCCTATGACTAACTATCATAGTGTCCCACCACCTTACTCTCTACCTTCTTTCAATAACATAACACCTCCATCACAATATAACACGTCTAATATGAACTCTTCGACTGAAGTGACCATTAACAATCTTGCACAAACTGTCTCTTCTTTACAACAACAAATTGCCTCTATGAATCAATCTAAGTTTAGTGTGCCCACATTTGATGTTGCGAGCCCACTTTCTCTTGACATTGTTCGAGCTATCCCCCCTAAACATCTTGAAATTCCACATTTGGAGCTTTATAATGGTAAGGGTGATACCTTTCAAACAATATGTATTGATTTTGCTTATGACCAAAGGTTGCTTGCAAAACTGTTTACTAGAACATTAAGAGATAAAGCCCTACAATGGTATTGCTCATTGCCTTCTTATTTATTACTTCTTTTGAACAACTTGTCAATGCTTTTATTCAACAATTTCAAAACAATATAAGTCCTAACGTTACTTTGATTGATTTAATGCATTGTAAACAAGGTGTTAAAGAAAAAGTGACTGATTTCATTGGTAGATATAAGCATTTGTATGCTCAAATTTCTTTTCCAGTGCCTGACAATGATATTCAAAGAATCTTTATTTCTAATTTACAAAAAGATATTAGAGAAAAACTCCTGTTTTCTGAGTTTACTTCTTTCCAACAGTTGTGCGCAACTCTTCACAATTATCAACTGACTGTGAGTCCAATGGAACAAGCAAATCCTATGACTCCGAGTGATAAGGGTGATAGTAGTCAACAACCATTTGGGAAGTTTAAACCGAACAGAGAGTCCATTAAATTCAATGAACACATCATCAACAACAATGTGAATGCAGCATCAGGTGTGCCTCCTATTTCTAAGTTTTTCAAGAAAGAAAGAAAGTTTACTCCTTTGAATGAATCATTGCATAGTATTATGAATAAGTTATTGGAACAAAATGTGCTTACTCTTCCTCCTATAAAGCAAATAGATCCTGCAAAGATTAACTCACCCTATTTTGATAACAAATCTTTTTGTCAATTTCATTGTCATCCTGGGCATGATACTGAAAAATGTTTTGCTTTAAAAGGTAAAATTCAAGATTTGATTGATAATAATACTATTTCTATTTCTGGAGTGAATGATAAAGGCAATACATCTGTAGCTCCTCCTAACCAAAATCTTTAGATTTTTACTGATCCATTGCCTTCTCATACCTCTAATGCAATTGATACTAATGATTCCTCTGTCTCACCTGATGATCTTGTGTCTATGACTCCGAATGTGATTAACTTTGTAGAGCAGCAGAGAATCCCTAAAGAACCTTCCATCACCCTTGATTCTAGTGAAACTATCAGGGCACCTGATGGTCCTTTATATATAGTTGCAAAAGTCAAGAATACACCTTGCCATGGAGTGCTTATTGATCCTTCTTGTATGGTTAATATCATTACTGAAGAATTTCTTTTTACTTTGCAATTGAATCAAGTGATCTATGATGAAACAAATGTGGTTGTGAAATTATTTGATGCATTTTCTTCTCCTGCAATTGGTTCTATTACATTACCTATTGAGGTCCATAACAAATCCCTTGATGTGGACTTTGCTATTATTCCATCATCCGAACAATTTCGTGTGAAGCTAGGCTATCCTTGGCTATCTTCCATGAAAGCTATTGCTTCTCCTATTCACAAGTGTTTGAAATTTCCCCATAATGGTGAAGTTGTTACTGTCAATCATAGTCTCTTTAAACTAGCTGAAAGAACTTCTAGCATTCCTATTGATTACTTTTGGCCTAAACAATTCCAATCTCTTCCTCCGCGAAGTGATCATCTTTTCAAATCTTATCAAAAGTGGAAGAAAGATATGATCCTATCTCTAAGTGAACCTAGAACACCCAAAATTGACATTCCTATCATTCTTGAGAAGGAAGTTCTTCCTTTGAAAGATAAAACTAATGTCTTTCCTCAAGAAGATTCCCAACCCATCCCTATGGATGTGACTATGCCTATGACTAATAAACTTCCTAAAAGTAGACCTATTCCTCCTCGTCATGATGGGCTTGGTCTCCTTCCTAAACCAAATATTCCTCCCTTATATGGAGCAGTTCCTCCTCCTTCTTCTTATGGAGAGAAAAGACCTTCCTCTTCTCCTATTATTCAACCTAAGAGACCACAACCTAAACACCCAAGTGATAAGGATGAGAACATTCCTCCTCCTCAATCTTCGCAACTTCCTCCTAAGACTAGACGAAATCGTTCTGCACGTGAACGCCAACGAAAGCATCGTCTTAGAGCTCAGACAGCTTCTTTTCAAACTTTGCAATCCCCAAAAACACCTTCAACTAATATTATTCCATTTTCTCCTCAGCCGACGATTGAGCCGAAATCTCCTAAACATAAGATGCATGATGGTCTTGATCCTGTGCGAGTTAAAGATCCTATTTTTATAAATCTTGATGATGATATAGATGAAAATGTTAATGTTACTCCTGTTCATTCTGGTAGTGAGTATGAATATGTTGATGTTAATAACCATCTATCTAACGAATTTTCTAAAACACTTATCCTAGCTCCTAGACAAGAACACCATGGCTTGGGATATGAACATAGCCCTTGTTTGGATCTTGTGATAGCTCCATCTGTTGTGTTGGATGTTCCTCCTCTAGCGTGTTTCCTACCTTCCTGAAATATTGATCAGCAAGATCGGGGGGTAGATGACGTGCTAGACTAGTTTCATTAGCATAGCAGACTCTCTCCTCCTCTCTTTTGTTACTTCTTCTATGTGTTACTCTCATTCTTCTATTTGTTGTCCTTGGTGTTGTCTACTTGAGGATGATGCAAAGCATTGAGATCTCTTTTGGTCTCTCTCATGTTGACTCAAAAGACACATGTGTTCCCTTCTTCTAGGTGACCTTCCTTGATTGGGGAATGAAGAACAATTATGCATACATACATATGATATACATGAATTATCATACAACATACTGACCCCGAGGAAAGCGAAGTCACCTTATGCTTTGTGTTTTGTGTCTATTATCCTTGGGCTTATCTCACACTTGGGGGCTAAATCCTGGTGATAACGTGCTCATTTCTCATTTCTTATATGTATCACTACCTTAAAGAAATCACCCCCGATGAGGCATGTGCAATCACTTTAACGTAGGGGGGCATACATCCCATTCATATCTTTTCAAGATACCTGAAAATTTCTTGACAAATTTAGCTTTGCCTTGAAAATTTTTGATATCTTTCTTGCATGACTCATAGTGAGGGAACCTTACTACTGAAAGTCATGGTTCTCCCTCATGATCTTCCCTTTTACTTTGTCAATCAAAGTCGTAAGATCCTTAGTCCACTGGGGGCTTGGTGTATCTTGCCTTCTTGACGTGGTGAAAGCTTTTCAATGTTGTTTCCTTGTACTTTACCGGAAGTATAAGCGTACGCTTATACTCCCGCTAAAGTGGGGGCTAAATGTAGCATCCTAAAATTGCGACACTTTCAATTTTGACTGCATTTGGGTCTTCATGATGGCGATGCAACACGGAACCTGAATGGAGACCCCGAAACTTGTTCATGACATCAAAAACTGCATTTTTCTGCACCCTGGCCTGATTCCTCCTTGCACCTTGCTGCCCTGGGAGGTGGGACCATGGCACCCAGTGCCCTAGTCCTTCAGGAATAGGGTGCCTAGCACCCTAGTCCCCCAGGACCATCGCGCCCAGCGCCCTGGTTCTTGGCCCTATTTTGGGCCCGGTCTCTTTTGGGCATCGGGTCTTTAAGTTTGCAAATTGGAAAATAATGTTTCCTGGTCGGCCTAAGGTTGGGACAATCAGTCTATCGACCCTAATTGACAAGTATATAAACTACATTTTCTCTCCCATTTGAGGAGGTTGAAAAAAAGAAAAGAAGCGAGAACAAAAGGCGAAAGCGATATTCAAACATTCAAGCATTCCTTCAAGCAATTGAGCATTCTAAGTCTCCATTCAAGGCTAGGTGTTGCATTCAAGACAAGGATTCAACCATTGAAGAGGAGATCACATACAACATACAACATACTACATACATTACACCTTCACATGTAAGAATACAAACATTCTTACAACAAGGTATCAGTACTTGTTTACATTACAAACATTTACATTTATAGCATTCTCATTTCTTGGTTAAATCCAAAACTGGGGTTTGACCTAAAGGCAAACCCCTCATCCCTAACCCCCCAATCATCCTCTCTTTTCTATGTGTAGGTTGCAGGTACACGGCTGTAATTGAAGATCTAGAATCCTTGTGCAGAGACGAACAGATCCCCCTTCGTTTCGCGGATTTTTTGGAGAACCGTGTGCACTCCAGGCGCCATCGTCCCATCAACTTTCACTCAAATTTGTAGAACAGCACCATCTCGACATTTTACTGCTAATTCCAGGTCTGCAGCTTCATCCCATATCCCTATCTCTGTTTATAAGCGAATCTTTCCTACTTTACATGCATTGCTAGTTCAATCTTTCTATCTACATTCTTTACAAAAGAGGGTATCCTTGATGTCTTAACCCTTGAAACTCATTTAGAATCCAATCTTGCATTGCGTGGGATTGGATCTTGTGGGTTTCAACCCCTCTTTTGAATGTAAAGTCTCCCCTAAGTGAAAACCATCAACCCTAGTGACTCTCCCTTCTCTCCCCTTGGAGTTGGGGAGGGGAGAACAACTAGGGTTCAATTTTTTCCGCTTTACAGTTCCTCCAAAGGAATTGTGGTATTACCCATCAGAGTAGGACCCTTGGAAAAAGATACAACATGCCAAGTTCTAGACCTAGATTTATCTTATCACATACTTTTGGGAATACTATGGATTCATGAAATACAATATATTCCCTCAACTTATCACCAGTGCCTGAAGATTCCATACAATTGGCAGGAAATCACAATTTTAGCAGACTCAAATCCATTCCAATATTGTAGTAATTTGAAACTGGCACAAGAGGTCATTGTTCCACATAATAGTGAGGCATCATCTTCAAGCACACAATCTAATGAAAAATCATTTTCCTCAATCTTGTCAGGTTTTTGAAAAATAGATACACCTAATGGATCGAGGGAATAGAGAATATTCACTATCATAGTTACCACTTTCTTCTAAATCTTATGGTGAACCATCAAAGTCAAAACAATAACTAATTATAAAACCTCTTCCAATATTTGATAGAGAATTTGTTAGTGCTGGGACATTATCTAAGAAAAAAGAGGACAAAGATGTGCTACAATGGCTATATAAGGATGAAGAAGTTCAACAATAAATCATTAATGACAGAATACCCATAGAAAAATATGGAATAGGATTTAACATCCTTCAAAAAATGGGATACACTAATATAGGTCCTGTAGGAGAAAGAAAAGAAGGCATCCTAGAACCCACACAACCTCATACTCAACAGGATACAAATAAATTAGGCTTAGGGTATGGACAATTTACTCCATGAGAAGAAACATCTTCCAAGAAACAAAAGATGAACATGACAAAAGACATGAGCAACTTACAATCGAAAGAGAAGAAGCATCTGCCAAACAACAAGAACAAGCAAACTTAAGATCACAAAAAGAGAGCTTCTAATCAATAAGAATGAAAAAATAAAGGCACTTCCCAAGAAAAGAACTTTGAATCAAAATACAAAGGAAGTTGGTATAAAGAAAGAAGAACTAATAGCAAGACTAACAAAACTAAATATCATCCCAGAGGAAGTTGATTGAAGAAACAAACCAAAAGCTATATGAACAAATCTGTAGACTGCAAGATACCAGTGAGATAGATTCCAATGAATTGGAATGTGATTCTTATCATCCTAAACAGTCGGTTGAAGAAACCTTCTATGCAGAAGATGTTGGTGTTGATGTAGTTTATGCGTATGCAGGACAAATGTTATGAACTAGATCACGTAAATTAGAATCACATTTGGTCGACTTGGATTTAATCAAGGATGACTGGGAAATACTTGCGAGAGGTAATTCTGATGAGAGTATCATCCTAGAAATTGAAATACGTATTAAAGGCTTTAAAATTTCTATCAGGACCCTTAATTCCTTTGAAACATCTCAACCTAAGGATTCCTTACCTTTAATATATCTTGAACTTATTGACTGGGATAACGAAAGACATACTGAAATTGATACCTTTCCTAATGACCACCCGATAGCCTTATACCTCAATGCAATTGAGCTCACAAAAACTTCCACCAAGGATTTCGCTAACGCATATTCTAGTAAAGTGGGTGCCAAATCTCCTAGTGGCAAAAGGAAAAATAAAGAAAAAATATCATGTTTAATGTTGAAGGCCATTTATTGGCAAAATTAGGCCAAGGAATAGTCAAAAGAAAGAATGCATCTAACTGTGAAAACCTCCTTGAGGCGCCACAAGATGGGAGATTTAACACCTTACTTGAATATTATCAAGAGACAAAATCAATATTGATTGAACCAACAGAGGAAATCAACATTGGAATATTAGATGAACCAAAGATTCTACATCCAACAACCTCTCTATCAGAACAAGAAAAGAAGAAATATCTAGAATTTTTTGAAAGATGACAAATCAATTTCACTTGGTGATATGTAGACATGCCAGGGTTGGATCCAGATCTTATAATGCATCACCTAAATGTCAATCTAGGAGCTAAACTAGTAAAACAAAAATTGAGGAAAATGCATCCTCATATAGCTCTCTTTGTCAAGGTAGAATTGAAGAAATTACTGGACATGGGATTCATCAAACCTATGGCATATTCTTAATGCGTATCCAACATTGTTCCTATTTCTAAACAAGATAAAAGTATTAGAGTGTGCACAGACTTCAAAGATCTCAATGATTCATGTCCAATGGATGACTTTCCTTTTCCTAATATTGACATCATTGTAGATTGAACTATTGGACATTCTATGTTTTATCTAATGGATGGATTCTTTGGATATAATTAGAATGAAATCTCTCTAGAAGATCAAGAAAACACAACTTTCACATGTCCATGGGGTACTTTCTGCTAGAACGTCATGCCATTTGGACTAAAGAATGCAGGTGCTACACATTAGATAGACATGACAACAATATTCCATGACATGAATCATACATTCATGGAAGACTATGTAGATGACATGTTGGAAAAATCATACAATAGAGAGGATAAGGCTCAATCCCAAGAAATGTGTCTTTGGTGTAACTCCGGGTAAGCTATTGGGATATATTTTTTCAGCTAGAGATATAAAACTAGATCCGACTAAATTTAAACCAATCATGTAAATAGAATCTCCCAAAAATATCAATCAAGTGAGATCACTTCAAGGAAGACTATAGTCAATCAGAAGATTTTTTGCTCAGTTGGTAGATAAATGTCAACCATTTACACATCTTTTGTAGAAGAATGTTCATTTCAATTGGGACAATCAATTTAAAGAAGCATTCAATAAGATCAAGGAATATCTCATACATCCACTAGTTCTAATGTCACTAATTCAACGTAACTCGTTGTTACTATATGTATCAGCCACATAAGTATCATTAGGAATTATGCTCGCAAAATAGGATAATGAAGGAAAAGGATGAGCTATTTACTTCATTAGTAGAATATTAGTGGGATACAAGCTCAATTATTCATCAATAGAAAAAGTATGCTTAACAACATTATTTGCTTCTCAAATGTTGCGACATTGTCTACTCTCTCACTGTATCAAACTAGTTTCTAAAATAGATCCAGTAAAGTATTTTCTCGGCTAGGCGACATTAACAGGGGGATTAGAAAAATGGATCATGATTATGAGTGAATTGGATATTGAATATGTGATAAGAGAAAAACTATCAAGGGACAAATCATTGCAGACTGGCTAGTAGAGGCACTACTTCAAGATGATCATCCTTTAAACATTAAATTTCTAGATGTTGATATCCTCACAATCACCAAACAAAAATGGCAGTTGTACTTTGATGGTTCATATACCTAGCTTGGATTAGGGGCAGGCATTTTATTCATCACACTGCAAGGTCACACAATTTCAAACGCATAAAATTGAGTTTTCCATGCATGACCAATACAAGAGAATATGAAGCCTTGGTCATGGGCATCAAGATGGCCATAGAATGGAACATCACAAAACTATAGGTTAATGGACTCTTAGTTCATTATCAATCATATTAATGATGATTACCAAACAAAGGATGGCAAACTAATGCCTTATAAGAAGATGGTATATTATTTCAAGAAGTATTTTGTAGAAATGGCTTTTGAGTAGATTATGAGAAATGACAACAAAGAAGTAGATGCCATGGAAACACTTGCTTCTCTACTTCAGACACTGGAAAGTCAAGAGTGCTATGAATTCTTGGTGGAAGAGTTGTTTTAGCCTGTACATAATTGTCATGATTTCCAAATTATTTGTCACCTTGTTGGGCATGATTCCTCCTACTATGGCCAAATTTATACATACTTAAAAGATAACACCCTCTCTCTTGACTTGTCAAAGAACCAAAAGTGAAACTTAATTCACCAATCTTTCCATTATAGTCTTTTCATAGATACTCTTTTTAAATAAGGTCTGGACGATACTCTCTTAAGATGTCTTGAGAAAGAAGAATCTAAGAAGACCTTAAATGAAGTCCATAATGGCATTTGTGGCACTCATTCAAGAGGTCTTAACCTTTCAAAAAAACTCATACGCTTGGGATATTATTGGCCAACTATGGAACGAGATTCTTTTCAAATAGCGAAAACATGCAAACAATGTTAGATCCATGGAAATTTAATTCATGCACCAGCACAAGAGATTCATGCTTTGGCAACATCTTTTCCTTTTTGCCAATGGGTTCTTGATCTAGTAGGAAAGATAAATCCTCCTTCATCCAACGATCACAAATTCATCCTTGTAGATACAAAATATTTTACAAAATGGATTGAGGTGATACCTCTTACAAATATCACTTGAAAACAAATTGTTGCATTTATCTTGAACTACATCATATGTCACTATGGAATACCCATGACCATTAATAATGGGTGACCGTTCAAGAACCAAGATATACAAGACCTTTGTGAGATATTTTAGATCCAACATATATTTTCCAAACCCTACTATCCACAAGGGAATAGACAACTAGAAGCATCAGACAAAACAAATTTGAAGATCCTCAAAAAGATAGTGAATGATGTTGGGAGAGATTGGCATGTTCAATTAAACCCTTCTCTATGGGCCTACCATACCACTATCCATGTAGGAGCCACACAGTTCTCTCTTGTCTATGGATCAAAATAAATAATGCCAATAGAAGTAGAGTACCCTCCCTACAAATATCATTAAATGGCCTTATCCTAGATGAAGAACAACTAGTATCTAGACTACAAGAACTACAATTGATCCATGAATGACAGTAAAATGACTTTGATCATTTGAAGGTGTATCAACAAAGAATGTGTTGAATTTATAATCACAAGATCAAACCAAGAGCATTTCAACTTGGAGAAATAGTGCAAAAGGAAAATTCATGCTACCAGTTAGATCAAGAAAAGAAAGGGAAGTTTGAGCCAAACTAGCTAGATCCACTTGTTGTCACAATAACATTTGTGTCAGGAGCCTATCAGTTATCAACACCAGATGGGGATCAGCTCAAGGAGCCCATCAATAATATGCATTTGAAAAAAAATTATATCTAAAAGTAGAAAATCCAAAAATAGTGAAAAATGAGAAATCCAAAAACATTGAAAAAGTAAAAAATCCAAAAAAAAGTGAAAGGACAGAGAATACAAAAATAGAGAAAACTGCAATAAAAATAGACGGTAAAACCCTGGCAACAGGCACTATCTATTACCTATCTCTTACATCTATTGGTTCATGCATCCTTCTTCTTGCATTCATTTCCATTAGCATTGTTCATATCCATAATAAAGCCTTTGTACATATGTAGGCTTCGCGGGTGATTTCTCACCATGGTTTGGATCATTGTATATATGATAATAAAATTTGTTTCTAGACTGGGGGCAAAATCCTAAACCTAGCAAGCGGCAAAAATTTTCATTTCTTTGAGCTTAATCAAATAGGTAGAACAATAGATAGGAAACACTCGTTAAGCGAAAACTAAGACACATCCAACATTGAACACGAGATCAAATGGTCAGCCATCAACTAACAACTATCAGTCTAAACATGGAAAACACATATCAATAGATGATATCTTTGTTGGGATCCAAGAACACTGAGAGGGGGGGGGGGGGGGGGGGTGAATCAGTGTTCTTCTGATAAGATATGATTTTACCCTTTTATAACATACACATATAAACCGATAAATGAAGAAACATATAAATTGAAGGAAATAAACCATCCACATCAATCAACACCATAACACACATAATCTATACATGGAAAAACCTTAAAGAGAAAAAACCATGGTGGGATTTGTGACCCACAATATTAGTTCACTAGCCATATGAAAGGATATTACATAAAATGGGGGCTTGCACATGCAAGAAGGAACACTGCCTAGAACACACTACTCATCACAAAAGAGTCTCACTGACTACAAGCTTCTGCTGAAATGAAACAGTAATAATGAACTCACAAAATGCATCTTCTATGCAAAAAAGAGTTCCAGCTATAGTTTTTCTCTGTACCAGTTCATAAACCCTGAACACTTCTACCGGTATCTCTTCTCCTCCAAGAATGCTTTCCAAACTATCTACAGATCATTGCATGATATAAAATTCTCATTCAAATGATCTACATACATATACTCCATATTATATATTTCTGC
The DNA here is from genome assembly GCF_030272615.1 of Cryptomeria japonica. Taxonomy (NCBI): domain Eukaryota; kingdom Viridiplantae; phylum Streptophyta; class Pinopsida; order Cupressales; family Cupressaceae; genus Cryptomeria; species Cryptomeria japonica. Next base: position 574,807,538 of record NC_081405.1, read on the forward strand.
TATTATTCTCCCCTATCACTCCCTACAAAATGACCTAGCAGACTCACCTATACACCCTTACAAATAATAAGCCTCATGTCGGCTTGCAATGTATTACAAAAGATATACAATGTTGGCTTTATACAATAATTACAATATGATTTTATAAATAAAACTTCCTTCAAGTCCAAGACTGATGTTGGCTTCACTAAAGTGTTGGATGTCGGTGTCAATGTCAGTGCCGATGTAACCCTGGATACTCCAATGCTGGTGTTTATCGATGAATGCCTCCTAGTATCAGTGTATGCCGGTGTAAGCTTCCTTATGAATCTTGTTTCCAAGTAATCATGTTACCATATTTCCATTAATGACAACATATGAATCCAATGAGTGTGAATTTCCAACAATGTCCCCCTTTGGAATTGATGGCAACACTCATGTGAAGAATGGATTCTCTATCGGTTCAACTTGAAGTACATGCTCCCCCTGAGAAATACACTCCTTCCTGATATCCTTCCCATACTTTTTGTCTGATATATTTCACATTATATACACTCCCCCTTTGGCATCAATGCCAAAGACTGGTGAAAGAATTTTAAGAATGAATAAATACAAATTTCTTTATTGGAGCTTGATTAGTTTCGGAATTTTTGGGTAAGCCTTGTCTAGCAACTGTAAATATGTATCCTAGTCGGTTCGGAAGGTATCAGATATGGACACAATTTCACTTAGTAAATGTGCAAATATTTCCTTCTCTTTAACTTCTATCGGTGTGGGTGGGCTTAGCAATCATATCCATACATTCCTTTTTATATACACTCAGTGAATCCAATCTAGGACTCACCAATCCTCTAAGACTCCTTGCTCTCTGAATGATCTTGTATCTTTCCTTTTCAAAAGAAAAAAATGGTTCTCTAAAGACAAAATTTGTCCATCAACAGATGTTGTTAGTGAGGTTAATCCATCAAAAGAATTTGCAATATTGGCAACCTTATCATGTAACTCCTTTAATTTGGTATCTACATTTGTTGTAAGTGTTTCTATGTTATAATAGACCCTCTAGATATTTGTACATTGTTTCAAACAATTCTCAATAAGAATCATTTTTTCTTCAATTTTCTTTTTCTCTGTTTCAATAATTTGATCAAAAGCGACTCTCTTAGCCATGGTAAATCTCTCAAATGCCTGCCTATCTGAAATTTTCTGCAAATATTGAAAGTTGTTAGATATATTCTCAGTTAATGCATTAAGCTTGGTGGAAGGGGTTGCTTCATTTTCAATCTAACAATCAGGAATTAATCTGTGCAAAATTGTGATTGAGTGATCTATTATTCTTTTATCCATCGATCCCTCCTTTATTAGTTTATAAGTAGCCATCATCATTCTTCTTCTTATTGTTGTGGGTTATTGAAGTGGATGTGACTAGTTTCCTCTTTTGAATAGGTTTCCTTGTCAGAGGTGGGGGTGCAGTACGCTTTGTTACTTTTCTCACAAGCTTCTTCCTTGGCTCCACTTTCTTCTCCTCTACCGGAGGCTAGTCAACTTTCTTTCTTTGTACTCTTCTTCATGCTAGAGGTTCATTATCCTCTAGATCAAAATCAAAAGTGACAGAAGAAATGAAAGTTTCAGGCCTCTTTTCCTCAGGAGCGCTAATCGTTGTCACTTTTTTTGTCGATTTAGATCCAGAACCCACTTGATTTTCTATCTTATGAATTAGATCATGTATATATGCAGACATCTTATCTATTTTTTTCTCTCTTCTTTTCTCATCGAAGCCAATCTCGACTTCAAGAGCCTTTTCTTCAGCAGTACCAAAGTGTTATGTCTTATCATCTAATAGAGCTTCAAGTAGCATTTTTGCATAAAGTTCAAAAATTCTATCATCTACTTCACATCCAAGCTCAGTGATCCATATGATTCTAGGTTCTACTACCTCCATAAGAGTTTCATTAGTTCTCACCATAAAACATATATCAATGGAGTACTTCTCAACAATGTGCTTTGATATTCTTTCCCTTTGTCTCATGTTTTCCTGAAATGTTTTGAAATAGCCCCAAATATTTTCATCCCTTCGGTACCAAGATCGGTGATTACTTCCTTGATTTGCATACCTACCGGTATGTCATGAGCCCAACTCTTCATCCCTAGACTTGATAGCTCATTCATGAAGTAAAGCATTAAACAAACAATGAGATTTCTGAACCTAAAAGTTCCTTTCTTAACACTCTTAATCTTTCCAAGGTTTATCATTAACTCACTTCTCAAGCATTCACATAAATCATACTTCTCATTATTATTTAACATCTCATAAGCAGCATGAATGCAGGAACTAACAATAGAGTTCAATCAACTTGATTGAGTTACCTTATAGTCGATTATCATGCTGGCAAATTTCACATCTAAGTCCTTGATGGTGTTGTCTCTCATATATCTTTCTTTCATGGGTTGCATCGGTGAGCTTCTCAACCGCAGTGGTGGAAATCTTCTTACCAAGTTCTTGTTCGACTTTGGGTAAGTTGGCAACTTCTTGAATTGCCTCCTTTCTGATCATGTAAGGTTGATCTAGCCAAATGAAGTTATTGTGAACCCTGTTCATAACATATCTGATCACTTCATCTTTGAATTCTGATATGTATAGAATATCAGTTAACCCTAGATCCTTAATGATATTATATTCTAGTTTGATTGTTCTGGAGTCTCCCAGTATTATAGATTGATACATGCCCTTAATCTCTTATGTACCTAGATCCTCCAAGGTGTAGTGAATATATGCCCTTACATCTTCAACATACATCACGTCGTCAGGAACCCTAGAGAATGCGCCCGTAGAGTTTTCTTTCTTAGCTATCTAGGGAACTTCCTTGAAAATGAGTCTCAGCCTATCCTTAACTTCAAAAATGGTGGGATTTGCAATAAAAGTATGAGAAAATGATTTGGATGCCATTTTGAAGAAATACTTGAAAAATGATCATCAGTGTTAAGATTTTGATTGCTTCTCCGACGATTGTTGGAAATCCTTTCAAAATGCCTTTCCTGGCTCTTAATCACCTGAAATTTGCCTTTGTTTCACTCTAGATTTCTTGAATGTTGGGTGAGTGAAAGTGAATTCACTTTCTCCTTTTATCAACAAGTAAACCCTAATCCTTCACTGTCATAAATGCTTCGTGATGTACCCTACTACATGCAGGTTTCACAGTCTTATGCTAGGTAAACCTTCATCAATGGTTAAGATAAATCTCTAGATTTCTTTCAAATCTCTTTTAGATCTCCTTCGAGGAATATGCAAGTTTTGCAACAGATTTGCCAACCCCTAAGGCGTATGCCTCAGTTACGGATGTAATTTCTTGCCGGTGTAGGAATGCTCTATTCTACCGGTAGAGTTACCATTCTAGATCCATATCCACTTGGTTCTTCAGACTTTCTAACCCATCTCTTGGTGTGATCTTGTTGTATTTCATCTACATTATGCTTTCCTTTTTCATTCACTTTATCATTGCTAACCGGTTGAGTCTTGCTTCTGCAGTACTTATCAATATGACCTATTTTGTTGCATGCATAACATGTAGCATTGTTCTTTTGAATTTCTTTAACATATTTGGTGTCATTCCTTGACCTACATTGATTAGCCAAATGACCAAACTTTTCACATGCATGACATTTGAAATTCATTCTACAATCTTCTGATCTATGACCATATTTAATGCAATTTGTGCATTGATTGGGAATAGAATTGTAGTTTTGATTTTCTCTATTTCTACATTGTTTATCCACATGCCCAAATTTATTACAAATAGAGCATCTACCATTGAATTTACAAGCATTAGATTTCCTTACTGGTTTCCTCTGGTATGATGAGTTCTTCATACGGGTTGTTTCATCTTCATTTGCAGCATCATAGTTTTCACCTTGTACAAATCCAACCTCTCTAGAATCATCATTCTGCCTTTGTCTTTTCAATAAGTCATCCAACTGTGCAACACTATTCCTAAATTTTTTTTATACTCACTTGCAATAGTTAGATCATATCTCAAAGTTGTTATTTGTCATTCAAGTTCTTGTTCATTGTTCTAGGAGTGTGCCAAATCAATTCTCAACTGATTATTCTCATGAGTCAATCTGCCACATTCATCAAATTTGTTCTTTAGAGATATGACAAGATTATCTTCCTTCTTATTTTTATCCTCAATATCTTTTGATAACCTCATATTCAGGTCTTGCATTTCATTCTTGATGAGAATGTTTGCTTGAATTAGTTTCTAACATTATTCCTTAAGTGCATTTTTCTCCTCATCATCAGGGTTTTGCAAAAGTTCCTTTTATTTGTCTTGAGTTGATGATAACCTTTTTTGCAGGACAAGGATGGATTTATTAGAATAATTAAATTCATCTTGCAATTTTAAATTCTTCATCATTTTAGCATCATAATCTTCAAGAGCCATCTCAAGTTGCTTCTCCATAGCCATGTTCAATTATTACAGTTTCAGGATCTTCCTCAAGGTGCTTAACTTCTTTCGAGGAACTAGGATCTGATACCAATTATTGGGGTCCAAGAACACTGAGAGGGGGGGGTGGTGAATCAGTGTTCTACTGGTAAGATATGATTTTACCCTTTTATAACATACACATATAAACTGGTAAATGAAGAAATATATAACTTGAAACAAATAAACCATCCACAAAAATAAACACCATAACACATAGAAATTATACGTGGAAAACCATAAACAGGGAAAAAACATGGTGGGATTTGTGACCCACAATATCAATTCACTGGCCATATGAAAGGATATTATATAAAATGGGGTCCTGCACATGTAGGAAGGAACACTGCTCATCACAAAAGAATCTCACTGACTACAAGATTCTACTGAAATGAAATGGTAATAATGAACTCACAAAATGCATCTTGTATGCCAAAAAGAGTTCTAGTTATAGTTCTACTCTATACCAGTTCATAAACCCTAAACACTTCTACTGGTATCTCTTCTCATCCAAGAATTCTTTCTAAACTATCTATAGATCATTGCATGTTATAACATTCACATACAAATGATCTACATACATATACTCCATATTATACATTTCTGCTATTATTCTCCTATGTCACTCCCTACAAAATAATCTAGCAGACTGACCTATATATCCTTACAAACAATAAGCCTTATGTCATCCTGCAATGTATTCCGAAAGATATACAATGACGGTTTTATACAATAATTACAAAATGATTTTACAAATACAACTTCCTTTGGGTCCAAGCCTGATGTCATCTTCACTAAAGTGTTGGATGTCGGTGTCGGTGTAACCCTAGATAATCAAATGTTGGTGTATGTTGGTGTAAGCTTCCTTATGGATCTTTTAGCCAAGTAACCATGTTGCCATGTTTCCATCAATGACATATATGAATCCAGTGAGTGTCAATTGTGAACAATCTTTTGACTAATAATTTTAACACTTTGAAAATAATGGTTCAATTATTTCATCTTGATTTTTCGCTTTCATGATTTCTAAGTGACTCAAGGATGTCTTTGACTAGAGGAACAAGGAAGAAACATGATATTTTTCTTGTCTACTATCTATAAATTAATCCTTAATATGTGTAAATTTGTCTCAAGACGTGATCATCAAAGTATCATTGAGGACATTTCGGATTTACATATAGAAATGGTTTATACTACCTATTTTACGCAAGCAACACTCAAGTCATCTTGGTTCAATTACACCTCACTGATTGTGCTAGCTTACACTATCAAAACCCAGGAAAGTAGTGCTCAGGTTATCATGATTCAATTATATCATCAATGTTTGCACTCACTTCCCATATTTTAAAGGCTCAATTATAAAAAAAAGAAGTGACCAAATGACTGGCCCGATCACAATATTGAATGTCATTTTCATGTACATATTAGAAGTAGATTGCATTTGATTTTGCATGGGATCACAAGGGCTCATCTTTTCCAAGGCAAAAAGATTTAACATGTGTTATCTCTCTTATTAAGTGATTGAGTACATTGGACATTAACAAAAGCAATAAATTAATGCATCCTGCATTATATGTTAGTTCATTTTATCACATATAACCATTGCATGATAAGACATCATTCATGTAAAGAATCCAATCATTCATTCATTTAGTTAAATCATGGCATTGCTTCCATCTCATATTGATCATGTAAAGTCACATCATCATTGCATTCATCATCATCATTAACATGCATGGGAAAAATCACAAAAACATCATAAAAATGGAAAGCATTGCATTGCACATGCATCACATAAGTACATAGAAGCATCACCATACATATTCACATTCGCATAGATAATGTAAATAGTGCATCATCATATGAAAGCATACATCCATCATCTAGAATTGATAACCATATAGAAAGTAAAGCATACATCATGAAATTATATGCACAGCATAATCATATAACAAATACAATGCATCCATAATCTCATAGGTCATATAGAACGAATAGGATCAACTGCATATCATATCATTTAAAAGATCAATGTCCAAGGTACAATGATATCACAAAAATATATGAGATACATCATAGATATACATCATGGGAACTATCAATATCTCATCACAAAAAGGTGTGCACATCAATGGGCCAATGTCCTTGTTGGCATTGACAAAACTGATTAATCCAAAGAACCAGTATATTTACTGAGATTCATCATTGATGTCTAACAGTCACTGGTGGAGTGGTACAGGTGGAGTGGTATATCTTAGAAGAAAAGGTGATGACTTGTAAACAAAATGGAAGCAGCATAAGAGACAAGTGATCAAGGTTCAATCAGCTCAAGGGAAGACAGAATAAGCCAACAAGTCTATCACTCAAGAAGATCGGTGTTGAGGTCAAATCTTTAGGTTGTTCATTATGATGATAATAAAGTCACCAAAGGTTACTTAGGCAAGAGGGGTTGAGGTTGTATGCAAACTGGAACCTAATTGGAAAACAGCAGAAGAGACTTGATAGAAGCACTACAAAATGGCATCAAGGGATAAATAGGTAATGAACAGAATAGTGGTATACCGGTAGATCGGTTAAGCAAAAGGAAGATAGGTGTTTGTTTAAATTCTTAGAGTGATGACCAGCTATTCAGTTGTGGTGGCAAAAGGTGACTTGGTGAGCTTGTGTCTACGCTAAACCAAAGGTTGGTGAAGTCAACTTCACTCATCATGTAGTCAAGCCATGATTACTTGTGGATTTTCTTTTTCATATTTAAAAGAATGAACTCGACCCAGAACTCACTATTTTGGGGGGATGTGGTGCTAGAAGTAGTTGAGTCATTGGCAAAATTGTTGCAGGGCGCGCAGAGAAAGAGTGGGAGATTTTGAACTTTGAATCCTCTAAAATTTGTGATTGCTTTGACTGAGGAAATACCTGAAGATGATGACAAAAAGTGTATAAAGGATTGTTGAGTTCATTCAAAAATTCCTAATCATAAAATTTGCAAAGTGTAGATCCTGTGAAAGGCGATCGAAAGTACAGAGTAGAGTGAGAGGAAGTGCTAAAAGATTTAGCAAAGCAATGAGTGTATGAAGTAGACCCATAGAGTATAGAGCCAAGGGTCGGGGGACTAACAAAGTGTAGAGTCGAGGGTCAGAGGACCGACAAAGTGTAGAGATGAGGGTCAAAGGACCAAAAAAGTGCAGAGACAAGGGTCAGAGGACTGACAAAGTATAGAGACAAGGGTTAGAGGACTGACATAGTGCAGAGCTGAAGGTATAAGAAGAAAACTAGTGTTGTGCACAATAGACACGACCAGTGCAGATAAAGTATGATTTTCATTTTGATCAGATCAAGCTATCCAAAGCTACTCTAGCAAATCATCTTTTTGTTGCTTTCTAACCATTGCAACTCAAATCCCTTAATTGAGTGAACTTTAACAGGTCCCTTTGTAAAATCTCTTAACTGGGTGACATCTTAATTGATGTTTCTAAGTCCTTTAACAAGGCTACCTTTAACATGGTAAAGGCACTAAAAAGCCTTAAATAAAATCCCTTAACTGGGTGGTAGCTAACTATGTCTTTGTAATCTCCTAATAGGGATGGATCTTCATCAGGCGTACTCTAGAAGAGTACAAATTTTGTTAGTTCCTACGCACACCATGGTTTTCTCCCATTTCGGTTTCCATGAGATAAATCCTTATGTCACTATGTATCTTTTCATGCATGCATATCCTTTTACAATAATTTTTTGTATAGATGAATATTAAGTGAGTGCAGACTTGAACTAAAAGTTTTCATTGTGTAAAACTGGTAAAGTTTTGATTCACCCCTCCCCTCCTAGAAGTGGTTGGGACTAACAATTGGTATCAGAGCTTTGGTCCATAGATTCAGAAGAAGCTTAACCACTTAAGGAAAGATCCAAGATGATGTGAAAGGAGGGTCCTAAGTTCTCTAAGGAAAATTATACCTTATGGTGTGGTGGAATGATGCTCTATCTAAGAACCCTAGGAGAACAATATTGTAACCATTTAATAATAGAGTACAACGAACCTACAAGGGTTCTCACTCTATATCAGATCAAAGAAAGGCAAGACAACACTACTACTGTGGATTTGATTGCTAGCACTCTATCAAACAATAAGTATGCTGAGGTTCAAGATTTGAAAACAACCTTTCAAATGTGGAATAAGCTAAAGACTATTTATGGAGGAGATCCTCATGTTTAAAAGGCTAAAGTAGATAGCTTGAGAGGAAAATTTGATGAGATGAGGATGTAAGAAGGAGAAAATATAGAGAAATATAGAAAAATAATAAAGGATGTATTAAACTCCATTAAAAGTGTTGGAGGAAAGGTTGAAGAGGATAATGTGGTTAGAATAATCCTAAGAACCTTGCTACCACAATATTCCATTAGGGTTTGTGCAATTTAGGAACTTAAATCTTTTGGAAGAGTTAGTGTTTCACTAGACTCACTGATCAGTAAGTTGACTCCCTTTGAACAAAGAAACTATGATAACAATGTACCAAAGATTAATGTTTCTTTCAAAGATTTCACGATGCATGCACCAACAAGGAGAAGAAAAAAAATAGAAGCAGTTCTACTACAAGAACTGGTCATTCTCATGAAATTGACAACCTATTATCTTAAAAACAAGAACAAGATGAGATTGAAGCTCTATAGGCAAGAAGATTGCCAAGAGGAAAATGAGATTATAAAGGTAAACTACCCTTAAAGTGTTTCTCTTCTAATAAGATAGGTCATATTACATCCAGATGTCCTGACAATGATAGAGATAGGAAGGATAATTTTAGAAGCTACAAGGACAAGAACAAGAAGGAGTGCTATCTTGCAGAAGGCGTTATCGATGAAGAATCAAAAGTATCTGATGGAGATGGAATTGCGTGTGGTAGTAAAGGAAGATAACATAGAGGAAGGTGATATGACACTAATTCCTAGTTCAAACCAGTGTGGAGATTGGGTAATTGACAGTGGTTGCACTCACCACATGACCGGTGACAGAAACAAGTTCCTCATCATGGAGGATTACAATGGAGGAATAGTGAGATCCAACAATGATGCTCCTTGTGCAGTAAAAGTTAAAAGATCTATAGCCCTAAATGATAAAAAAAATTGTGAAGATGATTATTAGGTAGAAGGGATAAAATATAGTCTGTTAAGTGTTGTACAACTTAAAAATAAGGGTTATTGGTTAGAATTCAATGAAGGAATATGCAAAATAAATGACAAATCAGGAAGTCTGATTGCTACCGGTAAACAATATAAAGGTAATTTGTTTCACCTAGACACCACCATAGGTAGTTGTCTAATGGAAAAGGTACAAGATAGTTGGTTGTGGCACAAAAGGCCGTGTCATGTTAACTTTGATAGCATAGAAAAAGTCAATAAAATGAAGTCTGTTAGAGGTATGCCTAGTACTGCGAAACCTGAAAATGCTATGTGTAAAGAATTCCAAGTACAAAAGTTGATCGGGTCTTGTTTCACTTGCAAATCCTTCTCATTTGAAAATGTGTTGGACTTAGTTCATACCGGGTTTTGTGGTCCTATGAGAACCAAGAGTTTCTATGAAGATCGATATTTCATGTTGTTTGTAGATGACTTCTCAAGAATGATGTGGGTTGTATTTTTGAAAGAAAAATATGAAGCCTTTCACATGTTTAAGGTCTTCAAGGCTCGAGTTGAGAGAGGAACCAACAATAATTTGAAATGTCCAAGATCGGATAGAGGAGGAGAGTTCACCTCTCAAGAGTTTATGAATTACTGTGAAGAACAGGGGATTATGAGACAAATGTCTGCACCCAGAATACCTTAGCAAAATGGGGTTGCTGAAAGAAAGAACAAAACTCTTATTGATTGTGTAAGGACTCTGATGATACAAAAGGATATTCCACATATCTTGTAGAGAGAAGCAATAAGCACTATATTGTACACCTTGAACTAGATACAAGTGAAGAAAGGGACAAATAAAACTCCCTATGAATTATGGTGTAGATACTTACCCAATATCTGCTATTTTAGAGTATTTGGAAGCAGGTGCTATATCAAGAGGGATGAGTACTCTGGAAACTTTGATCCCAAGACTAATGAAGGAACCTTCTTAGGTTACTTCACATAGAGTAAAGCATACCGGTGTTTGAACAAAAGGACCGATAAGATTGTGGAGAGTGAAAAATTTTGAGTAGATGATTTCTCTAAGAAAAATGAATAGGATAGAAATAGTGAACGAGAGGTTTATAAAGGGTTTGAGTACACTATACCATTCAAACCTGCAGAATAGAATCATGTTGTAGTGGCAAATGAAGAAGCTTGTTAAGTAGAACCTGCACAACCGACAGAAGAAGCTCCAATAAATGAACTGGTACTAGCAAAGTATGTCAGAAACAATCACTCCGCTGAAAATATCATTGGTGACAAAGATGTAGGACTATTGAATAGAAGAAGAGAAAGAGATAATGCCTTCCTACTCTCCATAATTGAGCCCAAAACAACAAAGGAGGCTCTAAAAGATGAAGACTAGATAAAAGCCATGGAGGAGGAACTAGAGAAGATTGAGAAAAATGAAACTTGGACTCTAGTGCCTAGACCGGAAAACAAAAATGTGATAGGCACCAAATGGGTGTTTAGAAACAAAATAGATGAAACTAGTAAAATATTAAGAAACAAAGAAAGGCTAGTGTATAAAACATATGCTCAAGAAGAAGGTTTGGATTATGGAGAAATGTTTGCAGTGGTGGCCAGGCTGGAAGGGGTAAGAATTTTGCTGGCCTATGTTGCTTACAATAAATTCAAAGTTTACCAATTGGATGTCAAATAGGAATTCTTGAATGGTGTTTTAGAGGAAGAAGTATACATAGAGAAACTGAAAGGGTTTGCATCAGAAGATGGAAGAGATATGGTATGCAGGTTGAAGAAGGATCTATATGGGTTAAAACAAGCACCAAGAGCTTCGTATGAAAGGTTGCACTCATATCTATTAAGCATAAGGTTCAAGATAACCAGTGATAATAGTAACCTATGCTGGAAACCAATAACATTGAGAGGGGGGTGAATCAGTGTTATACCAAAATAAAAGATTTTAGCCTTAACAAAATAGTTATACACCAACTGATAAACCGGTATAAACAAAATTGAAAGATGTAATGCAACCAATAAGCCAAACAAAAAAATGAGAACCATAACACACAAATTTATACATGGAAAACCTCAATGAGGAAAAACCATTGTGGGATTTGTGACCCACAATATCAATTCACTAGCTATATGAAGAGATATTACAATATATGATGGGCATGCACTTGCAGAAAGGCTTATAGCCTAGAGCACACTGCTCATCACAATAGGAGCCTCTCTAACTACATAATAATCCAAACAACAATCCAGAGAATTGTGAACTGCTTAATATAGCATCTCCTATGCCAAAATATAGTTCCAGTTTAAGCTTTGTTTGTTTTGGTTAAAACCCTAAACCTCAGTACCAGAATAACCCTTACAATGAATTCCTTACATACATAGTCTCTCTGATATATTTTTCATTAAATCACTTCCATAACCATATCCATCTATCTAATCCTTCTCCTTTATACAAAATGATCTAATCAATCTCCCCTATATACCTTAAACAAATATATGTCTTATGTTGGCTTACAAAGATATATACAATATCAAATTTCATGTCGACCATTTATCATGAATGAATAATCATTAAAAAAAGTTTCTGATGTTAGATTCAAGATGTTGCCGCCTCCAATACCGATATCCTTTACCATACCATGTCGACTTGCATTGCCGATGACCAAAGAAATATTCTATCCTGCCGATGTCAGTGCAATTGCCAGTGTAGAGTTTGTGAACTAGTGCCTTCCGGTACACCATATGAAGCCGGAATCCAAAATCATGTTGCCATCAATGAAAACATAGTGAAACCAACTAATAGAGTGTCAATTGCCAATAATATCCCCCTTTGCCATTGATGGCAACACTCATGTGAAAAATGGTCATGGTTTCAACTATCGGTTTCATCCTGCCTTGCTCCCCCTGAGATGAATATGCAAAATTATCCAATACTCCGAAATTACAAAAAAATTGTAACTCCCTTTAATGTATGCAATCCTTGCAATCCTTTTTCACATCTATACTTCTCCTCCTTTGACATCAATCCCCAAAAATATGTCAAAGAATAATAATTGTGCACTGAATACCTCCAAAAATGTCTTACCGAAGGTTGACCAATTTCAAGATTTTTGAGTAAGCTTTCTCCAATAACTCCACATAAGTATCCCAGCTAGTTTTGAATGTCTTGGAGATAGATACAAGTCCAATCAATAAATATGGAAGTGATTTCTTTTCAGTGACTTCTATTGGTGTGGGCTTACTAAGCATATCCATGCATTCCTTCTTATGTACACCAAGTGAATTCAATCTTGGACTCACCAAACCTCTGAGACTTATGGCTCTCCAAATGATCTTATCTCTTTCCTTTTGAAGAGAAGAAATTTGATTCTCCAAAGTTAAAATATTTCCATCAATAGATGTGGTCAGCGAAGTTAGTCCATCAAAAGAGTTAGCAATACTAGCAATTTTGTCCTGTACCTCTTTTATCTTTTCATATACTTTTTCTATAATAATCTCTATAATGCAACATACCCTGAATATGTTAGTACCTTGTTTCAAAGAATTTTCAATTAGATTTAGCTTTTCCTCAGTATTTTTCTTCTCTCTCTTAATGATATGATCAAAAGTGGCTCTCTTAGCCAAAGTGAATTTTTCAAGTGCTTGCATGTTAGAGATATGTTGTAATTATTTAAAATCTTTAGAGATGTGCTATGTTATAGCCTTAAGCTTTCTAGAAGGGATCGCTTCATTCTCAATCTTATATTCTAGGACTAATCCATGCAAAACAATTATAGATTGATCTATAATCCCCTTGTCTATAGTTCCCTCCATCAATTTCTAAGCAGTCATCATCATTAGTTCTGTGGGACTCATCTCTGTGATGTTTTTCTTTTCCACTAGAGAAGTGTCAATTGTCAATAATGATGTGCTAGCAACTGGTTACTTACAGAATCTCTATTTTCTCTGGTGATTTATCCTTTATTACCTGCTCACTTACACCAGTGGCTTTGCCACTTGGTGTAGTATGTGCAACTATCAGCTCCTCTGTAGGAACAATATCCTCAACCTGTACATTAATATCTAGTGTCCTCAATGTTAGTATCTTGTACAATGTTCTTAGCATTAACTGGTGTCCATGCATTTGTCTGTACATTTGTGTTAACCAATGGCTCAATTTCTACTATCTTGATATTCTTCAAAACTAAGAGTGGAGTACCCATAATCCCTTTACCTTTCCCTTCAATCGGTGTATCTATATTATTAGTATTTGTCTCCAGTGAGGTGAAGAATCATCTATTCCCTCCCAAAAAATTTATCCAACCCTTTCGTGTTTCCTTTATTATCTCATTCATCCATCCTAACATTAGGCTAGTTATTCTATATTTTCTATTAAAAATCTTCCTATCTGTAGCCTCAATTTCCTTCTCCATTTCAAATGGAGCTATAGCAACACATATAGGTTAGATTTCTTGCATCTTAATGCATTTATCTTCTTGCATTGTAGATAACCTTCTAGCATCTAACATGTTGTATAGCTCTGTCGGTATTTGATTATCTATTTCAATTAATGTTTTCTTATAGATATCTAAATTTTGAAGAATTGCTTCCTCTATCTCTCTCATTTCATTATCTTCAAAGGTATCATATTAAGACTTAACATTTTCTAGCATCCCATCCTTAGTAATTTCATCAACAATTTCAGCACAAGTCTTAGGCAGAACAATTGTTACATTACTAGTCTCTAGTGCCAAATCAATGTCACTCTTCTTCCTCCTTCTGGCAGTACCGGATGTAGCTGATGGTGTAGCCTTGGGTGCCTAATTTTGTGTCGGTAATTTGATAGTAGCCTTCCTAACCAGTTGTTTCTTTGCTTCCACTTTAGGTTCTTTTAGTTTCATTCTCACAACCCTTTTGATTGCTAATGGTATGTCATCTTCAGGTTTAGAATATGTAGTCAAAGGTTCAATGTGAAATATTGGATCCTTCCTCTTTCTCCCTTTCTCTGAGATAGCATCAATGAGTGCCTTAATGTCCTTAGATAACTCTTGTACAAACTTTCTTTCCTTGCCTTCTTATTTTTCCCTCTTCTTTTGGTTGAACTCAGTTTTAACCTCAAGAGTCTTTTGTTGTGGTATTTCACAAGGTTTTTCTGCTTCATCTATTTCTGCTTCTATCAATTTTTTTGCGTATGCATCAAGAATTAATGCATCCACCTCATAGCCCATTTCCTTTATTCAAATCTTCTAGGGCTTGACTACCTCCATGAGAGTCACATCCTTCTTAACCATGAAACAAATGTCAATAGAGTATTTGTCTACAATATGCTTAGGTATTCTAGTCCTAGACCTCGTAGATTTTTTAAAATCCATGAAGTAAACCCATACCTTATCATCTCTAAGACTTCCCAATGCAGTAATTGATTGGTTTAGTTGTCATCCTACCAAGATGTCGAAAGCCCATTGCTTCCTTCTAGAACAAGGGGTATCATTCAAAAAGTATAACATTAAAAAGACTAACAGATTTCCATATTGAAAAGTGCCCTTCTTCTCACCTTTAATCTTCCCTAAATTGATCAATAACTCCTCAAGCATCCAGTCACAAAGATCTAACTTGATATTTTCTCTCATCATCCTATAAGAAGCCAAAATACATGAACTTGAAACTTCATCGATCTCTTGTCTGATGTGGTACTGGTGATCTTTCTTACAAACTCATTTCATACTTTCTTATCTCAATGTTTCCCTATCAATGGCAGACCAGTAATTGCCTAGATCATTTCCTTAGTAATTTTGTAGAGTTGATCCAGCCATATGAATTCCCCATGTACTATGCTCAGTACATATCCGACAATCTCATCCTTGAACTTTGGAATATCCCGAATATCTGTGAACCCTAGATCTTTGATGTGTTTATATATCAGTTTGATCTTACCAGATTCTCCCATGAGTTCATTCATATACATCCCATTGATCTTCAAAGTGCCTAATTCATTTATGATAATGAATATAGGACCGAACATCTTCCACATATACCACTCCCTTTGGGATGCCAGAAAATGCTCCAACCAAATCTTCCTTGGTAGCCACATGTGGATACCATTTGAAAATTGGCTGGGAGTGGTCCTTAGCTTCTACTACAGTTGGATTTGCAATGAAAGTAGGAGCGGAAGATGATCCTGATTCCATGATTCAATAAAAATTCCTTTAGAACGTTGTTGGTGAAAACCTCTAACAAATCCTTCCAGAGGTTGGTGTGATCACTCAAGAAGAAATATGATCACCTCTAAATAGCTTCTGATTGCACTAAGTCACTCTAAATCACTTTGCATGCTGGGTGAATAACAATGAAGTGTAATTGACCTTTTATCCATCGAGAAAACCCTAATTTTTTGTTGACATAAATGACTGTCAGTGAATGATACTAGATCTCACTCTTAATATATCAACGTCGGATAATCCTCTCTAATATCTTGAACATCTTCCAGAATCTCCTCTAGGGGCATATGCATCATTTTCCATGAAATTTGCCTAGCCCTAAGGCATCTGCCTTAGTTACTTGATGAGCTCACTACCGGTGTAGGAGTAGCCTCTTTTGTTGGATAGGTAACCAGGACATTCCCATCTGATGATTGCTCTTCTGTCTTCCTCACCCATCTTTGAGTGTGATCATGTCAAATTTCACTAACCTTATCTTTACCTTTATCATTAGATCCTCCATTGTGAACTAGTGGGTTTCTTCTTCTATGGAACTTAGCAATATGTCCAATTTCATTGCATGCATAACATGTAACATTGTTCTTCTGAATTGCCTTTCTAAAACTAGTGAAATTGCTTGACCTGCACCGATTATACATATGTCCAAATTTTCCACAAGAATAGCATTTTACATTCATTCTGCAATCTTTTGTCTTATGACCAATTTTATTACTTTTAGAACATTTACCAGTAGTAGAATCAGAGTTCTTATTTTCTCTGTTTCTACATTGCCTAGCCATGTGACCAAATTTATTGCAAACAAAACATCTACCATTGTATTTATAAGTATTGAATTGCCTTACTGGTGCCTTATGTTTATGATCTTCATTAGTAGTACCAAAACTCTGTCCTTGCTCAAATCCAAGTCCACTGGAATCTCCAATCTACCTCTATCTCTTTAGTAACTCATCAGGTTGTGCTGAGCTGATCTTGAATTTTTCTTTGTCCTCCCTTATTAAAATTAAATAATCTCTTAGTATTGACATCTGTCTCTCAAGCTCTTTCTCATTGCTTCGAGATTGTACCAAATTAAACTTTAATATCTCATTTCCATGAGTCAACCTACCACATTCCTCAAATTTGTTCTTCAGGGATACAACAAGATTTTCTTCCTTTTTCTTTATGTCCTCAATATCCTTGGACAAACTCATAGTCATAGTTTGCATTTCACTCTTCATAACCATCTTCTCCTAACCCAATTTCTCACATTGTTAGTTAAGTGCATTTTTTTCTTCATTATCCTAATTTTGCAAAAGTTCCTTTCTCTTAGCTTGAATAGATGATAGTCTCTCTTGTAGGACAAGAATAATTTATTTAGTAAAATTCAACTCATCTTGTAGCTTTAAGTTATTCAATCTTTCAACAACATAATATTCAAGTCCTATCTCAAGCTGCTTCTCCAAAGCCATATTCAATTATTATGGTTTTAGGATCTTCCTCAAGCTATTAAACTTCCTCCAAGGCACAAGGCTCTGATACCAATTGTTGGAAACAAATAACACTGAGAGGGGGGGTGAATTAGTGTTATACCGGAATAAAATATTTTAACCTTAACAAAACAATTATAAACCAACTGGTAAACTAGTATAAACATAATTGAAAGAAGTAATGCAACCAATAAGCTAAACACAAAAATGAGAATCATAACACACAAATTTATACGTGGAAAACCTCAATGATGAAAAACCACGGTGGGATTTGTGATCCACAATATCAATTCACTGGCCATATACAAAGATATTACAACATATGATGGGCCTACACTTGCAGGAAGACTTACAGCCTAGAGCACACTACTCACCATAATAGGAGCCTCACTGACTACATAACAATTCAAACAACAATCCGGAGAAGTGTGAATTCCTTAATATAGCATCTCCTATGCTAGAATACAAGTCTGGTTTAAGCTCTATCTATTCTGGTTGAAACCCTAAACCTCAGTGCTAGAATAACCCTTACAATAAATTCCTTACATACATAGTCTCACTGATATATTCACATTACATCACATCCATAAGCATATCCATCTATCTAATCTTTCTCCTTAATACAAAATGATCTAATCAATCTCCCCTATATACCCTATACGGATATATGCCTTATGTTAGCTTACAAAGATATATATAATATCATATTTCATGTTGGCCATATAACATAAATGAATAAGCATTAAAAAAAGTTGCTGATTCTGGATCTAGGATGTGTTAGCCTCCAATACCGATATCTTTTACCATACCATGTCGTCCTGCATTGTCGGTAACCAAATAAATCTTCTATCTTGCTAGTGCTAGTGTCGGTGCCGATGTAGAGTCTGTGAACTTCTTCCTAGTACACCACATGAAGATAGAACCCAGAATCATGTTGCCATCAATGACATCATAGTGAAACCAACCAATAGAGTGTGAATTGCCAACAACCTGTATCTGAAGACCAGAGAAGAAAGAAAACATCTAATTGCTGAAATCTTTGTAGATGACATCATCTTTGGAGGAGATGATGAGATGAGCAGAGGTTATGCAAAACAAATGAAGAAAGAATTTGAGATGTCCATGATTGGTGAGATTATATTCTTCATCATCCTGCAAGTCTCACAGCTAAAGAATGGCATATTCATTAGCTAGACCAAGTACATAAGGGAAATTCTGAAGATTTTTGGAATGGAAGATTGCAAACCTATTGGAACTCGAATGGTTACAGGTTGTAAGCTCTCCAAAAATGATGAGACTCAAGAAGTGAGAGAGATACTTTATCGATCGATGATCGGTAAGTTGAAGTATGCAATACACATTAGACCGGACATAGCACAAGCTATTGGCTTGGTTGTCAAAATTTTTGCAAATTTGAAAGAGACACATATGGTGCCAATCAAGAGAATATTTAGATACCTAAAGGGGACTGATGAGTATGGTCTCTGATATCCACATAAGGGAGACTTCATCTTAAGTGTCTTCACTGATTCAAATTAGGCAGGGAACATTGATGATAGAAAAAGCACTAGTGGAGGTGCATTTTTTCTTTGAGATAGGATTGTGTCATGCACAAGCAAGAAACAAAGTTACATATCTCAATCCACAACTGAGCCTGAGTATATGGTTGCTGCAATCAACTGTACACAGATTGTATGGATCAAGCAATTATTGGAAGGTATCCAAGAAAAGGTGACTGAACCTATGGTAATTCACTGTGACAACACTAGTGCTATAGACATATCAAATAATCTGGTGATGCATTCTAAGAAAAAGCAAATAACTATCAAATATCACTACCTCAGAGAATAGGTTCAAGACAAGGGAGTAAGGTTGGACTATATACCAACAAAAGAATAGGTAGCTGATATCTTCACCAAGACACTAAAGAAGGACACCTTTGAATACCTCAGAGGTAAGCTAGGGGTGATGCCCCTACTTGCAGTAAAGTAAGTAAAATGGGCCCTATATCAATTTGGTATGATTTCTTTATGAAAAATCTCTAAGACTAGATTGATAAGTGTGGAATACTCCGGTTAGGGGGAGCAGTCTTGTAAGTGTGCTGAAATACATCTTTGGTATTGTTGTCAAAGGGGAGATATGATTGTAGTGTTTGAGCATTGGGAAGTAGTAATTGAGATGAAGTTGCTGAAATAGAGTATTACCAGTGTTAGGGGTGATATTCATTACTCATAGTAGAAGTAATGACTAGTATAGAAATAAAGAAAGAAATGAATAAAGTATTTGCAAGAACAACTGATAAGAGAAATTTTGAAGTGTTTCCATCAATGCAAAAAGGGGAGATTGTTCATCTTGACAAAACTGGTTAATCTAGAGAATCGGTATATTTGTTGAGATTTGTCATTGATGTCTAACACTGACCGACGGAGTGGTATATCTTAGAAGCAAAGTTGATGACTTGTAAACAACATGGAAGTAACATAAGAGACAAGTGATCAAGGTTCAATCAACTCAAGCGAAGATAGACTAAGGTAACCAGTCTATCACTCAAGAAGATCGGTGTTGAAGTCGGATCTTTAGGTTGGTCATTATGATCATAATAAAGTCACCAAAGGTGACCTAGGCAAGAGGGCTTGAGGTTGTATACAAACCAAAATGTCATTTCCAAACAAGTGAAGAGACTTGATCGAAGCACTGCAAACCAGCATCAAGGGATGAACCAAGAATGAAGAGTGTAGTGGTATATCGGTAGACCGGTTAAGCAAAAGGAAGATAGGTGTTTGCCTAAAATCTTAGAATGATAATCAGTTATTCAGTTACGGTGCCAAAAGGTGACTTGGTGAGCTTGTGTCTATGCCAAACTAGAGGTTGGTGAAGTCAACTTCAATCAACATGAAGTCAAGCCATGATTACTTGTGTATTTTCAGGTTCACATTTAAAAGACTAAACTTCACCCAGAAGTCACTATTTTTGGGGAATGCGGTGGTAGAATTAGTTGAGTAGTTAGAAGAATTGTTGTAGGGCATGCAGAGATAGAGTGCAAGATTGCAAATATGAAATCCTCTAAAATATATGATTTCTTTGATTGAGGAAACACCTGAAGGTGACGACAGAAAGTGTATAAAATATTTTTGAGTTCATTCAAAAATTCTTGATTGTACAATTTGCAAAGTGTAGATCTTGTGAAAGGAGATCCAAAGTGCAGAGTAGAGTGAGAGGAAGTGCTAAAATATTTAACAGAGTAGTGAGTGCATGAAGTAGGCTGGTAGTGTGTAGAGTCGAGGGTTAGAAGACTGGGAGAGTGTAGAGTCAAGGGTTAGAGGATTGGTAGAGTACTGAACCAAGGGTCAGAGGACCAAAAAAGTGTAGAGTCGAGGGTCAGAGGACTAGCAGAGTGTAGAGCTGAGGATTAGAGGACTGATAGAGTGTAGAGATGAAGGTATAAGTAGAAAACTGGTGTTGTGCAAAGTAGACATAACCCATGTAGATAAAGTATGACTTTCACTATGTTCTGATCAAGCTATTAGTATCTACTCCAGCATATCATATTTTTGTTGCATTCTAACCATTGCAACTCAAATCCATTAACTGGGTGGACTTTAACAGTTCCCTTTGTTAAATCCCTTAACTGGGTGACATCTTAATTGATGTTTCTAAGTCCTTTAACTAGGCTACCTTTAATAGGGTAAAGGCATTGATAGGCCTTACATAAAATCCCTTAACCAAGTGGCATGTAATAGTGTCTTTATAATCTCCTAACAGGTATGGCTCTTCACCAAGAATACTCTAGAAGGGTAAGCGCACCAAGTTGTGGTACCAAAAAGGTGCCACTTCTTACTTTTTCATAAAAATGTGTCATTGGCATGAAAAGGTCGTCCAAAAATACAGGTTGGATGCCCAAGGCAAATCCAACCCAAAGGGTTGGTATTCTCCCAAGCAAACCATTTGGTGAGTGCCAAATATGGTGCTCGTCAAATGGAAAATTTTGAATTTTCACATTTGGCGTGCGCCAAATTTGGCTCTCACCAAATGCAAAATTTGAATTTTCACATTTGGCACATGCCAAATTTGGCGCTCGCCAAATGTGAAAAGACATTTTTTTGCATTTGGCGAGAGCCAAATTTGGCATGCACCAAATGTTCTGCATTGTCCAATGTAAAGGTTTTGTGAGTGTTTAGATTTTTCAATCTTGACACATGTTAAATCCACCCCTAAAGGAGAATATATACATTAAATATGAAATTTAAGTATAGCTCTATAGGACTTATAATGTAGGTTCTAGTTTTTAGAGGATCATATAAAATTTTACACTTAGTCAAGTTTCAATAATCAACATGTCAAATTTCAATAATCAAGATGATTACATTAGCATTCTTTAGCTATATATCTCACTCTCTTTATCTTCCCCAAACTCTAGACCTATCTCTCTCCCTCTTTTGTCTCTCTCGCTTCTTTATCCTTGACTCTCTCCCTCTCTCTTCTCTCTCACTCCCTTGTTGTTTCTCTCCCCTCCCACTCCTTTCTCTTGGTCACTACCTATCCCTTTTATCCTCTCTCCCCATATCTAGGGTTGTCCCTTCCTCACTATTCACCTCACTGTCTCTCTCTCCCTATATTATTACCCACCTTTCTCTCCCCCTCTAGGTTTCTCACTTATCTAATTGTCCACCCTCTAGTTATCTCCCTCCCTCCCCACCTTTCTCTCCCTTCTCCTTACCTCTATCTATTTATGAACTCTCACCCTCTCTTATCTCTCTCTCTCTCCAAACCTTTCTATCTCCTCATTCTCTAGGTCTCATAGTCCCTCCATGTCTACCTCTCTATCCATCTCCTCTTACTCATCTCTTTGTTCTTCTATCTCTTCTATTCTCCCTCCCTCCCCTGTCCTAGTCTCTACCTTCCTTTCTTCCTCTCTCCCTCTCTATCTCCCTCTCCCACTCTCTTGTCTTCTCTCTTCCTCTCATATTCTCTATCTTCATTGTTTAGGTCATTACCTCTCCATCCCACCCTATTTCCCCTCTGTATGTTTCTCCCTCCCTTCCTCTCCACCTATCTACCTCTAAATATAGGTCGCGTTACCCACCTCTCTTTATCCCCCTCTATCTATCTCACTCCTATCTGGCCATCTAGGTCTCTCACCTATCTATATTCCCCCTCTATAGTTCTCTATGTCCCTCTCTACCTCTCTCTCCCTCCTCCTTAACCCTATCCCTTTATGAACTCCCTCCTTTTCTCTTCCTCCCCTAACCTCTTTATCTCCTCTTTCCATAGGTACCTCACTCTCTCCATGTCTACCTCTCCATCCATCCCCTCTTACTCCTCTCTTTTCTCTTCTATCTCTTCTATTCTCCCTCCCTACCTTCTCTAGGTCTCTCCCTTCATTTCTTCCCCTCTCCCTCTCTAACTCCCCATCCATACATACCCCCATATATATCTCACTCCCCCACTTTTTAATTCTCTCTTCCTCATTTATTCTCTCTCTACATTCTAGGTCATCAACTCTCTCTCACCTCTCTAGGTTTACCACTTCCTTCTTCTCCACCTATTTACCTTTGCATCACATCTCATTACTCACCTCTCTCTCCTCCCCTCTATCTATCTCATTCCTCTCTCTTGTCATCTAGGTCTCTCATCTCTCTTTCCCAATATAGTTCTCTCCCTCTCTCTTCCCCTATATCTCCCTCCCCATTTACCCCTATTTATTTTTGAACTCTCTCATCCTCTTCTCACTTTCCCCCACCTCTGCATCATCTCCTTCCCTATGTCTTGTAGTCCCTTCATGTCTACCTCTCCCTCAATCTCCTCATACTCTTCTCTCTCTTTATTCTTTCATCTCTCCTCTTATCCCTCCCTCCCATTTATAGGCATCTCTATTATTTTCTTCTCCTCTCCCTCTCCATCTCCCTCTCCCTCCTTATCCCATCTCTCTCTCCCTTCCCTACTAATTCTTATTCTCTCTTTATCGTCTACATCATCAGCTTTTCATCACACCCTCTCTAACCCTCTCTAGTTTTCTCCCTCATTCCCTCTCCACCTCTCTACATATCCATACTTATCTCATTACCAACCTCTCTCTACCCCCCTCCATCTATCTCAACCCTCTCTCTCTCTCACCCTACCTAGGTCTCTCATGCCTCTCTCCCCCTCTAGCTATCTTATATCTCTATATAACCCATCTAGGTATGTGCAGGAGCATGGTGGGCCATATAACCCTTTATAAAACCATTACTATCTATGTTAGGAAACCATATGACCTCTTAGGAAAACATATGGTGTCGTTAGGGGTCATATGGTGTCATTAGGGGTCATATGGTGTCCTAAGGGGTCATATGGTGTCACTACGGGTCATATGGTGTTCTATGACCCCATAGGATACCATATGATCTCTTAGAACACCATATGAGCCCTAATGAGACCATATGGTGTCCTAAGGGGTCATTTGGTGTTGTATGACCCCTATGGACATCAAATGACCCGTTAGGATACCATATGACCCCTAATGACACCATATGACCCCTAACCACACCATATAGTGTCCTAAGGGGTCATGTGGTATTCTATGACCCCTTATGACACCATATGCCCCATAATGACACCATATAATGTAATTAGGGGTCATATGGTGCCTAAGGGGTCACATGGTGTTGTTAGGGATCATATGATGTCCTAAGCGGTCATATGGTGCCCAAATGAGTCATAGAATACCATATGACCCCTTAAGACACCATATGATCCCTAACAACACCATATGACCCCTTAGGATACCATATGAACCCTAACGACACCATATTGTGTCTTGAGGGGTCATATGGTGTCACAAGTGGTCATGCAATGTACTAGGATGTTAAAAGGGGTCATATGGTGTCCTAGGGGGTCACAGAACACCATATGACCCCTCAAGACACTATTTGACCTCTTAAGACACCATATCATGTCGTTAGGGGTCATATGGTGTCGTTAGGGGTCACATGGTGTCCTAAGCGCTCATATGGTATTCTATGACCCATTAGAATGTCATATGACCCCTTAGGACACCTTATGACACTATATGGCGTCGTTAGGGGTCGTATGATGCCCTAAGGGTCATATGGTGTCATAAGGGATTATATGGTGTTCTTTGACTCCTTAGGACACCATATAACCCCTAAGACCACCATATGGTGTCCTAAGGGGTATATGGTGTCGTTATGAGTCATATGGTGTCACTAGGGGTCATATTATGTCCTAAGGGGTCATATGATGTTATATGACCCCTTAGGACACCATATGACCCCTAAAAACACCATATGGTGTCCTAAGGGGTCATATTATGTCCTTAGGGGTCATATGGTGTTCTATGACCCCTTGAGACACCATATGAACCCTTAGGATATGTCATATGGTGTCCTAAGGGGTCATATAGTGTCCTAAGGGGTCATATGGTATTTTATGACCCCTTAGGACACCATATAACCCCTAACATTACCATATGGTATCCGAAGGGGTCATATGATTTCCTAAGGGGTCATATGGTATTATATGACCCCTTTGGACACCATATGACCCCATACACAATATAATTCCTAACGCCACCATATAGTGCCCTAACAGGTCATATGGTGTTCTATGACCCCTTGGGACACTATATGACCCCTAATGACAACATATGGTGTCCTAAAAGGTCATATGGTGTTATATGACCCCTTAGGATGCCATATGAGCCCTCAAGACACCATATGACCCCATACAACACCATATGAGCCCTCATGACACCATATTGTGTCCAAAGGGGTCATATGGTGTCCTAAGGGGTCATAGAACACCATATGACTCCTTAGGACACTATATGACCCCTAATAATGTCAAATGCCCCTTAAGACACCATATGGTGTCATTAGGGGTCATATGGTGTCCTAAGGGGTCATAGAACACCATATGACTCTTTAGGACAACATATGACCCCTAACAACACCGTATGACCCCTTAGGCCACCATATACTATTCTTAGTGGTCATATGGTGTCCTAAGGGGTCAGATAGTGTCCTAAGGGGTCACAAAACATCATATAACCGCTTAGGACACCTTATGATACCTTAGGACACCATATGACCCTTAACGATACCATACGGTGTTGTTAGGGGTCGTATGGTGTACTAATGGGTCATAGAATACCATATGACCCCTTAGGACACCATATGCCCCTAACGACACCATATGATGATGTTAGGGGTCATAGGATACAATATGACTCCTTAGGACACCATGTGGTGTCCGATGGGGTCATATGGTGTTTTATAACCCCTTAGGGCACCATATCACCCCTAATAACACCAAATGGTGTCCTAAGGGGTCACCTGGTGTCCTATAGGGTCATATGGTGTTCTATGACCTCTTAGGACACCATATGACCCCTAACATCATCATATGGTGTGCTAAGGGGTCACATGGTGTCCTAAGGGATCATAGGACACCATATGACGCCTAACATCATCATATGGTGTTGATAGGGGCATACGGTGTCCTAAGGGGTCATATGGTATTCTATGACCCATTAGGACACCATACGACCCCTAACAACACCATATGGTGTTTTTAAAGGTCATATGGTGTCCTAAGGGATCATAAGGTGTCCTATGGGGTTATATGATGTTTTGTGACCCCTTAGGACACTATTTGACCCCTTAGGACACCATATGACCTTTAAGAACACTATATGGTGCCCTAAGGGGTCATATGGTGTTGTTAGGGGTCATATGGTGTCCCAAGGAGTCATATGGTGTTCTATGACCCCTTAGGACACCATATGACCCCTAACAAGACCATATGGTGTCTTAAGGGGTCATTTGACATTATTAGGGGTCATATAGTGTCCTAAGGAGTCATATGGTGTTCTATGACCCCTTAGGACACAATATAGTGTTGTGAGGGGTCATATGGTGTCGTATGGGGTCATATGATGTCTTGAGGGCTCATATGGCATCCCAAAGGGTCATAGAACACCATATGACCCCTTAGGACACCATATGTTGTCATTAAGGGTCATATGGTGTCCCAAGAGGTCATAGAACACCATATGACCTCTTAGGACACTATATGGTGGCATTAGGAATTATATGGTGTATGGAGTCATATGGTGTCCTAAGGGGTCATAGAATACCATATGACCACTTCTAACACCATATGACCCCTTAGGAAATCATATGACCCCTTAGGACATCATATGGTGATGTTAGGGGTTATATGGTGTCCTAAGGGGTCATAGAATACCATATGACCACTTAGGACACTATATGACCCCTTAGGACACCATATGACATATCGTAAGTGTTCATATGGTGTCTCAAGGGGTCATAAAACACCATATGACCTCTAAGGACACAATATGACCCCTTAGGACACCATATGGTGTTTTTAGGTGTCATATGGTGTCCTAAGGGGTCATAGAACATCATATGACCCCTTAGGACATAATATGGCCCCTAATGACACCATATGACTCATAACGACACCATATACCCCTTAGGACACCATATGGTGGTATTAGGGGTCATATGGTGTCCTAAGGGGTCATAGAACACCATATAATCCCTTATGACACCATATGACCCTTAGGACACCATATGACCCCTAACAACACCATATAGTGTCATATGGTGTCCTAAGGGGTCATACAACATCCTAATGGGTCATAGAATACCATATGACTGCTTAGGACACTATGTGACCCCTAACGACACCATATGACCCCTAACAACACCATATGGTGTCTTAAGAGGTCGTATGGTGTCCTTAGGGGTCATATGGTGTTTTGTGACCCCCTAGGACACCATATG
Organism: Cryptomeria japonica; assembly: GCF_030272615.1. Taxonomy (NCBI): domain Eukaryota; kingdom Viridiplantae; phylum Streptophyta; class Pinopsida; order Cupressales; family Cupressaceae; genus Cryptomeria; species Cryptomeria japonica. The sequence goes on from NC_081405.1 coordinate 574,834,603, forward strand.
ACCCCTTTTAACATCCTAGTACATGACATGACAACTTGTCACACCATATGACCCCTCAAGACACAATATGGTGTTGTTAGGGTTCACATGGTGTCCTAAGGGGTCATATGGTGTCGTTAGGGATCATATGGTGTCTTAAGGGGTCATATGGTATTCTATGACCCATTTGGGCACCATATGACCCCTCAGGACTGTTGGCATTATGTGAACCGGTATGAGGACATAATGATATTGTATGTTGTCATTGATCTCAATATGTGATATGAAGAGAGAACTGACATATGTGAAAACCGGTATATATGCCAAAGTAAAGTGGTATATTTGTTCAAGGTGAACTGACATGTCAAGGTGAACCGGCATGTAGTCATGGGAACCGGCACATGGAAGCATTGTATGACTACCGGTTGGTAGGTAGTTTCCACTTCAGGATTTCTGGTTAGAGTAGCTTAAGCCTATGTGACTCAATCGGTGATCTTTATGTGATGAAGTTAGCATGATAACAAAGAACAGATAGTGTTGCCACGTAAGCCTTGTGCGCATGAAGGATCTTTCATAAAGAAGAGTGTTCCTATCTACCTCTGGAATGTGCAAAATCTATAAATGGTGATAATGTGTGATGGGTTATCAGTCGGCATGAAATTGATTGAAAATGAATGATGGAGAATGTCTTGAGATTGGATCAAGACTGTTGCATTCAATACATTATGATCAACGGTTACGATTGAACTGTTTGAATTCCTTAACCTAACAGGTCTAGGGTTTATGGTTTACGCTGCCGACCTGTCTGTTGCCCTATAAGGTCGATGTTGTGATTCTTTCAGAGTTTGTTGGCAAAAGTTGTGTGTGTGTATCTAAGAGAAGAGATACATGATTCTTGCTAGACCAGAGGAGAGAAGTCATATCTGTAGAGTGTAAGTGCAGAAGGTGAAGAGGAGCTTAAGCGGATCTGCATTGGCATTTAGTGCTATTATTAGGTCATTGATATACCTGTTAATCTTTAACTACCTCAATAGTTATGAAATCCCCTAACAGGGTAGCCTTAACCAACTTGTTGAAAATCCTCTAACAGGGTAACTCGAAGCTACTGAGTCATTGATATCCTTTAGCTATTGAGTTCTTGAAATCCTCTAACAAGGTACCCTTAATAGGGTTTAACCCTTAATCGGGTATTGTAGCCATCCCTTAACTAGGTGATCCCTAACAAGATCGGTTCCTAACAAAACCTATTGTATCTGTCTTTAACTAGACAAGGCTCCTAATAGAGTGGACTTCCAAAGAGTTCAAAAACAAGCTTGTGGGTATTCATCCCCACCGTGGTTTTTCCCAATTGGGTTTCCATGTGAAAAATATGTGTGTCATGTGTGATGTTATACAAAGAAAATTTCAGTATATGGAAAGATAGAATGAAGATATACATCAGAAGCATGGGTGCTCAACACTGGAGCTATGTTGAGGTTCCCTATGTTGCCCCTATCGGTACTCTCACTGATGATCAAAAGAGAGAGATATAGGAGAATGGGCAAGTCATGGAATCCCTAATCAGTATTCTATTTGATATTGAGTTCATTGATGTCCAAGATAAGGTAAATCCCAAAGAGGTATGGGATGCTCTTGAAAATATCTATGGAGGTGATGAGCATGTGAAACAAGCTAAGGAAGAAATCCTTAGAGGAAAGTTTGAAGACATGTGAATGGTTGAAGGTGAAACCATTCAATAGTATAGTATTAGAATCAAAACTATTGTCGGAGATATAAAGAGTGCAGGTGGTAAAATGGAAGATTCCACTATGATAAGAAAACTCTTGAGATCCCTATTGTCGGTCTATGCAATAAGGGTTGCTGCTATTCAGGAGCTGAGATCAATAGACAAGACTAAGGTATCCTTGGACTCCATCATAGCAAAGTTGACAGCCTATGAGCTAAATATTTTTGATGGCAGTGTTCAAAAGACTGAATCAACATTTAGAGCTTCTGTTGTACCATCCGAGAAAGGAAAAGAAGAAAGCACTAGTGGTGAACCAAGACAGAGCACAGTAATGGATGATGAGGAGTTTCTGATGGAATTTGAAGCTCTTCTTGCCAGGAAATTTCCAAAAAGAACTGGTAAATACAGAGGTAAGCTCCATTTGAAATGTTTTTCATGTAACCGGATAGGACATATTGCTATGAACTGTCCTAATATTGACAACAAGGATAAATTGGAAAGATTCAGAAATTGAAAGGAGGAAACTGGAGAAACAGTTTTGTTGCAGTTGATGAAGGTGTCACAGATGAGGACTTAGAAGATGAAGAGAATGAAGACATTGTGTTTGTTTCTATAAAGGAATATGTGTCAGACAAGAATGCTCTTGTCTCCCACTTTGATAATTCCAATGAGTGGATTATTGACAGTGGTTGCTCACACAATATGACTGGTGACCAGAGCAAGTTTCTATCCTTGGAAGAGTATGATGTTGGTGTGGTTTGTTTTGGAAATGATGCACCATGTATGGTTAAAGGAAAAGGGTCCATCTCTCTAAATGGAAAGAGTAGTGCTAACAAAATGTATTGGGTTGATGGTCTTAGCCACAACCTTCTGAGTGTTGCCTAGCTAAATGATAGTGGCCTCACTCTGGAATTCAAGAATGGAATCTGCAGAATCAAAGGAAAAGATGGTGAATTGGTGGCCACTAGCATGCAGACCAAAGGTAACCTATTTCATCTGAATGCAAATATAAGTACATGTCTTATGGCTAAGTTTGATGATAGCTTGATATGGCATAGGAGACTCTGCCATGTAAACTTTGATAACATTGTGAAGGCTAGTAAGATCAAGGCAATTAGAGGGTTTCCGGTGCTAAGCAAACTGGATAATACCTTGTGCAGAGAGTGTCAATTGGGGAAAATGTATTCCTCAACCTTTAAAGGTAAATATTTCACTGCTGACAACTTGTTTGATCTTGTGCATACTGATTTGTGTCATCCTATGAAAACTAGAAGTGTGTAGGGTGATAGGTACTTCATGATTCTCACTGATGACTGCTCAAGAATGATGTGGGTCACCTTTTTGAAAGACAAGTCTGAAGCCTTTGTGAAGTTCAAAGCTTTCAAAGAATTAGTGGAGAAGGAAAGCGGTAAAAGGATCAAGTGTCTTAGAACTGATCAAGGAAGGGAATTCACTTCCGGTGAATTCAACAAGTATTGTGAAGAATTTGGCATTAAGAGGCAACTGTCTGCCCCCTAGACTCCACAGCAGAATGGCCTAGCAGAGAGGAATAACTGGACTGTGGTTGAAGCAGCTAGAACCATGTTGATTCAAGGAAAAGTAGCTCACACCTTTTGGAGAGAAGCGGTAAGCACTGCAATCTACACAATGAACTGGGTACTCATGAAGAAAGGTAAGGATAAAACTCCTTATGGGTATTGGGCCGGTAAGACACCTGTAGTTAGCTACTTTAGGGTATTTGGTAGCAAATGTTACATCACGAGGAGTGAACATTAGGGCAAGTTTGAAGCTAAATATGATGAGGGAATATTCTTAGGATATTCCACCAAGAGTAAAGCTCTCAAGTGTTTCAACAATAGGACTCAAAGAATTATGGAGAGTATCAATGTGAGAGTTGATGAAACCTCAGAGAAACCGGAAGAAATAGGTAGTGAGAAAGTTGTAAATGAACCAGTTGCAACCTTCTGGGAACCGATTGTCAGTCAACCAAGTACTAGTAACAATATTCCTGAACTGGTGAATGTTGATACTGATGAAGATGAGGATGAAGAGGAAAAGCAAGAAGAACTAGTCAAGACTATTCCTTGGTATGTCAAGCTAAATCATGATCCTAAGCAGATCATAGAAGATAAGGATGTAGGAATCCTTACAAGAAGAATGATCAGAGAAAACTCATGTTTGATCTCTAAGTTTGAGCCTAAGTCATTCAGAGAGGCTCATAAAGATGAAGATTGGATCAAGGCAATGGAAGAGGAACTTGACCAGATAGAGAAAAATGGTACATGGTCCTTGGTACCCAGACCGGAACATAAAAATGTCATTGGCAACAAATGGGTGTTCAAAAACAAGCTAAATGAGGATGGCACAGTGATCAGGAACAAAGCCAGATTGGTGTGCAAAGGATATGCTCAAGAAGAAGGACAATACTATGGAGAAACCTTTGCTCCTATAGCCAGATTGGAAGGAGTTCGTATGCTTCTTGCATATGTAGCTTTTAAAGAATTCAAGGTATATCAAATGGATGTAAAATCTACATTCCTAAATGGTGTACTTGAAGAGGAGGTGTATATAGAGCAACCAGATGGGTTTTCCCTATTTGAAGACAGTGATATGGTATGGAGGCTACATAAAGCCTTATATGGTCTAAAGCAGGCACCTAGATCATGGTATGAATGTCTACATTCCCATTTTGTGAAGATTGGATTTGAGAGAACAAGTGAAGATAGCAATATATACTTGAAATCTAAGGGAGATCAAATCCTGATCTGTGAAGTTTTTGTTGATGACATTATCTTTGGTGGAGATGACAAGATGAGTCATGAGTTTGCTGATGAGATGAAGGAAGAGTTTGAGATGTCACTCATAGGGGATATTAAGTTCTTCATTGGACTGCAGATCTAGTAGATGAAAGATGAAATCTTTATCACTCAGTCCAAATATGTCAAAGAGGTGTTGAAGACCTTTGTCATGGAAGATAGCAAACCGGTTGGTACACTGATGGTGACTGGTTGCAAATTTTCAAAAGAGGATGATTCCGCATTGGTTGATGAGAAGGAGTACCAATCAATGATTGGTAAGTTGCATTATGTAGTGCATAGAAGACCAGATACTGCACATGCAGTTGGCATTACTACAAGGTTCCAGAAAAATCCAAGAGAATCTCACTTGGTTGTAGTCAAGTGGATTCTTAGGTATCTGAAGGGAATAGTTGACTATGGATTGTGGTACCCATACAACAATGATTTCAACCTGAAAGTATTCACAGATGTTGATTGGGCAGGTAATGTGGATGATTGGAAAAGCACAACCAGTGGTGGATTCTTTATCGGTGGTAGATTGGTCTCATGGATGAGTAAGAAGCAGAGCTGTATCTCTCAGTCTACACCAAAAGCAGAGTATGTTGCAGCTTTCATGAACTGCACTCAGATAATCTAGATGAAGCATGTATTAGATGGCTTCAAAATCCCTGTATATGAACGAGCAAGTATATTCTATAATAACACAAGTGCTATCAATATTTCAAAAAATCCGGTTTTACAATCTAGAACCAAGCATTTTGAGCTTAAGTATCATTTCTTGAGGGAAAAGGTTCAGAATAAAGAGATTGCATTGGAACATGTTTCTAGTAAGGAGCAGTTAGTAGACATATTCACCAAGCCTCTCCCAAAGACCACATTTGTATATTTAAGAGGTGAATTGGGGGTACTGCCCCTTCAGGAGATAAATTAAAAGTATTTGTTCCACATCAGTCAGGTATTGCATAGTCATTTTTTTTTTATTGATGTGTTGAAGGATGCTACTCTTCACAAGAGTAGCATAATGGAATAGGGATGTTTGTGCCTCCATAGTGGCATTGTTGTCAAAGGGGGAGAAGAAATGTAGCATAGAAGATATCTCCAGAAATTGGGGAGAAGACGAGTTTACAGAAAGATATCTTTGTATATTGCCATCAATGCCAAAGGGGGAGATTGTTGGCATTATGTGAACTGGTATGAGGACATAATGATATTGTATGTTGTCATTGATGTCAATATGTGATATGAAGAGAGAACCAGCATATGTGAGAACCGGTATATATGCCAAAGTAAAGTGGTATATTTGTTCAAGGTGAACCGGCATGTCAAGGTGAACCGGCATGTAGTCATGGGAACCGACACATGGAAGCATTGCATGACTACCGGTTGGTAGGTAGTTTCCACTTCAGGATTTCCGGTTGGAGTATCTTAAGCCTGTGTGACTCAATTGATGATCTTTATGTGATGAATTTATCATGATAACGAAGAACAGATAGTGTTGCCACATAAGCCTTGTGCACGCGAAGGATTTTTCATAAAGAAGAGTGTTCCTATCTACCTTGGGAATGTGTGGTCTGTAAACTGTGATAACGTGTGATGGGTTATTAGCCGCCATGAAATTGGTGGAAAATGAACGATGGAGATTATCTTGAGTTTGGATCAAGACTATTGCATTAAATATAGTATGATCAACGGTCAGGATTGAACCATTTGAATTCCGTAACCTAACAGGTCTAGGGTTTAGGGTTTATGCTACCGACCTATCTATTGTCCTATAAGGTCAATGTTGTGATTCTTTTAGAGTTTGTTGGCAAAATTTGTGTGTGTATCTATGAGAAGAGATACGTGATTCTTTCCAGACCAGAGGAGAGAAGCCATATCTGTAGAGTGTAAGTGTAGAAGGTGAAGAGGAGCTTAAGTGGATCTGCATTGGCATTGAGTGCTATTATCAAATCATTGATATACCTGTTGATCTTTAACTACTTCAATAGTTTTGAAATCCCCTAATTGGGTAGCCTTAATTAGCTTGTTGAAAATCTGCTAATAGGGTAACTCGAAGCTACTAAGTCATTGATATCCTTTAGCTATTAAGTTCTCGAAATCGTCTAACAAGGTACCCTTAACTGGGTATTGTAGCCATCCCTTAACTGGGTGATCCTTAACAAGATCAGTTCCTAACAGAACCTATTGTATCTATCTTTAACTGATCAAGGCTCCTAACAGAGCTTACTTCCAAAGAGTTTAAAAACAAGCTTGTGGGTATTCATCCCCACTTCGGTTTTTCCCAGTTGGGTTTCCACGTGAAAAATATGTGTGTCATGTGTGATGTTATGATTTTTTTCTGATTAAGTGGTGATGCATGTTGATCTTGTTGTAATATGTACATCTTTGATGGTAGATTGCCTGTTCATGCATTAGAGTGAAATGAGAATGAAAAGTTGGATTATATGAGAAGATAAGTGTCCACCGGTCTTTGCTCATCTTAGTTACACTGGGTTTTGCCAGTTGAACTTTGTTGAAGGACCGGCGTTGTTGTTTGTCTATCAGTGCATAAGTGTTAGTTGACAAACTAGTTTAAGGTTGAGTTTTTGCCTGTACTGATTCACCCCCCCTCTCAATACCAGTTTGGTACTATTCGTTCATCATTAAGTTATCAAGGACATAATATGACCCCTAATGACACCATGTGACCCCTTAGGCACATGGTGTTCTATGACCCCTTGAGACACCATATAAACCCTTAGAATATGTCATATGGTGTCCTAAGGGGTCATATAGTGTCCTAAGGGGTCATATGGTATTCTATGACCCCTTACGACACCATATAACCCCTAACATCACCATATGGTGTCATAAGGGGTCATATGATTTCCTAAGGGGTCATATGGTGTCAAAAGGGGTCATATGGTATTCTATGACCCCTTAGGACACCATATGACCCCATACACAATATAATTCCTAACACCACCATAAAGTGTCCTAAGAGGTCATATGGTGTTCTATGACCCCTTGGGACACCATATGACCTCTAATGATAACATATGGTGTCCTAAGGGGTCATATGGTGTTCTATGACCCCTTGGGATGCCATATGAGCCCTTAGGAAACCATATGACCCCATACGACACCATATGACCCCTCACGACACCATATTGTGTCCTATAGGGTCATATGGTGTCCTAAGGGGTCATAGAACACCATATGACTCCTCTGGACACTATATGACCCCTAATAATGTCAAATGACCCCTTAAGACACAATATGGTGTCGTTAGGGGCATATGGTGTCCTAAGAGGTCATATGGTATTCTATGACCCATTAGGACACCATATGACCCCTAACAACACTGTATGACCCCTTAGGACACCATACAGTGTTCTTAGAGGTCATATGGTGTCCTAAGGGGTCAGATAGTGTCCTAAGGGGTAACAAAACATCATATAACCCCCTAGGACACCTTATGATCCCTTAGGACACCATATGACCCTTAATGACACCATATGGTGTTGTTAGGGGTCATATGGTGTCCTAATGGGTCATAGAATACCATATGACCCCTTAGGACACCATATGCCCCTAATGACACCATATGATGATGTTAGGGGCCATATGGTGTCCTATGATCGCTTAGGACACCATGTGACCCCTTAGGACACATATGATGATGTTAGGGGTCATATGGTGTCTTAAGGGGTCATAGAACACCATATGACCCTATAGGACACCATCTGACCCCTTAGGACACTATTTGTTGTTGCTAGGGGTCATATGGCACCCTAAGGGGTTATAAAATACCATATGACACCATGGGACACCATATAACCTTTAACGACACCATACGACCCCTTAGGACACTGTATGGTGTCATTAGAGGTCATATGGTGTCATGTGGGGTCATTTCATGTCGTAAGGGGTCATAGAACACCATATGACCCCTTAGGACATCATATGACCCCTTAGGAAACCATATGACCCCTTTAGACACCATATGGTGTAGTTAGGGGTCATATGGTGTTCTAAGGGATCATAAAACACCATATGACTCTCTCATATATATTCCTTACTCTCTTATTGTCTCTCTCAATTCTCAAGGTCACCATGAACCCTTAGGACACCATATGACCCCTTAGGGATTGTTAGGGATCATATTGTGTCCTAAGGGGTCATAGGGTATCATATGACCCCTTAGGACACCATATGATCCCATAGGACATCATATGGTGTCTTTATGGGTCATATGGTGTCCTAAGGAGTGATATGGTGTCAGATGAAGGATACCATATGGTGTCCTTTATCAGTCGTATGGTGTGCTAAGGGGTTATATGGTGTTGTATGACCCCATAGGACACCATATTCTGTTGTTATGGGCTATATAGTGTTTTAAGGGGTCATATGGTGTCCTATGACCCCCTAAGGGGTCGTTAGAGGTCATATTGTGTCCTATGACCCTTTAGGACACCATATGACCCCTTAGGATATAATATGATACCGTTATGAGTCGTATGGTGTCCTGAGGGGTCATATGGTGTCCGATGACCCCTTAGGATACAATATGGCGTCTTTATGGGTCATATGATTTCCTAAGGGGTCATATGGTGTAGGACACCATATGAGCCCTCATATGGTGTTGTTATGGGTTGTATGGTATCCTAAAGGGTCATATGGTGTCCTATTACCCCTTAGGACACCATAAGGTGTCATTATGGGTCATATGGTGTGCTAAGGGGTCATATGGTGTCATATGACCCATTAGGACACTATATGACCCCTTAGGACACCATATAGTGTCATTATAGGTCATATAGTTTTCTAAGGGGTCATATGGTGTCATATAACCCCCTAAGGTGTTGTTAGGGGTCATATTGTGTCCTAAGGAGTCATATTGTATCCTATGACCCCTTATGACACAATATGGTGTTGTTATGCATCGTATTGTGTCCTAAGGGGTCATATGGTGCCCTATGACCCCATAGGACACTATATGACCCCTTAGGTGTCATTAGGGATCATATTGTGTAATAATTGATCATATGGTATCCTATGACCCCTTAAGACACCATATGGTGTTGTTATGGGTTGTATGGTGTCCTAAGGGGTCATATGATGTCTTATGATCCCTTAGGACACCATGTGACCCCTTAGGATACCATATAGTGTTGTTCTAGGTTATATGGTGTCCTTAGGGGTCATATAGTGTTCTATGACCCCTTAGCACACCATATAACCCCTTACATGTTGTTAGAGTTCATATTGTGTCCTAAGGGGTCATACGGTGTCCTATGACCCCTTAGGACACCATATGATCCCTTAGGAATTGTTAGGGGTCATATTGTGTTCTAAAGGGTCATATGGTGTCCTATGACCCCTTAGGACACCATATGACCCCTTAGCACACCATATAGTGTCAATATGGGTCATATGGTGTCTGCAGGGATCATCTGGTGTCCTGTGACCCCTTAGGACACCATATGGTGTTATTATGGGTCATATGGTGTCCTAAGGGGTCATGTGGTGTCCTATGACACCTTAGGACACCATATGGTATCGTTATGGGTTGTATGGTGTCCTAAGAGGTCATATGGTGTCCTATGACCCCTTAGGACACCATATGACCCCTTAGATGTTGTTAAGGGTCATATTATGTCCTAAGGGTTCATATGGTGTCATATGACCCCTTAGGACAAAATATGACCCCTTAGGTGTCATTAGGGGTCATATTGTATCCTAAGGGGTCATATGATGTCCTATGATCATTTAGGACACCATATGACCCCTGAGGACATCATATGGTGTCGTTATGGGTTGTATTGTGTCCTAAGGTGTCATATGGTGTCTTATGACCCCTTAGGGCACCACTTGGTGTTGTTGTGGGTCATACGTTAAGGAGGAGGGGAAGAGAGATAGAGAGGGAGAGAGAGAAATATAGAGGGGACATATAGATAGGCAAGAGACCTAGATTTCAAGAGAGGAGTGAGATAGATAGAGGGGGATAAAGAGAGATCGGTAATGAGACCTATATGCAAAGGTAGATAGGTGGAGAGGAAGGGAGGGAGAAACCTAGAGAGGGGAGAGAGGGTGGGTTGGAGAGTTAATGAACTAGACAATGAAGAGAGATAATAAGAGAGATAGAGAGATAATGAGAGAGTGGGGGAAGGATATATAAATGGAGAGGGGAAGAAAGGAAGGGAGAGATCTAGAGAGGGAAGGGAGAGAGAAGAGAAGAGATAGAAGAAAAAAGAGATTAGTAAGAGGGGATGGATGGAGAGGTAGAAATGGAGGGAGCGAGATACCTAGAGAATGAGGTGATGGATCTAGGTTTGTAGAGAGAGACGAGAAGGAGAGTGTTCATAAATAGATATGGGCAAGGGAAAGGGGAGAAAGGTGGAGAGGGAGGGAGATAACTAGAGGGTGGACAATTAGATAAGTGAGAAACCTAGAGGGGGAGAGAGAGGTAGGTAATAATATCGGAAGGGAGAGGTAGTGAGGTGAATAGGGAGGGAAGGAGAGCCCTAGATATGGGGAGAGAGAGGATAGAAGGGATCGATAGTGAACAAGAGAAACGAGTGGGAGGTGAGAGAAATAATAAGAGAGTGAGAGAGAAGAGAGAGGAAGGTAGTCAAGGATATAAATTAGTGTACAAGGAAGGGATGAAAGGTAGAGAGGGTAGGATATACCTAGAGAGGGGAGAAATAAGTGAGAGAGACATGAGATGGAGAGAGATAGGTGTAGAGTTTAGGGAAGATAAAGATAGTGAGATATGGATCTAAAGAGTGCTAATAGGAGAATGCTGATTATTGAAATTTGACTAAGTATGAAAGTCAATATGATCCTCTAAAAACAAGAATCTACATTATAACTTCTATAGAGTTGAAACCACTCTCAAACATCCTACCAATATATACATGAAATATAACTTAAAGTGACTTATACTTAAATATTTTATTTCATGTATATATTTTCATCACAAACCCTTCAAATTCAACAATGCAAGACATTTGGCGCGTGCCAAATTTGCCACTTGCCAAATGAAAAAAGTTGACTTTTCTCATTTGGCGCATGCCAAATTTGGTGCGTGCCAAATGGGAAAAGTCAGTTTTTTTCATTTGGCGAGCGCCAAATAGGGTGAGCGCCATATTTGGCACTCACCAAATGGTCTACATTAAGAACTTCCAACCCTTTCGGTTGGATTGTACTTGGGCATCCAACCCAAAGGGTTGGACGACCATTTCAGGCCTGAGACGTATTTTTAATAGAGGACTAGAAAATTTTCACATATTTTGGCCGTGCTCTCCATAAGGTTTGCACATGTTTCAATAAAACTGAAATAAGATACCATAGAGACCTTGATCTCTCTCTTAGCTATCCAAGCATGTAATTATTTTCACATTTTGATTTCGTTAAGGCTTTCATCTATAATTTCTTTTGTTAATGTGTTTGTTTTTGGTCAAAAACCAACATGCACTATTTTGGGTATAGTTTTTTACAAGTTCATCAAATTTTGAAGAAACTTACATTTTTAAAAACTAGACTCCATTCTACATAATTTAAAAAAAAAAGTTTTCATTTTTGATTAGTTATCAATGATTTTAGGGGGGAGCATGCTCAAATTTCTATTTTTCAGGATGTGTCCACTTCAAAAATTAGTAAAAAGTAATATACTCATTAAAAAATTAGCTGAAAAATCTCATATAAACTACAAGGTGTTAGCTAATTTCTCACTGAAGCGATTTTAAAAATTCAAAAAAAAAGTTAACATTTTAGGGGGGCCACAACAGACGCTATGTTATGTTTTTTGCATAAAAATAGGACTACTTTTTATGGCCCCCTTTTTGAAGCCCTTAATCTCCACCATTTTCAAAAAAAATTAGTAGTTTAGAAAGTAGACTCAAAGCACTCTGACTCTTGTTCTTGTTGCATCTTCAAATTTGGAGTCTAACTATCTTCAATTTGTCATTGAAGTTCAAACTTTGTTGATTTCATAAAAAAGTGGCATCTTAAGACCCCCTTTTGGTACCACAACTTGGTGCACATACCCAGAAGAGTACAAATTTTGTGAGTTCCTACTCACACAGTGATTTTCTCCCATTTGAGTTTCCACGAATAAATCTTGGTGTCACTGTGTATATTTTCATGCATATTCTTCTACAACAATTGTTTGTATTGATGAATATTAAGTGAGTGGAGACTTGAACTAAAAGTTTTAATTGTGTAAAACTAGTAAAGTGTTGATTCACTCCTCCCCTCTCAGCACCGGTTGGGACTAATAGTCCCATATCAGTGTGACCACTAGGATGCGGAGTGAAACTCTATCCTGATGTGATAGGTCTGGTAACACCAGTTGATGCCCATGTACCTGGGTCCCCACCTAGGGGATCTCTTTGAAGTGGCCCTATCACTCCGCAGCTGACAGACTGGCTTTGTCCTAATCTCCTACTCAACTGTAAAATCCTGGAGCCCTTCGATCAAGAGGAACAACATTATAGTATAAGGTCATGTAATACTCAGCCTCCCAGACCACCTGATGTATCATCTTCAAGGAAGCCTTCCCTGATCTAGACTCTTCTAACATCTATACTTGTGCCTCGGCGTGCCAACCCCTATCTCTAGCTACATCTCTCTCTACCATAAGAGTGGTCATTTGAGCCTCTACCTTTTAAATCTAAGCCTGAGCCTATGTCTATACTTGGGACATTTGCGCCTCTGCCTGTACCCATAATTGTGTCATCTAGACCTCTAGCTGGGCTGTCTGAGAGTCCCTCTTTGCTAGCCGACTCTCTAGTTGTTGAACCTGACCTTGCAAGTCAATAATTTGAACATGTTGCTGATGAGATGACATCTTAATGAGGATGCCTCTACCTGTGTTTGCTCAACCTGTGGTACTCCTATAGGTACCTGATCAACCTGGGTAACCTCCTTCTCTAGGACGTGTTGCCCCTTATCTTCTCCGTCTGACCACCTGGGTCATCCAATCCATAGGTACCTCTCTAGTAGATCTAGAATTGTTGGCTCTTGGCTTTCTTGTCGAGACCCTTGCTACTACTCTATCATCTCCCCCATCATCATCTACTCCATCGGCATCTCCACCATCATAATCTCCTGCATTTCCTCTATATCCATCTTTATCATCCTCTCTATCTATGCCATCATCTCCATCCCCCCCTCGTCTCCCCCCACCATCCCTCAGCCATCTTGGAGATCTACGTTTTGGCCCCTTATCATCCTCATCAAACATTTGCTCTGGCTGATCAGGACATGTGAACCAAGGAATCCTGTGTGTAGTAAAAATATGGTATACTCGACTATCATCTCGGTATCTATCATACCTAGTATATAATCCCAATCCAATAGTCCTAATGATAGGTAATCTACACACACTTTCTCGTATGGAATAGTTGGCCCCCAAGTCGAAACATCTAGTCTCCTATGTGCATAATGGGCTATACCCTATGGGATCCCCTATATCTTGCCATACTATCTCAACATCCTCATGCAAATAAATCGCTCAATAACATAGGGTGTAGATTTGATCACGTACCAATTCAAAAATGCATAAGGCATCTACACTAAATCCTTGGGCCAGATCTCACAATCTCTATATGGTCTCCATATCACTATATCTGTATCATCTAGTACTTGTCGCCAATACTCCAATTTTCCTAGCTTTCAGTAGACAATGATACCTGAATATCCATGAGTATAACATCTACCTGCAGGTCTATTTCTATTAGCCAATGGTCATGTGATCGGTAGATGCTCCTAGGCCCATATCAGGAGAACTCTCACCCTTGTTGATAATTCAGCTGATCCCTGATACACTACTCGATGCAAGTCATAATACAGGTAAGCTAGAATGCATGATCCTCATGCAAATGAAGTCCCCTGTTTCACCAGATGCTCAAGAAGATGACCGCATCTAGTGGACAATCCTTTTTACCTATGATCAAGACAAAGGAAACCCCCTACGAATCCGATGAGCACAATGGGTACTATGGGGTACCCTATATCGAGCATCTCCTGCCATGCAATGTCATATCCACCAATCTCATCATCATAGAATACTCTACAAAGTGCATATGTCCTACCTTGCTCACTAAGATCATAATACACAAGCTTGCCCATCATGAGGATGCACAGTATCCAATATACGTTCTTAGGTGTCACTATCATCTCTCTAGTTAGTAGGTGGAAAGTATTATGCTCATTATGCCAATGCTCTGCTAATGTTGTTAATAATCCCCAATTAATCAAAGGTCAAGGCATATCTACAAGGGAAGATAAACCACACCTATTGATGTGGTCTCACTCTTCCTGGTTAAGGTGGGGTATCAACATCCATGTCTTCACGAAGCGCTCCCAAGACTTGAGAACAGTAAAGTTCTCTTGCAATCATATTATATCATTTTATTAGTATCTCAATTTCTCTATCTATCAAATCAATCTATCTGGCTCACTTGAGACTTCTATCAAATCTCGTTGACCCCTATCAGTGACGCTCATCTATCATGAGGTCGTTATCAATCCTATCTCATCTAGCATTCAAATAAAGATAATCGAAACCAATCATCAAATTTCATCAATCAGGACTATCTAATTTTATCAATTGGATACCAAATCAAATCTATCTTACCCTATCAAAATAAAAATAAAAAATCAAATCGAATTGGCAACATTTCATCACCTTTATCAAAAATTGTGATGTTTAGGGGGTAGAGGAGCAAGAATTTTTTTTTATCAAAATCATCGCAAATCCAAAATCAATTCAAATTCATAAAAATTGAAAATCAAATAATCACATCATATCATAAAATCAAAAAATTTATCAAGTCATTCACAATCCAAAATCAAAAATCGCAAATCAATCATCAAAAATCAAAAAATTTATCAAAAAAAATTAATTTTTTTTAAAACAATTTATTTTAAAAAAATAAAAAATAAAAATTGGAAAAAAAAATGAAAAATAATGATAGCGCCACGGTGGTGCTGACAGCGCCTCCCGTTGTGCCTCCCGCAATGGCGCCACTTCCCCCCTCTAACGCAACCAAAATAAATTTAAAAAAAAAAATTAAAAACTGCCAAAACCCAATTTTTAATACACAAAACCCATCTCAAAAATGTATTTTTTCAACACCCACATGACGAAAATGCTAAAAAATGAACTTTTTTTAAAAATTGGCTAAATTTTTCAAAAATCAACTGAAATTTAACAAAATTGGGTTTTTTTGGAACAACGTACCGATGGACCATAGACTGCAGGATACTCATGTTGTCAAACTCGCTGGAACTTATGCTAGTGGTACAGGATTGCAATTTCTTCCTCCAGAGAAAATTTTCAAACAACTCAAATGCACAAATGAAGAGTGGTAAAAGGAATTTCACTTTCTTAAACTCAAAGTGGGGCATTTAAGTGGGGGTTTATTTCCACTTATTTTTAATCACCTAATCAACTAATCAGCCTGGCAGGGAAGCGTTTTCAAATTTCTTATCCTAAAATGAATCCGATCAACTCTAAAAATATCTTAAAATCGTAAACTCATTAAAAATCATAAAAATCCTTAAATTTCAAAAAAATAAATCACAAAAAATTAAAAATAAAAATAAAAAATATCTGATTCATCTCTGGAGGGGCATCTTCGCACTGTAATCTATCAATAAGTGTTTGGGGCATCATATCAAGATTTTTCATCTCAAAAATCAAAACTACATCAAATCTGCATCATATAAAGATTTATCATCTCAAAAATCGAAACTGCATCAAATCTACATCATATAGAGATTTATCATCTAGAATTGAATCTGTATCATATCGGAATCAAACCCACATCGAAATCAAGATCAAATCTGCATCCTATCGGGATCAATATCAACAGTATAATAAATCAAGTTTTCTTTGAACCAATGCATCATCACACATCGCTTCAAAGAGGGGCAAAATGTATACACCTAAAAATGGTCTGAAGATAATTAATTAAATACGTCGTTATTTAATTAATCCCCCTTCCCAATTAATTGAATTCACAAGAAATTTTGATTAATTTCCCTATTCATCTACTAGTAAATAAATCTACATGATTTATTTATATATTTCATTTCATATGCCGTTTTGATTAGTTAATCTAAATTAATTAATCCTCCCCCATTTAAAATCATTCTTATAATCTCACAATTAGTTAAAACAAATGAAATCATGATTTGTTGAGATTAATTATCTTTTTCAATTATTTGAATTTCTAAATTCAAATTGAGCACATGGCTCCTAACTTCTAACCACATATCCTAACCAGTCCCTAACCTAACTCATTCTATCGAATCCTAGGTTTAACTAACTCTATCCTATCTTGCACATCCTAACCTCTTTTATCCTAACCTCTTATGGGTTGGATATTCTCCCCTTGAGACACATGACACTTTTACCACATGTCTCCTCCCTTGGACACTTGCTCTCTCATGAGCAAGGTTCCTTGACACTTGTCACCACAGAGATGACAAGTGTCCCTTCCTCCAACCTCTTCTCCAACTTCTCCAATCTTAGCCCTTGATATCTTTAGATCAAATCTAGATCGTTGATTCCTGCCACCTGAGCTTTGGCCTTGGAATTCCTATAAATACCCTTCATTTTGGAGTAATAAAGATCCCCGACATCCTAGATTTTAGCATCATTACTATATGTATTTTTATTTCAATAATCTAGTATAATAATTATTTTTGATTAATCACGCATACAATCATGCATCTCATATCATTTGCACAATCAATCATGAAACAACTACTCAACTCTTGAGTTGCCACTCTAGAGGTCATTGTTATGCTGAGAGCCAACAAATCTAACACCTTCAAGGTCCTCAAGAATAGAGGAAGATGGGACATCTCAAAGGAGATTTTGGTTTGTTTTTGTTTAGCTTTCAATTTGCTTCATAATTTTATTATATTATCTCATCTATTGTGTATGCTTATTTCCATTTACCACATTTTTAGCATCACAATGATAACCATCAAACTTAAAATTTCAAATTGAATTGTGATTATATTTGATCAAATTATCTAAAATTACCAATAATATATCTATGCATGTCCCAATTTAATTAGAAAATATAATTTAAAGTTCAACTTAATTAGTTAATAATATAGTTTTAAAGCAATTACCATTAATTGAATAGTATAACTAATAACTAACTAATGTTTAGTCAATGAAAAAAAAAAAATTTAAGAAAAAATAATTACCTCTATACAAAGTTATTAGTAATCTCATTTCAATTAGAAGTAAATGGTGAAAGTTTAGTTAGAGATAGGGTTGGGGTTCAATTTTGTGAGATATGGTTATAGTTTGATTTAGTCTAGGATATATCTTCATTTTGTTTATGGATAGGATTCAATTTAGTTTAGAGTTAGAGTTTAATTTGGTTTAGTGTTAAGATTAGGAATATAATTTTGTTAAATATTTGGGTTGAATTTAACATAGGGTTAGGGTTGATTTCGATATAGGTTTATGATTTAATTTAACTTAAGGTTTGATTAGGTTTATTGTCAACATTCAATTTTATTTAATGTTTGAGTTAAATTTGTTTAGAGTTATGGTTTGACATTGTCATGAGTGTGAAGTAGAATACCTATAGCTGCAACACAAACACTCAATAGATCATTACAAGCATGGTTAGAAAATTGAAATCAAATGAAATATGAACCATGGTAAAGCAACATATCACCTCCTAAGAGATGCGAGTGTGGATTTTCTCTCAGATCTAGATGAGCAATCCCAATGACTTGACTACACCAAGATGGAGGATTTAAAATGATATGATGTGCAACCTAGATGAAAGTATGATTATTCTATATTGATCCAAAAAGCTAATTATGCTAATGACATGCATGATTATGCTAAATGATGATGCAATTAAGCTAGATGAGAGATTGATTATGATATATGATTAAACAATTATGCTTGAAGATGTTCTAATTAAGCTAGATCTAAGATGAAATAAATGATAAAAAAGGCTAAACTAGAATGCAAGAAATGATATGCCTATTGTTGTGCCTATGAAGTGTACCTATACCTGTAGATGTAACACAAAAAACTCAATAAATCATTACAAGCAATGGTTATAAAATTAATCAATGAAAGATAAACTATAGCTAATCGATCTATTGCCTCCTAGTAAATGCGAGTATGAATTTTGCTCTCAGATCTGGTTATGCAGATTCTAGTGACTTGACTACACTTAAATGGAGGATTTAAATGATGAAGATGCATAGGCTAGCAATGATATCATTATTAAGCTAAATGATTTCATGATTATTCTAGAAAATAGGCTA
The DNA here is from genome assembly GCF_030272615.1 of Cryptomeria japonica. Lineage (NCBI taxonomy): Eukaryota > Viridiplantae > Streptophyta > Pinopsida > Cupressales > Cupressaceae > Cryptomeria > Cryptomeria japonica. Next base: position 574,853,410 of record NC_081405.1, read on the forward strand.
GAATGAAGATGCAATTAAACTAAAATTGAACATGATAACAATGCTAAGAATGATTTTCTAAGAGCTATATGCCTATAATAAAAATGCTTGAATGCAAATGAGATGGGATGATTATTTCTCCAAAATGGGGTCTATTTAAAGGATTTCCAAGGCTAGGGGTGAGGTGGCAGGAATCAATGATCAAGATTAAGTCTAAAGATATCAACGTTGAAATTGGAGGAGGTTAAAAAAGAGGTTGCATAAAAGGGAATATCTGTCATCTCTATGGTGAGAAGTGTCAAGAGGCTTCTAGAAGAGGTTGGATGAAAGGGAACACTTAGTGAAAAGTGTTATAAAGATTCTAGAAGAGGTTAGATGAAAGGGAACACTTAGTGACAAGTGTCACAAAGATTCTAGAAGAGGTTTGATGAAAGGGAATACTTAGTGACAAGTGTCACAAAGATTTTCTCATGAGAGGGTAAAGTGTTCAAGGAAAGGGGACATGTGGGTAAATGGAATGGGTTAGGTTTAGGAATAGTTGGGTTAGGTGGTTAAAAGTTAGGAGAATTTGAATTTAAAAATTCAAATAATAAGAAAAGACTAATTAATTTCAACAACTCATAATTGATTTGTTTTAATTATTTAGAGGATTAGAAGAAATGATTTTGATGGAGAAGAATTAATTAATTTGAATTAATTAATCAAAGGGGATTATTGAAATGAACCTATTAAATAAATCCTTAGATTTATTAAAAAGTAGATGAAAAAGGGGGATTTAATCAAATTGTTGATGAATTCAATTAAATTGGGGAGGAGGATTAATTAAATAATTGCTTATTGAATTAATTATCTTCAGACCATTTTTAGGTGTATACATTTTGCCCCTCTTTGAAGCGAGGTGTGACAACGCGTTGATTCAAAGAATAATCTCATTTTGATGATGATATCGGTTTGATAGGATACCCTAGCTCTTGATTGCTAAATTCTGGTATGATGATGCCCCCGTGGGAGATGAATTGAGATAATTGATCTTTGGAGTGTTTTGGATCTTTGTGAAATTGATATCTCGATAGATTTGATTTGATTTCTACAACTATGTTCGATGAGAATGTGATTTCTTCGATTACCTGGATTGATTAAATTGATAAGATCAAGATTCAGTCTAGTTTCAGGAATGACACCTCCTATATAAGATAAAGATGATCAAAGCATCTAGTTTCAGGAAGGATACATCCTGTATAAGACATGATCAGAACATCTGGTTTCAGGAAGGATACATCCTGTATAAGACATGATAGAGTTGATTGGTTTTAATTGATTGATTGAATTGATAAAGTTGATTAGATAAAGAACTGACAGTTTGTTGATATCAAGTTGGGGAAAGATTCGGATATGCTAATGTTGATTATGGTGAGAGGGATAGCGTAAGATTTTCGCTGGGTCGACAATATCTGAAGATATATGAGTTATTTGTCTAATTTTGTATACCCTTGTGATGATACTTTGATGATTCCTATGATAGATTTAACCTTGGATAAAAGGAGCATGTGGGATCCCATGCAAGAATGAAATGCAAACTAAAATGCAAATGAAAATGCAAAGCTATGGCCAAACTAGTCACTGGATTATTTTGCATTTTTGTCATCATTGAGCTTTTGAAATGTGTGAAGTGAGTGTAAACATCGATGGTATAATTAAACCATGATGATCTGAGCATTTCTTTCCTAGATTTTGATATAGCAAGTTAGCACAAGCATCAATGTATAATTGAACCGAGATGACCCGAGTGTTGCTTGTGTAAAACAAGTAGTATTAATCATTTTAATATGCAAATCAGAAATGTCTTCAATGATACTCTGATGATCATGTCCCAAGACAAAATTGCACATATTAATGATTAATTTTCAGACAATAGACAAGAAAAATATCATGTTCCTTCCTTGTTCCTCTAGTCAACGATATCTTGGAGTCACTCAGAAATCATGATAGCAAAAATCAATTATAGAAAAGTTGAACAATCATGTTACAATCATTATCCAAAAAGTTATTATCCACTGAAAAGTATGTGATGTTGTTAGATTAACTTCGTGATAGCTTGATAGTTTATAGTTTGATCTCGTGTTCAACGTTGGATGTGTCTCAGTTTTTTCTTGATAAGATTTGTCTAACTGATGTTCTACTCATTTGATTTAGCTCAAAATGATCAAGAGTTTCCCCCCAGCTAGGTGTAGGATTTTTGCCCAACCCTAGAAACAAAGTTGTTATGATATATCCAATGATCCAAACCATGGCAAGAAGCTACTTGGGATGTCTGTGTATGTACAAAGGATTTATGATGATCAACACTGATGGCAAATGAATGAATGCAAGCAAGAAGATGCATGAACTAATAGATGGAAGAGCCAGTGGATAGATAGTGCCTATTTGCCAAGTTTTCACCATCTTTTTTTATTGCACTTTTTCTCATATTTGATTTTTTTTTCCACTTTTTTTTTGTTATTTTATTTAATTTTTTTTTTTTTTTTCACTTTTTTTTATTCTTCTGCTTTTTCAGACAATTTTTTTTCATATGCATGCTATTTATAGGTTCCTCAAGTTGATCTTCATCCCGTGTTGATAGCTGATATGCTCCTGATCCAAATACTACTATGACCATAAATGGACCTATCTAGTTTGGTTCAAACTTTCCTTTCATTTCTCGATCTGATTGGTTGCATGGATTTTCCTTTAGCACTAATTCTCCAACTTGAAAGGCTCATGGTTTAACCTTATGATTATAACTTAGACACACTCTTTGCTGATATATCTATAGATGATCAAAGTTATTTTGTCTTCATTCATGGATCAATTCTAACTCTTGTAGTCTAGATACTCGTTGTTCTTCATCTAGGATCAGACCTTTTTAATGATACATGTAGAGAGGGTATCTCTACTTCGATTGGAAATATGGCTTATGATCCATATAGAAGAGAGAAAGGTGTGGAACCTGTTGGTGTGTGGATACTGGTATAGTAGGCCCATAGAGAAGTGTTTAGTTGAATATGCCAATCTCTTCCAGCATCATTCACTGTCTTTTTGATGATTCTCAGAATAGTTTTGTTAAATGCTTCTGCCTCCCCATTTCCCTATGGATAATATGGTGTGGAGAATCTATGCTAGATTTTGAACTTCTCACATAGCTCTTATACATCTTGGTTCTTGAAGTGTTGCCCATTATCCGTGATAATGGTCATTGGTATTCCATAGCGACAGATGATATAATTGAAGACAAATGCAGTAATTTGTTTTCCTATGATGTTTATGAGAGGTACGACCTCAATCCATTTTGTATAATATTTTGTAGCTACAAGGATGAATTTGTGTCCATTAGAAGAAGAAGTATTTATCTTTCCTACCAGATCAAGACCCCATTGACAAAAAGGCCAACATGTTGCTAAAGCATGAAGTTCTTGTGCTAGTGCATGAATCAAATTCCCATGGATCTGACATTGTTTGCATGTTTAGGCTATCTGAATAGAATTGTGTTCCATAGTCGGCCAATAATAGCCCAAGTGTAAAAGTTTTTTTGAAAGGGTAAGACCACTTGAATGAGTGCCACAAATGTTGTTATGGAATTCATGTAAGGCCTTCTCTAATTCTTCTTTTTCGAGACATCTTAAGAGAGTACCATCTAGACCTTGTTTAAAAAGGGTATCTACTACAAGAGTAAAATGGGAGGATTGGCAAATAAAGTTTCTCTTTTGGTTTTTTGATAAGTCGGGGGTAGGATATTGTCTTTCAGGTATGTGTAAGTTTGGCCATAGTGAGAGGAATCATGCCCAACAAGGTGACAGATAGTTTGGGAATCTGGACAATTATGAGCAGGGTAAAACAATTCTTCCACCAGGAATTCATAGTGCTGTTGAGTTTCTTGTGTTTGAAGGAGAGAAGCAAGTGTAGCCAAGGCATCTGCTACTTTGTTGTCATTTCTCGAAATCTACTAAAAATTTATTTCTACAAAATGCTTTTTGAAATCATCAACCATCTTTTTATAAAGCATTAATTTTTTGTCTTTTGTTTGATAATCATCATTAATTTGATTGATGATGAGCTGGGAGTTTCCAAAGACTTGAAGTTGTGTAATGTTCCATTCTATGGCCATTTTGATAGCTGTAACCAAAGCTTCATATTATGTTGTGTTGTTGGTACATGTAAAGCTTAATTTGTATGCTTTTGGGATTGTATGACCTTGTGGTGTGATGAATAGAATACCTACTCCTAATTTGTGTTGTGTTCTATTATTGATGCCTTCTCCTAGACTGATATTTGGGTGATGTATTGTAAGATATGGACTAAACTCGGGAATGTCTGTATATGAACAGGTAAAATTGATTTGCCTTCTTTTGAAGAGTTCCCAATATTTTTGTTTTGCTAGTTTTGATAGGGAAGTTGTTGGATATGGATCAGTTGTGCCAATGTTAACTGCCTCTGCTGGTTCTATGAAAATGGATGACCTTTCTTGATAAAATTTAGGTAAGGTGTCAAATCTCCCATCCTCTGGTGCCTCAAGGAGGTTTTCACCGTTAGATTCATCTTTTATTTTTACTTTTTCCCAGTCTAATGCTGCCAATAAATGGTTTTTAGCATTAGACCTGATATTGTTTTCTTGATTTTCACTTTTGCGACTAGGAGATTTAACACCCACTTGACAGGAACATATATTAGCAGAATCCCTAGTGAAAGTTGTTGTGGGTTTGATTTCATTCAGATATAAGGATATGGCATGGTCATTAGGAAAGGTATCAATAGCAGTAGGTTCTTCATTTTCCCAGTCCATAGGTTCGGGATAGATTAACGATAAAGGATCTTCAGGTTGAGATGTTCAAAGATATTAGGGGTCATGATAGAAATGACATAGTTTTCGATATGTATGTCGATGTCTAGAACGACGCTCTCATCACAATGACCTCACATAAGAAACTCTTGATCATCCTTGGTTAATTCCATGTCAACTTAATGTGATTTTGATTCAGGTAGGCTAGTTCCTAATTTTTGTTCTTCATACGTGTGAACTACATCGACTTCTACATCTTCTTCTTCCCTTTCAATTTCAAGTTGCTCTAGTTTGTTTTTCCATGATAGAAAATATTCTCTGATCCCTTAATCTCTTAGCTATATTTGTTTTTCCATGTTTGACAAAATTGATGGAAATGATTGTTCCTTGGATTGTTTTCTTGAAGCTACTACCTCTCTGTTATGTGAAACAATGACCTCTTGAGCTTATTTCAGATTATTACAACATTGCAATGGATTTGAGTCTACTGATATTGTGATTTTATGTCCGTTGTATTTAAATTTTAAGCAATGATGACATGTTGATGTAATATCTTGTACGTCCTAAATCCATGGTCTCCCCAAGAGTATATTGTATGGTAGGTCCATGTCTAGAACTTGGCATGATGTGTCCTTCTGCAAAGGTCCCACTCTGAGGGGTAATGTCACCATTCCTTTAGATGAATTCTCTTCTTCATTATGTGCTTTGATTTTTATCTTTTTCTGGGGATCAACTGCATCTTCTGAATAGCCTAGAGCACAGACAAGATTCATAGAAAAAATGTTCAAGACATCTCCCCCATCTATTAGGACTCATTTAACAAGAATTCTATGAATGAGGACTTCAATTTGCAAGGAAGTGTTATGGGGATGCTACAATGAATTAATGCTTGGATATGAAGGAGATGAGTTTTGAATAGGAACCTCTGAAATAGGTTTGATGGCAATTATGGATATCCCTTGGGGAACTTCATCTTTGGATGTATTCTTTGGTGATGATGTTATGGAAGATTCTTGCAAGCTTTCAAGAGGTGTAGGAATAAATGCCTTTGGAGAGTCAATTTGTTTATCGGGGGTTGAGCCATTGCTAGACATAGGTGCACAATTTTGATCTTCTTTAGCCAAATCCTTTAGGGATCTTTTAAAGAGCTGCATAAAAGAGCCACCTTTCTTTTGAGATGTATTTGAATCCTTGTGAGGTTTTAACATAGTTGGATTTTGATTTTGGATTTGTTTGATTTCTCTGATATGTTGGCTTGTTATGTGTTTTTTGCTTTGGTATGTCATGTTGATATGATTTTCAGCTATTTCAAATGTTCTTGTTTCTGTTTCAGGGGTTTGATTGTCTAAAAGTGTTTTGATATGTGATCAACGATCAATGTTAAGGCGATAGAGTGATATGACACTAAAAGAGGATTCAAGTGTTTAAAAGTTTGCAAGTTTTTCAATATTCGATTTAGGAGTGCAATGATGAAGATTTGATAAGAACCAAATCTAGTAGGAATGATATATCCTACAATGTGGGATGAGATTATCCTGACCAAACTTTTCAATTTTGTGATAAAGAATGATATATCCTGATGAGAAACTATGTTTGAGTGATCAATTTACCAAAGAAGGTGATAATTCACTTTGAGATGTTTATATCTTGAACTTGTCAAGGGTAACGACTTGAAAACCTTGAGGTGTATATGTTTAGATCAAGCAAACCAAGAAGATAATTTAAGTACTGAACAATAAATAACAAATGTTTATGATTACTATAAATTGATCAAGCAAAATGATAGACTTGAAAAAGTCATGCAAAGCAGCAATTCTGGACTGATGAAAACAAAGACTCGTACGACAATACTTCATGAACCATATGACAAAAGATACAAGATCAGACGACAAATCAGAAATTTCCTTTGAAAAAGTAGAGACTCGTATGAAAAAACTTTATGAACCACATGACAAAATAGATTCCTCATACGACAAATCACCTAACTTGTATGATAGAGAATAGGACAATGAAAAATATGTTTTGTTTTGTCGAATTTTGATTAGTGAATTTTGATGTTTTACTTATGTTTTCTAGTTTTAGATGTCTGATTTTTCAATTTAGGGATGAATACACAACAAACACATGATGTGATAAGTGACTCCAAGCATGCTAAACCCTAAGGAAGTTGGCTGAGGAGAGATAACCTTTGCTTGCAAGCATAGGTACACACCCAATAGCTAATCAGAATACAGTCGCTGAGTCTCACGCAATGGATTCTCAACACCGTATTATCCGACTCCAAATGCTAATGGGGGCACAATATGGCAAGTGTCTTGGGAGAGATACTATCTCTCTTGCACAAAGATTATCGCCCTTTCAAAGGTGAATCAGGTAGCTTCTAATTTAACTAGAACTAGTAAGGGATCCGTTTGGTGCGTCGGGGTATAATATTCAATTAAGAGGTCTCGCAGCCTTGAAAACCAAAGTTTGATATACCCGAAGGTACAAAGGAGAGATATTCCTGAGCACTATCATTGACTTGATTTTCATCAAATCATATTTATTTTATAGTGGGTTGGATTACTTGGCGTTAGCCATTCCCACTTAGGTCGTTCCCCTCACACCGACCGTAATGGTTTAAAGAGTTTTTACCTCCTCGGGAGGGCAGGCTTGCTAAAGATATGCACCAATGAAAGAAAAATATGAGTCTAGCTTTCTGATCACGTAAGAAATGTGAGAGGATATTCGCCTATCATCAAAAACACAACATACATGATTGTTCATTTTTAACCAAAATCAAGTGTGCCTAAAAAAACTTTAAGGAATACACAAAGTTTTGTTGAATTATTTTAGGCAACTTGCAAAATAGATCCATTAGTAGTCATTGATTTGTTTTGAATTTGGTCTATGACAAGCGTATCTTTGACAATCATTCTGCAGAAAAGAGTTAGGACAGGCGTGAATTTTGATTACAAATGCATTAAATTTGTATTTGTGAGAATTAGAAAGGATATTAGAAAGATATATGCGAGGCTCCAACCCCATGGTGGGCACCAAAATGTCCTGTCTGTGAAGTGTACCTCTACCTACAGCTGCAACACAAAACACTCAATAAATAATTACAAGCAATGGTTAGAAAATTAATCAACGAAAGATAAAACCATATCTAATCGATCTATTGCCTCCTAGTAAATGCAAGTATGAATTTTGCTCTCAGATATGGTTATGTAAATTTTAGTGACTTGACTACACTTAAATGGAGGATTTAATGATAAAGATGCATAAGATAGCAATGATAGTATGATTAAGCTAAATGATTTCATGATTATTATAGAAAATAAGCTAGAATGAAGATGCAATTAAGCTAAAATTAAACATGATAACAATGCTAAGAATGATTTTCTAGGAGATGTATTCCTATAATAACAATGCTTGAATGAAAATGAAATGGGATGATTATTGCTCCAAAATGGGGTCTATTTATAGGATTTCCAAGGCTAGGGGTGAGGTGGCAGGAATCAATGGTCAAGATTAAGTCTGAAGATATCAATGGTGAAATTGGAGGAGGTTGGCAAAGAGGTTGGATTAAAGGGAACATCTATCATCTCTATGGTGAGAAGTGTCAAGAGGCTTCTAGAAGAGGTTGGATGAAAGGGAACACTTAGTGACAAGTGTCACAAAGATTCTAGAAGAGGTTAGATGAAAGGGAACACTTAGTGACAAGTGTCACAAAGATTCTAGAAGGGATTAGATGAAAGGGAATACTTAGTGACAAGTGTCACAAAGATTTGCTTATGAGAGGGTAAAGTGTTCAAGGAAAGGGGACATGTGGGTAAATGGAATGGGTTAGGTTTAGGAATGGTTGGGTTAGGTGGTTAAAAGCTAGGATAATTTGAATTTAAAAAATCAAATAATAAGAAAAGTCTAATTAATTTCAACAACTCATAATTGATTTATTTTAATTAATTAGAGGATTAGAAGAAATGATTTTGATGGAGAAGAATTAATTAATTTTAATTAATTAGTCAAAGGGGATTATTGAAATTAACCTATTAAATAAATCCTTAGATTTATTAATAAGTAGATGAAAAAGGGGGATTTAATCAAATTGTTGATGAATTCAATTAAATTGGGGAGGAGGATTAATTAAATAATTTCTTATTCAATTAATTATCTTCAGACCATTTTTAGGTGTATACACCTATAATAACCATTTTGGATATGAGATCCTTTGTGCTCCAAAATAGAGGATATTTATAAGATTTCCAAGGCCAGGGGTGAGGTGGTAGGAATCAATGGTCAAGATTGAATCTGAAGATATCAAGGGTCAAATTGGAGGAGGTTTCAGAAGAGTTTGGAGGGAGGGACACTTGTCATCTTTGTGATGCCAAGTGTCAAAGAATCTTTCTCACAAGAGGGAAAGTGTCCAAGGGAGGAGACATGTGGAAAAATTGCCATGTGTCTCAAGGAGAGAATATTAAACCCATAAGAGGTTAGGATAATGAGGTTAGGATGTGCAAGATAGGATAGGGTTAGTTAAACCTAGGATTAGGTGGAATGGGTTAGGTTAGGGGGTGGTTAGGTTAGGTGGTTAGAAGTTAGGAGGCATTTGGGTAATTTGAGTTTAAAAATTCAAATAATAGAAAAAGGCTAATTAACTTTCAACAAACTCATCAATTGATTTGTTTTAATTAAATAGGGGGATTAGAAGAAATGAATTTAATGGGGAGGGATTAATCAATTTAGATTAATTAATCAAAGGGGACTATTGAAATGTACTTAATGAATAAATCATTAGATTTATTGTTAAGTAGATGAATGGGTAATTAATCATATTGCTAGTGAATTCAATTAAATTGGAAAGGGGGATTATTTAAATAATTTCTTATTTAATGAGTTATCTTCATACCATTTTTTGGTGTATACATTTTTCCCCTCTTTGAAGCGAGGTGGGATGACACGTTGATTCAAAGAATTCTCAATTTGATGATGTCGATGTGATATTGGTTCGATAGGATGCCCCAACCATTGATTGATAAATTTTGATACGATGATGCCCTCTCGAGAGATAAATTGAGATAATTGACATTTGAAGTTTTTTTTGGATCTTTATGAAATAGATTTCCCGATAGATTATTGGATGATTCCTACAACTGTGGTTGATGCAAGTGCGAGTTCTTCGATCACTTTGATGTGGTTCTTGATGTGATGATTGATAGAGTTTGATTGAATTGATAAGATTGATTAGATTGATGAGGACGATATCAAGTCTAGTTTCAGGAATGGCACCTCCTGTATAAGACAAAGATGATCAAAGCATCTGGTTTCAGAAATGATATAACATATATAAGACTTGATAAAAAAGTCTTGTTCTAGGAATGATACATCTTGTACAAGACATGATAGAATGGATCAGATGAGATGGATTGATAGAATTGATAAGATTTATTAGATAAAGAACCAACATTTTGTTGATATCCTTTTGTAGGAAAATTCAGATGTGCTGATGTTGGCACATTTGACGGAGTAGTATAAGATTCACTTTGGGTCGACAACATCTAGAAAGAGAGGAGTCATTGTTTTGATTTGGTATACACCTATGATGATACATTTATGATTCCTGCGATAGATTTGTCCTTGGATAAGATGAGCTTTTGTGATCCTATGCATGAATAAAATGCAAGCTAAATGCAAACGCAAATGCAAATGAAATGAAATGCTATGATTAGACTAGTCACTAGGTTATTGCTTTGTGTCATCATTGATCTTTTAAAATGTGGGAAGTGAGTGCAAGCATCGATGGTATAATTGAACTTTGATGACTTGAGCACTTCTTTCTTGGATTTTGATATTGCAAGTTAGCACAAGCATCGAGGTATAATTGAACTAAGATGACATGAGTGTTATTTGCATAAAACATGAAGTATTAACCATTTCTATATACAAATCAGAAATGTCTTTGATGATACTCTGATGATCATGTCCTGAGACAAATTTGCACATATTAATGATTAATTTACTAACAACTGACAAGAAAAATATCATGTTCCTTCCTCATTTCTCTAGTTAGAGACATCTTAGAGTCACTCATAAATCATGATAGTGAAAATAAAAATATAAACATTGAACCAAAGTCTAAAAATTAGTAGTCAAAAGATATCAGCCATGAAAAAGTGTGTGATGTGGTTAGGCTGACATGTCATAGCTTGATGGTTGATAAGTTTGATGTCGTGTTCAACATTGGATGTGTCTCAATTTTTACTTGACAAACCAATAGGGTAACTATTGTTCTACCTATTGGATTAAGCTCAATACATTCAAAAATTTTGGCCCCGGCCTAGAATCAAATTTATTATGATATACCCAATGATCCAAACCATGGTGAGAAATCACTTGCAAGGCCTGCGTATGTACAAAGGCTTATTTATGGATATGAATAACATTGATAGAAATGAATGCAAGCAGAAGGATGCATGAACTAATAGATGGAATAGAGATAACTGACAGATAGCACCTGTTGCCAGGTTGTCACCATCTATTTTTATTGCACTTTTTCCCTTTTTTTTTTTTGTATTTTTCATTGTTTTTCGTTGTTTTTTTATTTTCCACTATTTTTGGATTTTTTTGCTTTTTCACTATTTTTTTATTTTTCTTTATTTTCATTATTTTTGGATTTTTCTTCTTTTTCACTATTTTTGGATTTTTCTTCTTTTTCGGATGCATGCTATTGATGGGTTCCTCGAGCTGATCTTCGTCTGCCATTGATAGCTGATAGAATCCTAACTGAAATGTTGGTGTGACCACAAGTGGACCCAACTAGTTTGGTTCAAACTTCCCTTTCTTTTCTCGATCTAACTGGTTGCATGGATTTTCTTTTAGCACTAGTTCTCCAACTTAAAATTATCTTGGTTTGACCTTGTGATTATAACTTTGGCATGCTCTTTGCTGATACACCTTCAAATGATCAAAGGCATTTTTTCATCATTCATGGATCAATTCTAGCTCTTGCAATTTAGATAGTTGTTGTTCTTCATCTAGGATAAGGCCTTTTAATGATACTTGTTGGGAGGGTATCTCTACTTCTATTAGTAGTATTGCTTCTCATCCATAGAGAAGAGAGAAAGGTGTGGATCCTATAGGAGTGCGGATACTAGTACAATAGGCCAAAAGAGTAGGGTTCAATTTAATATGCTAATCTCTGCTAGCATCATTCACTGTCTTTTTGAGGATTTTCAAAATTATTTTATTTGGTGCTTCTACTTGTCCATTCCCTTGTGGATAGTAGAGTGTGGAAAATCTATGTTGGATCTAAAATTTCTCACAAAGTTATTGTACATCTTAGTTCTTGAATGGTCGCCCATTATCAATGATAATCATCATGGGTATGCCATAGCGACATATGATGTAGTTCAAGATAAATGCAGTAATTTTTTTCCTGTGATTTTTGTGAGAGTTACTGACTCAATCTATTTTGTAAAATATTTTGTGGCTACAAGGATAAATTTGTGACCATTGGATGAAGGAGGATGTATCTTTCCCACTAGATCGAGAACCCATTGGCATAAAGGCCAAGATGTTGGCAAAGCATGAAGCTCTTGTGCTAGTGCATGAATTAAATATCCATGAATCTGACATTGTTTGAATGTTTTAGATATCTGAAAACAATCTCATTCAATGGTTGGCCAATAATATCCCTACTGTATGAGTTTTTTGAAAGGGTAAGACCACTTGAATGAGTGCAATAAATGCCATTATGGACTTCATTTAAGCCCTTCTTAGATTATTCTTGATCGAGACATCTTAAGAGAGTACCATCTAGACTGTGTTTCAAGAGGGTATCCTCAACAAGAGTATAATGGGAGGATTGGTGAATGAAGTTTCTCTTTTGGTTCTTTGACAACATAGAAGGAAGGGTGTTATCTTTCAGATATGTGTAAGTTTGTCCATAGCGGGAGGAATCATTGTCAACAAGGTGATATATAATTTGGGAATCAGGACAATTATGTGCATGGCAAAAAAACTCTTCCACCAAGAATTCATAATGCTCTTGATTTTCCTATGCCTGAAGGAGAGAAGCAAGTGTTTCCATGGCATTTGTTGCTTTGTTGTCATTCCTCAGAATCTTCTCCAAAGTGATTTCTACAAAATATTTCTTGGAATCGTGTACCATCTTTTAATAAGGCATTAGCTTTTCATCCTTTGTTTGATAATCATCATTGATTTGATTGATGACGATCTGAGAGTCCAAAAAATTGTAGTTGTGTGATGTTCCATTCTATGGCCATCTTGATTCTTGTGACCAAAGCTTCATATTTTGTTGTATTATTAGTGCATGGAAAACTCAATTTATATGCCTTTGGAATTGTGTCCTTGCGGTGTGATGAATAAAATGCCTGCTCCTTATCCATGCTGGGTATATGAACCATCAAAGTACAACTACCATGTCTATTTGGTTACTATGAGTATGTCCGCATCTGGAAATGCAATATGTAAAGGATGATCATCTTGAAGTAGTGCCTTTGCTAGTTGGTCTATAATGACTGGTCCCTTCATAGCTTTTCTGTCCACATATTCAATATCAATTTTTCTCAAGATCATGATCCATTTGCTAATCTTCTTGTTAATGTTGTCTTACTAAGCAAATAATTTAATGGATCTATTTTAGCAATCAGTTCGATTGGGTAAGATACTAGATAGTATCGCATCTTTTGAGAAACAAACTGCTAAGCATGCTTTTTTTGTTGGTGAATAATTGAGCTCATATCCCACTAATTTTTTGCTGATGTAGTAAATAGATTGTTGTTTTCCTTCGTTATCCTATTGTGAGAGTAGAACTCCTAATGATACTTATGTGGCTGATACATATAGTAACAACGACTTTCCTTGAATTGGTGATATTAGTATTGGTGGTTGCATGAGATATTTCTTGATCTTGTTGAATGCTTCTTCACATTTATTGTCTCATTTGAAATTAATACTCTTGTGTAATAGATGTGTATATGGTTTACACTTGTCTCCCAACTAAGCAACAAATCTTCTGATTGACTGTAGTCTTCCTTCAAGTAACCTGACTTGACTGATATTTTTGGGAGATGCCATTTACATGATTGCTTTAACTTTAGCTGGGTATACTTCTATACCTCTAGCCGAAACAATGTATCCCAATAGCTTACCTGAAGTGACACCAAAGACACATTTCTTAGGATTGAGCCTTAGCTTGTATCGTTCTACCCTATCAAATATCTTTTCTAGTAGTTCCAGATGTTCTTCTTTGCTGTATGATTTTGCTAGTATGTCGTCCACATAGTCTGCCATGAATGTATGCATCATATCATGGAATATCACTATCATATCTCTCTGATATGTGGCACCTTCATTCTTTACTCCGAATGGCATGAAATTCTAGTAGAAAGTACCACATGGACATGTGAAGGTTGTCTTTTCTTGATCTTTAGGTGCTATTTTAATCTGATTGTACCCAGAGAAACCATCCAGGAGAGATAACATAGAATGTCCAACGGTTAGATAGACAATGATGTCAATATTTGGAGTCATCTTTTGGACATGCACTATTAATATCTCTAAAGTTTGTGCATACTCTTATACTTTTGTCTCATTTAGAAACTGGAACAATGTTTGATATCCACTGAGTATATGCTATAGGTCTGATGAATCCCACATCAAGTAATTTCTTCAGTTCTGTCTTCACAAGCAAAGCTATATCAGGATGCATCTAGATGATGTATTATATAATATGGATTGAACCCTGACATGTCTTCTTATGACAAGGCACAATTGAATTGTCGTATTTTGAAGAATTCTATATATTGCGATATTTCTTGTTCTCGTAGAGAGGTTGCTAGATGTAGAATCTTTGGTTTCTTTGTTGTCCCAATGTTAACTTCCTTTGTTGGTTCAATCAATATGGATGACATTTCTTGATAGTATTCAGGTAAGGTGTCAAATCTCCCATCTTCTGGCACCTTGAGGAGGTTTTCACCATTAGATTTGTCCTTTCTTTTTACTTTTTCTTGGTCTAATGTTGCCAATAAATGGTTTTCAACATTAGTCCTAATATTGTTTTCTTTATTTTTACTTTTGTGATTGGGAGATTTGGCACCCATTTGACTAGAAGATGCATTGTTGAAATCCCTAGTGGATGTTGTTGTGGGTTCAATTGCATTAAGATATAAGGCTAAGGCATGGTCATTAGGAAAGGTTTCAATGGCAGTATGTCCTTGATTTTCCCAGTCAACAAGTTCAGGATGGATTAGAGGTAAGGGGTCCTTAGGTTGAGATGATTCAAAAGCATTAAGAGTCATGATGGAGATGTCAAAGTTTTTAATATTTATTTCAATGTCTAGAATGCTACTCTCGTTAGAATGACCTCTCGCAAGTAGCTCCTAATCATCCTCGATTAACTCCAAGGAAACTGAATGTGATTCTAATTCAATTGGACTAATTCCTAATGTTTGTCCTACATATGCATGAACTACATCAACACCTACATCTTCCTCAAAGCAATTTTCTTGAGCTGATTATTCAAAATGATAGGAATCCCATTCCCATTCATTCGAATCTGTCTCACTTGTAGCTTGCAATTTGGAAATTTGTTTGAATATAGTGTTTGATTTGTTTCTTCTATTTTTCTTTCTATATCTTTTCTTCTCTCATATTCAGCTTCTTCTAGGCTGATATTAAGTTCTATCAACCTTGCTATCATCTCTCCTTGATTTGTATCAACTTCTTGTTTGTTTTGATTAGGAGTTAACTCTTCTTGTAAAGTGCCTTTAATTTGTTTTTCCTATTGATTAGAATCTTTCTTCTTTTGCCATT
The DNA here is from genome assembly GCF_030272615.1 of Cryptomeria japonica. Classification (NCBI taxonomy): domain Eukaryota; kingdom Viridiplantae; phylum Streptophyta; class Pinopsida; order Cupressales; family Cupressaceae; genus Cryptomeria; species Cryptomeria japonica. Next base: position 574,869,020 of record NC_081405.1, read on the forward strand.
TTATGTTTGTTTGTCCTTTTTGTTTGGAAGATGTTTCTTTTCTTTCAATTGCAAGTTGCTCTTGTCTGCTATCATGTTCATCTTTTTGTTGCCTTGAAGATGTGTTCTCTTGTAGAGTAACTTGTCCATACCCTAAACCTTATTTGTCTTTAGCATGTTGAGTATGAGGTTGGATGGGTTCTGAGATACCTTCTTTCCTTTTTCTTATAGGACCTATTCCAATGTATTCCATTTTCTGAAGGATGTTAAATCCTTTTCCATATTTTTCTATAGGTATTCTAACATTATTGATCTTTTGTTGGACTTCTTCATCCTTGTATAGTCATTGTAGCACATCTTTGTCCTCTGTTTCTTTAGATAATATCCTAGCACTAACAAATGCTACATCAAATATAGGTAGATGTTTCACAATTGGTTGTTGTTTAGAGTTTGATGTTTTACCATAGCATTTAGGAGAAAGTGGTAATTGAGACAGTAAATATTCTTTGTTCCCTCGATCTCTTCACTACATTTGTTTTTCCATGTTTGACAAAATTGAGGCAAATGATTTTTCATTGGATTGTGTGCTTGATGATGATGCCTCTCTATTATGAAGAACAATGACCTCTTGAGTGGGTTCCAGATTACTATAGTACTGGAAAGGATTTGAATCTATTGAGATTGTGATTTCCTTCCCATTATATGAAAACTTCATGCACGAATGATATGTTGATGGAATAGCTTGTATGCCATGTATCCATGGTCTTCCTAGGAGTATAATATATGATAAATCCAAGTCTAGAACTTGGCATGTTGTATCTTTTTGCAAAGGTCCCACTCTGATGGGTAATACTACTATTCCTTTCAAGGAACTCCCTTCTTCACCATATGCTTTGATTGTGATCTTTTTATGTTGATCAACTGCATCTTCAGAATAACCTAGAGCACGAACAAGACTTAATGAGAAAATGTTTATGCCAGCTCCCCCATATATTAAGACATGTTTAACACGTGTCTTATGAATGAGGGATTCAATATGAAAGAGAGCGTTATGGGGGTGTTGCAAGGACATGTCATATTCTTCTATGACTGATAAGAAATGAGAGATTGTGAGGTGTCCCACTATAATTTGGAATTGATCTACATCAAGATCTTTGGACACAGACGTATCTACTAATTCTCTTTCTAGAATTTCTTTGTGTGTAGGTGAAAGTTTTAAAAGTTCTAAGATGAATATTTGTGCAGGAGTTTTTTGTAGTTGATCCACTAGACTGTATTTTTTTGAAGTGGATGTCGTGCTAGTTGTAGTTCCTAGCAAAATAACTTTGGCTTTGCTTGTTGTGATAGCATGAGCGGGTTCTTTTTGTTGTTTTTCTTTAACCACAAGCATATTTACCATATTGTCATATGCATGAGTGTATTTCACCTTTTCTTTATCCTTACCATTATGTGTTGTTGACAATTCACCCTTCTCATAGTTAGGAAGTGGAGTTTTGAAACTTGTATGTGATTTGTTTGCCGTATGCCCATCTATAATTATTACACAATTATCAATTAAATCTTGGATGACATGGTTTACCCACTTACAATTATTTGTCTGATTTCCTTTGTTTCGATAAAAATCGCAATAGTGATTATCATTCCACCAAGAAGGTTTTATCTAGGGTTCAAAATTTCTTCCTTCTGGCAAGGTAATTAACTTGTTTGCGAGAAGCATCTTTAATACTGACGCAAGTAGTTAACCAATGTTTATAAATTTCCTGTGAAATAAATTGTTGAAAGTTGACTTGTGGTGATTTTTGTTTTGTTGAGCCACTGCTCAGTGATTGGATAAATTAAAAACCGGTTACTTTGGTTTCACATTGTTATTATCAACTATCCTGTCATTGACGATATTTTGATTTCTATTCCAAAATTTGGGCTTATCGTTATTATTGTTGCTAGTATTGTTGTTATGAGGATTAACTCCTTCTTTGCATAGCTTTAATTCACCCTTATTTATCATGGCTTCCTCCATCCTGATTCCATTATCAATCATCTTTTTGAAATTTTGATGATATTGCATTTTTAGATGATTTCTCATTTGTTCGTTTAGGTTGTTGATGAATCTATCCATTTTCTCATATTCTGGCACCGTACGAGGATATTGTGAAGCTAACCATCTCCATCTCTGTAGAAATTTCATGAAAGGCTCTCCATTCTTTTGTTTGGTATTACATAGGTCTATCATTGTGATATCATGTTGTATGTTGTAAGAGTATTCTGACACAAACTTATTCACCAATTTTGTGAATGATCTAATTCCAAGTGGAAGTTTTGATAACTATTCCATAGCTATTCCACTTAAGATTTTTAGAAATAATCTCATTATGTATGTATCCTCATGTGAAAAATCCATACTCAGCGTGCAAAATTCCCTTATATGATCTTGAGGATCAGTGCTTCCATTATACTTGTCGTATCTAGGAGTTTCATAACCTGTAGGATATGGTATCATGTTTACCTTTTTGTCAAATGAGAAAGAACAAATCTCTTGAAGTGAGTATCTTCTAACAGTTCCTCTTTGCGTATCTTGAATCTGTGTTTTCAACATTTGTATTTGTTGTGTAAGAGCTATGAGAGAATTATCGGCATGATTGATTCTTGCATAGCCATGAGTTTGCATTCTAGTATGGTCTTGGTCTCTTCTCATATCATCCCGACTCTTTCTTGTATCCTTATTAGATTTGGCAGTGTTGAGAATTTTTATGTCATCCTTTTTCAGAATGAAAGTTTCCTCATTAGTTCTTGTGTTACCAAGAATTGATGTGTCATCTTTTTAATGACCTAAAATCTCATCGTGTTGTTCGTTATTATGGAAAGGGTCACTTCTCCTTTTTCTGAAATTGCTCACATCAAAATCTTGGGGGAGTGTAGCACCATATTTGGCTAACATTAGGAAGTATTTTTCTATTTCTCCCTCCAATGTTTTCTCCATAAATTTATCGAATTTAGGATCTTGTTTGATTTCTCTAATATGTTGATATGTTATGTCTTCTTCTTGTATCTCATTTTGGTGTTCCATGTTGCTATGATCTTCAACTATTTCAAATGTTTCTATTTCTGTTTTTACGATCTTACGTCTCCGAGCTCTAGTTAAAATGGTCATACACATGTGTTGAATGTTGTGCAGGGATTCAATTGTCTAAAAGGTGTTTCGATGAGTGACCAATTGTCAACGTACATATGATAGAGTGATATGGCACGAAAAGGTAAATCAAGTATTTGTAGATTTGTAAATTTTTTGATCTTATTTTGGAGTTCAATGATGATGATTTTGATAACACCAAGTCAGATAGGAATGCTATATCCTATGATGTGCGACAAGGTTATCCTAGTCAAACATTGTAGTTTCGTGATAGAGGATGATAGATCCTTATGAGAAACTATGTTTTGAGTAATCAATTTATTAAATAAGGTGATAAAGCACTTTGAGATGTTAGATCTTAAACTTGTTGAAGGTGAATACTTGAAAATCTTGGGGTTGTCTAATTCTATAATCCGTTTTGACAGATGATAACTTGACCAAGCGAACCAAGAAGACAACCTAAGCACGAGATGAACTATACAAGGTGGATATGCTCACTGTAAATTGACCAAGAAAAAATAACAGATCTCGAAAAGATAGCAAAAAGACTACTCTGGACTGACAGAGACAAAAATTCATACGACAGTTTACATAGTCCCAGGTGACAATTTAGACATTCTCATACGACAAATGCATAAAATTGTATGACAATTCCCACAAAACCGTGCAACAAACTGATGACAAAATTTTTTGTTGATCTGACTCATATGACAATTAACATAGAACAAGATGATAAAATAGATTTATCGTATGACAAACTAGAAAAATTGTACGATAAACTAGGAAACTTGTACAACTAAGGAAAGAGCAGAGATGATTTTTTTAACTTTGACAGATTTTTGACCAATGGTGTTTAATGTTTTGATTTTGTTTTCTAGTTTTAGATGTCTGATTCTCTGTTTTAGGGATGAAAACACAACAAACAAGCGATATGATAAGTGACTTCAAGCACAACATGCTAAATCTTAAGTATGTTGGCTGAGAGAGAAAAACTTTTCTTATAGACTCAAGTACACACCCAATAGCTAATCAGAATATAGCTGCTAAGTATCATGCAATGGATCCTCAATGTCATATTATCTGACTCCAAACACTAATGGGGGCATGATATGGAAAGTATCTTGGGAGTGTTACTATCTCTCTTGCACAAAGATTATGCCCCTTTCAGAGGTGAACCAGGTAGCTTCTAACTTTGTAATTGAAAATTGATATTGTAGTTTGAATTCTAATGCTAGGATCTCATTCCATGCATATTACCAATATTGTCCCATTTATGTTTACTTTTCTAAAATAATAAAGAGAATTATCAATCACTCCAAGATTCACAACTATTATTTGTTGGCATTTTTGTGGTTTATGCTGTGATTGTCATTGATGGACACACACTTGTATTGAGATCCCCTTTATATGTATGAGCTTATGCCCAACTGGTATTTGTTCCAACCGGTATGTTGTATACTAGTCTCTAGACTAGTGGCGATTTTGCAGAATGTGTTTCCCAGTCTGAAGTGGCATGTCGACCCCAAGTGGTTCGCAGATCACAAGTGGTATGAGGGAGCAAAGCGACACAACACATTCTTACTAGTCTTAATTTTTGTCAAACCGGCAACCGATATTTTGTATGAACCGGTAATACTCTATGATGAGTTAGCAACCAGCATTTTGTGATGAGTTACCAATCCACTGATTGTTTGACAGTGCCGACACATTGACAGTGATTCTTGTGTCATGTTATTGAGTATGTCTAGATTCATTAAACCTAGGAAATTGTAATGTAATCCTATTGTACCAACATAAAATTAGATTCCTTTAAAAGGACATCATGTCTAGGGTTTCTGAGTTGTTGTTGCTATTGCTGAAAGGGTTAATGTCGAGCTAGGGTTTAAGTTGAAAGTTGAGATTGATCTTATCTGAGAAGATCAAGTTGTAATTGTGAGAGAGATAGAGAAGACTAAAGTAATGCTGGAATGCATTAGCTATGAGAAATACTAGATCTAACCAAGCAGTTTGTGCTATTAGATAGATCAAACACTTGTTAATTACTCACATCTTTAACAAGTCTATAGCCCCTAACCGGGTAGGCCTCAAAGCCTTTGTAAAATCCTCTAACAAGGTGGTTCACACATGTGAATCTAAAATCCTCTAACAAGGTAGTCTTTAATCGGACTTAGCTCCTAACAAAGATTGAGATTCCTAATAGGATCTATTCTGGTGAAGAACATTGTAAGACCTTAACTGGTCTAACCTTAACCGATCTGGTTTCTATTCTGCAGATAGTGACTTGTGAGTTCCATCTCACCATGGTTTTTCCCAGTTGGGTTTCCATGTCAAATATCTTGTGTTATGGTTGTATTACTTTTGTGGGTGAATGTTTTATTCACATTTTGGTTTGCATGTGTGGTAACCGGTTTGACTGTCAGACTGCTTTACCAGTTTATCTTTAGACTGTGGAAGTGTTTTTATGCAGTAGTTTTTGGCATACTAATTCACCCCCCCTCTTAGTATTCATCAATTGGTATCAGAACCTACCTTTCTTTAAGTTTAACCACTTGGAAAGAGATATGGGGGAATACACCTTGAGGGAACTTACTCAATGGCTCACTAATTTTGAGCAAGCCTATGATGATCTTATGGTTAAATACAAGGCATCTCAAGCAAAAAGGAGAGAACATGCAGAGAGGCTGATGGAACTATCTGAAAGCAGTTCTGAAGATGAAGCTAACATGGAAGCCATGATTGCTGAGGTGAATAAGATGAATGATTCAAACTCCAATCTGATAAGGGAGTTGGAAGGAATGACTATTCAGTTTAGTCAAGAGCTTGAGAACCAGAGAAAAGCTCAAGATCTGGTAAAGGACAAAGATCATGAGATCTCCAAGTTGAAACATGAGATTAGTGCACTAACTACTCGCCTTCATGAGAGAAGAATGGAAAAAGAAGACATGCAAGGAGAACTAAAAATTGCAATGCAAGTCTAATGGAGACAAACACTGCTATTTTCAAAGAACTCTTTCAGTCAAAGGAAATACTTGGTAAGTTTGGAAAAAGCACTGCCAAGCTAGAGCAAAAGCTTGAGTCATCTAGACTGGCAAAGAATACCAATGGTCTTGGTTTCTCTGGACATGAGGAAGGAGAATCCTTAGGAACAAATGCTAAAGCATCAAAGAAGAAACTGGCACTCAAAGGAAAAGGTAAGCAAAAATTCAAACCTGTTTTCTTTAACTGTCTTAAAGAAGGACACACTGCCAATGTATGTAGGAGAAAAGCCTACAATAATTTTCCTTATTTCATCAACAATGTACCTAGATTCAATAAGTTCAATGGTCATTGTTATGCATGCAACAAGTTTGGGCATAGAGTATTTGAATGCAGATCTGTAATCGATAACACTGGAAGATATCCTTAGAGGACTCAAGGAATAGGTCCTGAACCTTTTATGAACTGGAACAACAACCGGTTTAATATCTTCAATCATCAGTCAAGAAGCGATGGTCATCAAGAAGTAACCAGATGGAGAGAAAGTTGTATGATCTGTCATGGTCATGGTCACACTACTGCAACATGCAGAAGGAAGAATGGAAACATGTAAAATGGACCTTGGAGAGCACCTAGACTTGTTTGCTATCACTGCAACAAATCGGGTCACATTGCAAGATTGTGCAAAAGAAGAAAAAGTATATCTGATGATATACTGGTTACTCAGGAAGGAGAAATCGATGTTGAAAAATTTCAAGGGGACATGAAGAAAACATGGAGGAAGAAACCAACAATGTCAGAAGAGGAACCGGTCTCTACACCTAGTGTGGAAATATCGGAACCAACAAACTAAGCCTCAAAGGCTTAGGGGGAGCAAATGGCAAAATTCTTTCAAACCGTCGGTTAACACTGGTAAAAGACCTTAACCGGTATGCTATACCTGTCACTTGGCAGAAGACCAAAAATGTTAAAAAGGCAAATTAGGGTTTACGCCCTAATAGAGGAGCATTAATGATGGTAGGTGAGAGACATGTATAAATGCATTTTTCAAATCATTTCTCACTATCTATTTTTGAGCAAAGAAAAGTTTTCAAGTGTAGAGCAAAGAAAAGGCAGTTTGAGCTTAGATTTCAAGAAATTGGATAACCTTGAAAGAGATTCAAATCTAGTTTGCAAGCAGTAGTGGAGAACTCAAAGTAGTGATTTGGTATCCGACAGATAGTGAAGTGAAGCAGAATCAGGAAGCCCTAAATTTGTGTTTGAAAGGTATTTTTGTGTTCTTGAAATACTCTTCAATGGCTTCCACATCTCATACTAGTTCAAGTACATCAATTGAGTCGGAAAGTTTTATTCAGAAGAAGTCAAAATATAATGCTTTGTCACAAGTCCTGGCTGGAGTCATAGTCAAAGAAGGAATTTCCAATTATATTTATTGCAAAATAGAAGACCTAGGGTCTTTAGCCATTCATACTCAGTTAGGTCTATTTTGCAGAAAGGACAAAAGGATCAAACCAGAGTTCAATATCTTGGAGAAGAAGAAACTCCATAATGCAACATATTTTCTGGAAGACTTCACAGAGGATCACATCAGGATCATCTTGAGTAGAGTCCATGGTGACAAGATGTGCCTAGAGAGGATGCATGATATCACGCCTAGGGCAATTCTTGTAGTCACTAGTTTCAGCAACACAGGGGAAGTACCAGCCCTAAGAACGGTAAGCAAAATGGAAATGACCAAGCTCACCGGTTCAGCAAGTGATTCATGAGGTATGATAGTTAATCCTATCAAGGTTGATCTGGTGAAATATGCTTGCATAGTGATAGGCTACAGAACATTCTCAGCCAGTAGGATTAACTCTATATCTGCTACAGCAGTAAATGCTGCTTACTGGATGATTAAAGAGGATAAATAATTTGACCTATGCACTGGTATGTAGAGGCAACTCCTATTAAATCTAAAAGCAATCAAAAAGGACAATTCAATGAGGTTTAAGTTTGGACAACTACTGGTAGGGTTGTTTTTCTATTTCCAAGGCTACTTTCCAGGTGTAGGAGATGTCCAGTGGTCCCCTGACCAACTGGTAACCAAGCAGATAAAGGAAAGTGTGCAAGCCATTGGAACCAACTACCCTGATGTACTGAACAAATACTTTGGTGAGTTCAGAAGAAAGATGAATCAGAGGGTAAGAATCTCAGGTGACATAGTAAAGAAATACGAAGATGACATCTATTTCACTATTCAGGTGGACAAATGTCTAATGGAGGCTGTTGAGCCTAGAATGGAGGAAGTGGAGCCTATGGGCTATGAGGTCATGTTTGACATGCTGGAAGGGTATGCTTCAACCCTTATTGCCTCACCTCTTGATCCAAAGGCTAAGAGGACCGAAACCTACTTGGAGAGGATCGCACTAGTTGAAGAACCATCGGTGAAGAAGGGAAAAGAACCGGTAGCTAAGAGAGCTAAGGCAATGCCTGTAGCATTGACACTAGCTACCACTTTGACTCCAAGAGTGACCAAGCGATCACCAACAAAGAAGAAACCAGAGGTAACACTAGCAAAAGTCTTCAAAAGGAAGAGGAAGACTAAGGCAAATGAACTAGACTCCGAAGAAACCGAGTCTGATGAACAACCAAAGAAGGCTAGACGAACCAAGAAGATGAAGAAGAATGAACCGGCAACATCTGCACCAGTAAATATAAATATCTCCTCTTACAAACCTTTGAGACATTGTCAAAGAACAGTAAAGAATATTAGGAGAAAGTTACTTCATGATTTAATAGATTATTATGATGAATTCAATAGTGAGGAAAAAGATGAAGTACTATAGGAAATCATTCTTTATTTATGTAAAAATGACCGGTCACCATCAGAGATTAAATCTCAGACACTGGATTCATTATTTAAAGCATTGGATAACAAATGGCGCATTGCCATTGAAAAGGAACATGAGATTAGGGAGAAAATTTTTGCACAATACTTCCCCGAACTCTCAAATTTAGAATTGTTTGATGTATTGGATAAAAATAAAGGTCTCTTCTTCACAAGGAGAAGAGGACTCTGGTTGTTGGAGGGGAGAGTTGATGATGTAGAAAAAGATACACATCAGCACATGGCCCATGCTATTAGTTCTCACAAAGCATGAATGGCCAACCTCCAAGCGGAAAAGGAACTAGTTATTTCCAAATCGGATGAGGTTTTTGATGAGGAAGGAAACCTAGTGGAAGAACCAATCGACACCATAGATGTTGATGGCTTGGATGTAGAAGATGTCACTCAAGACATACCTTCTGAGGGTACTGAATAAGGGCAACAGGCCGATCAGGGTGGTGAACAAGCTGTGGACACACAGCAAGCGGCAAAAGATCAAGAAGAGAAAAAGAAGAAAGATGAAGATGAGAAACATAAGAAAGAGGAAGAGAAGAGAAAAGAGGAAGATAAGAGAAAAGAGGAAGAGGAGAAAAGAAAAGATGAAGAAAAGAAGAAGTAAGAAGAAGAAAGGAAGAAGAAAGAAGAAGAGGACAAGGAAGAAAAGAAGAAGAAAGAAGATGAGAAGAAGAAGAAGGAAGAGGAAGAGAAGAAGAAAAAGGAAGAGGAACAGAAAAAGAATAGGGAAGAAGAAGAAAAGGAAGAGAAGAAGAGGAGAGCAGAGGAGAAGAAAAAGGCAAAGGAAGACAAGGAAGAAGAGAAGAGAAGAGAAGTGGAAAAGAAGAAAGTTGAAGAAGCCAAGGAACGAGAAGCGGCAAAGAGCTCTCAGGTGGAGACTTCGAAGGCAACCGGAAGTCAACCCTCACCGGTTGATCTCTCTAGTCCTATCGATCTCCAATTTGCAAGTGAGTCAGAGCTTATGCAGAGCATCAAGGTTGCTCAAGAGCGTGTTGAGATCATTCATAAGAAAAAGGAACAGGACATCATCCAGGCAGCTGTAGATACACTTACCAGTCTAATACCCGACACCAATCTTCCTGACACTGATTCATCACTAGCACAACTCAAACTTCTATGTACTATAGTGGATGATCAGGTGCAGATTCTAGAAGAAGCAGCAGTGGCCAATGTAAAGAAAGAGCACCAAAAGGCTCTCAATGTTCCTCTAGTGAAGAAATTGAATGAGTTTAGGACTGGATTGCTAAAGGATCAAAAGGACATAAGGAGTGCCATGGATGAGGGAAACTTGCTACTCAGCAAAATCTGTCAATGCCATATGTTCTATGATGATGTGCTAGCCAAGAAACAACAACTTCAAATGGACTTATAGTCCTACTTGAGCACATTCAAGACTCCTTATGATTCCTTTGCAGCATATGGGCAAACCGTTCACCGGTTCCAGATCCAATCAGCCAAGATGGAGCAAGAGATCAGCACAAGGACTAGGTATTTGCAGGAGCTTCAACTGGTATTACTTCCATGACTACAAATTCTCCAGAAATGCTATCAGAACCTAGATGCCTTGACAACCACACAAGAACTAAGCACAATAGATGCCATGGAGGAACAGGTATCACAAATGCAGACAGAGAAGGAAGTGGCGACCTCCCTACTTGAGTCCTGGTCTCTTTCCATGAAATAATTTTTGCAGGACTATAAAGTGGTTTTTTACAAGTATTATTCATTATTGTCATAAACTATTTAATATATATATGGAAATAGGTTATTCAGAGGTACTTTGTCATTGTTGGCAAATGGGGAGAAGTATATGGTTTTAAATTTTGAAATTTTGGTATATCAGAGGGAGAAGTATCTATTTTGAAATTTTGATATATGCTATGATTTATGCTATATGCTCTAATGATTATTCTCTGAATGAAAAATTTCTATACACTCTGCTGATTAAGGGATAGCGTATATGCTTAGGGGGAGCAATTTTGTTAAATGACAAGTTTTTCTATTGTAAAACACTTAGATGTCAAAATTTTATTTTCCTAAGTGTTGCCATCAATGCCAAAGGGGGAGATTGTTGCCATTTTTGTGGTTTATGCTGTGATTGTCATTGATGGATACACACTTGTATTGAGATCCCCTTTATATGTATGAGCTTATGCTCAATCGGTATTTGTTCCAACTGGTATGTTGTATACTAGTCTCTAGACTAGTGGCGATTTTGCAGAATGTGTTTCCTGGTCTGAAGCAGCATGTCGACCCCAAGCGGGTCGCAGATCACAAGTGGTATGAGGGAGAAAAGTGGCACAACACATTCTTACCAGTCTTCATTTTTGTCAAACCGGCAACCGCTATTTTGTATGAACCGGTAATACTCTGTGATGAGTTACCAATCGACATTTTGTGATGAGTTACCAATCCACCGATTGTTTGACGGTGCCGACACATTGACGGTAATTCTTGTGTCGTGTTACTGAGTATGTCTAGATTCATTGAACCTAGGAAATTGTAATGTAATCCTATTGGACCGACATGAAATCAGATTCCTTTAAAAGGACATCATGTCTAGGGTTTCTGAGTTGTTGTTGCTATTGCTGAAAGGGTTAATGTCGAGATAGGGTTTAAGGTGGAAGTTGAGAACGATCTTATCTGAGAAGATCAAGTTGTAATTGTGAGAGAGATAGAGAAGACTAAAGTAATGCTGGAATGCATTAGCTATGAGCAATACTAGATCTAACCAAGCAGTTTGTGCTATTAGATAGATCAAATTAATTACTCACATCTTTGACAAGTTTGTAGCCCCTAACCGGGTAGGCCTCAAAGACTTTGTAAAATCCTCTAACAAGGTGGTTCACACATGTGAATCTAAAACCCTCTAAGAAGGTAGTCTTTAATCAGACTTATCTCCTAACAGAGATTGAGATTCCTAATAGCATCTGTTCTGGTGAAGAACATTGTAAGACCTTAACCGGTCTGACCTTAACCGGTCTGGTTTCTATTCTGTAGATAGTGACTTGTGAGTTCCATCTCACCATGGTTTTTCCTAGTTGGGTTTCCACATCAAATATCTTGTGTTATGGTTGTATTACTTTTGTGGGTGAATGTTCTATTCACATTTTGGTTTGCATGTGTGGTAACTGGTTTGACTATCAGACTGCTTTACCGGTTTATCTTTAGACTGTGGAAGTGTTTTTGTGCAATAGTTTTGGCATACTAATTCATCCCCCCTCTTAGTATTCATCATTATTATTATTTAATATGACCTTAATTTATAATTAATCAGTAAATTGTTTTATTAATCCTTAGAAAATCATCTTCCTTTGCAATAAGATATAAATTTATACCATTTAAAGAAAATCTATGACTGCAAATGCTAATGTATCTCTGCTTTTAGAAAGTCCCTTTCAAGAAAAGGGCTCATAACAGAAGGTGACAAAAAGAAGACATTTTCCAAGCAAAATTATTTCCTTAGCAAGAGAGCTATGAAAACCAATAAATATATTCTAAAAGTATTGGAGCAGTAAATCAATTTGTTTGTAAACAACGAACAACAGATTATTAAAGCTTGAAAAGAATAAAAATTATGATAGATGTCCTATATATTTTAATGTTGAAGGTCAATTTAATCTTCATCCTCAAAATATTATCGATACATACATGTATATTTCATTGGAGCACAACTCAATTTTTTCAATCATGATTAGCCACTTGCAGAATGTTTTGGGACTAAACTCTCTGGATAGTGAGAAAAATAGGGTGTTCATGAACGCAACACTGACAGAGATGAGAAACTTAAATACCTGGTTGATCTAGTGTCTCAAGTCGTGCACTACCATGTTGTGTTTTAAATTTCTTGGTCTCTAGATCTTAGTAAGGTTTTCCATTTGAAATTACCCCTTGTAGTCATGCAAGCACAATTGAGGCCTATATCCCAATAAGGAACCAAAACAACAAGTAGTCACACAAGCGTGATTGAGACCACAAGGCCCTACAAAATGTCCAATATGGGAGATCTCAAAGGAGAAAACTCAAATAATCCAATCCTTCGAGACTTTAATCCTGGGAAGCCTATTTTTTACAGTGAGTTGGAAAGCTTAGGTCTAGTTGTTGATAGTGAGCATGCTAGGAAAATACTCACAAAGCTAATTTGCTGAAAAGATTCAATTCATTAGCCAAAGACTTGTAGAGTCTATGTGTATGACTACTCAATCTGTTTTGTTGTTGTAATTCCAAGTACTCCATGGTTTACTTTCCTAATAAACTCCCTTTTCGGTGATGATTCTAGCCCATGCATAGATCTTCTCAAAATGCTTACTCCTTCTAACTAGACTTTCTCATGCTTGGCTCTTGGGGTCTTCAACCTTGGGTTTCAGAGTGTACTAGGATCTTCCACCATGTAAATGTTGGGGAAATGAGGTACTACTCACCTTTGGATGCTCATAATCTTGTTTGAGGTCTATAACCCTTAACTTTCTCAAATTCATTGACAAGGCTCAACTACTCCCAAATGAGGTTGCACATTGTCTAGGAGTCCCAAGTACACTTGTTGGACTGCTTGGATTTCTCTCAATATGTTTCATAAGTCTCCAAGCTTCATTTTTCTATCGAGTTCATGCATTTGACAAAAACTAGTCATTTGTGTGTTATGCAGTCCTAGAGGGCTACTAGCCCGTGGATGCCTAATTGGACTTATTTTGCTCCTACTGGTCAACGATGGTCATTTGCACCACAAAAATTGTTTGGAATGATGTTTTAGGAGTGTATGCTCAAGGATTTTTGAGGCTTAGCCCACTGTTAGTGCAGATTTAAGACTTTCCACCTTTTGTGGCATAATTGGAGGGTTTGGTAAGGTTTGGAGAAAGTAATGTTTGAAAGTCTCTCTCACTCCACTCTTCAAGCCTCCATAATGGTTTATGACCTCTGCCACATCTTAAAGAACCTTCCCTACTTTTTCCCTTCAAGGAAAATGTCAAACACTTGGCAAACAAGAAGGAAAACAGTGAATTGCCTCTGTCACTATCTTTTTACTACCCTTTGCCAATCAACTATTGTCATCACTTTAAACCTACACAAAGAAGTATTTGTATAGAGAGAATACCTCAAAGAGGTTTGAGAAGTATTAGAGGAACTCCTATTACATTGCCTTCAAGATTCAAGGCTTGGATTATGCTCTTCAAGCATTCCATGGGCATTGTACCATATATAATTCATGAAAACGGTGAGCTCACTATTTGATTACAAGATGAGAAGGATTTAAGAAAGAACAAGCTAAACTAGTCCTCCAAGAAGTATACTCAATTCATTTGGCCAAATTTCTAGAGCCTTGTCACATTCATTTGCTCACTCAAATTACTTTTGAGTGCAAACTATGAGTTTCATTCAAGCTACTAGCCAAATGACAAACACTTGCCTAGTATTCACTCAATTGCATATATGTACATTATATACACATTAATAAACTTGGAAGAATCCATTGGAGGGATCCCAGACCTGGATCAACCAAGTTGATGCATTTTGCAACTCAAAACTCCTAGCAAGGTAGCAGGTACACAGTTTAGAAATATTTTTGTACAAACACCTTGCAAATGAAAAATAAATCAAACAATTACATGAGAAGCTTTATTACATCAAAATTCCAACTTCCAAGAAGGTACAGTACATAATAGAACAACTATAGTACGGACTGCTCTTCAAAAGGAAGAAAAAACAATCATAAAAGCCAAAAAAAACATGATTTCATTTAAGAATCTCTTGTAAATAAAATCACCAACCATTTCCAAGGAAAAGGGAGGCCTTATATAGTTTCTCCATTTGGTTTTCATGCCCTAGTATGGACATGAAGCTTCAATAACTTCATTTTGCAAGAAAATGACAATTTTGACAACTTTTCAAGTCAAATGACAACTTTTCTTGCTCACAAAGGTATTTTTGACAACCTAGCCTTATAAACTTGCCTAAACAACTTAGAAATACTTAAAAACACTAAACAAACATGTTTCAATTCTCTTGAAGACATTAAGAGACCTTTTTGGCAATTTTTCATAATTGTGCCAAAAATTGTCAACTCAAGGCCTAAAAGGCAAAACTTGATCTCTAGAGTCCAAAATGAGATGAAAACCACTAAACAAGACCCAAAACAACCTAAAACAACAAAATCAACCTAACACAAGACTTTACAAACATAAAAGCATTAAATACCCAAAAATGGGAGTTTTACTCAACTAGGTGCTCCTGCACCATACTCCCCTAAAAACAAAGAAGTCATGTGATTCCTTGAGGCAGAAAAGAAGAAGAAATGCCAAATTTATGAAAGTCATCTGTAGGTATCCAAGTGGCCTCTGAGATAGGCTGATCCTTCTGCTTGATGAGATGCTCCATGTAGGTGTGATTCCTTGTCTTTTTGAGAACTCTGGAGTCTAGAACCTATTTAGCTTGGGGAAAAGAAAGACAAGGGAGAGATAGATCAGAAAGGGATTGAGAAACATCTAAAACTCTTTGAACCTCCTCAAGTGGCTACCCTTTGAAAGCAATTAGATCTGCAACATTAAAAATGGGGGACAAAGAAACATTAGTAGGCAAATCAACTTTATAAGCATTAGACCCATACTTAGCCAAGATCTTGCAAGGGCCTATCCTCATCATCTGAAGCTTGCTTAGAACTCCCTTTTGTAGCCTTTCCTTATTCAAATGAATCATCACATAATCACCTATGGAAAACTGAACATCTCTCTTTGTATCATCCACTCTTGCCTTGACTTTTTGAGAGGTGTCTTGGAGAGCTTGTCTCACTTGCTCATGAACCTCCTTCATGGTGTGAGCCATGTCATCTACTATCCCACTCTTATGCTGAAAGTTAGTGATATCCCTCAACTCCATTATACCCCTTGGATGCATACCATAAACAACTTCAAATGGACTCTTACCTGTAGACCGGTTAACACTATCATTGTCGACATATTCTGCTTGATTAATGAGCTGATCCCAACTCTACCCATGGTCCTTTGTCAAACACCTAAGCATGTTTCTAAGAGACCTCTTCACAACTTTGGTTTGGCCATCTGTTTGTGGATGATAAGCTGAACCAAAAGAGAGATTAGTACCTAATCTCTTCCACAATGTTTTCCAGAAATGACCAAGAAACTTAACATCCCTATCTGAAACAATGCTAGTAGGAAAACCATGAATTCTAACAACTTCTTTGAAAAACAAATAGGCAATATGACTTGCATCATGTGTTGTTTTGCAAGGAATGAAGTGAGCCATCTTGCTGAATCTATCAACTACTACAAAGATGCTATCAAATCCTGCTTGAGTTCTAGGTAATCCTACTACAAAATCCATGCTAATGCAATCCCAAGGCCTATGTGGAATGGGAAGAGGCTGATATAAACTAGCATTAGAGGAATTACCTTTTTCTTTTTGGCATACCAAGCACTACTCAACATAACTCCTGATGTCGCTCTATATCTTAGGCCAATAATAGAACCTTTGAACTAGCTCTAAGGTCTTATTGAGACCGAAATGTCCACTTAAGCACTCATTGTGCTTCTCTTGAATGAGGTTCTCTCTCATAGAACCCTTTGGAACACACAACTATCCACCCTTGAATAAAAAACCATCCTGCAAATGAAAAATCAATTAAACAATTAAATGACAAGCTTTATTACATCAACATTCTAACTTCAAAGAAGGTACAGTATGAAATAGAACAACTACAGTATGAACTGCTCTTCAAAAGGAAGAAAAAATAGTCATAAACGCTAAAAAAAGCATGATTTCAGTTAAGAATATGTTGTAAATACAATCAAAAACCCATTCCAAGGCAAAGGGAGGCCTTATATAGTTTCTCTAGTTGGTTTTCATGGCCTAGTATGGACATGAAGCTTCAATAACTTCATTTTCTAAGAAAATGACAATTTTGACAACTTTTCTTGCTCACAAAGGCATTTTTGACAACCTAGCCTTATCACCTTTCCTAGACAATTTAGAAATGCTAAAAAACACTAAACAAACATGTTTCAATTCTCTTGAAGACATTAAGAGACCTTTTAGGCAATTTTTCACATTTTTGCCAAAAATTGTCAACTCAAGGCCTAAAAGGAAAATCTTGATCTCTAGAGCCCAAAACGAGATCAAAACCACTAAAAATGAGCCAAAACAACCTAAAACAACAAAATAAACCTAACACAAGACTTTACAAACATAAAAGCATTAAATACCCAAAAATGGGAGTTTTACTCAACTAGGTGCTCCTGCACCAGTTCTACTCACATGGGTCGTTCTCATAGGGTGATTACTTTTTCGCACACTATGACAGGCCCAATAAAGGTATTCAAATATCAAACTAGAAGAACTTCAAGGGTTATAATTTCTTATTGTCCAAATAGGGAAGAGCATACTCTCCTACCTTGTAGACAATTTCTCAAGTATATAAAATGAGATGGGATCCTTTGTGTTCCAAAATTGGGGATAATTATAGGATTTCCAAGGCCAGGGGTGAGGTGGCAGAAATCAACACTCAAGATTAAATCTAAATATATCAAGGGTAAAATTGGAGGAGGTTGGAGAAGAGGTTGGAGGTAGGGACACTTGTCATCTCTGTGGTGACAAGTGTCAAGGAATCTTGCTCACAAGAGGGCAAGTGTCCAAAGGAGGAGACATGTGGCAAAAGTGCCATGTGTCTCAAGGGTTGAATATCCAACCCATAGGAGGTTAGGATAGGAAGGTTAGGATGTGAAAGATAGGATAGGGTTAGTTAAACTCGGGATTAGGTGGAATGGGTTAGGTTAAGGGGTGGTTAGGTTAGGTGGTTAAAAGTTAGGAAGCATGTGGGTAATTTGGATTTAAAAATTCAAATAATAGGAAAAGGCTAATCAACTTTCAACAAACTCATAAATTGATTTGTTTTAATTAATTAGGAGATTATAAGAAATGAATTTAATGGGGAGGGATTAATAAATTTAGATTAATTAATCAAAGGGGACTAGTGAAATGAACTTAATGAATAAATCCTTAGATTTATTGGTAAGTAGATGAATGGGTAATTAATCAGATTTCTAGTGAATTCAATTAAATTGGAAAGGGGGATACATTAAGTAATTTCTTATTTAATTACTTATCTTCGAACCATTTTTAGGTGTATATAGATATGATTTAGGATTTTGGGGAAATTTGGTACACAGTTGAGTTCGAATTTGGTTTAGGGTATAATCTAGCTAAGTATGGTGAGGGTTAGTCTTGCATTTGGTATAATTTTAGGATTAGGGTACAATTTGGTATAGGGCTAAGATTCAAATTGGTTTTTTGCTAGAGTATTAAATTTGATTTGATAAGGGTTAGAGTTAGGTTAAGGGTACAATTCTATTTACAATTAGGTTAGGTTGGATTTTATTTTGGGTTAGGGTTTGAATTTTCTATAGGGTTAGGATACAATTTTGTTTACAGTTAAGGTTAGGTGGAATTTTATTTAAGGTTAGCATTGAATTTTAAATTAAGGCTAGGTTTCTAATACTTGTTTGATTTTTAGAGTTAGAGTTGGATTTGATTTATGATTTGGATTCACTTTGGTTTAGGCTTAGGTTTCACTTGAATTTAGTGTTAGAATTAAATTTGGTTTGCGAATTAGTTTTTGATAAAAATAAAAAGGTTTTACAAGGACCCGAAACTAAAAGTTTTACAAAATCTGGCCATCTGTCAAACAGACATGAACCATCAGCAAAATAGGAGAGCACCCGTGAACAGTCACAAAAGTAAAAGAGATGCAGAAAAACAAGACAAAACAAAAGAAAAACACTCAATTCATAGAGTGAATCAGTTCCTTGTTCTTATAGATGGAAATCTTGTTGATTTCCTCTAGCTCCTCCATGATGAATCTAGAGGTTCCTTTGTTGCTACTTTGGCTTCTAGTTCTTGAAATACGACCAGTGGTTTTGTTGTCTCCAGCAGCCATATCTTCACCTCCAAGATCTTTCAATAGTTTACTATGATAGGATCTGTAATCTGCAACCATGGCATTGATGTTATCAAGCCCCTCTATAGTGTTGTTCATGGCTTCTTTGCTTATGTGAACTAGGTTCTTGAGGTTTTTTTTAATCTCTGCCATAGAATGTTTCACCTTTTCAATTGTTTGTTCATGATTGCTTTTCATCACCTCAACATCCTAGGAGAGCTTCTAGGTCATAATCATGAGTTTTTTAAATTTGCTGGGCTCAAGGGAAGCAGTGAAAATATCAAAAATCTCTTTAACTCCCACTTTGAGGGTGTCAATTTCTGGCTCCACCCACTTCCAACAACTCTCTTTGCTTCTAGTAGCTTTCATAACTAGGTTCATCAGATTACCAATCCTTTGTATCCCAATGTTCTCTTCGTTGGCCATGGTCCCCTCTTTTTCTTTCAGGACATTGATTGGGATGTCTTCTTTAATTTCCTGATCCGAATTATTCAGACCATAGTCCTTAGCTGCAAGCTTCTTCTTTTTAGAAAGGGGCTCGGCCTTAGAAATTAGTTTGTTAGTGGATTTATATTTGTTGGTCACCCATCTGGGAGGATTCTTACTGGTAAATATCCTAGGGGTGATGATCATCTCCTCTTCTTCCACAGGTTTATAATCAGGGTCATTAAAAGGAATGGCACCCCCACTATCCTCCAGGTCCATTTTTGAGTCAGAGACATCCTGGATGTTATTCTATTGGCTTTTCTTAGTTAGAGAGGGCACAACATCAAGGGATTTAGCATACTCCATGTTGAGCACAATAAGCCCTTCATGGAAAATAGGATTGTGTGGATTCTCCAAATGTTTTTCCAAGCTATTTTCAAGAGAGCAGGCCAAATAGAAAGGAACATAGATGATTTTAATATGCCTAAAATGATTCAAAATGGTAAAATGATAGGAAAAGATGTTGGCATATCTACCATTGAGAAAAATTACCTCATGATGAACTCAACCATGTCTGCCCATGGAGCCATAAGATCTTTCCCTTTGTAGCCACCATCAGCCATCTTGGTAACTCAAGAGTGCTCCTTATCTTTGTCAAAGAAACTCATCAAGTCCTCCTCCCCAGTTTTCCTATCTCTATAAAATCTTTTGCCATTCATCGCCATACTAGTGACCATCACCACCAGGGTTTTGTCAATCTGATACTCGGCTCCATAAGACCTGAGGATCCCTTTTTTCCACCTATTGACAAAGGACTCCATGAGCAGAGGAGAAGGGCCATGAAGTTGATTAAAAAAGGGGATGATTCCCTAATTAACGACTTCCTACCACACATCCTTATTTTTCTTTCATTTATCACAAGTAGATGGTTCTTTCCTATTCTTGTCCCTACCCATTATGCTCTTGGTCGCCACATAGCAAAAAATGGGCCACAACAGAGAAGTCTGTGAATAGTCACAGGAAATGGGCCACACCAGAAAAGTCTCCAAATAGTAGCAAAAAATGGGCCACACAATAAGAGAAAATCTAGTCACCAGGGAAGTTTCTAGATCTTTGGTTAGGGAAAACAAAAAAGAGTCATTTTCATATCAACTCAATCAAATCATGATTAAATAGCATTGATTAATGCAAGTGGGCATAATCATCATGAGTCAGATCTCATAGGTTTTTGAGGAATGAATCCCTACTACTCTACAATTTAGTCGCCAAGTATCCCACCGCTAGATTGGCCAGTAGATCCACCACTCTATTGCCTTCCTAGTATACATGTAAAGTTTTGGAATCAGCTAGCTCATTTATTATTTCTTGGCAATCCTTGATCAAATTGGTTGTTGTCTAGCTAGGATCTATGTGTCCATTTAGACAATTGATAGTATTTAGCGAGTTAGACTCCAACCAGAATTTTCTAAAGCCTTCTCTTTTAGCTAGGCATAATCCAATGTGGGTAATGCTGGCCTTCCCAAATTAGTTAGTTTTATAGTTGAAATTTAATTTGGATTAGTATTAGTGTTTGGTATTGATCTTAATATAATCATAATAGAATACCTCAATAATTTGGTTTAAGGTTCATTTAATTTAATTTTATTAATTTTAAAATAATTGATCCATTTGTTTTTTTTATCTGTAAAATATATATTTTATTTAATTGAGATATAAGCATTAAAACTTTGGGAAGATAATGAACTATAAAAAAAATCCCAAAACAAGACATCCATGACATTGCCATCATCACCCTCCCAAAAAACATGGATTTTAAAACCAGTATCCAGCACCAACACATCCACCCCCCATACCGAAGAGTATGAAAAAACTTATTACATCTTGCCTGTCGAAAAATATGCATATCAACTGAAGTTTAAAGTTCAACTGTAAAATTAACTAAAAAAGAGAGCAAAGAAAAATGGCACCTATGGTTATCGTGCCTATAATAACCTATTCATGATTCCTCTTTCACACCTCTTACAACCAAGGCACTGAATTCACTAGCTACCCAATTACGGTGAGAGCCTCCTCTTCCAGCAATTTGTCACCTCCTTCTTCCTTCTATCGTCTTACTCGTTGTACCTTGTTGGCTCAGAGAAACCACCCTGCTATCCCATCCACCTTGTACATCATCTACCACTTGTTTAGCCAATTCTATGAATGGTCTCCTTATTATCTACCTCCTATGGCTTGCGTTATCCACCACTCTCCCACCACCCTCCTGCCTGATCACATCTTCTATCTCCATAATCAGGACAAAGATTAAAATCCCTTCCTAGCCTCTCTTCATGTCATCCTTGAAACACAATTTAACTTCCTCAAGGCATCGAATAAACTGAATGTGCGAGTGTCATGCCCTCATCGCCTCATTTTCCTCCTGGATACCTTCTGCAATATTAAATCCCCATCCCGACACCAACCACTCCACTAGGGATTCCAAATTTAGTAGATATTCCCCTAGAATTAGTCCCTGCAACACATTTCGCATCTCTTCAATCGTGTGTCCCGGATCTAGACCCCAAGCCATGAGCAATGAGTAGATGTCTACTTTTCACCTGTTGCGATGACTAATGACAACCACCTCTTCACCTAAAACTAGGTGAACTACTTTTAAAAGCAATGGGTCCTTAATGAGAAACATTCTCTCGAGTTTCTTTAGCAGAATAGGACCATGAAATACCGATATCAGTTTGAAAGATTCCAAGGTGATATTAACTTCAATTTCTAAGCTTTCTAAAAATTTATAGAGATTTCTGATAAAACCATATTTGAAAGTGGTTTCACCAACTTGCCAGGTCTATTCATTATCAGTGTGGGCATTACAAATTTGGCATTTCATGCATGGCTCTCAACCATTTTCGTCAATTCAGAGCATGTCGCAATAACTGCTCATCAAACACACTTGTGCAGGAAAAAATCAATCTTCTGACAAGGGATTTTAATTTACTATCATAGCAACTTGGCAATGCATATTAACTCCATTTAGCAGTTTCATCTCTATCATTTCACCACCTCACCTCCCCTCGCTCGATGCAACATGCTTCATTTGACAACTCATCTGCAAGAGTGTTTCCCTCTCTTTTCACATGTGAGATGCAAAAATTATTGAACATTTTCAATTTTATCACTTATTATATTTACATATTTCTTTAATTTCCAACATAGAGTATGTCCTTTAACCAAAGCCTAGACAACAATTTGGGAATTTCCCTCTAAATGTAATTTTGACACCTTTAAATTAGCTGCTAAATTAGATGTAAGTAATGTCTCTTGAACTTTCACCTCATTATTAGTGCCATCTTGAAGTCTTCTAGCCCCCTTGCATAGGACATTTTCTTCATCATCACAAGCCACACATCCTGCTCCTAAGATGCCTGGATAGCCTTTTGATGCTCCATCAAAATTTATTTTCACCCACCCCTTCTCTAGTTTTAACCATTTAACCGTCTCTCTATCCAGTCGGTCACTAGCAAGATTAACCTTGGGGAACCCATGAATGGGTCTAAGAGTGATAAGAGGCCACCTAACAAGAATTAAACTATCCATCAAACTATATGGATGCTTCACAAAATTGTGGTTGTGTGTTGCCGATGAGACAATTTCAGAAATAGCCCGTTTAATTTTCCCACACAGTCTATCTAATCCTTCCCACTTATCTTGAAATATCCACTTGTTTCTTTCCTTCCACAATTCCCAAATTACCATAGAGCATGAGATTATCCACATACTCAAAAGAATAGATTTGCCCTTTTCTTGAAGCTAGCTTTGAAGGAGGTTAGTAATATTATTTGGAAGAGGTACCGACCACCATAATTTATTCAAGACAAACCTCCACACTTGCTAAGCCACATCACAGTTTAATAGAAGATTATCTAATGATTCCTCATTCCTTTTGCACATGACACATTGAAAAGACACATTGTCAAGATCCTCCTTTTAAAGACCAGCCAAGTGAAGATTCCCACCTTTGGGAGGCACTTGGAACTCCAACATAGTCGGGTAGGCCATTTCATCTAATGATTTACATTCTCAATAAGATTTTATCCAATTTTAACTGAATATGCACCTGATTTTGATCCACAACAATTGATGGAGTCTTTCTTTGAAGTGAGAACTGGGAAGTATTCTTCTAGATTAATTTTAAAACATTTCTTCTGTTGAGGAGATAGAGGCAGCTCCTCCCCATTTTTCTACTCCCAAACCTCAATTTCATTGGATCACTCTACCTGTACATAATCATTAACTGCAGTCCCCCAACAATCCTCAGTGATCCATTTGATACTTTCAATTTTTTTCCTCAAATTTAGAGCTGGTTGGCCATCCCAAGAGTCTGTCCAAAATTTAGCTTTCTCCCCATTCCCCACTTGCCAAGTTATATGTTTTGTAATCAATTTCCTATAAGATAACAGGAAATTTCAGATTGTAGAACCCTGGGGGGATCTCAAACAGTGAAAATCCTCTCCACCTCTTATGAATCTAGATATTTATGTTTTAGGATCTGAACCCATTTTTGGTTTGGTTTGCATACATCTGACAGACCAATTTCGCTCCCAAAGATAAATTTAAAGAGGACCACTTTCTCAGGCTAGCCCATCCCACCTGACAAGGTTGACATACTTTATCCCAAGAAACCAAGGAAATTTTGTCTTGGTCCTCTTTCCTATTTCAGAAGAATTTTTGCATCAACTAGTTAACACTACTAGAATCTTGTTCAGAACTTTAAAACACATCATGGAGTATATCGAAATTGCCGACAAGACTAATTTTAGAAGTAATAGCCTACCCGCAGAAGTGAGCCATTTAATTTTCCATCCCTCTAGCTTGTTAACACAACTGTCAAATAATCATTGCCACAAATAAGTCCTATTGGGCCCCCCAAACAAAGGCGTTCCCAGAAATCTCCCAGGAAGGGTGCCAGCTTTCACACCCAAAATTTTGATAACTTCTCTCTATTTCCTAGGACCTGTATTAAAGAAGAAAATAACATATTTTTTCCAGTTAACTTGTTGTCCAGAAGCATTATAGAAAATGTGTACGGTTATTTAAATACTACGGGCCTCTTTTACGGAAGAGTCTCCAAACATAATTGTATCATCTACAAATTGCTGATGAGTAACTGGGTCCACACCCTCAACAACCCAAACACCCTTCCATTTATCCTCACTTTTTAGATTATGAATGTATCATCCCAGGGTTTCCACCTGGATTATAAAAAGAAAAGGGGAGAGTGGATCTCGCTGCATTAATCCCCGAGAGGTGTGAAAGAAGCGGGCAAGTGCAAGGTAATGAGTCACAAATTCGCGAAAGTCCATGCGTTGGAAAACACGCTCTTATAAACAGGGGCCCGTTTATGCTTCGGGCTCCCGAGCTGAAAGGTAACGGGGGTTCAAAGCAAAAAAAATGGGCCCCCGTTTTGTTCTAAAATGGGGGCCCACTTTTAAACAAAATGGGGCCCCATTTCTAAAAAACGGGCCCCCGTTTCTAAATCGCATTTTTCCTTTTTTTTTCCACAAGCCGACCTTGTTTGAAAACGGGGGCCCGTTTTGTGGAAGTTGATTCCACAACCCGCCACTTGGCTCGGTATTAGGCCCGGGATAGGCTTGGGATGGCCACACCTGAGACATGGACCTGCAAATTCAAATCTCCATGAATGAAAGCACAAATATGAACTTTAGAAATAGTTTACGCGCCTCTAATCAGAGAATTTTTATACAAAATTAAAACCCATTTCAGATTATACTCTCTAGATTCTAAATATGTAAATTTATTTAAAAATTGATTATTTTAACTATTTTTCATTTAATTTATACTAAATCGGGTCCATAAATTTGAAATATTAACTAATTTTGTTTATTTAATAACTTTTTTATTTTAAAGAATTTTGGAAAAAAAATTATATGTCATCAATCTACACAAAATTCTTTTGTATTTGAAAAAAAAAAATCAAAAAATGTTAAGTTTACATCAAATTATGTGGGTCGTACACGTCAAATTTTTAAAAGATAATTACAGCCATTAAAAAATTAATTAAAAAAAAAATATTAGAAAAAAAAATACAGAAAAATATGCTCATCAATCTTCAGTGTGTTACAAACCATTTCCCAAAATGGTTTGAGAAAATAATTTTAATTGTGTCAAAAAGTGTGGGTCGTACACATGCATGGTATGGTCCTGAAACAGGGATTTTTAAAACATAGTTTTCAGAACTCCATTCAAAAATTTATTTTTTATTATGTGGGTATTAAAATAAATTACATATTTGGAAAGTACACTCAAAGGGCTATCTTTTATATAACTGATTTTTTCCAAGATTCAATCTCTAAGTGTTTCAAAATTTAAGCTCAAATGAGACAAAATCTGAAAAATCAGGGAAAACACTTCCACTTTTTGGCCAAAAATTGGACTCATCTTCTTGCACTGACCCAAGCCTTGAGGAGTAACATTGACAAGAATTGTGAACCAGGGTCCATCTATGCAAGCTTTCACCCATTTTATCCAATAGGATGAGAAACCAAAATTTTCCAGGATGTGAAATAAAAAATCCCTATCTACCATGTAATATGCTTTCCTGATATCTAATTTGATGAGCATTTGATCCACCTTTGCTTGCCTGATTGAATGAATGGCTTCATGTGCTATAATAATTCCTTCCACAATTGACCTCCAAGGAACAAAACCACTTCAGCTCTTTTGACACTATATATTTGAGCAAGGGTTTCAAATGGCTCATAATGACTTTGGCAATTACCTTATAGAGCACATTGCAAACAACAATTGGCCTAAAGTCACCAAAAGAGGAAGGCTTCTCCAATTTAGGAATTAGAATGAGGAATGTGCAATTAAACTCTTTCTCCACCTTAAGACTTACTCTCACTTCTTCCACCACCTACCATAGTTCCTGACCCATAATGTCCTAGAATTGTTGATAAAAAGAGGGCAGGGAAACCATATAGTCCTGGAGCTTTATCACTGCCCATTGAAAAGACAACTTGTTTTACTTCCTCCATAGAGAGAAGCTTGCACAAAAACTGATTTTGGTTTTCTAAAATTATTTTTGGAATGTTCCTTAGAAGAGTTTCTTGATGTTGGGAATCTAAGTCCTGGTTTTTTGATAACAACTCAATGAAGAAATCCACTACTTCTTTGTTGATCTCCTCCAAGTCATTTAAAACCTCATTATTCTTATTCTTAGTACTTGTCACCTTATTCCAAGACCTTCTAACTTTGACTAAACTGTGGAAGAATTTTGTGTTCTTGTCACCTTTCTTTAACCAACCTTCTCTTGATTTCTGCTTCTAGTAGACTTCTTCCCTTGCTAACATTTCTTCTTCCAGTAGACTTCTAGCCCCCTTGCATAGGACATTTTCTTCATCATCACAAGCCACACATCCCACTGCTAAGATGCCTGGATAGCCTTTTGATGCTCCATCAAAATTTATTTTCACCCACCCCTTCTCTAGTTTTGACCATTTAACCATCTCTCTATCCATTCGGTCACTATCAAGATTAACCCCGGGGAACCCATGAATGGGTCTAAGAGTGACAAGAGGCCACCTAACAAGAATTAAACTATCCATCAAACTATATGGATGCTTCACAAAATTATGGTTGTGTTTTACCAATGAGACAATTTCAGAAATAGCCCGTTGAATTTTCCCACACAGTTTGTCTAATCCTTCCCACTTATCTTGAAATATCTGCTTGTTTCTTTCCTTCCACAATTCCCAAATTACCATAGTGGGCAAGATTATCCATACACTCAAAAGAACAGATTTTCCATTTTATTCAAGCCAACTTTGAAGGAGGTTAGTAATATTATTTAGAAGAGGTACTGACCACCATAATTTATTCAAGACAAACCTCCACACTTGCTAAGCCACATCACAGTTTAATAGAAGATGATATAATGATTCCTCATTCCTTTTGCACATGACACATTGAAAAGGCCCATTGAAACCCAGGCGCACCATCATATCTCCTATCAAGATCCTCCTTTTAAAGACCAGCCAAGTGAAGGCTCCCGCCTTTGGGAGGAACTTGGAACTCCAACATAGTCAGGTAGGACATTTCATCTAACGATTTACATTCTCAATAAG
Source organism: Cryptomeria japonica (assembly GCF_030272615.1). Classification (NCBI taxonomy): domain Eukaryota; kingdom Viridiplantae; phylum Streptophyta; class Pinopsida; order Cupressales; family Cupressaceae; genus Cryptomeria; species Cryptomeria japonica. Next base: position 574,896,493 of record NC_081405.1, read on the forward strand.
ATTTTATCCAATTTTAACTGAATATGCACCTCATTTTGATCCACAACAATTGATGGAGTCTTCCTTTGAAGTGAGAACTAGAGAGTATTCTTCTAGAATAATTTTAAAACATTTCTTCTGCTGAGGAGATAGAGGAAGTTCCTCCATATTTTTCTATTGCCAAACCTCAATTCCATTGGATCGCTCTACCTGTACATAATCCTTAACTGCAGTCCCCCAACAATCCTCAATGATTTGTTTGATACTTTCAATATTTTTCCTCGAATTTAGAGCTGGTCGGCCAACCCAAGAGCCTGTCCAAAATTTAGCTTTCTCCCCATTTCCCTCTTGCCAAGTTATATGTTTTGTAATCAATTTCCTATAAGATAATAGGAAATTCTAGATTGAAAAACCCTGGGGGGATCTCGAACAGTAAAAATACTCTGCACCTCTGATGAATCTAAATATTTATGTTTTAGGATCTGAACCTATTTTTGGTCTGGTTTTGCATACATCTGCCAGACAAATTTTGCTCCCAAAGATTCATTTATAGAGGACCACTTTCTCAGGCCAGCCCCTCTCACCAGATAAGGTTGACATACTTTATCCCAAGAAACCAAGGAAATTTTGTCCTGGTCCCCTTTCCCATTCTAGAAGAATTTTTGCATCAACTAGTTAACACTGCTAGAATCTTGTTTGGAACTTTAAAACACATCATGGAGTATATCAAAATTGCTGACAAGACTGATTTTAGAAGTAAAATCCTACCCGCAGAAGTGAGCCATTTACTTTTCAACCCTCTAGCTTGTTAATACAACTGTCAAATAATCATTCCCACAAATAAGTCCTATTGGCCCCCCCAAATAAAGGTGTTCCCAGAAATCTCCCAGGAAGGGTGCCAGCTTTCACACCCAAAATTTTTATAACTTCTCTCTACTTCCTAGGATCCATATTAAAGAAGAAAATAACATATTTGTTCTAGTTAACTTGTTGCTCAGAAGCATTACAGAAAATGTCTAGAGTTATTTAAATATTGTGGGCCTCTTTTAAGGAAGAGTCTCCGAACAAAATTGTATCATCTACAAACTGATAATGAGTAACTGGGTCCACACCCTTAGCAACCCAAACACCCTTCCATTATCCTCACTTTTTAGATTCTGAATGTATCATCCCAGGGATTCCGCTAGGATTATACAAAGAAAAGGGGAGTGTGGATCTCGCTACCTTAATCCCCTGGAGGTTTGAAATAATCGTTGAGGACTACCATTGACAAGAATTGAGAACCAGGGTCCATCTATGCAATCTTTCACCCATTTTATCCAATAGGATGAGAAACCAAACTTTTCTAGGATGCACAATAAAAATTCCCTATCTACCATGTAATATGCTTTCTTGATATCTAATTTGATGAGCATTTGATCTACTTTTGCCTCCCTGATTGAATGAATGGCTTCATGTGCTATAATAATTCCTTCCACAATTGACCTCCTAGGAACAAAACCACTTCAGCTCTTCTGACACTATATATTTGAGCAAGGGTTTCAAATGGCTCATAATGACTTTGGTAATTACCTTATAAAACACATTGGAAACAACAATTGGTCTAAAGTCACCAAAAGAGGAAGGCTTCTACAATTTAGGAATTAGAATGAGGAATGTGCAATTAAACTCTTTCTCCAATTTAAGACTTACTCTCACTTCTTCCACCACCTGCCATAGTTCTTGACCCACAATGTCCTAGAATTGTTGATAAAAACAGGGCGGGGAAACAATCTAGTCCTAGAGCTTTATCACCGCCCATTGAAAAGACAACTTGTTTTACTTCCCCCATAGAGACAAGCTTGAACAAAAACTGATTTTGGTTTTCTAAAATTATATTTGGAATGTTCCTTAGAAGAGTTTCTTGATGTTGGGAATCTAATTCCTGGTTCTTTTATAATAGCTCAATGAAGAAATCGACTACTTCTTTGTTGATCTCCTCCAAGTCATTTAAAACCTCATTATTCTTATTCTTAATACTCATCTCCTTATTCCAAGACCTTCTAACTTTGACTGAACTGTGGAAGAATTTTGTGTTCTTGTCACCTTCCTTTAACCAACCTTCTCTTGATTTCTCCTTCTAGTAGACTTCTTCCCTTACTAACATTTCATTCAATTTTAATTTTAAGGTCTTGTCCTTATTAAAAGTATCTTGTGTCATTCCATGATTCAAAATCAAACACTCTAGGTCTTTAACTCTGCTTCTACTATCAAAGATGTTCTTGAACTTAATTGTGTTCCAGTCCTTTAATTTTTCTTTGGGGTGCTGAAGGGTTTTGAAAAAGGTGAAAGCCTTCGAGCCTAATCTAACAGGAGCCTCCCTCCATGTTGTTGCAAAAAACTCTTTCAAAGAAGGGTCCCTTAACCATATTTTCTCAAACTTGAAGGGACAACGAATCAAAGCACAAACTAAACAAATGAGAATCTCGATTGGAAAATGATTAGATCTTGCCAAGGGCAAAACCTTGGCTTCAAAAAGGAGGGGTCTAGTAGCCCAGTTACAACCGAGAAAAAATCTATCCAACTTCTCAGCAATGTGTTCTCTGCCAATCCTTCTATTCAACCAAGTATAGGATCCTTTATTGGTCTTAACTTCTCGTAAGACATTATTAGAAATGCAAATTTGAAAACTTAGTTGGGATGTCGTGATACCCAACCTTCCCCCTATCTTGTCACTAGAATCTAGAATAGCATTAAAGTCTCCCCCAAGCACCACCAATTCCTGGGAAAGATTACTTAGAATAGTCAAAATTTGATTCCATGTATCCAGTTGTGGCTTACCTCTTGTAGGTCCATAAACATTAATCAGAAAAAAGTCACAATTGATTCCAAAAGAGTGAACCTTGCACACCTGCCATGAATGAGAGCAAGAAATTTCTTCAACCTTGATAAGATTTGGATTCAAGATTATCCCCAAACCCCATGAATATCCCTCTGCACTTGAGGAAAATTCTTCCCAGAATCTCCCAGCATTTAGCCAAGTCTCCACATCTTCCCTACTAACCTTAGTTTCTTACAAACAAAGAAATATCTGGTTTCACCTGATTAAGCCCTCGCTTGATCAGATGATGTTTTTCAGGAGCATTGTAGCCCCTGACATTACAACTAAGCATCTTTGTCATCCTTCAAGAAGGGTAGCCCCCTTCCCTACTGTTAACTTTGACTGACCTTTTGCATTACTTGCTATCGCAATCCAGACTCTATTTGGTTTACAACCCCTTGATTTCTTTTCGCTAATGACCGCTTTTTCAGTTTGAGAGGTCGACTGTTGAATAGTTTTGTATTCTAGAATATATTCTTCCTCAAAACCCCCCCAATCTTCTTCCTCTTCCTCCACATCCCAAGAGTGGTTTACATTTTCTTCTTCCAAATTATCCACCCCAGTGTTCTCAATTTCACAATTCTCCTACAAATGTATTTCCTTTCTCTCTAAAGGACTGACCCCCTTCGAATCCCCCATACTTGTGTCTATTGCCTTCATAGTAGCCTTTATATTGTTTAATGCTTCCTCCACTAACTGTGTAGCATCCAAATGGGTTGTTTTAAGTAGCCCTCCCAAAATATCATTCATCTTTGGATTCTCAATTGGAGGTGCTAGATTCACCAGCTCTATTAGTTGTTTATGGAGCTACCCTGCCTTGGGATAGTTTGATTGTCCATCCTCTCAATTTAACTCAGCAAAGTGTTCAACTCTCACTTCCAAAGGGTCATCGATCTATTTTCTTTTTGGACCTATCAAACAAACCTCTTTCGAATGTCCGTCTTTATTGTAGAATAAACATTTCTCTAGAATTTCCACAACCTCCACCTTCTGCATCTTGCTCCCCGCATTTGTGTTGATTTCTATCCATGCCGGGAGTTGAATATTTGGTTTCCAACTAGCACAAATCCTCACATAAGAGCCAAAATCCTCTTTAGAAATAGATTCATCTAACTTAAGGTAAGACCTTATTTTGTTCGCAATCAACCGGAAAATATCCTCATTCCAATACTCCCTAGGAAGATTATATAAACGTAACCAAACTGGGACCTCCTCCACTAAGGGTTTGATAGGGTTAAAATTTGGTTCCCGAACCCTTATTGACACTCCTTGTCCTCCTAGGAAAAATGGGCCATTTTGAAAGACCCAATTCTTGTCATTATTATTTTCCAGTATGATAAGGAAATACCAATTTGGCATTGTCTTGATCTCCATCTTGAAGGGCCATGTTTCTTCACACTATTTCTTCACATGACTAAAGGCTGGCCAACCTCTAAAACATTTCAAGATAAAACCTTTGTCTTTGAAAAAAACCACTAAATCACTCCAGCTTTTACTATCCAGAAAAAATAACACCTTGTGAGTGTCATCCAGTTTGGCTTTCGGTTTTACAACTAGCCCAGATCTTGAAATCTTCTTAGGTCACCATTCTTTCTTCCGCACCCTTTTCTAGTTTGTGTTTGCCCTAAAATTTGTAGTGTTGCGTTCTCCAGGGTTTAGTCAAAAATCCCCTTTGGCTCTTGGGAAATCTCTCTGCCATTTTTCCTAGTTTCCAAAATCCAACCCAAAACCTAGAGGTCCGTTTTGATCCTCCCATACTCATTTCGGTTTCAACCACTATCTGAAACCTGAGTTCATGAAGAATTCTGGTCTGTCATTTTGCCTGAAATCCCTAAACTCCCTTGGCTGCTGTGTGGGGGAAAAAGTGACACTAAGCAAACATGCCCTAATCTCACTTTCAATCACACACTTGTGGAATACGAAAGAGCCTAGAGGTATCACACAATTGGCTACTTCCTTTTGTGGAAGAGAGAGCCACTAGCTACCTATTAGGATTTCTATTCCTTTGTTGCAAATGATAGATAGAATGATGCAAGTTCAACTACTAGCCCTAGAGTGCAAGTATGAACTAGTAACAAGATTGCAGAATTGAACTTAAACAATGGAAAGCTGTAAACACAAGGATAAAAGGAGAATGTAGATGTGTACCTAGGGTTAAAATCTGAGTGGAAATGTTCGGGATGGGGGCGTGGGCGCCACTGTCCTAATTCTGCACCTGAAACTGTTGTTTTGCAACCTGAAAAGCTGTCAGAAAAATGTTGAAACTGTTGTCTGACAGAAGGACCAGGGCGCCCAACACCCCTGTCCTGGCAGGACCAGGGCACCCCACGCCCCTATCCTGGTCTTTTGCACTGAAATTTGGTGTGAAGTTCAGTCTCCGTCTGCTTCCGTCGGATCTGCAACTTGCGGCATCGTCCGAATCCCGAAACCTGCACTTATATCTGAAAAGGTATGGTGGGCGGCTATATAGGGTTTTACCTTAGTCAAACCCCCGCTTTGGTGATTTCCACCTCCATGAATAGCCAAGTTTTATTGTAAAAGTAATGTGTGTGCAGACCTTGTGTGTGTGCAAGATCCTAAAATGTAAGTAAGCAAACTAGAGCAACCTAGAAAGTAAACCCTAATTGCTTGTAAATGATAATGTAAATGCTCCAAATCAAGATGCAAAGTGATCTAAAGCATGAATACAAATGATATGATGAAGCTTATGCAAAGACATGAAAACAACATGAAATCATACCCAACCCCAAGGGAGGGGTACAAGCCAATCTTCAGTCGGTGATCCCCTATTGCTCTTCAATGTCTTCAAAGCCCTAAATGGATGAATGAAATTGATGAATGCTTGATGGATGGATGTTGAATGTTGTTGAAGTCTTCAAAGATCTGCTCTTTCGCTGCATAGAAGGTCCTTGAAACCAAAAATTTCGATCCTTTCAAATGAAGAAAGAGAGCTCTTATATATGAAACCCTAGGTCTTAATTTCAACTTTTGGTCGACCTAGAGATTGAATCTCTCACCAATTTCTTGGGGTTAAGCTTTATTTTATGATTGGATCGTGCTCCTAAAATTTTGGGAAAAATGTCCAGGACCATGTGCACGCCGGGCGCCATGGTCCTCTCCGAGCGCCATGGTCCCAACAACTTTTCACCAAATTTTTAGGGCCGTCGGATATGATGATTTTAGAGAGAATCCCGAAGTTACAGGTGATTTCAAGATGTTTTGACCCCCGAAATCAAGCCCCCAAGTTCAGAATAGGACCTAATTAGGGTTTTTGATTAAATGATGTATTAGAGGAATAAAATGAAAGGGGCACACTTTAATGAAAACGGCCCAACTTTATGATATGGGAGATGATAAAATAGAACCTTAGACCTAATTAATTTAATTAATTAAGTGCTAAAGGGAAAATGCAATGCAAAATGCGCCAAGGCGGGTGCTAAACTAGGTGTGAAATTGTACCACCTTAGCAAGTGCGTACAATTTACGACGCTACATTTAACCCCCACTTTAGCTGTCATATGAACACTACGTGCATATGCAAGCTAAAGTACAGAAAAGTAAACATTATTTGAAAAAGGATATATCCATAAGTCTGTCGAACGAAGCCCCCAGCGGTATCTGCAGTACATAGTTAGGAACCGCACCCTACAAAATACACGTTAGATCACAAAATCACCTAATGCTTACTAAGGAAGGTGATGAAAATTCGAGGGTAGATATATGCCCCCCCCTGTTTCGGCTTGCTAATTTTAGTGAGTTGAAACAGGGTATCATGTTTACCACTTTGAATTGTTAAAGAATATTGATGACAAATGCTCACAAGAAGATTTGATATGAGATCAAAAACTAATGGAGAATCATTTGGTAAGAAAGAGGACTAAATCTCAATTCCAACAAAGAGTGTGAGGATTTGAGAGTTCTCTAACACAAGATGAAGGATGTGAATGGAAACAAAATGCAAAGAGAAGAAAAGAAAGGAAAAAAGAATGAATACACACATTGGTGATCCATGAAAAGAATAGTGAGAGAGAAAACATGGACTTCTTGCCCCTAGATCTTGTCTAGGTGATCCATGGGAAAAAGGACATGGAAAACTAACCCCCAGAGTCTGTCTAGGTGATCCATGTAAGGGAGGAGAGTGAGAAAGTCTAGCCTTATGCCACTAGTTCCACTCAACCTCGTGCATGTGTGTGTAAGGGAGGTTAGAAGCACCTCATAGGAGTCTATGCCTGAGTATGCTACAACCTGTATATGTATAGTACAAAAGTGTGACATCTCGCTCTAAGAGTCTGTGCTCTGGTTCCGAGAATAATCACCTTGCATAAAAGAAAAATGGAGACATCTCGCTCTAAGAGTCTGTGCTCTGGTTCCAAGAATGACCCATTACTCAAAAAGTGTAATGTTTATGTCATAAGTAAAGTAGAACAAGGATACCTACCTTCATCACAAAAGAAGATACCCCAAAAATGCAACAATGTCATAGATCCAAGCAAGGGAGTTTTTGGACTCTTTAAGCAAGGATAAGATAGTTGAAAAGGGATATCTTGTAGTATGTGTAAAGGAGATCCTTAGAGGAGAAGAGATCTTTGTACAAAAGACACCTATCCCTGAGAGGAATTGTCTTAGACAAATATAACATCTTCTAGAATATGACAAAGAAGAGAATAAGAATGCAATACTTCCTTCTTTTGCGAGGTGAAAGTGATTCTTAATGAAGGATGACGCTCTTTTTAACCCAATTGGGAGAGTGAATTCATTATGGATGTATTTTACCAAGTGCAAAAGAGGTTGTAGTCAAGGACTTACACCCCTTGTAAGAGAGAATCCTTGAACAAACAACAACAAATGCATACCAGGAATAACATCAAGTAATAAAGTTCACACCATCCATGAAATAGGAAAAAATGGATCCTTAGATAAAAATAAGGAAAGATCATTGCCACCCAAGGATAAGGACAATGAGAAGGACTTACACAATCTTCTAGGGAGAGATTTAGACATAAGCAAAATGTACTACATACTCACATGAGTTCATGCAAGCAAGACATTAGTGTATGTAAAATGCTCCTCACAAGAAGTGGGTAAGATAAGAAAGAGAATACACATCTTCTCTCATATCTAGGAAAAGAGAATTCTAAAGAAAAGATGATCAATATTTCCAGACTATTACCCCATAGGAACAAGAGATAACATAGAAAAATTAGGCTATTATGTTGCTTCAAAAATATGATTGCACTTGAAATTGTACCATCATGAATGACAATGAGCCCCCAGTAAATGAGCTACCAATGTCACATAATGATGAGCAACATAATAGCCATTAATGTTATTTAAAGACATGATAGATTGAATGAGGTATTTGAATATGACATGCTAAATGCTCAACTATAAGTGGGATCAAAAACATGTATAAAATGATAAAAATTGAAGAAGAAAAGTCACAAGAAATCTTAGAAGAGGGATGAGTGTAATTTATTAGAGCCTTTTCCCTGGAGGAAAGGACTTTATGATGAATAGGAGATAAAGATTCATAAGTGGATTTAGAAATTGAGGGGAGTCATAAAGAGATTTGTTCATCGCCAAAATTTCCTTATGAGGGGAATGAGAGTTGATAGAAGTAGAAGATGATTTAGTTGAAGTGAGATCATCATCACTACTAAATATAGCATTCACACTCAGAGATGGTCTTTTAGATGCTTTGGTGGGCTTAGAAAGATTATATCCAAGTCCAAATGAATATTCATGCATGTTATGTTCTAAAGGAACTTTAATTCCTTGTTCATTTGCGCCACAACCATTTCCACTATAGCCACTCTTAGCCAAAATATGAAAACCATGACCATAACGATTAGCCATTTCAGAAAGAAAAGGTGGTTTTTTATAAGACAAAGAATCAAATTCTTCAGAATTAGAGGTGTGAGGAGAAGAAGTTTGAGAAGCAGCCACAAAATTATTGCTCATAGGTTCAGGTAAGACTGATTGATCTCTAGTTTCTTCCTTCTTTTTAACTTTAAGCTCTCTAGGGGGAACCCTATACTCACCTACAAAGGTGGGATTGAAATCAAGAGATCCCCAATCGTCTTCTGCGAGAACCTTCTCAGGATCAAAAGCCTTTTCATGTGTAGATTCAAGTTGAGAAGAATCTTCTTCAGGAATTCAGACTCTTCCAAAGAATTTTGATTATTAGAGGGTGATGATTCATCCATAGGTATCTTGTTTAACGAGTCATCACTAGAAGAGGAAGGCTTAGAAGAACTCCCGTTGGAAGTAGATGTTTGCAAACAAGCTTGAAAATTTCACCTATCAAGGTATATGTCTTATTATTATAAATAAATTTAACTTGTCTATGCAATGTAGAGGGGACAGCTTGCATACTGTGAATCCAAGGTCTCCCTAATAACAAGTTGTATGTTAGATTTCCCGACATAACATGGATAGGAGTAGGCAAAGTAACAGGTCCCACTGTGATGGGTAAGGTGATAATACCTAATGAAGACTTAGCCACATTATCAAAGCCTCGAATGGGACGAGAGTCAAGCTCAATAAGGGATGTATCCACATTCATCTTATGCAATAGATTAATGCTACACACATTAAGGCCAGAACCATTATCTACTAGTGTTCGTCTTATAGCAGTGTCATTTATGATAACCACAATCATCAAGGGATCATATTGATGTTGAATTTCACTAGTAGGCAACTCATCTTGAGTAAACACAATTTGAGCTTTAGGATTCATCACAGAGTTAACCAAAGACACTATATTACTAGATGTATTAGGTGGAGGAACATTCAAATCTTTCAAGGCATCTTGTAACATTCCATGATGAGCGGAAGAAGTTTGGATCAAATCCCAAAGGGATATCTTAGCAGGGGTAGCTTTAAGTTGTTCTATGAGATCATATTCCTTACCAAGAACTTGTGAAATACGTGGAGCTTGAGGAAGAATAGGTTGGGAAGGAGGAAGTGAAGTTGGGATAACTGGAGGAGGATTAGGTTGCCTATTGTTTCTTGTGTTATAGGTATGAGCAACCGCATTATAACTCTCTCTAGTCAGTTGCTTAGCATAATCATAAGGGCTCTTAGTAGAATAACCTCCTTGCACAGTAATAATAGGTTTCTTAGGAGTGCAAAAAGAATCATTAGCATAACCACCTTGAACCACTAAGATAGGCTTATTTAAAGGTTGGGAATTTTGAGAAGGACAAGCACCTTGGACAGTGAAGAGAGGTTTGTTAGGTGTTTCATTCACATGTATCAAATTGATTGAGGATGGTTTAGAGGAATGAACAAAAGTGTTGGAAGAATTATTGATAGTCTTCTCTTGCACTAAAATCTCATCACGGATTAAATCAATTTTAGGAGAGAGACAAGGGGTAGGCATTGATGTTCTAGTAGGAGAAGTAATACTAGGAAAGGTCATATCATCCTCTATCATCAAAGGATCTACATGGGGAATAAACTCTCTAGGAGAAGGATCAACACTACTCTCTAAAGTCTCACTTTTGAGAGGGAGATCTTTGGAAGAGATGTTAACCATCTTGCTTTGAACTAGGGTTTCCTTATGAGTAGAACCAAGTTGAGGAGAGGGAGAATATTTGAGATTCAAGGAAGGTGAGAAACTATTAAGGGAGTTTTCAATCTTGATTTCATCCCCTTTGGCTAGGGTTCTCTCATGGGGAAGAGAATAATCTACACCTTCTTCTAATGGTTCATCCCTAATAGGGAAGTGGTTGAAAGGAATGTTTGAAGTATTGTCAATTTCGGGAGAGGAGATAACATTGTTTATTAATTCCTCATCCTTAGGAGGGAGAGCATCAATAGATGTGTTAAACTTATCCTCTTTCCTCAAAATATGTTCAATATGATCTTTAGGGGAGAGAGAATTAAGGAAATTGCTTGTTATTTCATCTTCTTTCTCCAAGGGATGCTTATGGGTAAGACAAACTTTAGGAGAAGGATAAGCATTTATCATTAATTTATCATCTCTAGTGAGAATTTTGTTGGAAAAGGAAATGCCATCACTAGGAAATGTAGGGATAATGTCATCTTCTTGCACAAAAGGATCCTCATGAAGGGAGTGTTTTTTAGGAGGAAAATGAACATATTTCTCCAAAGATTCATGCTTAGGAAGGAGATCTTTGAAAGAAGTGTTCATAACCTCTTGTTGCACTAACATGCCCTCATTGGAAGGACCAACTTTAGGAGAAAATAAGTCAATGTCCATCAATACCTTTTCACTTAGAGAGGCATCATGTAGGGAAGGTGAAGTAACATTAAGAAAGGTGTTTATGATATCATTCTCTTTCTCTAGGATAGCTAAATAGGAATGGCACATTTTAAGAGAATTGTCAAGATCACTCTTAAAGTCTTCATCCTTAGAGCACGGGAGAGTCTCAAAGGGATTGGTAACAAATATTTTAGGCACTTAAATGTTGTTATAGATGGGGGGAGGTTCTTTAGGAGAAGGAAAAATTGAAACAAGGGAAGCTAACCCATTATCACATCTATGAAATGAATGCATCATGACAACAATTTTCCTCTTCCAAATGATAACACATGCAAAATATAAGGAAATGTTTAATTTTAACCAATGCAAGCACTTAGAATGTAGATTTAGAAAATGAAATAAATGAGTTCCTAAATCAGATTTGAAATTAGTGATCCCAATTAAGCTATCCACAAGTTCAACTTTGAATTGAAAATTTAGGGTTTTAGCAAAAATTTCCTCTAAATTTTTGAATCTTGCAAAAAATCAAAACTTGTAAATACAAATTTGAATTTGAAATAACATAAACACTCAAAATTGAAAACATAAATCAGAATTAGAGAAGATTGGAGTTCACGTCGGGTTCACCAAAAATGTGTGGGGGAAAAAGTGACACTAAGCAAACATGCCCTAATCTCACTTTCAATCACACACTTGTGGAATATGAAAGAGCCTAGAGGTATCACACAATTGGCTACTTCTTTTTGTGGAAGAGAGAGCCACGGGCTACCTATTAGGATTTCTATTCCTTTGTTGCAAATGATAGATAGAATGATGCAAGTTCAACTACTAGCCCTAGAGTGCAAGTATGAACTCGTAACAAGATTGCAAAATTGAAATTAAACAATGGAAAGCTATAAACACAAGGATAAAAGGAGAATGCAGATGTGTACCTGGGGTTAAAATCTGAGTGGAAATGTTCGGGATGGGGGCATGGGTGCCACTGTCCTGATTCTGCACCTGAAACTGTTGTTTTGCAACCTGAAAAGCTATCAGAAAAATGTTGAAATTGCTGTCTGACAAAAGGACCAGGGCACCCAGCGCCCCTATCCCAGGGACCAGGGCACCCAACACCGTTGTCCTGGCAGGACCAGGGCACCCCACGCCCCTGTCCTGGTCTTTTGCACTGAAATTTGATGTGAAGTTCAGTCTCCATCTACTTCCGTCGGATCTGCAACTTGCGACGTCGTCCGAATCCTGAAACCTGCACTTATATTTGAAAAGGTATGGTGGGCAGCTATATAGGGTTTTGCCTTAGTCAAACCCCCGCTTTGGTGATTTCCACCTCCATGAATAGCCAAGTTGTATTGTAAAAGTAATGTGTGTGCAGACCTTGTGTGTGTGCAAGATCCTAAAATGCAAGTAAGCAAACTAGAGCAACCTAGAAAGTAAACCCTAATTGCTTGTAAATGATAATGTAAGTACTCCAAATCAAGATGCAAAGTTATCTAAAGCATGAATACACATGATATGATGAAGCTTATGCAAAGACATGAAAACAACATGAAATCATACCCAACCCCAAGGGAGGGGTACAAGCCAATCTTCAGTCGGTGATCCCCTATTGCTCTTCAATGTCTTCAAAGCCCTAAATGGATGAATGAAATTGATGAATGCTTGATGGATGGATGTTGAATGTTGTTGAAGTCTTCAAAGATCTGCTCTTTTGCTGCATAGAAGGTCCTTGAAACCAAAAATTCCGATCCTTTCAAATGAAGAAAGAGAGCTCTTATATATGAAACCCTAGGTCCTAATTTCAACTTTGGGCCGACCTAGAGATTGAATCTCTCACCATTTTCTTGGGGTTAAGCTTTATTTTATGATTGGATCGTGCTCCTAAAATTTCGGGAAAATGTCCAAGACCATGTGCATGCCGGGCGCCATGGTCCTCTCTGGGCACCATGGTCCTGACAACTTTTCACCAAATTTTCAGGGCGGTCGGATATGATGATTTTAGAGAGAATCCCGAAGTTACAGGTGATTTTGAGATGTTTTGACCCCCGAAATCAAGCCCCCAAGTTCAAAACAGGACCTAATTAGGGTTTTTGATTAAATGATGTATTAGAGGAATAAAATGAAAGGGGCACACTTTAATGAAAAGGGCCCAACTTTATGATATGGGAGATGATAAAATAGAACCTTAGACCTAATTAATTTAATTAATTAAGTGCTAAAGGGAAAATGAAATGCAATGCAAAATGCAAAATGCGCCAAGGCGGGTGCTAAACTAGGTGTGAAATTGTACCACCTTAGCAAGTGCGTACAATTTACGATGCTACAGCTGCAAACCCAATCTCCTTTGCGACGCCATCTTCTCCTTTACTATCAATCCATAATTGAACCATTTTAATATTATAATAAATTAAGAACTAAAATCTAAACATAAAATGAACCTTAATATTTTGCATAAGGGAGATTCTTATTTAATATTTTAAATAAGTGACATGCATCTTTTAATTAAAATTTAATAGGTTTGTATACTTTTGCATTTTTGGCTTAATTTAGGGTGCATTTAGTAAATAATCATATAATAAACAAAGAAAGAAATCACTACAATATTTTAAAAATGTAAGTATTATTATATAATTAAAATAAATTTGAATTTTTAAAATTCATAAAATAATATTATCTATTTTTAAATAATTAAAAATATGATAGTTATAACTTTGATTTAAAAATAAATAAACTATTAATTATAATTTTAAAATAAGTTAAACACTAAAATATAAATTAAAAAGCAACTTCTTATTATTACTATTTTTATATGGAAAACGGGTTTTTTTTTTTTTTTTTGAAAATAAATTTTGGAATTTTTAGACTGGTATTGATCAGAATGGAACCGGGGCTCTGCTCTGTGAATTGAAAGTGAGGAGGATTGCACTTATTGGCTCTGCTATGTGATTTGAAAGTGAGGAGGACCGCACCGATTGGCTCTGCTCTACGAATTGAAAGCGAGGAGGATCGCGAAGGTGGCTCTACTCTGTGAATTGACTGCGATTTTGTCCGCACCTTGAAGTTGGAAGCTGGATCACACTCATGGGAGTACTCTGGCATCTACATGGAGGGGTTTATCTCCTCCACCTGGTTTGCACCTCCTAACTTGCCCATCTACTTTCTCTTTATCTTTCTTTCTTTCATTCTTTCTCTACTCTGCATTTATTTCAAGTTACTCCACCCCATCTGCCCACCCAGCGCCCCCTAACCCTGGTTTTCGATGGAACCAGAGTAAGATGGTGTTAATACTTCTAACCCTAAACCCTGCCTGCATACCACTCTAGCCCTAAAAAATTCCTTTGCTGAGACCGTCGCTTCATCTTCTGATGGAGTCTGCTCATCGGCGCACTTCATTAAGGCTCTTGCAGATGAAGGATCTAGTAAGGCAGGTATGTCCCCTTGCAATACCTCAAACCCCTTCGTTGTTTCACTAAATTCTGAAATGATAAGCAAGATTGCTTTGGAAAAATGAAGACTATGTGACACTACTATCTTCTTCGCTTGTGTGGATGCTCAAAAATGCCCACCGAGGAAATTTGTAGATGACTGGATTCAGAATCTGTGGAATCTCAAATTAGGGCTTACATTTTGTAGACAAATACATAGAGGTCTTTTTCTCATTTTTTTCAACTCGCATGAAGCCCAAATGGCAGCTCTTAATCGCCAGTACTGGGCGGTAGGGAATACCTCTTTTCGAGCCCTCGCTTGGTCTCTAGAGGCAGTTAATGAGGAACTCCTTGCATTGTCCTCTCCCAGATGGGTCATCCTCAAGGATGTCCCCCCTTTTTTGTGTCATTTCATTCCCCAGCTAATGGCACCATTCGGTAAAATCATTCGGGTTGATGAAACTACTAGGTTGGTGCCCAGCCTAGATGCAAGAATTCTTGTCTGTATCAAGCCCGTAATTGACATTCCGCCTTCTCTAAACCTAGATATTAACGGAGACACATTCGTCTATCCGATTGAAATGTTTGGAGGATTGAATGCTTGTTTTCTCTGCAAAAAGGAAGGGTATATTTACAAAAATGGCCCAATTATCAGTCGTAGGAAGCAAAAGCATAATTCTGATGAAGCAACCGTAAACCCTAAAAAAGTTAATGATACACATCCTCCCCCTATTGTTATTGTTAAACCTAAAGACGTGATGTCCGCAGATCCTGCTCCCGCTCCTAATGAGGCTAATCCTCTCATCCCCGATCTTGCACCCTTAGCCTCCAAGCCCCTCATCCCTATGTTTGTCCCCTCTCAAAATCCTGTAGAATCGCTCGCTGATTACTTTCAACTTGTTACCTCAAGAAAGCGAAGACGTAAAATCACCCCCCTTAAAGCCCTAAATCTTAGCCGCTCCTCCTCTGGCCAAATGGCCTCTTCTCCTAAGCCCCAGGTTCCTGACCAATCCCCTATCAAATATGTGGTTAGAAATATGGTAAATAAGTTGGAAAACCCCAGTCTTGGTGTTGATGGTGCTAGCATTAGCAATAACCCTACAATGATCCTCAGATCCAGAACCCCCATCCAATCAGTCTCCTCTTCATTTGCAAGACCTAATTCTAATACTAACACCATCGATCCCTCGACTCCATCCTCGTTCAAATAACTAGAGGATGGTCATATCATAGAAGTTATATATGCCAATAAGGGTCTAGATGAAATTAGGCCTAGCACTATGCTCCCTGACTTTCCTGGCTCCCATTTGTCTAGGTCTGTCATAGGAGGAAATGCAGTTACTAGAGATGATCCTCCCAAAACCAGTGAAGATGATGAGGATTCTATGAAAGGGCACTCCCTTAAAAAAAAATAGGGTAGGCCTCTAGGCTCCAAAAACAGGGAGAAATATGGTGATCAACAATGATCTCCCAACCAGTCCCCCATAAACCCTCCTCTTTGATGAAGTACATATCCTGGAACATTCGAGGCCTTGAGTCGCCCGACAGAAAATTTGTTATTAAAAGGTTTTTGGACTTGCATAAAAACTTATATTTTCTTATGTTACAAGAGCTTAAGTCTATTGGGTTCTCCCTCGACACAACGCTTGACTTCATTTGGCAAGATGCTATCAAAGTCTGTACCAACCACCTGAGAGGTAAAGGAGGAGTTGGGCTCCTTCTTGCCCCTAAATGGGAAATGTACCTCAAGGATAAAGGGACTTCCCCTTGTAATAGAGCAGTCTGGGCTACCTTTGAGGTTAAGGGTTCTTGCTTCGGCATATGCTCCATTTATGCATCTAATGATTATAAGGAAAGAATATCCCTTTGGAATTGGCTAACTTCCCTCCCAAATATTCCCTGGGTCATGGCCGGGGATTTTAATATGACTGAATCATAGAATGACAAGGTTGGGAGACTTCCATTTGAATGGAAAAAACATAGAAAAGCCTCATTGGGATAGATTCAAAGAACATCTACAACTATTTGACCCCCTGGAAGGCTCCAAACCTGATACCCCCAACCTATGGCACACCTGGTGCAATTTTCAACAAAACACTAATAGGATCTACTCTAGGTTAGATAGGTTCTATGCTAATAAAGACTTCTTCTCCTTCTCCCCCAACTAGCTCGGGAATGTGGTTGCAGTCTTACCAACTACCCTATCTAACCACTTCCCCATTCTAGCCATTATCAACATCAAGAACTCCATCACCCCTAGCCATCCTCGCAATAAGAAATTCTTTCTCAATACCTCCTTGCTACAAGATGAGGATGTCCTGCATGCCATCAAATTAATTAGACTCTTCAATCTGCAACTGCATCTCCCCCAATCCCCCATGATTAGATGGCAGAGGAACATTTCTTCTTGGCAGAATCTTCTCTAGACCTTTGGCTAGAAGAAAGCTAAGGACTTCAAACTCATAGAACAAACTCTTACTCTTTGACTCCATTCCCTAGAGCATGATATTCAACTTCAACCTTCTTCCCCTACCTTGGAAAAGCAGGTTGTCGAGGCTAGAGATATCCTTAGAAAGCACCAGTAGGTTAAAATCAGAGGTGCCTTCATCAAAGCCCACAACCACTGGCTTCAATTTGGTGATAAGGGCTCTAAAATATTCTTTAAACTACTCAAACAAAAATAGATCAGGGAAAAAATTGATAGAATAACTATAGATGATAAGGAACTCCTAGATATCAATGACATCAAAGAAGCCTTTGAAGTTTTTTACAAGACTCTGTTTACCTCTAAGGATAATGAGGCCACGACAGAAGCCTGTACTAGGTGTAGGACCATTATTCCTAATAGAATCTCTGAGGATGAATGTAGCCTCCTCAAAGCTAAGCTAACTGTGCAAGAAATCAAGGATGCCATTAAAACTCTTAAGGATAAGAAGGCCCCAGGCTCTGATGGGCTTCCTATTGAATTTTACAAATCTAACATTGATTGGATCTCCATCGACCTCTATGATATCTATAATGAAGCCCTTGCCACTGGCACCTTGGGGGAATCCATAAATAGGGTCATGATTCTCTTAGCCTTTGGCTTTCCTAGAAAGTTTTGTGATTATATTCGAATCCTCCTCAAGGATGCATCCGCCCTGGTTCAAGTCAATGGAACCCTCTCCCAACCTATTCCTTTGTCTAGATCAATAAGGCAAGGCTGCCCCCTTGCTCCTGCTTTATTTGTCATTGCTTCTGACTCCCTTTATTATCTCCTTAGAGATGACACTCTCTCCCCCCGTGTCTAAGGCATTACCCTACCAGACGACTCTCAACTAATTAACATCCAATTTGTTGATGATACCTCGTTCTTCCTGAAGCTCTCAAGACATAATATTGACTCCCTCAATCAAAAACTTGACATTTTCTGTAGAGCATCTGGAGCCCAGATATCCAGGACAAAATCCATCCTACTTGGATGGAAAGATAATCCCCCAGACTGGCTTGACTAGTTTGGCTATGCATGGGGAGGACCTACTAAACTAGTCCATTATCTTGGCATCCCCTTCTCGATATCTCCCTCTCTTAAGGACATGTGGGGCTGGCTTAGGGAAAAAATAGATAGTAAACTCAACAAGTGGGACAATAGGGTCCTATCCCTTGCTGGTAGGATTCAAGTCTGCCAAAAAATCCTATCCTCATACAATATCTATTACTCCTCGGTATGGATGTTTAGCAACTACCAAATCTTTGAAATCCAAAGGGCTATCAGATGGTTCCTTTGGTAAGATGGGAAGGGTAAAAGGAAAGCCCACGCAGTCAAATGGACTTGGTGCCACTTGGATAAAAAACTTGGTGGGCTGGGCCTCAAGGATCTTAGGCTGCAAGGCATCTCCGTTGCTACCAAATGGATATTTCACTCACTGGAAGGACAAGAACCCTAGAAAATACTCATCAGAACAATATTCAAAATGATGTTCCTAAAAATGCCAAAACGTGGAAAGCTCTCCCACTCAGCGACCTAATATCTGGCAGTTTTCCCATGTCTGTCCAAAGCACCTAGGTGTTTAAATCCATCTAGAAAGCCTGGGAGCATGTGCATGGTCTAATTAACAACTTGAGCATCAACTCTGACAACTCCCTACACGGTGAAAGGTCAATATGGTGGAACTTGCATCACAACTCCAAACCCCTTGCTTTAACCCAAGGTTGCTCTACTAAGCACTGGCATAACTAAGGAATCAAGTACATTATGGATATCCTTGAATATGATAGCCTTATTAGCTGGGAGGCTCTTAGCACTAAATATGATCTCCCTGCATCACATAAAAAGACATACAATATGATTAAAAATGCATGTGTTCCTTTTCACCTCCCCAAAAACACCCATGTAGATGCCCATAGATACCTCTCTTTCCTATGGAAGGATGGCTCCACCCTCCCTAAAATCAAAGCCAAATCTATCTATACCCTGCTAAATAGTGACTTCTCGGTGATCGAACACATCAACAAACCATGGTATGTTAACCATAACCCCCACACTTGGCAGAAAACCTTTGAGAAGCTCTGGTGATCCCCCATTCCCCCTAAAATTCAATGCTTCAGATGGTAACTCATTTTAGATAGATTACCCGTTAGGAATAAATCTGTTGAGTATGACCAGTGCTTTGTCTGCAGAAAACCTAAGACTGTGCGTCACATATTTTTTGATTGCCCCTTTGCTAGAGAAATTTGTCTTCTGTTCAGAATATCTATTGCAAAATCTATTTTTACTCTTGAGATTGTTACTGGTTTTATTCATGGACTGCGGAATGATACTAATCTTGTTTGGCAAATATTATCTTCTTACATTCTCTGGTTTATTTGGAAACTTAGAAATGAGGAGAAGTTCCAAGGCATTACAAGGGAACGTACTGAGTTTTTCAAAAAACTCACACATTACAAAATTGTTGTGCAAGTCTGTTCTGTGATGAACCTCGAGAGAAACAAGCTACTGTGATTCTTGAAAGATAACAGAGAAACCATGTTTGTTCATGAGATGCAAAACGGGTACGAATGGGCTAGAATCGCAGAGAACTAGACCTCTTTTGACAAAGCAGTGAAGAACCTGATAAAGGATCTACAGGACAGCAGGCCTGCCCCCTTCAACAGGATTGAGATGTGCTCCCAGATCCTAGCAAGAAAGAAGGTGGTCTCGATGGAAGGAGAAAAAGGCTGGACTACGTGGCTAGAGGATCAGGATGAGATCCTTCAATACTGAACTATTTTTCTATGTCCCCTCTTTTTGGCTAGAGTGATAATTGTATATAATCCTTTCTCTGGTTCTTCAGTTTGGCGGCAGTGGCCCTGCCCCTTGCTCACTAGTTTTGTATAAACTCTACGTCTAAGTTTCTTTAGACTCTTGATATTTAATACAAAAAAAAAAAAAGTACTTTTAAAAAACTTCATATTTAAAAAATTATATTTTGAAATCTAGATTTTTTTTGGATTGGTAATGGGTCAAAGCGGATAAGATGTACATACCCTACCCACTTGTGATATTTGAAATTGTGACCTCTCTTTGAAAAGAACAAGTTCTCCACCACTAAGCTAACTAACGTTGTACAATTTTGAAATCTAGATTTAAAAGAAACTTCTATTTTAATTTTTTTTGCATGCAACTAATAAATTCCACTAAATCTCGATTTAAAAGAAAAAAAATATATTTCATTTTTAAATCAACAACACTTTAATTATAATTTAATATAAGTTAAAAGACTAAAATCTACATTTAAAAAGAATTTTGTATTTTATTTTTTACTTTTTTGCATGCAAATCATTTATATTCTAAAATGAAACGATCTTCTAATTTTTCATTGAGTAAAATTGAGTTAAATCCATCATTTACATTTTTAAATATTTAATAAAAAAATATTCATTATGATGTAACTATATAATTTGAAAAAAAATTATAATCTTTCATTTCCATTGAAATAATTTCATATACTAAATCTACATTTAAAGGAAACTTTTTTATTTTATTTTTTCTAAATATATAACCTTTTAATCAATTATAAAATTCATAAGAATAAATGGATTTACATTAAAAATTGTAAGAAGAAAAAAAAAATATATTATCACTAACAATTTATTAAACATTCATCAAAAATCAATACATTCATTGTATAAGTTACAAAGATTTTACAAGTTTTTTTAATTTTAAAAGCCCTTCAAATACAAAGGTAGAAAATTGTGTTAGCAAATAGCCATAGCCATGGAAAACTTAACTATGAATATGAAGGCACATAAACCCTTTTTCCCTAAGAAGATGGATGGCTTGGTTCAAATGTTTGAATAGAAGATCGCCTAGTATAAGTTCTGACTACACCAAAGAGAATGAGAACCACGGTTAGTTCCTATATGTACAGAACAATATGAAGACCTCAAGGAATTGACATGATGTATATGACTTTCCAATGCACAAAGGATTTCAGATTCACATAATTGTCATGAGAATAATGTAAAAACCTCCCAAAACAGTAAAGTGAATCGACTCAAGAAAGCAAAACTAAGAAAAAAAATCCCAAATCTAACACAATAAAATAAAATTATGCTATCATTACTGGTTTGATATACACACAATTTTAAACCTAAAGATGAAGTATATGATACAAAGCTACAAAAATTAGCTTCGAATGAACAAAACAAATAAAAATAAAAGTAAACTATACAAAAAATTCAACTTCACGAACATGCCAATAAAATAATCTCTAAAATTTGTTAAATTTATAATCTCTAAAAGGTGCATGCATGTGTTCAATGGAGATATGTAGGTGATTGTTTCCCTTGCTAGTTTTATTGTAGATTGTTTTTTCTACCTTCGTCAGAAATGGGTAGGTTTCTATTGTATCATTTTGTCTTTTAACAAAAGAGAAAACCATTGCAAACAATGATTTCTATTTTTTTGTAAAAAACAATGCAAGTCGTTTCAATTTCTAGTTTTTTGGATTGTCAAGCTATTTTTCAGTTTTTTTTTTTTTTAATTTATTTTGTTTTGAAAACGTACAAATTGACAAATTGGTTGATTGTCATATGCACACCAATTTAAATGACTTTCATTTATGTAAATATAACTCTTAACTTTATAAAAATTAAATTTATTTTGAAAATAAAAATAATTATATTTTTTATTAATCAAAATAATCTATTAATTAAACTTTAAATGAACACAATAATATTGTCTAGAAGAACCACTAATAAAATTTAATTACAAATTGACACACTTAATTTTGATCTTGGAAAAATTCTCCAAACATCCACTTTAGACTCAAAATGAGCAATCATGTCATTTGTAAATATTATTAAGAAAAACCTACGTGCAAACTGTGCCATGTTCAACATTTATTGGTCGCCTTCCGCTTTAATATATTCGAAAGTCCGAGATTAGTGTTATCCAACGCTGAATGGTGAGCGTGAAAAGCAGGACAAAACGATGCCAACGGATAAAGACTGAGGATGATGAACGATCATGATAACTAATTTAAAATAATAATAAATAATATTAAATTAATTCCTTTTTGATTGGCTATTTCTAAAATAAAATAAAACAAATGAAAATAAAATGAGATTTCTAAAAATTAAAAACAAAATAAGAGGTTAAAAAAAGTCATTTTAAACAAAAGATTAGAAAAGAAAAATCTATAAGTAAAAGGGACAAGCAAGAAGTTTAGTAGCATCAATAAGACCATTTTAAAGAAAAACGTAAATTATATTAAAATGAAATAAAGAAAAAAAAGATAATATCTAAATCTTTGGTAAATTATTTAAAGAAAAATACAATTAATATAAATGATTTTTGATACAATTGTTTATCTTCAATTTTATAGTAATATTTTTTATTTATTTTAATTTAAAATTACATATTAAAATAATTATTTTAGTGCTTATTATATATTGATAACTAATTTAAAATTAAACTAAATTAAAAATACTAAATTCAAAGAAAAATAAGATAAAATTTCTAAAACTAAAATAAAGAAAATAATAGCAAAAATAAAATTATTAAATTTATTTCATAGTTATATTATTGTCTTGTCTATTTTTATTATGGGATTATGAGACATGCTTTCATTTTGCTAAGAACCACATTATAGTTATAGATTGATGAAAATTTTTCATTTTCTCTTCAATAATAAGAAAAAAGCAAAATTTTAAAAAAATAATAAATTTTTTTTTTTTAATACTAAATTCAAAGAAAAATAAAATAAAATTTCTAAGAAGCACATTATAGTTATAGATTGATGAAAAATTTTCATTTTCTCTTTCAATAATAAGAAAGAAGCAAAATTATGCCATTGGTTTCAAGTCTAACAATTGTGCAGAATTATTAGCTTTGTCCTTTGGTTTGGATATGGCTATATCTTTGGGAATTAAGGACTTTGGTTTGGATATGGCTATATCTTTGGGAATTAAGGACTTGATAATTGAGGGTGATTCTATGGTTATTATTCAAAGTGTCATGAAAAAGAAGTCGAATTGTTGGTAATTACAATATATACTTGATCATATTTTGCAAAAATTAGACTTTTTTGATTCCTTCTTGATTTCCCACTATTATAGGGAAGTGAATAAGATTGCAGATTTCTTGGCTAATTTAGCCATTAACAGTGATGCTAATATGCGGGAGGTAAGTGTGGTTGAGATTGCTTCCTCGGTTTTGGAATTTTTGAAGTAAAGAAGGGCATAATTGTTGTCTTCATCAACCTCCTTATTTGGTGTGGCTTTTCTTTGGTGTGGGTTCTGATATGCTTGATCACAATGTTTATTTTGACAGGGTGTCTGATTATGGTTTCATTTCTGCTATGTGGTATCATTCTAACTAGTGGTTGGAGAATTGTGTTTCATAGACAGGGTGGTTCAGATTGGTGTTTTTTGGCAGCATTGGATATGCATCCTTCAGTGATCATACTTTAAGCTTCCTTCTATATACTTCTATTGGTGGCTTCCTTTATATCTAATGCAGTTTATGAAATTGGGATGGGTTTTTTGATGTACTATGCCAGTGGGCATTTGGTATTGGGTAGAATAGGGTTGTGTTACTTAAGCAATACTAAAGGGTTTTCTTACTGGTTCTTTCCTTCAGTGCTTTTTGAACCAAATGTAATTTTTTTTTTAAAATTTAATATAGTTCAGTGGTTCTATCCACTTTTATCAAAAAAAATAAAAATAATAATAATAATTTTTATTATTAATTTAATAAAAATAATTTTTTTATTTTAAAAATAGTAAAATAAAAATTCTATAACATTTTATGAAAAAAATATTTTTAAAATAAAAATTAGAAGTGAAAAAAATAGATTCTATTTTTTATATTAATTTTTTAAAAAGCAATGTTTTTATAAAAAAACAAAAAAATAAAAATTCTATTGTATCTTACAAAGACAGTGTTTTTAATTTGAAAAACAAAAATAGAAAATTGAACATTATTATTTTTTTATTGTTATGATCTTCATTTGAGTGAAATGGAATTGATAGAGAAATTTGATGGAGTCTCACTATGATTTTAACTTAGTTTTAGAACAGAGTTTTCTTATGTTTATGCTAGCAAAAGAACTTTGTAGAAATTGACAATTTTTCATACTCGCTATTGACCTACCTCCAAGGAGTAAGTGAACTTGGCAAACACGTCAACTCTTCTATTGACTTTAA
The DNA here is from genome assembly GCF_030272615.1 of Cryptomeria japonica. Lineage (NCBI taxonomy): Eukaryota > Viridiplantae > Streptophyta > Pinopsida > Cupressales > Cupressaceae > Cryptomeria > Cryptomeria japonica. The sequence continues at coordinate 574,920,650 of NC_081405.1, forward strand.
TAATGTCACACATTTGGACCTTTACAGGAAGACAAGATACAAATATTAACTATCACTTGTTTAAACTTCCATTTTTATTTTATTTTTTCTAGAAAGAAAGGCAAAGCTTTAATTTGGATTTGGGGGAGTGTTTTGATATCAATCTCCAAAGACTAAAGAAACAACATAGCCATGGTTAACTAAATAGTTGGAGCCCCCAAACACATTGTTCCTACTTTCACAAAGACCCCAACAAAAAGAACATTGAGATTACCCTTTTCATACCAACATAGACCTAAAGCCCCTAGCAAACCCTACGTTTCCATCATAGGCATCATTGAATTTGGTTTTGAGCTAGGACTAATCTAGTGGTTCACAACCCAATATGTCCACTTTCTTTTGGGATAGTAGAAGATAAATATGTTGTGTTCATTATATGACAATGCGACTGAGATGGAATGATAAAAGGGCTTTGAAGTTTTTCAATGAGTTTAAATATGCATGATGTTTTTTTTTTTAATGCAGGGAAATCTCTCAACAATTTTTTAAAATAGTTTATTTAGAAAATAGTGAATTTTTTTATTAAATTTGAAAAAGAAATAATTTATCCTTTACAAATTCTTAATGGTTATCCTAATCTATTTTATCGATTATAAATTACAAATCACCGCTTCCACCGGACATATTTTCATATTCACATTTGATGTGGATGTGTACATATGGTAAAAGAAGCAAAATGCGGAAAGCATAAATTTGACAAAGACATGGAGCTCAATAATGTTGCACTTTTTTGCTCTCATTAAAGATGTAACAGCTTCATATACTTAAAGACAAGAGACAATGATTCTATTTTATTTAGAGTAATAAAATAATAATTATAGACAAAGTAAAACATATTTGTATGTCATTGTACATTCCTCTAGACATAACTACTTTAGAAAAAATAAAAAAATATTAAATTAATTTATTTCATTATTTATATTATTCTCGTGACTATTTTTAGATTAAAGTCAAGAAAATAAAATCGTTTTTTGTTAAAATAAAATAAAATAAATATAAATAATTTTTCTAACTATTTATTTTCATTTTTAATAATTATTTTCATTTATTTTGATATGGAATTGCATGTCAAAAAAACATATTTTTATTGATTACATTATTCTAATAACTAAAATAAAATTAAAAATTCATTTTCAGTACATATATTATTCTCTTGACTATTTTAATATTAAAGTCAACAAAATAAAATAATATTTTTTTCAAAAAATAAATAAAATTAATATAAATAAATTTTCTAACTATTAATTTTCATTTGTACTTATTATTTTTTATTTATTTTGATTTGGAATTGTATGTCAAAAATCATATTTTTATTGACTACTTTTTTTTTATCGGTCTTTTTTTTTTTAATAACTCAAATAAAATAAAAAAATTCTTTTCGTTACTTATATTATTTTCTTGACTATTTTAAAATTAAAGTCAAGAAAATAAATTAAAATTTATATAAATAATTTTTCTAATTATTTATTTTCATTTTTAATAATTACTTTTATTTATTTTGATTTGGAATTCCATTTCAAAACCACATTTTTATTGATTACATTATTTTAATAACTAAAATTAAAAAAAAAATAAAAATATGAAATTAATTCATTTCATTGTTTATATTATTGTGTTGACTATTTTTAGACTATAAGTAAAGAAAATATAAATTAAGATTTTTTGAAATAAAATAAGGAAAATAATAAATAAAATAAGATTTTAAAAAAAGAAGCATGCAAAACAAAGAATTAGGAAAGAAAACTCTTTAAATAAGAGGAGATACAAGAAGTTCGGTAGCACGGATCAGGAGGAGAATAAATCAGTGAAGAAAATGACACAAGAAGGAGAAGTAGATAAGATCCCTAATGATAATAGGAGAGATTTGCTTAGGCAGTGTGTGGCGGACGTATACGCTCGTGCTTCTGCATTGAAAAGTGATGTGATAACTTTGCATACCCACAAAATGAAGCTGATAACTTTGCATTTCATCTTCACTTGTTTAAGATTGCTCTGATTCCATAAGAGGAGGAGTTTCATGCTTATGAACTCCAAGTGGATAGATGTATATGCGATAATCCCATGCCTGAATGTGACTTATACTGTGATCCAGTGAAAAAGGTCTCTCGTATTTTCAGAGAAGTAAGGAAATTGATTTTGGAAATTTGGTCAAGCGATCTGGTAGAACGAATGAAGAGGCAGAGGGAGAGAGAGTTGAGACAAGTGATAGAAGGCCTACCAGCAATAAAAAATTCAGATAATCTTCTTAATGGAATTGCCGTGTGTTCGATTTGTTTATCCGAGTTTGAAGTGGCAGAAGAGGCATGCCATTTGCGTTCCCATGAAAGCCACACATTTCACAGGGAATGTATTGAAGAATGGCTCAAGGGACAAAATCAGTGTCCGATTTGCAGGCGGCCAGCATACAGGTGGACATATTGTAGGGAAGCGGTTGGAGATGGAGAGATGGGTACACTTAGATTTTCTTTTGAACTCTAGTTTTTGGGATAATACATTTCTTTCCTACAATTCTTTCCACTCACCATTTTCATTTTCACTATATATAATAATTAAAATTTGCAAATTAGTTTACATATGTTTAGTTTGATGAATGAAATTGCTGTTCTCTCTTTTTACAAAAAAATGAATTTAATTGAAATGATTTTGTTAAGTGAATTTAATTGATCACCTGCTGAATTAATTGTCTATTGGGAGAAAGTGAAACTTGTGTATCAAAAAATCTCATTTCAGTATAGATATGTGAAAAATATCAAGTGACAGTAGATAATTATTTAAATGTTTCTTGTTTGGGAGGAAAATATAATGGCAAAATCTAGATACTAATGTTAATTTCCATCTAGTTTGGGTTTCACTTTGACGAAATGATTTTGTACAATCACTTATTAATAAATTATATGATCTTTTACAATTTTTTTTTTTTTTTTTTTTTTTTGCTTATTTCCTAATCATTTATCCATACTTACATCAACATATTATAATACATTGGATTATATCTTATCTTCACCCACATATTGCCACACATTTAAAATTTATTTTACCTATTAATATCCCATTGTTGAGGAACTCAATCTTGATATTGATATTTTGATTCTCTTGCATTGCATTAAAAAAACATTAAAAATCTAAATTTCAAATGATTTCTAGCATAAACATATTCCACTAATTATAAATTGTTTTGATACAAATTGTCAAGGCTGTTTTTAAAGCATTTGGCATTTAAAGGATTCAATTTATGTCCTTATAATCCATATATTACATGAACCATCATTTTAATATTGAAGAAATATTTCACAGGGAATGTATCCAACAATGGTTGAAGAGGCAAAATCAGTGTCCCAGGTGCATGTGGCCAATATTTTGGAGGAAAGTTGTTAGAGATAATAGTGTAGACACCTAAAATTGTCCAGTCTATTTATTTAATTATCTAAGCTTAATTCTTCTATTAATTAAATAAATCTTTATTTATTTAATTAATTCATTTATCCTCTTATAGCCTTATTTCTCATTTAAATAAATACATTTATTTATTTAAATTATCCTTTTCCTAAATTAAATAAATATCTTATTTATTTAATTGATCCCACTTCTTCTATTAATTAAATAAATCTTTATTTATTTTATTAATTCATTAGCCTTTTCTACCCATGACACATGTCATTCATCTCTTAATTCATACACTACCTACCTCTTTCATTATTTTATTATTTCTTTTACCTACCCTCTAATCATAGCCGACCTCCTTTTACACCTCTCAATCTTATCCCTCCATTTCATATAGTGTCTTCTATATAAGGAGATGCTTCCTTCATTATCAAACCCTGATGACCTAAGGAGCTAACTACTTGATCAATAGACTACACTACGATCCTACTTGCAACCACATTCCGTTCTTTGTTGAGCTCTTGTGCATGTAAAATCTGAGAGCAAATATATTAAACAAGATCAATGGAGATAGGAAGAATGAAGATCAAAACCCTATTGGACATGTGATGGTATAATCTTTGTGATTTCATGTGATTTGCATTGTCTTAGGTAATCTTCATATGTTATGGTGGATCTTTGTTGATTGTTAGGCTAGGGTTTTGTGGTTGAATTCATTTAGCCTTGCAATATTGTTATTATTGTTTTCTATTTTCACCATATAAATTTTGGCATGCCCGGTGGGACTCTTGTCCCTTTTGCATTTAACCTTTGGTTGTAGATTTTGCGTTTGAAGTTGCAGATCTGGTATTTCCGACAACATTTTCAATATTTTTGCGTCTGCATACTTTCGGATTGCGTTTTTGATTTTCTGGCACGCCTGCGACATGTGGAATCGTGTCCGTGTTTTCGACAAAATTTTATTTTGTAGGTTTCCGAAAGGCGCGTCTGTGTTACTGAAACGCGTCTGTGTCATTTTAATCTGTGTCTGCGTCTGGGAAGTGCGTCTGTGTTTTCATCCGCGTCTGTGATTCACAGAACTGCGTCTGTGTCACAGAGGCGCGCTTGTGTAGAGGGTAACCGCGTCTGTGTTCACCAGTTTTGAAATTTCACATTTTTCATTGATTCAGTTTTTGGATTTTGCATTTAGGGTTTCAGATCTGGTTTATTTTTGGACTAACATTTTCAGATCTAGCTAACAAAATTGGTGCAGCTTGTCTTGGAAGCAAAATCATTTGGTTGAAGGCCCCTATTTTCACAAAGTCTTTTGGGTTTTAAAATTTACCTAACTTGTGTGCTTGCAGGAAGGGGTGATCATTTGAAACAACCCAAACTACTAACAAATCTTTGGTGCAGGTCCTTGGCGAGGGTTTTTGGATTTTTATTGTGTGCCTTGTTTTCATAGACTAGCAAACACTTCCATTGGTGCACTAAAATTGAATCATTGTCTTTTGTGTCTTCAGCAATAGGCTCTTTTTGTTTAATCTTTAGAGGGCTTGTCTTCCCATGTGGTCATTAGGACTACTAGTGAGAAGAGAACGACCGAAGTGGTAGCAAAAGAAAAGCCATCTTCTTCCAAACCACTATAAATAAATGTATTCATGGTGAAAACTATGAATAACGTGTGCTGATTAGTTCATACCGACACTATGTCTCCCCATAAACCCGTTTGATCAAATTTATTTGATCATTTGTAGGGCGTAACCCCTACTGGCTGGGAGCCTTCTGTATTTACAGAGCTGAAAGTGCCGCATGTATGGCCACACGAGCAGATGCCCTTACTAGCACCATTTTGTTTTAGAAGCCCAAATCCTTCTAGTTGTTGGTGCAGGAGGTCGGACCTCTGGTAGCGGCCCACACACATACGGTTCTTAGTAGAGATACAAAGTTCGCCATGGGGAGTTTTCATGGGGACTGATGGTTGGCTGACCCGAGAAGTGAGTGCCGAGGGTGGAGCTAGTGAGGTCAAGCATCTAAGTATCCGCTCTGAATAGCGTAGCCTCGGGGGTAAAACCCCATGTGGGATCAATAACTATTGTCTTGGCTAGCCATAAGAATTGTGCTTGACTTATTTTAAAAATTCAAAACATTCAAGACCAAACAGCAAAACATTGTGTCTTTTGTGTCTTCAAGTGTATGCAAAACATTTTCAAATCAAACAACACACTTTTCTTGGAGTCATTTTGAGTCTAGACACTTGCAAACATTGGGTCTTCATCAACACCGTGTCCTCTTGTCACGAAAAATAGTCAAATAGTCAGATTGGGTCACAACAAAACAACTTCACAGATTGAAAAAATTGCACAAAATTTGCAGAAATGCGTCTGTGTCGGGCATAATAGCGTCTGTGTTGTCTAGCCACGTCTGTGAAGGACGGAATCACGTCTGTGTTCCAACAGTCAACATTGCATTTGGCAAACAAAAATATCTCATAAGTGCGTCTGTGTTAAATAGAGCAGCATCTATGTCGGGAAACCACGTCTATGAAGTATACAGGCGCATCTGTGTCCAGAATTGAAAAACTGTTACAGTCCAGCAAACATAAACAAGAAAATCTCAGAAGTGCGTCTGTGTTAAACAGAGCTGCGTCTGTGTTGGGAAACCGCGTCTGTGAAGTATACAGGCGTGTCTATGTCCAGAATTGAAAAAACTGTTACAGTCCAGCAAACAACACAGTCAGTTTCAGAATTCTTGAGCTTCCTAGGTCATCTCTCTAGGGTTTCATTTAGCGTTCAACCTGTCCTTGGGTCTCACAAAGTCAATCATTGCTTTGCATCTCTCATTACATTCACATTTGTCTAAATTTGATTCAAAAGGTCACTTGCTTGTCCTCATCATACTTTGTCAACACACTACATACAACAACACTTTGCTAAGTGGTCCCTCATCAAGGTTTCTTACCTTTGGGTCTCATTTGGTTTTACTTAGAGTCAAGGTCAACTTACCTCATCAAGAGAAACTATCCTCTCTTTGGAAGTCACACCTACTCTACTACATACATACATGGTCTTATACTTTGGACATTGCAAGTACACTTCAGACTCATTTACATTCCATTCAACTCTTGGTCTTCCATACTCTTTCCATTTTTCATCTAGTCTCACACATCTTGGTCAATACTTAGTTCATGGTTGAAACCCGTCTTCAAAAATCTAGGAGATAAACTAAAGAGGCTCAAGAGTCTGCAAACATGAGTTCTTATGAGTATGATAATGATATCTTTTTCAATTCTGATCATTATACATTACCTGACATGGATGTCTATAGAAACATTCCAAATGTTGAGAACATGGACACGATAAACAACAATGCTACACACAATGACAATGTGGACAACTTTTCAGTGCATTCAGCAGATGTGGAAGAATCCATTATGAATCCCCATTTCAATCGATTAGTTGAGGAAATAATGAGGAGGGATAGACAATACTTCTTACAAATGATGGCACAAAGTGGAGCCAAGATACCTCATGATTTTGACATGTCTCAAATAATGGAACATAGACCTTTGCAACAACCTCACTCCAATATGGATCAAAGGAGACCTAATAGTGGAGGAAATAGAGGACCACACATGGTACCGGAATCACCATCAGCTTTGCTTCAAAAACCAGAGGTCCCACATACACATGGTCAAACATATGATACTTACCTTCGTAGACCATTATAGAAGTCTTATGCAAACAAATATGCTCAATCACATACTAATGCTAAGGATCAACCACCGAAACAATTGGATGTTCAAAGGCATGCTCAAAATTTGGACACAAGGAAACCTCATGTCAAATTTGGGGGCAACACAATGGAACATGACATGCCTGTAGAATATGGTATACATGCACAAAATAGATATGGTGTTCCTCAACATGAATCTATACCAAGTGGTCCATATACGCAGCATCATTATAGACCTCCTCCATATGAACATGTGTATGATCAATATCATCCATTCATGCAACATGCACCTCCTCCAATGGGTACCTCAAACATAGGATATGGTCCAAGAGGTCGATCTCCACCTAAGAGTAGTTTGGAGCAACAAATCAGGGACTTACAAAAGAAAATGGAGGACATAAATACACCGAAACCAACATACACAATGAGAGACATATGTCCTTATCCATTTGACAAGAGCATTCCAATGCCTCCTTTTCCTACACACTTTGTGACGCCTAAATTTGATAAGTATAGAGGAAAAGGGGATCCTAAGGCACACATAAGACAATTTTTCACAGCTTGCATTGAGGTAGCAACAGAAGAGACATATTTGATGAGATTATTCCCACAAAGCTTAGGTGATCAAGCTATGGAATGGTTCTCCCAACTTCCACCTGGAATTAAGTCATGGGGTGACTTAGCAGAGGCATTTATTCAACATTTCTCCTACAATATAGAGATAGACATATCAGTCACTACTTTGTGCAACACCAAGCAAAAAGAGGGAGAATCTTTTGCATCATTTTTACAAAGATGGAGAAATCTAGCCAGTAGATGCTCTTGTGAAATTCCACAAAAACAAATGGTAGAAATGTTCACACAAAATGTTAACAAAGACATTGGCTATGATCTAAGGAAAGCTTGTTTGTCCACCTTCAAGGACGTCATTGAAAAAGGCTTAGCGATAGAAAAGGTCCTAATTGAACAAGGAGTTATCAAGATATTCAAGGAAAACAAAGATGACTTTAAAGGAAAAGACAAGCCAAGATTTTGGAATAAAAACAAGAACACAGTCAATGATGGTGTTGTTGATGCCAACACAGTGCGACCCAAAGTCATCTTTTCGAGATAAAGTTCTACAAACAATCAAGTGAATACTCAAACAAATTCCAGATCACAAAGGAAGTACACTCCGTTGGGAGAACCACTTGAGTCAGTTTTCAAGAAGTTAGTGGCAAACAAGGTGATCACTATTTCAGATTTCCCGCCATATGAACCAAAGGTCAAACCAAATTGGTGGAATGATGATGAGGATTGTGAATTTCATAAGAGCAAGGGTCATAAGACAGGAAATTGTCATCGACTGAAGAACATCATACAAGATCTCATTGATAGAGGTGACATTGAGATTAAGGGACATTCCTCCAATCAAGAACATGAGATGTTTAAGGAACCATTCCCAAAACATGAAAAGGGAAAAGCTAAAGCCACAGAGGATCAAACCAACTATACCAGAGCATCCTATAACTATGATTCAACTATCAATCACATCTCGATGGAAAATTATGTCTCTACCATTATCATCAAGGACAAAGCGTCTGAGAATTCTACCCAGAGACCCAAGATTGTCCTAAAAGGTGTGGGATCTTCTTCTGAACCTACCTCTGAATGTCATGTTACAACCCGCCGAGGTAAAATCACTTTGCAAGGTGCTCCAACTAAAAACACAGCTTCTTCATCAACCAAACTTGAGTATGTCCTTGTAGAATAGTTAGGGAAGACACCCATGCTCATTTCAATCCTTGAACTATTACGCATATCTCCTGCACATAAAGCCATTCTTGATAAAATCCTGAGAGATACTGCTGTTCCTATTGATCTAAACATGGACCAGTTTCAAGCCATGGTGGGATACCTTTCCATTCCACATTCACTTACTTTCACAGAAGCTGATGACACCTCTGTAAGTCAGCCGCATAATGCGCCATTACACATTGAAGCCTTCATACACAAACATCAAATAAAACGAGTCCTGATAGGTGGAGGAGCAGGTCTGAACATTTTCACATTAAGCACTATCACACAATTGGGATATTCTGATAAAGCTGTGAATTCTACAAACAAGATCACCATTAAGGCATATGATGATGAAGAGCGTTCATCCAAGGGTACAATCATCTTACCTTTCAGAGTTGGGCCAGTTACAAAGGATGTGGTTTGTCAAGTCCTGGATTTAAATCTCACTTATAACATATTGTTAGGACGTCCTTGGATCCATGAAATGAGGGAAGTCCCATCCACATATCACCAATGCATTAAGTTTCCTCATAATGGAGTGGAAGTAACAGTTAATGGTGATCCTAATCCATTCATATATTGCAATAACCTGAAATCAAAGACTGAGACCATCATTCCTAGTAATCAAGAAGCTGTTCCTTCGTCGACATACATTGATCCTGAGTCATTAAAACCTTCGACATCCAAACAAGGTGAGCTTAGAGGCAAGTTTCAGGACAAAGCCATGGGGGAATATACTTTCAATCAGACCATGTACTTAAGACAAGTCATGAGTTCCCCAAAAGAATATGGAAGACCACATCCTAACAAGCAAATCTCCATCATGACGCTCAAATGGGAACCTACTACCTTTCAAAGATGGGGTGAACTAGAAGAGGAAGATTTATACCAAATGCTTTTCAGAGACAATGAAGAGGAAACACAAGATCACGTCAATCTACCATGTGAGAAATATGGCAAAGGCTTCAAAATTCTACAAAAATTCGGGTATGATGGAAAAAGCCCTCTGGGGTTACGAAAGGAAGGCATCATTGAACCTTTACAACCTGAATTGACTTTCAAGAAGGAACGCTTGAAAGGACTTGGTTTCTTAACTTCCAAGGTCCACACCCAAAGGATAGAAGAAGCCTTACAAATCAAAGCTACCAAAATTCAACAAGAGAATCGCTATTCCACAGATTCCAATGAATGGGAATGGGGTTCCGACAAGTCTTCCAGTGACTACGAGCTCACCAAGACATTCAGAGAGCTAGGTGAACCCACCGAAGAGGAGGAGTTTTATAACAAATTCAGAGTTGGTCAGGAAACAACCCATGAGGAGTCTACACAGTCCTTGTCTCAAGGTTCTAGGTTGAAATCACATAGGATGAGAACACCTGTTCCAGAATGCACTACTAGTGATGATAATTTGGAATCGTTCATGATCGAGACTGATGAGGAGAGTGCCATCGATGACCTCGATAATTACCTTGACATACCCTAATATAACCACATCTTCACTCTTAGCCCCGCTAACTTCGAAGATATTAACGGCCTTCCCCTTGTTCACCACCAACTCATTGACTGGGATCATGAAGGACCTGCACAGTTGGATACATTCCAAAACGATGAAGCTTTTATTGACTATCTAGGCATACGAGATGATCTTCCCCCTGGAGATCATAAAGTGGGATACACTATAGAACTCAATAGCGTGGCATATTTTGGTGAGGGTGTCGGACCTTCCAGTCGCAAAAATGTGAAAATAAGAACAAATCAAGGGTCTTATGGTGAAAACCACACTGTGGTGCTATTTGACCCCAAAAAAGTAAAAAGAAAGGATGTATCTGAGGGTGAAAACCTCTCTAAGGCACCCGAAGATGGAAGGCTCGACATTCTCCCATCATCATATGAGGAAAAATCATCCATGTTGGTAGAGGAGACTATCAAAACAAACATCGGTACAGAAGAGGTTCCACACAACATATTCTTAGCTCAATCACTGACAGAGTCTGAAAGGTTAAAATTCATAAGTTTCTTCAAAAAGCGACAAATCAACTTCGCCTGGTCATACGCTGATATGCCTGGATTGGATCTGGATTTGGTAATGCATCATCTGACAGTCAAACCGGGGGCAAAACCAGTAAAATAGAAATTAAGAAAAATGCATCCACAAGTGGCATTACTAGTCAAAGCAGAACTTGAGAAATTACTCGATGTCGGATTCATATGCCCAATTGATTATCCTGAATGGATCTCCAACTCGGTACCTGTCAATAAACTAGATCGCAGCATCAGAATTTGCACAGATTTCAGAGACATCAACAAAGCTTGTCCAAAGGATGACTTCCCATTACCAAACATTGACTTGATTGTTGATCTCATAGCAGGTCATGAAATGCTATCATTAATGGATGGATTCTCTGGCTATAATCAGATAAGAATCGCACCCGAGGATCAACACAAAACATCATTTACTTGTCCATGGGGAACTTTCTGCTGGAATGTCATGCCTTTCGGGTTAAAGAATGCAGGTGCTACATATCAAAGAGCCATGACTACTATCTTTCATGATCTCATGCATGAAATACACATTTGGACATACTTTCAGTTGCCTTTGATCGGTTGGAAAAATACAAAGTCAGATTAAACCCTAAGAAATGTGTCGTTGGAGTAACCTCTGGGAAGCTCCTAGGATTCATTGTATCCAAGAGAGGAATTGAAGCGGATCCAGCAAAAGTCAAAGCTATCTTGGAAATGCAACCACCAAGAAATATCAGTCAACTTCGATCCTTACAAGGCAGACTCCAGTCTATCCGAAGATTTATAGCACAACTGGCAGATAAGTGTAATCCATTTCAACACCTGCTACATAAAAACATCAAATTCAAATGGGATGACAACTGTCAATAGGATTTCTAGATGCTCAAAGATTATCTTCTAAATCCGCTAGTTCTGATGCCACCAGTTCCAGATCAACCACTGTTATTATACATTTCAGCTACTCCAACAGCATTGGGGGCACTCTTAGCGCAACAAATTGCTGAAGGCAAGGAAAAAGCAGTATATTATATCAGTCACACATTGGTGGGATATGAGCTAACTACACACCAATTGAGTACGCCTGCCTTGCTGTGGTCTTTGCTTCACAAAAATTATGACATTACATGCTTACTCATAAGACAAAGTTAGTTGCAAGGATAGATCCATTGAAATATCTTCTCAATAAGGCAACACTTACTGGGTGACTGGCCAAATGGGTAATGATACTGAGTGAATTCGACATCGAGTATGTGGATAGAAAAGCAATAAAAGGACAAGCCATCACAGATCAATTAGCAGATGCTCCCATGATAGATGATGTTCCTCTAAGTTCAGAATTTCCAGATGACTCCATTTTGACAATGTCACATGTAAAGCCATGGCAACTATACTTTGACGGCTCATATACACAGTATGGGGCAGGAGCTGGCATCCTCTTTATAACTCCTCAAGGGGATTCTATACCAAAATCATACCGCTTATCATTTCCTTGCACTAACAATATAGTGGAATATGAGGCATTAACAACAGGATTATGAATTGTAGTTCAATGGAAGATCTAGGAACTTCATGTTTTTGGGGACTCGCAACTCGTTATCCGTCAAGCAACTAGTGATTATCAAACAAAAGATGAGAAGTTAATTCCTTATAAACAAATGGTGGATGGTCTAACACAACATTTCACAAAGATAGACTTTGAGCAGATACCAAGAGAGCATAATCACGCCGTAGATGCCATGGCTACAATAGCTTCACTGATTGATCTACCTCCAAACGAGACCCGCTATGATTTCTTGGTGGATAACCTTTTGGTCCCTTCATATGAGATCATGCCTACTGAGACGCTATGCGTTGTTGGTCCCGAATCCTAGTTATATGGTTCCATTTTCACATACCTACGTGACAATACTTTACCTCCTGATCTATCAAATAACCAACATCACACTTTCATTTGCCAATCCTCTCGATATGTCATTTTAGCTGATATCCTATATTGGTGAGGTCTAGATGGCACTCTTCTTAGATGTTTAGAAAGCGACGAAGCTCAGATTGCGTTACGGGAAGTGCATGAAGGGATATGTGGTCCACATGCTAGTGGTCCTACCTTGGCCAAGAAACTCATCAAGACTGGATATTACTGGCCCAATATGGAGAAAGACTCATATCAGTTTGTCAAGAAATGTAAGCAATGTCAAATTCATGGAGACCTCATACATGTGCTAGCACAAGAACTTCAACCACTTGCGACTCCTTGGCCCTTTTGTCAATGGGGACTCAATCTCATAGGTAAGATTCACCCTCCTTCTTCCAATGGTCATAAATTCATTATCACGGCCATAGAGTATTTTACAAAATGGATTGAAGCCGTGCCTCTCACACAAGTTACTGGAAAACAGATTGCTACATTCATCCTTAACTATATCATTTGCCGATACGGTATTCCTGTTTCCATTATCACTGATAACGGGCGTCCCTTCAAAAATCAGGATGTTCGCGAACTCTGTGACCGCTTCCATATCTCCCATCATTTCTCCACACCATATTACCCCCAAGGCAATGGCCAAGCTGAGGCGTCTAACAAAACAATCCTTAAAATCCTAAGGAAGACAGTCACTCGAGATACACATCATTCAGTCAAGGAACAATGCAACTACAATCATAAAGTCAAGCCTCGCACATTTGAGGTAGGCGACTTAGTTCTCAGAGAAAATGCCAAAAATCAGCAAGATAGAGAGAAGAAGGGCAAGTTCGAACCAAATTGGCTTGGTCCTTACATCATTACAACAACATATGGATTTGGGGCATATCAGCTCTCAACTACAGAAGGTGAACCTTTGGAGTATCCTATCAACAGCATGCACCTTCGCAGGTTTTACACATAGCTCTTCAGAGTATCCTAATTCAAAAAATACAAAAAAAATTCAAAAATTTCAAAAATACAAAAAAAAAAATTTTATAAAACAAAAAAATCTTTACTTGGTGAAAACCTGGCAAACAGGCGCCTTGTGACACAAAAAACACTGAAAAAAAACAAAAAAAAAAACTAAAGAGAAATAATTTCATCCAATGGTGAAAACCACTTCGATGGCGCCTTGGGCAAGTACCATGGTGAAAACTGGGTCACCAGCACCATGTGTAGAGACATTGCTCCTCCCTCCTTCAGGATTCTCTTTCATCACTTCACTTTGCACACACTCACAACCTATTCGTTCATAATAAACTTACCCATTCCCATCATGGCTTGTTATTGATCTACCCAAGATTGGTTAGCCATTCATAATAAACCATCCCTTTTCACATCCCTTTCCATCCATAATAAACCAGATCCTATCTGCAGTTAAGGCAAATCCTACATCTAGTATGGGTGTGGAACTGAGAACATCACATGTTTTGAGGAGTACAGTTTCTTCCAGCTTCCTTCAGTCTATCCGCACACAATTCACAATAAAGCAGCATCTGCATCGCCAATCCATAATAAAGTTTCGTCTTCTTTGCAATAAAGTATCAGTTTCATGGATTCAGTCAGTTTCAGATGAGACAACAAAAACAATGGGCTTCAACAAATCAAATCTTTCAACAGACTCAGATAACATTATGGTTCAGTGCTATCTATCCTTTTTGTGAAAGTAAACATTGTGACCACAATCAAATAAGACTTATACAAGTGACGAGAGACACTAAACTTGAGGACTACAGTGGATGTTGGTGTCGAGTCTTGGTTTTCTTTTGATTTCATCTTTTTTGGTGACATGTCTTTTAGCTCTTCTGGGATGTCTTTGACTAGAAAGGCGAGGATGGGGTATTGTCACCTATTTGTATTTGTTGTCTATGGATTGTCTCTTAGTAATGCTATGACTTGTCCAAGGATATGAGGACACTGTGAGTCTAGTGTGAACTGGGGCATTCTTTGTTGGTGACTATCTTATCTCCATGCAAACAGGTACAATGACTTTCTGGGTCGAACATATGCCTCGATCATCATAACCTACTTACCATAATAAAGCTCAATGATGATAACGCACAAGAAGCTCTTTCACTTTCATATCTTCTGTCTTCCATCCCCCTTTCTTGATTGACTTCCATTGTCCTTCTCGAGTCCGCATAGCCAGCTATCACATGACTGAGTATAATGACACACCAAAAATATTTGCATTTCATGTAGTTTCACCTGCATTACCACATATAAGCATTTCATACATACATATATAGATATCACAACTGCATCACATCCTACACACAACACCCATTAGCACAATTTACATTTGCATTATCATATTCATCTGCACTTCATACATTCACAGTTGCATCCTGCATACACATATAAAACATAAAAGAACAAAAATATTGTATTACATACATATTTGCATCCATAGCATAAAACATACATCATAAGAACATCTCATCACATAGGTACACATGCATATAGCTACCACAAAGATGAATCATCTCATATATAATCATAAAGTGTCATAATACAATGATGTCAAAATCATATGGCTACAAGCACCCGCAGGTGTCTACAATACAAAAATGGTACAAAAATGATACAAAGGGAGCCCTCTAAGGCTATGATGAACTCCCTCCCTCAGAGCCGCCTGGGCTCGGTGGAATCTGAGCCCCTGAAGGACCCGCCCCAGGATCATCCCTCCTGTCTCCTCTATCTGGTGGTGGTGGAGGACCCATGACCCCACCACTCGATGCCTGTCTCCTCTGACTCCCTCCCGTAGCTGTCACTATACGTGATGGTCTATGGAAGCTCCTCGCCCACTGATCTACTGGCACTCCACCATAGTAGAGGTCCCTCTAGTAGGCTATCTCCTCTCCTGCCCGTAGGACATAAGTATATCTGGCCCCTATTTCCTTTGATGCCTGCCTCCCAGCCCTCAGTGCTGTCTCAGCCTCTGTGTAGCGTTGGATAGCCTGATCCCACTCTCGCTCAGTATCCCTGAGCCTAGTCCTGAGCTGATCCCTCTCCCTCTCCAGATCTTGGATCTCATCTACCTAGCCCTGGAAGATCTCCCTCAGATCCAGCAGCTCAGCCTCCACTGGGTCAACCCCCTCTGCCTCTGCCCCTGCCTGTGGCTCCTCCTCTGCGGGTGCCTGCCCCTGTAGCTGCCCCTGTGCCTATACTGGTACCTGTCTCTGTCCCTGTCCCCGTATCTGCACCTTCTTGGGACCCTGTGCTGCTGGCACCTGTAAAGGCAATCTACCGCGACCCCTCACCACCTGAGCCTGCCTCTCCTCTCCACCCTCCCTCCAAGGTGCAACTCGCCTCTCTCCAACTACTCCTCTCCTCCTCCGTCAGCCTTGGCCCCCCTCGCCTCCACCATCATCCTTGTCACCACCACCATCTCCCTCCAGTGCCTCTCCTAGATCTGTCAATCGGGGGAATGGATGCTCTGTCCAATAGGTTGTATACTCAGCATCCATCCCAGCGTCCTCGATCTCAAGCCACATGTCCCAAGGTAGAGCTATCATCTCCACTAGCTGAGTCACTGCCTGATCATATGACAGTAGTGGCCCAAACTGTGCCTAATCTCTGACTGTGCAGGCATACATGCTTGATCCCTGGGGCATCCTCTGAATCCGACCAAACTGTCAGCCAATCCTGTCTACCAGCTGCCTCTCTAGCACATAGGGCATCCGCCCAATCAGGTACCTGCTCTGGAAAGTGTACGGTAGCTTGACTACGTCATCCTCCCACTACTCGCAGCCCAGATATGGTCTCCATATGACCTCATCAATGTCATTAATCACTCACCGCCAGTACTCTAGCCTGCCAATCCACGGCTGTGATGTGATCATATCGTACAAATGCACAAAGCTGTGTCCATGACCTCTACCCTTGAAGTGTATCGATTGGGTAACCGACAGATGCTCGTAGGCCCATACCTGCAGCAGTGTCACTCCACAGCCCAATCCCACTGATCCATGATAAACAAACTGATGAAGCTCGTAATACAAGTGTGCCAGCACACATGGTCTCCAGGCATATCGGGTACATTGTGTCATCAGCATCTCCTGCACTCCTCCCCAGCCCACAGCCAACCCCCGTGTCGCCCTATCCGGACATAGGAACCCACTAATAGCTCCTCCGATCACTGTCGACAATGCTAACCCTGTGGCTGTCATGGTGTCCCATGCCACGTGTCCTGCCCTCATCTCCAATCTAGGGTCCTGAAATACCCATCTCAATGCCTCCCTGTCTCCATCTCGATCGTATGGGATTAGCTCCCCATTGATCAGCACCCACAGAATCCTGTATACATCCTCTAGGGTGACTGTCATCTCACCCATAGGCAAATGGAATGTGCACGTCTCAGAGTGCCATCTCTCAGCTAGCACAGTCAACAAACCCATTGTTGCCCGAAACTCAGGCACATACAGTACATGTCTCAGACCCATCTCCTCGATTGTAGCTCTGTCCTTGAGCGACAACTCAGGTCGCAACCTCTGCGTCGACGGGAATCTCTCTTGTGACTCTAGCATTGGCAAATACTCCTGCAGTCAAACAACTCAATCATGTTAGTTATAGTGGCATTCACTGTTTATCACAAAATGCTACTCGCTATCTAAATGCATATGGCTATTTACCCTAGTGACACTCACTATTCATCACAAAGTGTTGCTATTTATCCTAGTGGTACTCACTATTTATCACAAAGTACTACGTGTGTTACATTCCCTATTCATCACAAAGTGTCACTCACATTTGCACTCCCTGTTCATCACAAAGTGCTGCTCATATTTTCAGTACTCCCTGTTCATCACAAAGTACTCTATCTTGGTACTCACTGTTCATCACAAAGTGCCTTGATCTATCCTAGTCTTCCTAGAGGACCTGCTTGAGTGTATCCTCTCAGCAACTTATCCAATCGACAGCGTATGTTCATCACAGAACTGCCGATTTGACCTAGAAGATGCAAATTCATACTTTTCAAATGCAAATGCGCTTACATGACATAAACGTGCTCAAAGATTGCATAGACGCACCTGAACAACACAGACGCGCCTACCTGACACAAACGAGCCTATGCTCTGCATAGATGTGCCTAGTTGACATAAACGTGCCTTCTTGGCACAAACGCGCCTGAACAACACAGACGCGGCCGCATTTGACACAGACGCGGGTCTAGACATAGACGCGCCTGGCACAAACACAGATGCGCCTTCTTGACACAGATGCGCTTGACACCAACACAGACGCACCTAGACTTTTTTTGACACTTTTTGGACCCTTGTCTAAGTGCATTTATTACCCTATTCGACATGCATTAATGACAAAATTAAATGCGTCAAAGTACGGGGAGGTTTGGTGGTACTTACTGGCTCTCCTGCCTCTGCTGGCCTCTGAAATCGGCGAATGCAGTCGAATTTGTGAGTGAAGGCCATCGCTGCTGACTGCTCCTACTCTATTTTCGCTCTGCAATATACTCTTGTGGATGTGTAGATGACAATGAGGATGTATTTTCCCCCGTGGTCTATCTTATAGCCTACCCTAGCCCTCGTATTCATTTCCTGAGTCAGTCTTCGTTATCCCGTGACTTTGTCACTTTATCTGGTCAATCCATTCTAGCCTTTCTTTCTTATCGACAGATTGTCTGCAATCTTTTCAGACATTTTCATCAATCTCTCAAGGGGGCATATCATTCCCATTCTAGGGCAACTCTCTATCAGTTCATCTTATCTTCTTTGAAACAACGTGACAAGCTGCATTGTCTCAAAGAGGGGCAAACTGTAGACACCTAAAATTGTCCAATCTAATTAAATAAATATTTTATTTATTTAATTATCTAAGCTTAATTCTTCTATTAATTAAATAAATCTTTATTTATTTAATTAATTCATTTATCCTCTTCTAGCCTTATTTCTCATTTAAATAAATACATTTATTTATTTAAATTATCCTTTTCCTAAATTAAATAAATATCTTATTTATTTAATTGATCCCACTTCTTCTATTAATTAAATAAATCTTTATTTATTTTATTAATTCATTAGCCTTTTCTACCCATGACACATGTCATTCATCTCTTAATTCATACACTACCTACCCCTTTCATTATTTTATTATTTCTTTTACCTACCCTCTAATCATAGCTGACCTCCTTTTACACCTCTCAATCTTATCCCTCCATTTCATATAGTGTCTTCTATATAAGGAGATGCTTCCTTCATTATCAAACCCTAATGACCTAAGGAGCTAACTACTTGATCAATAGACTACACTACGATCCTACTTGCAACCACATTTCATTCTTTGTTGAGCTCTTGTGCATGTAAAATCTGAGAGCAAATATATCAAGCAAGATCAATGGAGATAGGAAGAATGGAGATCAAAACCCTATTGGACATGTGATGGTATAATCTTTGTGATTTCATATGATTTGCATTGTCTTAGGTAATCTTCATATGTTATGGTGGATCTTTGTTGATTGTTAGGCTAGGGTTTTGTGGTTGAATTCATTTAGCCTTTCAATATTGTTATTATTTTTTTCCATTTTCACCATATACAAATAGCACATCATTTTAAATTTTTAGTAGCTGTATTAGCACTCTATCTAAACATTACAAGTATTAATGAGTCCAAAATCATTTATTATTCTGATCTTCAAATCCACGAATGTTTTTTGTAAGTCTTAGAAGACATCAATGCCTCTTGATTTCCTAGGTTAACATGCATATAACAACAAAGATGCCCTAAACCTAAATCATTCCATCCTATATAGGTGGAAACACACATTTCTCAATTTTGCATTGCGCAACATAGGCTTAAAATTTATTTTATCTCCCTAATTTCATAGAACATCAAACCCACAAATATTCTTCACAAAATGGGAGCTTTCGAATATGGTTTGGACATTTAGTAACACACTGGTTACTGTCCTTGCACTAGTTCCTCTTGAGTATAATTGTTTTGCTTCCTTCTTAACAAAATGTATCCTTGGGCTACCAGGATGACAATTAAAAAGAAAGAAACACTCTTCCAATACTGCATCTAATAAAATTATTTGAATATTCCAGAGAATATATGCTTGGTATGCCCTGGGAAATAATACCCCATCATGCATATCCATCCACTTTTTTCTTCTCAATCCATTAACAAGATTAATATTAAGCACAAAATTAAACAAGATTGAATTCACACAAAATTGAATATTAGCCTAACCATAAACAAAATTAAATTCTAACCCTTATTCTAATTAAAACCTAACTACCCTAATCTTAAATAAACACTAAAATTGATTGAACCCTAATCCTAAATGAACACTTAAACACATTGAATTGAGACCAAATTGAATGTTAAACATAACCATAAAGAAAATTCAATCCTAACCCTTATTCTGATAAAAAAAAAACTAACTAGATTGAAACCTATTCTTAAATAAATACTAAACCCAATTTAACCCTAATCTTAAATAAATACTATAGAAAATTGATTTGAAACCATATTGAATATTAATATATTGAACCATAATATAATACTAAACCAGATTGAATTGTAACCTGAAATGAAATTATACTCTAACCTTAACAATAAATCAAATTTAACTCTAAGCTTCAACAAAATTGAACCCTCATGAAAACAAACCAAATAAAAACCTAGCACTAAAACCATAGTCAAACAAATAAAACACTAACCCTAAGAGTAAATGAATGTAAAGCCTAATTCTAAACCAAATCAAACATTCATTTTAAGACAACACCAAATTTCACAAACCTATCTCTTAATGAAATTCAACCATAACCCTACTTATAAATACAATTGCACCCTAACCCTAATATTAGAAAAAAAACACTAAACCTAAACCATATTGACATGTACCCCTAACAGTAAAAGAAAATAAACCATAGTCATAAACTAACTACAATTCTAAATGAAAACCTAATTAAACCCTAAACCAAATCAAACCATAATCCTAACTCTAAACAAAATTCAACTCTAAGCCTAAACCACATTCTACCTAAAATTGATTTTAAATCTATACCTAGATCTTATTTCCAAAAAAGGGATACACGAAAAAGTTCATCTGCTGTGCGTGAAGGGAATGCGATCGAAAAAATAAAAAATGCTCTACTCTACATGAAGGGCAAAAGTGCAAAAGTGCGAACAGGAAAAATATTGACATGATGTAAAATACTCTGCTCTGTGTAAAAGGCACAAGTACGAACTAGACGAACAAGCTCTGCATGAAGGGCAAAAATGATTTATAAACACTCAGTGGTTTTGGAGGAGGTCTCCCTCCTCCACGCAGTTTGCAGACAATTCTCCCTTATACTCTTCATTTAATGCTCTTCTTTACTCTACATCCTTCATTTTAATTGCTTCTTCTACATGTGAATCTTGTCTGCCCTAATGGAGGTAGAAACGGATGGAGACCTCAATCTCATCCTTCGTCTACCTCCTCCCAACCCCCTCTGCAACCAAAATAAACCTTCAGTGAAGCAGCGGAAAAAAATAGGTTGAAAGACTCTGCAATTTTTTTTTGCTTGTGTGGATGCTGATAAATGCCCTCCTCAGAAATTTATGGATGATTGGATTCATAACTACTAGAATTTAAAATTAGGATTTCGAATCTCCTTCTATAGGAAAATTCAGAATTTTTTTTTTTTAATATGCATGAAATGCAGTTAGAGGTTCTTAAGAAATTGTATTTTCTGAAGAAATCTTGGCCCTTTCATGCCCTAGGTGGGTAATTATCAAGAACATTCCTTCATTTTGTGGAAATTGATCCCTCAAATTGTGGAAGCCATTGGTAAATTCATCTGTATGGATGACTCTCCATGGCTCATGCCCCATCTCGATGCGAGAGTGCTCATCTCCGTTAAACCTGGGATTGATCTTCCTAATATTCTCAATCTCAATATTGAGGGAGAAATCTTCTCCTGCCCTCTAGAAATTTTAGGGGGTTTAAACACATGTTTCGTCTTTTTTAATAAGAAATCCTCAAGTTTGAACTCGCGGAGAACTCATATGGATAATATTGGTCCCCCTCCTAACCCTATGGCTCCACCCTCTCCTGTGGTCCAGCCTATCATGAGCAACACCCCTGCATCTATTCCCAACCTACCCATATCAGATACGTTCCCTAAAAGCTATCAAACCAATACAGCTCCCCCCTACTCCCCTATTACAGATAACATAGAACAACCTGGTGTGGAACAACAAGATAGTTTTCAAATGGTTACAAACAAGTCTAAGAAGCGCAGAAGGAAGAATGTGTAACAATTAGCCATTGATAAGATTAGGTCTAATAATGTTGGTGTTAACCCTGCTCAAAATAATGTCAATCTCACCCCACCTGTAGTCGATGCTAGTTTTTCAAAAGTTAAGAGTATCATTAATAATTTTGAAACCCCCGATAGGTGCACTAGTGATTTCCATATGGGTGATGGATCTGTGACTTCCTTGAGGGCTAATCGCATCTCTGATAATCTCGTCTTCATCGATCCCACCCCTTGTATCAGTATTACTAGTGAATCTAGTGTCAGTTTGCCTCTGAAAGTTTTCAAAGAACTTGATGTTGATGACATGATTCAGGTCATCACTGTTAATACTAGGGTTGATACAAATTCTCTCTTTTTTCCCTCTAACTTGTCTTCCACACAAATGCCTTGGATGGTAGTGAATGATACCCTGGTCCAACCTACTACCTATGTGGAACTTCTAAAAATGTTTCTCAAGGAGATGATGATTCTGGTGAAGACCATGATGATCAAATTGAGGGCTGTTCCAAACCTAATAGAAGAGGATGCCCTGTGGGCTGAAAGAACAAGTTCCCCTCTAACAAGAAGAAGAAGGGCAAGGGTTTCCCTGTCTATGATACAAACCTTCATGCTTCTAAGCGCTCATAATTCCCCCCCTATTTACCATGAAGTACATCTCATGGAATGTTAGAGGGCTGGAAGCCCCAAATAGAAAGCAGATTGTTAAACATTTCTTGGACTCTCATAAAGACTTGGACTTTTTGATGCTTCAAGAGCTTAAAACTATTAATTTTACATTGGATATTAACCTTAATTTCATATGGAAAGACTCCATCAAAATTTTCTCCAATTACCTTAGGGGTAAAGGTGGTGTTGGAGTGCTCATTAACCCCAGATGGTCAAACCATATTACTGACAAGGGTTGTTTAGGCCTCTATTATTGTTGACAACACCCTCATTGGGGTGTGCTCTATCTATGCATCGAATGACTATAAGGAAAGAAGTTCCCTTTGGGATTGGATTGCATCCTTACCTGATATTCCCTGGATCCTTGGAGGAGACTTTAATATGACTGAGAATTGTGATGATAAAATGGGGGGTAATGCTTTTGAATGGAAAGGCTCTGAAAAATCCCATTGAGGTAGAATGAAATTTAAGAAAAACCTTTTTGATCCTCTTCTTGGTAATAAGGCCGATACAAGGGGTCTCTGGAACACTTGGTGCAATTTCCAAAAAGGTTGTAATAGAATTTATTGCAGACTTGACCGTTTTTATTCCAATAAAGATGTTTTTTCATTTATCCCTAATAACCATGGCAATTATGTTGTTGTCTAGCCTTTTACTCTCTTGGATCACCACCCTATTATTGCTCACATCAAACTTGCTAACTCCTTACTTGCTAATGTGGTGGGGCCTAAGAAGTTCTTTCTTAACACTAATTTACTGAAAGATCTTAATGTTCTTACTGCCATTAACATTATCAGACTCCTAAATAAGGATAATAATAACTTAGCTTCGCATAATGATAGGTGGAATTATAATGTTGTTTCGTCAAAAAAACTCTTGCAAACTATTGGTAAAAACATGGCCAAAGACTCCAGATTTGTGGAAAAGACTCTTAATCTTAATCTGCTTCACCTTGAAGATGAAATTCACTTGACTCCTTCATGCCCTGACCTTGCCAACCAAGTGGCAAAAACTAGGGATTCGCTTAGATTGCATTAGTAAGTTAAGATCAAGGGGGCCATGATTAGAGCCCGTAGCCATTGGCTCCAATTTGGAGATAAAGGCTCCAACTTTTTCTTTAATCTACTTAAACATAAGCAAATTTGGGAAAAGATTGATAGAATTATTGTTGATAATCAATAAATTATTGATTTGGACAACATTAAAGAAGCCTTTTCCCTCTTCTACCAAAAAAATTTCATCTCTGAAGACTCTGAGGCTGCCAAGGCCTTCAAACTTAAATGCAAGTCCATCATTCCCTATAGGATCTCTGAGGGGGAATCTTGCCTCCTTAAACATAATTTCACAATTGATGAAATTTAGAAAGCCATCAACTCCCTCCATAATGACAAAGCTCTGGAGCCTGATGGCCTCCCAGTTGAGTTCTACAAAGCCAACCTTAACTAGATTTGCTCTAATCTTCTTGATATATACAATGAGGCTTTGGGTAAGGGTTCCCTTGGAAATGTTATCAATAAGGGCATTATTAAACTCATACCCAAGGATGGTGACAAGGTACTTATTAAGAACTGGAGACCCATTACCCTTCTCAATGTGTCCTATAAGGTCTTGGATAAAATGTTGGTCGTCCAACTAGAAAAGATCCTGCCAAAGTTCATCTGCCCCACCCAAACCACTTCCTTAAAGGTAGGTATATTCTAGAAAATCTCATCACAAGTTGGGAAGCCATGGAATGGTCTAAAGTTTCTGGTCAAGACACTGCTATATTTCTCCTTGACTTTGAGAAAGCCTATGATAGGGTGGAATGGGACTTTATTATTACGATGCTTGAAGCCTTTGGCTTTCCTAGTGAATTTTGTACTTATGTCAAGGTCCTCCTTCTAGATTCCTTTGCTCAGATTGATGTTAATGGCTCCCTCTCCTCTTCTATTATGCTCTCTAGGTCCATTAGACAAGGCTGGCCCTTGGCCCTTACTCTCTTTGTTATTGCCTCTGACACTTTATTCTACCTCCTTAGGGATAACTCCCTCTCCCCAAAGGTTAATGGGATTAGGATCCCTGATGATAATGAATTGATGAATATTCAGTTTGCCGATGACATGCCTCTTTTTCTAGAGCTCACCAAGCAAAACATGGATAACCTTAACCTTAAAATCCAATGCTTTTGGTCAATTTCTAGAGCTTGGATCTCCAAGACCAAGTCTACCTTCCTTAGCTGGATGGATCACCCCCTGCCTCGTTTAGACACCTTGGATACCAATAGGGTGGTCCTAACAAAATCATTAGATACCTTGGAGTTCTCTTCTCAGTGTCCCCTTCCCTCAAATATATGTGGCTCTGGGTTAAGGAGAAAATTAATAAGAAACTTAGTAAATGGAACAATAGATTCCTCTCCCTAGCTGGGAGGGTTCAAGTGTTCCAAACAATCCTCTCCTCCTATAATATCTACTACTCCTCTTCTTAGATGTTTAGCAACTATCAGATCTTAGAAGTTCAAAAGGTTGTTAGATGCTTCCTTTGGTCTGATGGCAAAGGTAATAATAAATTACATGTTGTTAACTAGAAGTGGTGTCATATTGAGAAATCTCTTGGTGGCCTTGGATTAAAGGATCTTAGGATCCAAGGTATTGCCCTTGTGGCTAAATGGATCTTCCATTCTCTTGAAGGTTAGGAACCTTGGAAGGTTTTGATCAGACACAATATTGAGAGGGTTGTCCCTAAGAATGCTAAGTTTTGGAAGGGTTTACCTCTCACTAACCTTGTGGCCGGTGGTTTTCCTATTTTTGTCCAGGGCACTTGTGTGTTCAAGTCTATTTGGAAAGCCTGGGAACATGTTAGGGGGTTTTTGGTCAACACTAGTATTAACAATGGTGACCTGATTCATGGTTTGAGATCCTTATGGTGGAACCTCTTCCACATTGGCAAACCCTTGGCCCTTACTTAGGGATGCTCAAATAGAGCCTGAGCTAGCAAAGGGATGAAATATCTTATTGACATTTTGGAACATGATACTATTATAATTTGGGAAGATCTTAGCTCAAAATTTAACCTCCCCCCCATTCTAAAAAGAACCTACAACATGATTAAGTAGGCCTATATTGATTTCGGTGTTCCTAAAGACTGTGATGCTGATTCTCATAGATTTTTGTCTTTTAAATGGGCTGATGGTACTATTTTGGCTAAAATTAAGGCTCGTAAAGTTTACTCTATCTTAGCTTATGAGGCTTCCATCATTAAGCATGTTAACATTTTATGGTATTCTGATCTACCTGTTATGCAGTGGCAAAAGACCTTCAACATGCTATGGAAAAGTCCAATCAAGCCAAAAATCAAGTGCTTTAAATGACTTATGATACTTAATAGAATTCCTCTTCCGAGGAATTATGATAATAATGATTTGTGCTCTATTTGTAAACTTCCTGAGATAGGCAGGCATATTTTCTTTAATTGCTCCATTACTAAAGGAAATCTGGTTAATGTTTGGCTTTTCTATCCCTAATCTTGTGAATACTGTGGAAATTATTTCTAGGCACATTAAAGGATTGAAAAAGGATGCTAATATCTTTTGGTTTAATTTATCTGCCAATATTCTTTGGTATATATGGAAAATTAGGAATGCTGATAGGTTTGAAGACCAAGCCAGGGCCCCTACTGAATCCTTTCAAAGACTCACATTCTTCAAAATTATCGTGCAGGTTGCCTCTACTACAAACACTGAGAAGCTCAAGCTCTTGAGGTTCCTCAAGCATGGTAACGCCACTATGTTCATCAATGAGATGAAGGATGGTTATGAGTGGAGGTGCAATGAGCATAATATATCCTCCTTTGAGGAGGCTCTCAAGAAGCTGAATAACGAAATTAAAGATAACAGGGAGCCCTCCTATGCCCAAGTTGAGATGCTGGCACAAATTCAGAGTTAGAAGACCATTGTTTGGATGGAAGGACCTTAGGGATGGTCGGCATGGGTTGAACCCCATGATGACATCCTCTCTTGATGCTTTTATTGACTTCTCATGATGCAATTAGTTTGCTAGTATTCTTCTCTGCAGATTACGCACCCTATTGTTACTTTAATTTTTGTTGTCCTGTGGCGGTGATAGCTTTGTTTCGCTAAGGCCTAGCCTCCTTATTTTGGATTCTCTTGATTTCTAATATAAAAGACAAATCTACACCTACACTAAAATAAAATTAAAAACTTGGCACAGTAATCATATACCATTTTGAACCCTAATCATAGAATTAATTAAACCCAAAACTTTAACCAAACTCAACCATAAGTCAAACACAACCAAATTGAACTCTCACTAAATTAAAATGTAAACCTAACAAGAAACAAAAATAAACCCTAAATAAATAAATCATATTGACACAAAAAAAACACTAAAATATTCAATTGAACACCAAATTTTTTTATTTAATGTTATTTTAAACAAAATAACATTAAATAAAAAATAAAATGAACACTAAACTTAAACAATATTGACGTCTACACCTAACAGTAAAATAAAATAAATTATAGTCATAAACCAATTACAATTCTAAATGAAAACCTAATTCAACCTTGAACCAAATCGAACCATAACCGTTACTCTAAATAAAATTCAACTCTAATCCTAAACCACATTCTACCTAAAATCAATTTGAAATGTAGACATACACTTAAATAAAATAAAAGTTTGAACATTAACCCTATACCACATTGAACCCTAATCACAAATTAAATTAAACTCAAAACTTGAACCAAACTCAACCATAACTCTAACACTTAACCACATTGAATGGTAACTAAATTGAGATATGAACCTAACACTAAACAAAAATAAACCCTAAATTGATGAATCATATTAAAACCAAAAAAAGACACTAACACGAAATTAAATTGAACCTTCTCCCTAAAAAATAGCAAACTTTAACCCTAACACTATAGGAAATTCAATGTTATCTATATACTCACAATAGTTTATTTTAAATTTAGATCTTGTTGTTATTTTAATTTTTAAATAAATATATATAATTTTAATTTAACTACTTTATAGTGATTTGATTCACACAATTTAAATTAAATTAAATTAAATATTTAATAAGGCTAAACCACATTCTACCTCAAACCAATTTCAATTCTACACCTACCACTAAAAAATAATAAAATTTGAACCTTAACCATAAATCATATTGAACCTTAATCCTAAATTAAATTAAACCAAAATCTTGAACCAAACTGAACCAAAACTTTAACACTACCCCGATTGAACCATAATTAAATTGAACTATAAACCCAACACTAAACAAAAATAAACCTCAACTAAATAAATCATATTGAAACCTAACACTAAACCAAGTTAATTGCCAACTATTATACTAATTGAATCTCAAAAACCAAATGCAACCTTAGGGTATACCAAGTCTAGCCCTAATTCTAAACCTAAAATTGGTCCTCACCTTAAGACTAACCCTATATAAAATTCAATATAAATATAATTAATTGTGAACTACACCAAAATAAACACTAACACAAAAATAAATTCAACCTTCACCCTAAAAAAATACTTTAACCCTAATGCTATACGAAATTGAATACTAATTTCAACAAAATGTAACCCATGCCATTAAAAATATTATTAAAATATAAAACTAACAAAATCAAACCTAATCATAAAACTAAAAAAAAATGACAAGCTTTCGTTATTTAAAAATTATTTAAATAATTAACTTTATGTAAATTATTTCTTATAAATTAACAATTATTTAAATAATTAATTTAATAAAAATTATTGGACTTATAGATTAATAAATATTTATTTATTTAATTTCTTTACAATTATGTCTGTGGATGCTAGTAACACACACACACACACACACACACACACACACACATATATATATGTACATATACATATGTATATGTACATATGTATGTATATACATATGTATATACATACATATATACATATACATATACATACATATACATATACATATGCATATATATAGGTATATGTATATGTATGTAGGTATATGTATATATATGTATCCATATGTATATTTATAAGATGGAAGGTAGGTGTTGGTCCTCACAATCAGAATATCAACTAGGTTCTAAAAAATGAGCTCAAGGATTGGACATTCTTACTCAGTAGCTGCCTCTCCTATAGCAAAAGTTCATTGACTTTATCGACCAGGAACGTAAACTTGAAATGGGTCGGTACTGTATGTACACTAAACTCAAATTGCCGCCATTCTATCCTATTACTGGAAAAGAAAATTCTCTGAAACAAATGTGTGAAAACATGATGACTTAACACTTTATTAAAAGGTACAACTCAAAGCAATTTAAGCAACTGCTATTAAATGACAACATTTTGGTCAATGGGCAGAAACTACTCTGCTTGCTTTGGCTGTACGAACAAACACGTGAACTATTTCCAATGGCTACAGGAATAGTTGGATACCAAAACAACAATTATAAAAAAATGGAAATTATTGAAAACACACACAGAGACTACTCACCAAGTGGCCCCGATTGAGTGAGTATATCCAAAACTCAAATAACAACTGATAAGCTCAAAATACCATCATCTTCTTTATTTCAAATTGATTGCAAAAAACATAACTCAGAAAATTGAATACTACTAATTCTATGGTCGTTCTATCTACTGCTGTGAGGAGATAGAGACGTTTATTTATAAGAAAACTTATAATAGATTCCTAACTAATCAACCCACGTCCCAAAGGAATAGGTGAATAGGATTTATTACATTAAAAGAAGAAGTTAGTGCATGAATATAGAACAATAACTGTCCCACAGCTGAGAAAATATAGCGCAACCTCCTTCCTGGATTTAAGCTCCACTAGGAACAATCATGAATGCTCCACAAACCATTTTGTTGAGGAAGCGATTAATTGGTTATTGTATACAGCTAAAAATGGTCTTAAGATAGTTAATTAAATACGTGGTTATTTGATTAATTCCCCTTCCAAATTAATTGAATTCACAAACAATTCGATTAATTTCTCTATTCATCTACTAGTAAATAAATGTACATGATTTTTTTATATAGTTCATTTCATATCCCACTTTGATTAATTAATTCTAAATTAATTAATGTCCCCCCATATTAATCAATTCTTCTAATCCCTAATTTAGATTAACAACTCAAGTTTGTTGAGATTAATTATCATTTTTTAATTATTTTAATTTCTAAATTCAAATGAGCACATGCCTCCTATCTTCTAACCACCTAACCTAATCACCCCCTAACCTAACCATCCCCTAACCTAACCCATTCCACCTAACACTAGGTTTAACTAACCCTATCCTATCTTGCACATTCTAACGTCCACATCCTAACCTCCCATAGAGTGGATATTCTCCCCTTGAGACACTTGGAACTTTTGCCACATGTCTTCCCCCTTGGACACTTTCCCTTTCATGAGAAAGGCTCCTTGACACTTGTCACCATAGAGATGAAAAGTGTCTCTTCCTCCAACCTCTTCTCCAACTTCCTCAATCTTGGCCCTTGATATCTTCAGATCAGATCTGGACCGTTGATTCCTACCACCTCAGCTTTGGGTTGGAATTCCTATAAATATCCCCCATTTTGGAGCAATAAGGATCCCTTGCATTCATATTTTTAACATCATTACTATAGGCAATTTTAATTTCAATCATCTAATATTTACCATTTTGGATTAATCATAGCATTGTATTTCATATCATTTGCATAATCAATCATCATCAGGTAGCTACTAAACTCTTAAGTTGCCACTTTGGAGGTCATTTCTTCGCTAAGAGCCAATCAATCTGACACCTTCAAGGTCCTCAAGAATAGAGGAAAATTGGACATTCCAAGGAAGGCTTAAGGATTGAATCTTTAAATTTAGTTTTCAATTAAGCTTTTCATTGGGTTTTTATTGTCTCATTATATGTGTATGCCTTTCTTACATACCACATCTTTATCATCATAGTTATGATCCTCTCCAATGCTGCTCCACTTTGACTGAGTTTGCATCCTAGCGGCACGTTGATGTATCTTTAAACTACTAGTTTAGTCTTCCTTTCATATTGGTTGACCCTGCATCATGGCATTAATATGCACAAAAGCATGTGTATCTATTAATGTTAACATAACATAAATTAAACCATATTCTAAGATTAATTTAGATAATTTGCATAGATGGACTGTATAAAAATCATTAGATAACAACATTAGGTATATGATAAACCAGATACAAAAATACTAAAAAGACATCAACCAGGAAAGTACTATGACCCATATATTACCCAAACATATGACCTAAGAAAGAGTTCTATGACAAAATCTAAAAAAATAGAGCCATTATTTTGGCTCATCATTTCCCCCTGTTAGGTCCAACAATGAAAGCTAATGTATTGAGAGGGGAGGGGTGAATCAGTACTTCAAAACTTTTCTTTAAAAACAATCTTACTGATAAACATAAACTATATATAGTTGATCTCATAATATATAAAGCAAAACACAATCATAGAAATTACATCCATACACATTTCACTCCATAACACAAAGATTTTGGTTACGCAGAAAGTCTTGGTTAGAGAGAAAAACTGCGGTGGGGATGGCACCCACAACTTCACTACTACAATAATAAAGGTTGCTCAGTTAGAGCTACATGTTTAGCTATTTCTGATAGCCTACCCTATTAGGAGTATCAAGATCTTTAGATCTACCTTGCTAAAGGATTTTTACAAACACTTTTACAAAATGTTGTACCTAGTTAAAGGCTTTACAATTTATAGACCTTGTTCGAGTCTTTTTCCCTGTTAAAGGTTTCTAACACAACTCAAAATAATTCAATCAAAATCTTTTACAAAATATCTGCAACTTTACATCTGAAATGTTATAGAAGACTCTTTGTGCTCAATATGAAATTACCATGCTCATAGCATACCTTGGTAATTGATAGATCAACTCAGTGACCTCTTTTGTATTCTTTGTCCCTTATACTATTTTCTGAAAATCTTCTCAGTGACCTCTGAATACCTTTGTTCAATCATCACATCTTATCTATTCACAAGATTTTTATCTTCAACTCACCATCATTTTTCTCTTTTTTTTCTCTCTTTTCTAAGATACTCAAATCACTCTATATATAGATCTCTAAGGTGGTGATCTTGTTCATACATCGATTATACAAACATGTTTTATCAAATGAATAAACATAGAAATTATTTCATTGGATAAACTTCCTCAAAATCATACAAAATCCATAAGTGCAATTCCCTATGAAATAACAATTCCCTGTCCTTGAATCTTGTAACACGTCTCCACATATATGTCCAGGTTCATTGAATCTAGTATCACATTTCCACTCGGTTCAGATTAACTTGGTGTACCTTCTTTTCTACTCGGTGGACATAGGAAATTTACTCAGTAGACAATTCGGTATATATCAT
Source organism: Cryptomeria japonica (assembly GCF_030272615.1). Classification (NCBI taxonomy): domain Eukaryota; kingdom Viridiplantae; phylum Streptophyta; class Pinopsida; order Cupressales; family Cupressaceae; genus Cryptomeria; species Cryptomeria japonica. The sequence goes on from NC_081405.1 coordinate 574,952,910, forward strand.
CTCGGGGACTAGCCTTTCTTTTGTAACCGACACCCTTAGTGCTTACCGACTGAATCTTTCTGTAGTATTAACCGACTAGGGTATATAGGATGACTTTGAACATAAAACTAATGACAACTTAGTAAATAGTAACAATCTCCCCTTTTGACATTAGTTTGGTATGTTTGACAAAACTCCTTTCAAAGTCATAACACAAAATCTATATACATACAAAATGTGACTGAAATGATAGTATATACATTCGTTCAAATACATACTTTGAATACATACTCCCCTTATATATATGCTAAACAAAACTTGATTTGCATGCCCCTGATGTTCCATTCTCCCACTGACAATTTCATATGTACACTCGGATACTCTGTATATACTCGATACACTCGCCCTTTTTGACAAACATCAAAATTAGTTACCATTAGGCAGGGGAAACTGATCAAAAATAGATTTATACTTAGTACGAGCATCATTGAGAGCGTTGGTAAGTGCACCCTTGACATTTTCCATTAAATAATTTTGAGTATTAATATCAGCTAACAATGAAATTGAACCATCTGAAGTACTTCCCTCTGCTTGTGTGGATAGTTGGGCAGCTCGGTTGATCTTCTCTTGTATTGATGACAGATGGGGAATAAATAATGTCGGAAGAGTCATAATATCCATCCTTATTGTGTGCTCTTCATTCCTAAGTTCCAACTACTGAGCCATAAAAGTTTGTAGCTTGGTATAAAAATTTTGAATAGAATTTGGCTCGGTAGTCAGTTTATTTGAGAGATTGGTAATCTCTTTTTCAATGACTTCGGTCTTCTGCTTGATATTTTTAATAAAGAATGAAAATGTTCATAATTTCTGGAATAAATAAATAATGTGCTTGAGTTGAGGGGACAACTCAACAATGAATCCAACAAGCTTGATTTTACCTATAGCAATGGCTTTCTACACTTCTTCAATCATCTTGCCAGTTAGCTCTTTTTCTTTTAATTTGATATAGTATTCTAATGCCTCTACTCCTGATGTTTCCAATTGAGTGAGTAGTTCATCCAATTTCATATGAATGGCAGCATATTTACTTATGGTAGCTTCAGGTAGCATGTCTATCAATAATGCTTTAACCTTCTAAAGTACTCGGTTCTTCTTTTGAATGGCTATCTATTTTTCTTGTTCTACTTTTGCTTTGCACAGCTCACCAAATTCAATAAGTGCTTGACCTTTTAGTTTTGAAATGTCAACATTCGGCAACACAATAGGCTTTGACAGATCTATCTTGAAACTGTGTTTGTCTGCTTTCTTCTCCTTTGATGATGATGCCTTCACCGGTTGAATGAGTACAATGGCTTTGGAGGCTTGATCTTCCTCAGTATGTTGCTCGATGGGAGAAACACTTTTGTCAGTTTCTATAGCCTTTGTTGTAGCCATTGGTGATTCCTTGCTTGGGGTCTCAGTGGTAGCAGTTTCAGTGCTTGTAGGAGCTTGAGAAGTTTTCTCGCTTGTGGCCTGAGAGGTAGATTCACCTTGTGTAGCCTTATGATCCTCTTTGCCTTGTTCTGTGTCCTAAGGTATCTCAGTTGTCACTTGTTGAGTTACCGGAGGATAGAACTTAACCTGTTCCAAGATTGATTCACTGGATACCAGTTTGGCATAGGCATTTCCTTCTATCATTTCTTCTTCCTGTGCCTCAATGTCCATGACATCCTCATCTAGTTGAATAGTTGAAGCAGGATCTTGCTCGGTAATGTCAACTATTTCTACTTCACCTTGAGGTTCTTGAGTCTCAATTCTGAAGATTTCTTGCTATTTTTCTTTCGTTTCCTTTTCGACTTCAAGATAAACTCCATTCATCATTTTCAAGGCTCTATGCTTCACTTGAAAATTTGTCTGGTAGGTTTTCAAATTATTTCTAATATCATCTACCGACATTTCTGGAAAGAGATGTACTAAAACTCTTCTCTTATCTGCTTTTCCGAGTCCATAACATATTTCTATCTGTTGTCAATATGAGAGTATAATGCTTTTGGAAGAAAGTTAGTTACTTCCAACGGAACTACTTGGAATTTGAGAAGTGTACATACTACTAACTCTTCTATTTGTCTCTTTTCTTCTGTTGTCCAGGAGTCATAATTAACATACCTGAATGACCCGAATCCTCCATATTGTTTCAATTTGGCACAAAAGTTGTCAACATTGTGTACATCTTCCTTTGTGCTTTTAACAATCTGAGATTTATTTTTGTCTTCAGATTCTATGTCACTTGACTCCTTATTCAAAATGAGTCTCCTGGTCAACTTTCTATAAGTCTTTGTAACTTTAGGCAATTCAACATTTTTCTGCCTCTTACCGGGTGACACTGCAGATGATCTAGTGTTTGGTCATTTCATTGGTGGAGTCGATGATACCTTAGGTGTATCTTGTTTCTTCCTTTTCAATATTTTGCCCTTTGGCAACTCAGTGCTCAGAGTGATGGCTTCTTCGTAAGCTTTAGATTCTTCCTCAATTGAAATTTGATCATCTTTCCTACCTGTTGGCTTAGTAGGTGTGGAGGTAGAACCTTCTCCAAATTTCTTAGTTAAGTCTTTTATCATTTTAGTGGCTTTTCTGGTAGCCTTTGGTACAACTATGGTCATTTTTACCTTCTCTTTTACCTCTTCATAGGTACCATATCTGATCTCGGTCGAGTGCTTGGAAGTGTCAGAAAGACATCTATCTACTGTTGAGTAATCTCAAAATCAATCTCATCACCCATAGGCAGTAAAGATTGAGTTTTGGGTTCTACTGTATTAACATAATAGTAGTCGCTGTCCACTTCAAAACATATAGTATCCTTATATTTCTCCAATAGCTGAGGTAGGATCCTGTACCTGTAATGCATCTTTTCCTAAAATTTATTGAAGTAGGCATCCATTATCTCATTGAAATTACCACCTAGCTGATTGATAAAATCATTTATCTGATGGGTGATCGGTCGGTCTAATTCCCAAACAATGTTACCGACTGAGGGAAAGAACTTCTGAAAATAGAAGAACATGCACACTAAGAGTGACCCAAACTTTAGTGTGTTAGCAGAGTTATTCTTCTTAGGTTTCCTTATTATGTTGAGATTCTCAAAAAGATTCTACAACAATACTTCACATAGATCAATTTTCATACCCTTTTTCACAATTTTATAGGCCAAATCCATAGTTGCACATGGTACACTGTTCTCTCTCGCCAACTGAAAGAAACAATAATCTATGACTCTAATTGCAAACTTTAGTTCTGCATCTATTACATTATTCAGCTTAAGACCTCTACAATCAGACTCAACTCCGATTAAGGTTATCAGTTCCTTCTATGAAATCATCTTTTATGCTCAAACATGGTTGTATATAGGATATCTGGTGATTATGTGAATAATCTCCTTGGTGATCTTGAATGGTTGGTCTTCTAACCACATAAAGTCATCATGCACTCTGCTCAAAACAAATTTGACCCATTGGGGTTTGAAAAATCAAGGATAGGTTAGGGCTTCGGTCAATCCCTTAACCTTGATATGCTCATACTTACTATATGAGATTCCATCATTGCAAATTTCATCATACATGTCCTTAATTTTGGTATGACCTAGCTCTTCTACACAACACTTAGTATAAAATCTGACATCTTCAACCAATAGAACCCTATATGGAATAAGAGAAAATGTAGTTTTCTCATCGGGTTCAGATGCCACTTTGGGAGGTAAGGAATACTTAAGTGAGGGCTTCTCAACAGTCTCAACTACAACTGGTTTCTGCATCTTGGGAGCCATTTCAAACTTTGGATTTCTACTAATAAAATAGCTTAGGGTTTCAACTAACCAGAAAACGCTTTCGACTTAGTAAATATAAAGCAAATATTCACAACTGATATTGATCGATTAACTTGCTTGAAAATACGTTTAAGATTATGTGAAAATACCTTGAATTCATTCTCAAATGTTTGATTGCCTTTGATTTGCTTAGCTCTACTCTTTGAAAACTGGTAAGTATAAAATGACCACACAAAGAACTTTAAATACACCCTTTACCTTATCGAGCTTCGTGTAGTTAGGTAAGATAAGCATTAAATTCACTTGATTACACTTTATCGACTAACTTCCTTATATGCTTTTACCGACTAGATAGGTCTACTGTATTTACCGACTTCACTGGTAAATTGTAAGACTAGATAGAATTTCAGAAATGTTAATACATCTTAGCTATGCAGATTTTGGAGTTATTTTCATGATTAAAATAGGAACTGTTAAGATCTAACCTTGTGAAGATGTAGTCCCTTCATACCTTTATTGATTAATTAGAAGTAGATGCACCTAACTCGGTAGGTAAGGTGCTTTCTTCATTATTTGATCCATTTTCCTTCTTTTTCCATATTTTCTATAATTTGATTCTTATCTCTTCAGTATCTCCTCTGGGTTGATCTCTGCAATCTTTAGCCAAGTGTCCAACTTTATGATAATGAAAGCATGCCATTCCAGGATTTCTCCATGATCTCTGATTATTCATTCCAAACCTTATCATACAGTTTGCACTTATATGTCCATACCTTCCACATTCACACCATATTCTTGTATTGTAATTCCATGGTACTGTAGTATATTGCCGATTGAGATCTGTGTGAGTTTGATAGCTTCTATCATTTTCTCAGTGTGGAGACCACATGTAGTTTTTCTTCTTAGACCAAAACTTCTTGGTATTGTGTCCATATCTATTGCAGTTTTTGCAAAATCCCTTGAATTTTGCCTTCTAATAATTGCTAACGGACTTTGTCCTACATTGTTTAGATGTGTGACCATACTTATTGCAATTGTAACAATAACTATCAGACCTAGTGACATTCGGTAGCTTACCTTTTTGGATTCGGCACATGTTGGCAATATGTCCTTGTATTCCATAGTAGTTGCAAATAGGCTTGTTATATTTCAACTTATCTTTATTTCCAGCCTTCCTTGATGATTCTCCTTTCTTGGTGGTGTTGATTCCTTTGTTAGTAGAGTTGTTTCTTATGTAACCGAGTCCGGCAGATTTGTTGGGTGATCTTGTGTTTAGTTTCTCATCCAACATTCTTGATGCTTCATAACTTTTCTTCAATGTTTCTTTTGACTTCTTTTCTGTTTCAAGTTCATCAGTCAATCTTGATAATTCAAGTTTCAATGCTTGGTTCTCATTTTCTTTTAGAGTTGCTTCATGATGTGCATGACTCAATTGATCAGATAGATTATGTTAAATTCTAGTCATCCTTGTGATTTCATCATTCTTTTCAGATACCAATGCTTCCAACTGTTGTTTTTCTATTTCTATACCTTTTATGTTTGTATGCGGGAAAAGCAGGTTGATAGAACTCAAAATGCAAAAAATAGAGCTCTATGGAGCCTTGCTCACACACACCCACATGACTTCTTGGTGCAAGCTATGGAGTTATGAAGCATAACTCAGCTTCCCAAGGTGGGTCCCATGGTTCTCTATCTTACATGGTCCCTCAAACAAATGTTTTTGCTCTCAAATCACTGAGAAAAATGGTTTAGGGATGGAAAATGCAAGAACGAGGGATGTTTTTTGGTGATTTAATATGAGATGCATCCTAAGCTATGCATGATGCTACAAATGCAATAAACTAACTATAAGATGACAAGGTTAGTAAACAAACTATCCTAGCATACTATATTAGTTCAATGTTTTATGCTAATGATAATAGAAAGTATTCTAAACATGCATATTTAGACTAATTCTTAGTTAAAAGAGAGGCTAAAATGATGAGCATAAAAATGGTATGAAATCTTGAATGTACTTGAGCATAAGTATGATACTACAAACTTGGATCTTGAAAATGGAGGAATGAGAGTTCTATTTATAGCAAAAATAGGGCAATGGATGGTCAGGATTGAAAGAGTTGATCAAGGGTTGAGTTTGACAGTTGGGAATCCATGCTTGCAATTTGCACCAATGAAATGGTGACAAGTGTCAACATAGGGTTGGGTTGAGGGAAGGGGTTGGAGGCATTAAATTCCTGAGAAGACCTCATGGTTATCTAGAGGGTAAGGGTCAACCTTAAGTTAAGATTACCCATTGGATTAAGAGTTAATCCAAGGATAAACTCTTGTGCAAATGATTAAGAAATAATCATGGTCAAAGCATTAAAGGCTTGAAGAGACCCTTGGGTTGGATGAAGGTTAAGTTAGGCAAAAAGTCTCTAACCATGTAAGAGGGTTGAATTAACCATTAATGGTTTGGGAGACTTTTGAAAATTAAGTGGTTGAAGACTTGAAGCCTTTAATGGTTATCAAAGACTTTAAGGGTTTGAGAAGTGACTTCCTTTTGTTTAGGGATGTGACAAAGTTTAGAAGATGGGTTAGGCTAATTAGAAGTGATTAGAAGAGTCTAGAAGGGATTAGAAATAGGTTTTAGAATGCAAGTGGGAGATGTAGGAAAATGCAAGTGGATGGAGGGATAATAGGATTTAATTGAAAAAAAGTTAATTTAATTCAATTTGCAATTTGGGGAAATTTAATAAATTAGATTTATTCAATTTAGGATAGCTTATTTAATTAAATTTGAATTTAATTAAAAGTGGATAGAAGGGATTTAAATGAATAAAATGATTTATTCATTAAATGGTATAGTGAATTTAATTTAAATAAATTGAGTAATTTACTTAATTTAAACAGAAGAATGTGGGTAATTTAATTAAATTGAGTTTAATTAAATAGAGAAATGAACATAAAATATTCATTTAGGAATATGGTTGTTTTTATACGTCTACATTTTGTCCCTCTTTGAAGTGACGTGTGTGCACTTGTTATTTCAAAGAAAATGATGTTTTGTCATGATTTATGATCAAATGGAATATTTGTATTGCTTTTATGATTTGCAAGTCATGCCCTAGATTTGATTTGATGCATGATGCTCCCTCGGGAGATGAATCAATATTTTGAAAATTTTTATTTTTATTTGGTGATTTGTGTTTAGTGTGTATGATTTTGTCTATGTGAAATGTTGAATTTGATTCATCTCCCGATAATTTGCATTGTGTAGGGTATAAGGGAGACCGCGAGCAAATTACATGCCTGGTTCCCTAACCCTAATTTCATTTTCCTCCTATAAAAGGGGAAAAGGGCTTTGATTGGATATATTTGTGCATTGTTGACTTTGGAGAAAGAGAATTTGGAGAGAAGTCAAAATGCCTATTCCGTATTCCAGGCATCATTTTGAGTGCGTTCGGAGGTACCTGAGACTTGCCGCATATGGACCACCAGTAAGTCAACACTTATGACACTTTTTTGATTTTTGATTTTGTTGTTTTTGGTCATTTTTTTTTTTTTTGAAATTCAGTTTTAGCGTTTTAGTGCGTCAAAGTTGCAAATTAGCGCATACAAAAATTTAGGTAGCGCATGAAGCTTAATTTTAGGGCTGCATCTGAAACACAATAGCGTAGCACATAGAAAGTCTAGGTTAGTGCAAGGAGTGAAATAGTGCATGCCGAACATAGGGTAGCACGTAAGGTCAACAGGGTAGCGTGTAGGGTAGACCTAGCGCATAGGGGTCACAGGGGTTCGCATGGGTAAGGGGTTTTAGCGCGTAGGGTAGACCTAGTGCATAGGGTCAAATAGGTAGCACCGGCGAGGTATAGGTTAGCGCATAGGGTAGGTTAGGTGGCGCATGGTGGAAAAATACTAGCACGTAGAGTTAGTCTAGCGCATAGGGTAAATAGATTAGCGTGTGGGAAAAACAACCTAGCGCATGGGTAGATTGAGCACAGCGAGAATCTGTTTTAGCGCATCAAGAAAAAATTTGTGTGATGGGGGAAAGTGTGAAATTGTTGTGTCTTGCGGTCATGGTTTTTATGAATGTGTCCAATATGATTGTTGATATAACTTGTTTTGATTTGCGATATTTCAAGTTATGCATAGATATTAATGTGTTGGTTTGATCAAAGCATGATGTGTTTTTGCACTTTGTTTCAAGTTCAATGTGTGAAGCCTGATTTGTGTTACAAGCTGATATGGGTTGGAAACTTGTGTTGTTTTACAAGTTGATATGGGTGGGAAACTTGAGTTGTTTTACAAGTTTATGTGATTTGGAGACTTGAGTTGTGTTACAATTTTTGATATGGTTTTTGATAACTTGAGTTGTTTTAGAAGTTGATATGAAATGATAGGATTTTGAACTTGATGTAGATGAGCAAATTGTTTCATGTTGTTGATGTGAGTTTGATTTTGATATCTTTCTTTTGATGTGGAAACTGATATTAGACTTGTTTTGCTAGTTGACAGGAGCGATTGGGCATGGTGTAGTCGCGTGAGTGATTTCCTAGGCCTTGGACTCTGATACCATGGTTGACACAGGCCAACCTAGATATTATTGAGAGATGCGGGTTGACATCCCTATTGGATATGCCTTGGTTCACTGTGAACCGGGGGCTACTTATAGGACTCGTAGAGAGGTGGCACAACAACATGAACACCTTCCATTTTGCCACAGGTGAGATGATAGTCACACCAGAGGACTGTTACAGGATTCTGCGCATACCACTAGTAGGTGCACTACTACCATATGAGCAGTCGAAGGAGGGTGGCAAAGAGGCACTTTGTCGTATTTTTCATGATGAGATAGTATGCGGATATGAGATCCCATGGCAGGAGTTCCTAGACCTAGATTATGCACCACTTCCATCAGTATTGGCAGGGATTATCGGTGGATTCCTTTGTCCTGATCCTAGGCCAAAGGGATTCTCTGTGGGATGGGGGCTGGTGTTAGAGGACATGGTTACACAGGGCCACAGCTTCGCATGGGGATCGGCTATGCTAGCCCATCTGTATAGGGACTTGCATGAGGTGATATACCTAGGTTACGATAGTTTGTCAGCTGGCGTGATGCTCTTACAAGTATGGTGCTGGGAGCACATTCTAGTCGCTAGGCCATTAGCAGACAAAGATAGGCCCATTGGATGTGCCTATGCTTATGGATACAGGGGTCTAGTTGTCCAGCGAAAGCTGGGCAAACTAGAGCATTGGAGGAGAGTTTTGGATGACATCAATACGGTCACTTAGCGACCATATACAGGGTGTGAGGTGTGGGTGGAGGACAGGCTGGAGATGCCCTACGTGTTTATGATGAGATATTTGATTAGGAGGACCCCATTTGTTATTGAGAGGTTTGTGGTGACCAGAGTTTTTCGACAGTTTGGTCAACAACAGGGTATACCTCAGGGGGCCTGTTTATATGCACGATGGAGGCAGGACATATCAGATTGGGGCCCGACCATTGATAGTGCGGTGGCGATGGAGGAGTTTGTCAGTTTGGCGGGCTAGATATGGGATTATGCCCCAAAGATTTTGGATGCAGGCATGACTGATGAGTTTGAGAGATTGTTCGTTGCGTAGGCAGTGGCAAGGATTTCAGATCCAGAAGAGATGTGGCCGACATTGGATGATGACGATGATGAGGGAGAGGGAGATGATGAGGATGATGGAGTTGGTGGAGGAGGAGGATGAGGGAGAGGAGTTAGAGGGAGGAGGGGAGATAGAGGGAGGAGAGGAGATAGAGGGGCGGTGAGAGCAGTCAGACGGGCAGTGATAGACAGGGGGAGAGGCGGATTGGCTATTGGAGCCGGTGGAGAGGGGAGGGTGGGGGAGGTTCTAGCTGCAGTGGGGGTACTGACGAGGCGATATGGCCAGTGCAGAGGAGGAGGATGGATGTGCTCCCACCTCCAGCATTGAGGATAGGAAAAGTTAGAGGGGATGTCCCTACGCAAGTACCACTATGGGTTCAGATCCCCACTCATGTTGAGGATGCACAGATTCAGACCCTACAAGTGACTGTATAGCAGCTGCACACGCAGGTTTTGACATATCAGTGGTAGATTGTGCAGTTGACCACTGAGCGGGACACACGGATAGAATGGAGTGGGCGAGTGGAGGAGCTTGCAGCCAGCATGCAGAGAGCAACGGTGGGTGGTCTGATGAGAGACACCCTAAGAGAGCTATCTTTGAGAGTTTAGGAGGCAGAGTACTACCATCGGCACTATGAGGCTACGGTACCCAGGGATCGCCGAGTACAGAGCTTCACACAGTTAAGATCTAGTCGATCTCAAGATACTGGGTCGCGGTCTGAGAGTCGAGGTGTGACAGGGCCATCGAGACAGGATCCCCTAGAGATCCAGGGGTGGGGACATCTGGAGCCAGACCATCTCTGTCAGGGGATAGCCATACTTGAGAGATGTGGTCTCTGTTGTATTTTAGATCATTGTATTCTTTGTACTGGACATAGAGATGATAGATTTTGTACATTTTGATCATTTTTGGAGATATATACAACATCATTATCTTTGATCATGTGGTGTGTTATATGGATTTATGTGCTGATGTGTTCTTTTCTTTATGTGATGATGATGCAATGCTTAAATATATGATATAATGTATGATGCAATGAGATGTATGCTTTTAATATGTTTGTGAGATGTATCTTGAAAATGAGATGTATGATAATGATATGTACCTAAGTGTAAAATGATATGCAACTAATTGTAAAATGATATGCAACTATATAACTAATTGTAAAATGATATGCAACTAATTGTAAACTTATATGCAACTATTGTAAACTGATATGCAACTATTGTAAAATGATATGCAACTATGTTTTTGGTAGCATCCTCATTCTGTATTTGCCATCCGATATAGCCATATGTTGTTTGCTTTCTTTGTAGATATCATCATTGAGCATTGATTTGTTTAGGATATGTTGAAAATTTATACAAGCACAATGGTATAATTGAACCATAATGACCTGAGAAAAATTTACATGATATTTGATTTCGCAAGATAGCACAAGCATCAAGGTATAATTGAACTAGGATGACCTGAGTGCATATTGCGTAAATAGACAAGATTAAATCATTTGTATGCATGAAATGGAATCAGACCTTCAGTGATATTCGATGTATCATGTCTCGAGGCTAGTATTCACATAGTACAAGTGATCGCCTCCCAGATAGAAGACTAAGAAAATATCGGAAGTTCCCATGATCTCTACCTTTGAAGCATTTAGTGAGAAAAGGAAGAGAATCCAATAATTTAAAAAGTTCAAAATGCAAAAATAGTCAAGATTTGTATGCGATAATGCAACATTCAGTACTTCAGAAAATTATCCATCCTTGGTATTTCTGTGATGATTTTGTTTTGTTTTGTGATGAAGCGTAGTTTTGGTTGTTGGATGCCATACTGCGGAGTTTTGCTTCTAGTTTTGACATCTTGAATGTTCGCAAGTTTTGACGATTTTAATGCCCCTAGCTGAGTGTGCCTCTTGATGTGAATATGTACAGTGATTTCAAAGCCATGGTGGAATGTGTTAAGAGGATATATATGGATAAACCAGGATAGTGACTATGCTAAGTATGTCCTGAATGGATATGTGTTAAGTGTCGGGCGATGGCCGATAGTGTTTTTAAGGATATGGATAAAATGGTATGGAGATAGATAGAGGAGCCATTCTTTCACAAGAGTGCCTATTTACTAGGTTTTCACCATTTGTTTTTATTGTACTTTGTTTTTTTGCTTTTTCTAGATTTTTTGATTTTTTTGCTTGTTTTGGCTTTTTCCGTGCACTAGGCTACTTAAGTGTAGTACTTCTTCAGATGGATGTTGTTAGTTGGTTCGGTGAGCACATCTCCTTCTGAAGTTGTTAGCTGATAGGCACCTGATCCATAGACTGATATGATGACATAGGGACCCAACCAGTTAGGTTCAAACTTCCCTTTCTTTTCTCGATCTTGCTGATTTCTTGGATTTTCTTTGAGGACTAGTTCACCAACTTTGAAGTTGTGAGGGATGACCTTGTGATTGTAACTCCTGCACATGCATTGTTGATATGCTTTGAGATGAGTGTAAGCATGCTGATGTCATTCATCTAATAGTTCAAGTTCTTGCAGTCGGTTAACTCGATACTCTTCATCTGGGATTAAATCTTTCAAAGAGACTCTGAGAGATGGGATTTCTACTTCCAGGGGTAAAATGGCCTCTGATCCATATACCAATGAGTATGGTGTTGCTCCTGTAGGTGTGCGGATGCTGGTTCTGTATACCCAAAGTGCTGGATTGAGTTGGATGTGCCAATCTTTGCCTGCATCATTCACTATTTTCTTTAGGATTTTTAGTATTGTCTTGTTAGATGCTTTTGCTTGACCATTTCCTTGTGGGTAGTATGGTGTAGAGAACCGATGTTGGATTTTGAATTTTTCACATAGTTCTTGTACATCTTGGTTTTTGAAAGGTCGTCCGTTATCTATGATGATTGAACTTGGAATACCATATCTGCAAATCTAATAATTTAGGATAAAAGAGGCAATTTGTTTCCCAGTCACTGTGGTCATGGGAACTGCTTCTATCCATTTGGTAAAGTATTCTGTTGCAGTTATAATGAGCTTGTGTCCATTTGAAGATGAAGGATGAATTTTGCCAATTAAGTCCAGTCCCCACTGACAAAAGGGCTAGGATGTTGTAAATGGCTGTAGTTCCTGTGCAGGTGCATGTATCAGATTACCATGCATCTGGCATTTAGGACATTTCTTGGCGAAGTGATATGAGTCTTTCTCCATTATAGGCCAGTAATATCCCATTCTTAGAAGTATTTTAGCAAGAGTAGTACCACTTGAATGTGTGCCACAAATACCTTTGTGAAGCTTGTGTAAAATGGAATCAGAATCATTACGATCAAGGCAACGAAGAAGAGTACCATCTAGACCTCAATGATACAAAGTATTAGCAATAAAGGTATAACAGGTAGCTTGCTGGATAAAGTTACATTTTTGGTTATGGGATTGGTCAATTGGTAAGATATTGTTCTTGAGGTAGTCATATATTGGTCCATATAACGGAGAATCTGAACCAGTCAAGGCGTAGATAACATGGGATTTAGAATGGTCATAGGTGGGGGAGAACAATTGCTCTACCAGGAACTCATAACGATGCTGTTGCTCTAGAATTTGTAGTAATGAAGTGATAGTAGCCATTGCATCAGCTGCTTTGTTGTTCAACCTTGGTATTTGCTTCAAGGTGATGTGCACAAAATACTATTTGAAGTCATCCACCATTCGCTTGTTAGGTAGTAGCTTGTCATCCTTTGTCTAATAGTCGTTGTTGATTTGATTGACGACTAGTTGTGAGTCTCCATAGACCTTTAACTCTATGATTTTCCATTCTACAACCATTTTGATGCCTATAACCAATGCCTCATATTCAGCCACATTATTTGTGCATGGGAACATAAGCCTATATGATCTTGGTATAGTGTGTCCTTCAGGAGTGATAAATAGAATGCCAGCACCTGAACCATGTTGTGTGTAGGATCCATCAAAGTATAGGGTCCATTGTTTGGTAGAAAGAGAAAGAACGTCCCTATCTGGAAATTCAATCTCCATGGTTTGTTTTCCTGGTAGCGGTGCTTCAGCCAACTGATTTGCAATTGCTTGTCCTTTGATGGCTTGTCTTTCTATGTATTGAATGTCGAATTCACTAAGAATCATGACCCATTTAGCCAATCAGCCTGTAAGAGCTACCTTGCTGAGTAGATATTTGAGAAGATCATTTTTTGCTACTAGCTTAATGGTGTGTGCTAGCATATAATGTCGAAACTTCTGAGATGCGAAGAGCACTGTTAGGCAAGCCTTTTCAATGAAGGTATAGTTGAGTTCATAGCCATTCAATGTCCTACTGATATAATATATGGCTCATTCCTTTCCTTGTTGATCTTCTTGTGCCAATAGTGCCCCCAGCGATATATCTGTTGTTGAGATATATAGGATAAGAGGCTTTCCTACGACTGGTGGTACTAGAATTGGTGGATTCATCAGGTACTATTTGATTTGGTAAAACGATTCTGTGCACTTGCTCTCCCATCTGAATGGTACATTTTTGTGTAGTAAATGGTTAAATGGTAGACTTGTATCTGCTAGCTGAGCGATGAATCGCCTGATTGATTGAAGTCATCCTTGTAGAGATCTAAGTTGACTGATATTCTTTGGTGGTTGCATTTCCATAATGGCTTCTACCTTTGCTGGATCTACTTCGATACCTTTAGCTGAGACTATGTAGCCTACTAACTTGCCTGATGTAACCCCAAAGACACACTTCTTAGGGTTGAGCCTGACTTGGAATTTCTCCAATCGATCAAAGACATTTGTTAAGATGCTTAGATGTTCTGCTTTGGTGAATGACTTAGCTAGTAAATCATCCACGTAATCTTCCATAAATGTGTGCATCATATCATGAAAGATTGTTGTCATTTCTCTTTGATAAGTGGCCCCTGCATTCTTTAAGCCAAAAGGCATAACATTCCAACAGTACGTTCCCCAAGGATAGGTGAAAGCGGTTTTATCTTGATATTTTGGGGCTATTTTGATTTGATTATAGCTTGAGAAACTATCCATTAGTGAGAGCATTGCATGGCCTACTGTGAGATCTACAATTATGTCAATACTGGGTAGAGGAAAGTTGTCTTTTGGACAAGCTCTGTTGACGTCTCTGAAGTCAGTGCATATTATGATACTACCATCTGGTTTTGATACTGGAACGATTTTGGAAATCCATTCTGCATAGTCAATGGGTCAGATGAATCTGACATCTAATAGTTTCTTTAGTTCATTTTTGACCATGAGTGCCACCTGTGGATTCATCTTTCGTAGCTTTTGCTTGATTGGATTAACTCCTGGAGAGATGGACAAGTGATGCATGATTAAGTGTGGATCCCCTTTGGGTATATCGGCATATGACCAAGCAAAGTTAATTTGCCGTTCTTTAAAGAAAATGATGAATGTTGATCTTTCTTCCTCTGTCAGAGATTCTGCAAGGTGTATGTTTCTGACTGCTTCTATGTTACCAATGTTGATTGATTGAGTGGGCTCAATCAATATGGGTGATCGCTCATGGAAGTGCTCAGCAAGAGTGTCAAGTCTCCCATCGTTAGGTGCTTTAAAAAGGTTTTCACCCTTAGATGCATCCTTTATTTTTACTTTTTGGTGATCTAGAGCTGCCATTGACTGGTTTTCAGCATCAGATCTTTCATTTGGTTTATATTTGTGACTGAGAGACTTGGCACTCCTTGATTGCCAAACATCGTTACTTTGTTCACTGGTAGAGCTTGTTTCCGGATTTACGGTACATAGGTAATGGATAATAGATTTATCATCTAGGAAAATTGGTATATCATGGACTTCAGGTTCATCCTAGTCAATGAGGTCTGGAAAGACAAGTGGTAAGGAATCATTTGGTGGATTAAGGTCTGCTAGTATAAGTTTCAAGATAGAGGTTTCATCATGATTGTTCTTGGTTGCAAAGGAGTCCAGAATTTTGTCGAGGTCTGCGATGGTATTATCTTCCATATAGACTCATTCATAATGTTTCTGTTTTCTTTCCTTGGCGTCATAGATATTCTGCGGTCCAAATTCAAGAGGTCTATCTTCTGCGTTATGTTCTTCATGAGAAAGGGATATGGAATTAGTATCATTAGGGATATCTGTAGTAGCATTCGAACAGGTACCCCATTCATATTCATTGGAATCAGTCTCAGAGGCATCATCCCAGATTCTATCAATGTTGTAAACTGGTATGTTGTATGGTGAAAACAAATCTTTGATGATGGATACCATTTTGATAGTTTTTGTTGATTCGGTGTTAGATCTTGCTTCTACTTTCTGTATTTGTTCATAGACTGTGCCTCCTCTGGGAGAAATAATGGTATCCAGAGATGATTTTATTGGTTCTTGAAATAGTGGATTCTGAATATGAGCTACTGATGCCGATATGGCCCTTTTGTGGCTTAGAAGTTTTTCCTGATGTAACTTCTGGTCTTGACGTTCCCATGCCTTGCGGGTTGTTTCTACTGATTCAAAGAGTGCTTCCTGCCAGGATTCTTCTTTGTACTTCTTCTTTACTTTCCATTGAGGTTTTGCTGTTATGCGGGGCGACTTTCTTAATAGGAAAGTGAGCTCACAACCCAATCTTGTTTTGTCCCTACTGGGCTATGAAGGAAGATCTATGGGTTTAGTGACTCCTTTGCATTTCCCAATAGGTCCTTTATCGTCATATCCCATTTGCTACATGATTAAGTATCCTTTGCCATATAGGTGTGTTGGTAGAACAATGTCTAGATCAGCTGCTCTATTATCTTCTTCCTCATCTTTGTATAACCAGCTAAGAATATCCTTGTCTTCTGATTCATGTGCTAGAGTGTCCAATTGGATGAAGGTACCATCAAATTTGGTGATGGGTTGAGTGACAAGATGCATTGATGTAGTAGGCAATCCATGAGATCTAGGTGATGTTGGCAATTTGGCCAAACATAAGGGCTCCAAAGAGTATTCTCCCATGCCTTGGTCTTTGATTTGCATTTTCTGCTTGAAATCGCCAAATAAGGAGTTGGGCTTTGCTGTGTGTAGATCTAATTTTGAAGATCACTACTTTTCTCTATTATGAGGAACCAAACTGTCTTGGGCTGCCCCCCATTGTGTTACAATGTTGAAATGGATTGTGATCAATAGATATGGAGATCTCGTGTCCATCATAAGGAAATTTGACA
This sequence comes from Cryptomeria japonica, assembly GCF_030272615.1. Classification (NCBI taxonomy): domain Eukaryota; kingdom Viridiplantae; phylum Streptophyta; class Pinopsida; order Cupressales; family Cupressaceae; genus Cryptomeria; species Cryptomeria japonica. The sequence goes on from NC_081405.1 coordinate 574,969,484, forward strand.
CACTGGTGATACGTAGAAGGTACTGCTTGCATTTCATGTATCCAAGGTTGCCCTAAAAAAATATTGTAGGTGAGATCTATGTCTAAGACCTGACACATAGTATCCTTTTGCATTGGTCCCACTTGAATAGGTAACATCACAGTTCCTTTAGAGGACCTTTCCTCATCATCATATGCCTTTATGGTAATCTTCTTACAGGGATCAATAGACTCTTCTGAGAAGCCTAATGCGCGGATAAGCTTTAAAGTACATATATTAAGTCTGGCTCCTCCATCTATTAAGACTCTTTTTACTCGGTGTTTGTAAACAATGACTTTGATATGGAGAGGAGTGTTATGCAGATGACTCAAGGAAGAATTGTCATGCTCTGAGAAGGTGAGGTTATGATGTCCGGTCATATGGGTGACCATAGCTTGAAATCTGTCCGTATCCAGATTTTGAGGTACATTGGTTTCCAATAGCGCTTGTTCCAATATGTCTTTGTGCTTCAGTGATAGTTTCAGCAATTCTAGTATAGATATCTGAGCTGGAGTTTTGCGTAGTTGGTTAACCTAGTCATATGGGATTTTTGGTGTAGTAGTTGTAGGTAGCGTATGTCCTTTTAAGACATATTTCTAAGTTCGGGTTGTTACATTGACAGATTCATGATCACACTGATCTTGGATGGTGATGACATTTACTTGATGATCTTTAGCTGATATGTGATTTATGGTGTTGTTGTAGATATGGTTGATACGAGCTCCGCGTGTATCATCTGAGGTTGAAGCTCCATCTTTGTTGTAATTTGGGAGAGGATTTTTAAAGGCTTCGTGATCACCATATGTTTTGAGACCATCTACTATTATGTCACCTCGATCAATCATGTCTTGCACCATGTGTTTCAATCTCATGCAATCGTTTGTCCAATGACCCTTGTTACGATGGAAATCACAATAGTGTGAATCATTCCACCAAGGTGGTTTGATTTGGGGTTCATAGTTGCTAATTGTAGGCAAGGAGAGAATTTTGTTTGCCAGAAGTTCTCTGAATGCTGATTCTAGCGATTGCCGTAGTGGTGTGAAGATATGCTTTTGGAAATTGTTCGTGCTGTTGCGTGAACTATTGTTAGGTCCTAGATTCATGTTTTTGCTTGGAGTATCATTGGTGTTGTTCGTGTTGAGTTGTCCTTGATCGGTATTTGGTGCATATGTGTTAGCATTTGGATTAGCATTTTTAGGATTTTTCGTATTTTGAGGATTTCCGGATAATGCAAGCACTGGTTGCTTAGATTTGGGATCATGTGATTCATTGTTGCCTTCGTTTTTGTTTCGAGTCCAAAATCAAGGTTTGTCTAGGTTGCTGTTGTTTTGGTTATTGTAGTTTTATGAGTTTGTTCCTTCCTTGTAGAATTTGAGTGTTCCCTTTTTGACACATGCTTCCTCTACTTGGATGCCATTTTCAATCAATTTAGCGAAAGACGGTATGCATTGAAGTTTTAGCATGTAACTCATTTCACCATTCAAATTGTCATTGAAGATTTCCATTTTCTCCTTTTCAGGAATATCTCAAGGATATCTAGATACCATATACCGCCAACGTTGAAGGAATATCATGAATGTTTCGTTGTTCTTTTGTTTGGTGTTGCAAACATCTAGCATGGTTATGGCATTTTGGATGTTATAGGAGTACTTGGTTATGAATCTGTTAACCAATTCATCAAATGATCTGACAGGTGGTGTAATTTTGGATAACCATTCCATTGTTTGCCCTCCCAGGCTTCTTGGGAATAACCTCATCAGATAGGTGTCATCATGAGCAAATTCAAGACTCATTGTGCAAAATTCTCGAACACGATCTTAGGGATCACTTTTCCCATCATATTTATCAAATTTGGAAACGTCTGAGTTTGGAGGAAAAGGCACCATGTTTAATCTTTTGTCAAATGGATAAGGACAGATTTCGTTTAAAGAGTACCGCATTGTTGTCCCTTGTTGCATGTCATGTATTTGTCTTTGTAACATTTGCATTTGTTGAGTAAGAGCAACCAAAGGTGAATTATTTTGCCAAGGAAGAAACTCTTTCCTTGTATTAGTTCTCAACTGAAAAGGTGTGTTAAATGGTATATTTTGCTCTAGAGTTTCTACCTCAGGTATACGCATTTCTGGTATACATTGTTCTGGAATGTGTTGCTCAGGTATGTGTTGTTCAAGGTTACAAGTTTCCTCTTCTCTTTGTTGTTCCTGATATGCATATTGTTAAGATCTAGTTCTAAAGATGTTTGTGTCTAAATCTTTGGGAAGTTTAACACCTTTACTTGTGAGCATGAGCAAATACTTTTCTTTGTCATTTTCCATAAGCCTTTCTACAAGCTTTTGAAATGAAGGGTTTTCCTGACATTCCTAAAGAAGCTCTTCAGAAATTTTAGTCTCTTCTAAGTGTGGAACTTCAAAAGGATTTGACAACCTTCGATTCATACTAGACTCTGTGTGTGTCTCACTTTGTTAGTTTCTTTGAGAGCAAGTAACAGGCATTTTAGTAGAAACTTTTAGTGACAAAGGGGACAAAATCCTCATTGATATGTTGCTCAGGGGTGGGTGGTTCTGGTCGAGATGTGTTATAAGTGATACACTCGTCAGGAAAGAATGCTGGATTGATCTTTCCTCCGCGATTTATGATTTGATTAAAAGCAGACTTTTGACAGTAGGCTCCTGTTTTTAAGGGCTCTTTGTCAAATTTGTTAGATTTGTTTTGGATATAACATTTGACATGATGAAGGAATACCCAATGAGATTTGAAGAGTTGACGATTGATGTATAAAAACTTATTTCTCTCAATGAACTTGAAAAAACTAGGTTGTTGTTTCTTCAACATGATGTTACGATAAAGGTTCTTTCTTCTCAGAATTTGGGGATTAGTCATGCATGAGTGATCAATGGTTTCCTTTGATTTGTTTAGATTCAGTTGATCTTGTTTAGAAAATTTCAAGTCTTACTCTATCAAAATGAAGGTTTAGATGCCCCTTCACGACAAAGCGTATCAAATGATATGGATAAAAGCCTCCCGATATGGAGACTTGATTTGACAACTTGAAATTTTTAAACAAGTGTTTTTGACATGTAATCCGTAAGATGGTAAAGGATTCTATTGATACTAATGATGAGGTTTCCAAATTATGATAAGATAGATATGTTTTATCGTGTGATTAGTTTAGGATTTTTACAACATTTGTTTTGACACAAATTTAGCTCAAGAAATAGTTTTAACAGTTTGTGTTCGCTACTCCACTTTGATGAAAAATGTTGTTGATAATGAGAGGCTTTTGAAAATATTTTCAAAATCTTTAAAATTCCTCACTGTTTTACCCTCTGTCTATATGTTTTTAATCACGTGCTAAAATAGGGATGAAATGCGCTTCCAAAATTACTCCACGCGCTAAAATAATGACCACACGCACTAGGCTATCCCCAGAAGCGCACTCAAGTTTTGACTGTTCAAATTATTGTTTTTTGCCTATTTTAAAAAGTCATGCGCTATCCTGGGCTTGTGATGTGCTAACTTTTAAACTTGATGCGCTAATGTTTAGTTTCCATGCGCTAAGCTGATGCTTCCACATGCTAGATTGTTTTTCTAATGTGCTAAATGTTTTAACGCTATTTTGATTTTTGGGATAAAACGCTACTATTTGGAACTGAAGCGCTAACTTGATGGTTGGATGCGCTAAAAAAAGTACCTCACGCACTAAGAAGTTACTCTTACGTGCTAAACTATCCTGATTTTTCCTTTGGTTGGTTTTTTTGTGAATTTTTCAAGTTTGATGGATGATTTTCTGAAGTAGTAAATGCAAGCATGACACAAAAAGTACAACCATTTTGCCTAATCTAACAAAAAGTGTATGTTCTGCGAGGATGTGTTCAAATCCCTAATGTTTTAACAGGTTTGGATACGAATAATACACTTCAAAAAGACTCTTTATTCAAAGGTCATAAATAACATCATAGCCCACTAGTCTTGATACTCCGTCAGGTCAAACAGCTGTGTCACCCCCTAGAGGGCGCCCATTTTTTTGCCTTTTGCCAGAAATTAACTCAAAGTGAATCGCTTCAAAATTGAGTAGTTATCTTGGGAGATTTATGGTGAGTAATCTTGGGGGCGGATTCTTCCCCACCCTTGCACTATGATGTTATAAATGTCTGGTTACTGACTCGGTTCAAAGCTTCTATTTCTATGGTTCGTAATCAGGCTTCCTATTTGACCGTCAGTGATAAACTCCCTCAAAAGGCTTCCCAAACTTTAGAACAAAGGTTTTACATATCTCGAGGATACTGGGGGAAGGCTAATCGCTGCGCACAACTGTTGAAAAGGACTTTCGTCACTTTCCACTTTTGATTATAGTGGGCTGGAATACTTGGCATCAAATCCATTTCGCACTTAGGTCATTCCCTTCACACCGGCCATAAACGGCTTTAAGAGTTGATTTCAACTCCTTGGGAAGGCAGGCCTGCTAAAGGATGTAAAATGCTTTTGAAGGAAAGAAATCTTTTTAGGAGAGGTCTGATTTTTTGGATCACCCAGTTAAGGGGAGAGCATATACCTTCCTCTTTCGATTCAAGGCAATCACAAATTCTTTTTAAACCTTCAATTCAGTGATTTTCTAATCTCTACTGGGAGATGTTTCTCCAAGAAAAGCATGGTGTTAATTTTACTTCCTCAAACCAATGATTATTTAATCTAAAGAAATAACTGCGTCAACAAAGCAAAAGGTTTGATTTGGTCAACAAATAAAAATCGGTAAACAAAAGCGGAATAACTTCCCTCTTTAATTGCAACAAAGCCTTTTGAGGTGAGGTTCTTTCCTTTGCAAAACTTCAAAAGTGAGTCCTTTTATGCACCAAAGGACGGTGAGGTTCTTTTTAAGCCCGTTGCAAAAGAAAAAAAATGAAATTTTGTGTTGTTCTTTTTAGAGCCCAAAGTGAGAAATTTTCTCCTAGAAAAGCAAGAAAATATTTTGATTTGTTGTTCGTTTTATTTGCCCAAAATAAAAGTGATTTCAATTTTATTTAAGCAAGAAAAGAAAGAAATTTGAACTTTGGCTAACTTAGAAAAGTTAGTAAAAATTTAAACTACTTTAATTCTAGCCTAAATAGAATGGATTCAAAACCTCCAGTCAACTATCAGTAACCTACAGAAAACCAGTCAATTTGTTAGCAAAAAGGTGAATTCCGTGGATTTCCACAAGTCTAAATTTTAGTTTTTGTTATAAATTAATTTTCCCTTTTCTGTTTGTGATGCGCTACACTGTATTCGAGATGCGTTGCTCTATTTTTCTTCTGCGCTGAGACCTACAGGAAAAATTTGTAATCCTATGCGCTAACAAATGGACGTTACGCACTAGATGATAGACTCTACGCACTGAACAGTAAACTGAATGCGCTAGGCTGTTAACAGGATGCACTAAACAGTTAACTTAATGCGCTAATTCATTTTTCCCGCATGCTTGCAAAAGTGGTTAAATTCAAAAACCGATTTGATATATGGGTTCAAGCCCCACGGTGGGCGCTAGAAATGTATGTGGGAAAAGAGGGACAATAGAACTCAAAATGCAAAAAATGGAGCTCTATGGAGCCTTGCTCACACACCCATAGGACTTCTTGGTGCAAGCTATGGAGTTATGAAGCATAACTCAGCTTCCCAAGGTGGGTCCCATGGTTCTCTATCTTACATGGTCCCTCAAACCAATGTTTTTGCTCTCAGATCATTGAGCAAAATGGTTTAGGGATGGCAAATGCAAGAACGAGGGATGTTTTTTGGTGATTTAATATGAGATGCATCTTAAGCTATGCATGATGCTAAAAATGCAATTAACTAACTATAAGATGACAAGGTTAGTAAACAAACTATCCTAGTATAGTCTATTAGTTCAATGTTTTAAGCTAATGATAATAGAAAGTATTCTAAACATGCATATTTAGACTAATTCCTAGTTAAAAGAGGCTAAAATGATAAGCATAAAAATGGTATGAAATATTGAATGTATTTGAGCATAAGTATGATACTAGAAACTTGGATCCTGAAAAATGGAGGAATGAGAGCTCTATTTATAGCAAAAATAGGGCAATGGATGGTCAGGATTGAAAGAGTTGATCAAGGGTTGAGTTTGAAAGTTGGGAGTCCATGTTTGGAATTTGCACCAATGAAATGGTGACAAGTGTCAACATAGGGTTGGGTTGAGAGAAGGGGTTGGAGGCATTAAATGCCTGAGAAGACCTCATGGTTATCTAGAGGGTAAGGGTCAAGCTTAAGTTAAGATTACCCATTGGATTAAGAGTTAATCCAAGGATAAACTCTTGTGCAAATGATTAAGAAATAATCATGGTCAAAGCATTAAAGGCTTGAAGAGACCCTTGGGTTGGATGAAGGTTAAGTTAGGCAAAAAGTCTCTAACCATGTAAGAGGGTTGAATTAACCATTAATGGTTTGGGAGACTTTGGAAAATTAAGTGGTTGAAGACTTGAAGCCTTTAATGGTTATCAAAGACTTTAAGGGTTTGAGAAGTGACTTCCCTTTGTTTAGGGATGTGACAAAGTTTAGAAGATGGGTTAGGCTAATTAGAAGTGATTAGAAGAGTCTAGAAGGGATTAGAAATAGGTTTTAGAATGCAAGTGGGAGATGTAGGAAAATGCAAGTGGATGGAGGGATAATAGGATTTAATTGAAATAAAGTTAATTTAATTCAATTTGGTTACAATTTGGGGAAATTAAATAAATTAGATTTATTCAATTTAGGATAGCTTATTTAATTAAATTTGAATTTAATTAAAAATGGATAGAAGGGATTTAAATGAATAAAATGATTTATTCATTAAATGGTATAGTGAATTTAATTTAAATAAACTGAGTACTTTATTTAATTTAAATAGAAGAATGTGGGTAATTTAATTAAATTGGATTTAATTAAATAGAGAAATGAACATAAAATATTCATTTAGGAATATGGTCATTTTTATACATCTACAATGTTATCTTCAGTTATTCTCAATGCATCAAGATTTTTAGTCATCTGTGTGCTGAAATACTCATGTTCCCTTCTCATTGCTTTAAGCTGATCATTTAGTGGTTTGTTCTTTTCTTTCAATTCTATAATCATTTCTTTAGACTCTTCTGATATGTTGTTCTCAGATGATGTCTCAATTTGTTCCACCAACTCTTGTGAGTCCTGTAAATCAGCAGACAATCTTCTTCTTACTTTCAGTGATTTTTGCATTTGTCTTTGCATCTCTACAATCACTTGATTAGCATGATCCAATTCTTCTTGGAGATTCACAATTCTACGTGATTGTTTATAGCCTTCCATTGATTGGATCTTTCTGTTTAGGCTATAAAAGCCTTTTCCAAGATTATAGCTTTGATACCAATTGTTAGGTCAAACAATGAAAGCTAATGTATTGAGAGGGGAGGGGTGAATCAGTACTTCAAAAATTTTCTTTAAAAAAAATCTTGCTGATAAACATAAACTATATATAGTTGATCTCATAATATATAAAACAAAACACAATCATAGAAATTACATCCATACAAATTTCAATCCATAACACAAAGATTTTAGTTACGCAAAAACTTTTTGTTAGAGAGAAAAACTACGGTGGGGATGGCACCCACAACTTCACTACTACAATAATAAAGGTTGCTCAGTTAGAGCTACATGTTTAGCTATTTCTGATAGCTTACCTTGTTAGGAGTATGAAGATCTTTAGATCTACCTTGCTAAAGGATTTTTACAAACACTTTTACAAAATGTTGTACCTGGTTAAAGGTTTTACAATTTATAGACCTTGTTAGAGTCTATTTCCCTATTAAAGGTTTCTAACACAACTCAAAATAATTCAATCAAAATCTTTTACAAAATATCTGCAACTTTACATCTAAAACATTATAGCAGACTCTTTGCGTTCAATATGAAATTACCATGCTCATAGCATACCTCCGTAGTTGATAGATAAACTTGGTGACCTCTTTTGTATTCTCTATCCCTTAAACTATTTTATGAAAATCTTCTTGTGACCTTTCAATACCTCTATTCAATCATCACATCTTATCTTTTCACAAGAGTTTTATCTTCAACTCACCATCTTTTTTCTTTTTTTTCTCTCTTTTCTTAGATACTCAAATCACTATGTATATAGATCTCTAAGGTTGTGATATTGTTCATACATCGATTATACAAACATGTTTTATCGAATGAATAAACATAGAAATTATTTCATTTGATAAACTTCCTCAAAATCATACAAAATCCATAAGTGCAATTCCCTATGAAATAACGGTTCCCTGTTCTCGCATCTTGTAACATGTTTCCACATATGTGTCCATATTCATTGAATCTGGTAACATGTTTCCACTCGGTTCAGATTAACTTAGTGTACCTTCTTTGCTACTCAGTGGACATAGGAAATTTACTCGATAGACAGCTCGGTGTATATCATCTCGGTGACTAGCCTTTCTTCTGTAACCGACACCCTTAGTGCTTACCGACTGGATCTTTCTGTAGTATTAACCAACTAGGGTATATAGGATGACTTTGAACATAAAACTAATGACAACTTAGTAAATAGTAACACCCCCATCCTAGCTTCTTGTTGATCCTCCAACAATAAGAAAGTTTCTAATTCTAACATTTATTTTGAAATTCCCAGGGGTAACCATTCAAGAACCTCCTATAGACAAGCTCCAATAGAACCCTTTCATCTTTTCCAACCGTGTCCACCTGGAGTGCTTTGTTGCTTCATCATAAGGTGGGTCATTATCCTTGCATCCCATTAGTGACCATTGAAAAATGGTTGGCTGGAAGCTAAGGGGCAACCAATGTCTTCCTTTTGTTGTGTCCAAATGTATATATTTTGGTGCCCGTCTTAGTCTGGCATGATAATTTTATAAGGAATGCAGCTCAGATTATTTCAACTCATCAGGTAGACAATTCCAACACTACACTAAATGTCCAACTACCACCTAACCGTCAACTATAGCCATCTTCTAATACTCTCTATATACCTCTTTTCTCAGGGGTAAAATTTTATTCCCATAATCTAGTTGATACATAAATTTCTGCTTGTCATAATAGAGCCTTCTTGGATTCCTTGATTCAACCCTCAATGGAAGTGAAAGATCAAGTTCTTCCTTCCCATGCATCTTAAATTGTTCTCCCATAGTAACTTCATTTTCAATCCATGACATGAGAGTCCTTAGTTGAATATCTCCAATGTAGAGCAAGCGATTCCATTCAGCATCATTAGGGACATCATAATTACGTAGATAGAATTTACAAAGAAAATTTTTGATGGTTGTAGGAGATGTTTGATAGATATAATAAAAGTCCTGAGGTGTTTCTAAAGAAGGGCTTAGGTCCCTAAAAATTCTCATTAATTGAAAACAAATATATTACTCCTTCAAATACAGGGAGTAGACCCAAGGTGGCACTCTACATTGCATTAGTTGTGGTATCATGGTGGCTATTGTCTCCACCTTATTTTCAAGCCGAGCAATTTACTCATCTTTCCATTCAATGACTTTCTTCTTTCGATCAATAAGTCTCTACATCTCTACTTTTTCTAACTCTCATTCCCTTTAAAAGACAACAACAATAGTACAACTAGTAAAAAAAGAGGGTGGTTTGTGAACTAATGCTCTAGATTTTGACTTCCCAATCCAACCTTCTGCTTCAACAATTTTCTCTATGATGGAGGCCAAGTTGTCAAGCCCAGCGAAGCCCAACCCTTCCTGTAGCCACTCATGAGGGATTCCTTCCTGTTCTTTTTCACCCTTATCTTCTTCTTTACTAGGTTCTTCAAGACCCTCAACCTCCCATAACTCCATAGGAGAGGATGGAGTAACAACATCCTGGTAAGGACTATGCAATTCTTTCTTTGGGGAATCAATATGAATGCTGGAAGTTGGCTTCTCTAACTACTTTTATTTTTAGATTTTCTTCAGAACCCACCACTTCGTCTTAGAGGCATTTTCTCGATGGCTGCAAGAGGGGTTCCAATATCTAATTTTTAGGTTTTTTTGCATCTCCTATGGTGGCTGCAGGAGAATCTTCTTTTGCAATTATTCTTTTCTTTGTGACTGGAGGGACTGAATCCACACTTTTTCCCTTTCCCTTCTTCTTCTTCATGTCAATTTGCTTCTCTTTACCTTTCTCCTTCCATGTAGCGGTCATAGTTCTCATCGGGGTTTGAAATGGAACCCCTGTTGAGGCTTCTATGACTTTCGACAATGTTTCTCCTAGTGACAGTTCCTCTTCTATAACAATATCTCAAACTGGTTACAACTTGGAGGATGAGGGCTCAACAATAGGACCAGGTCCTTCTAAATTCCCCCTTCTTGAGACAGGGGTTGTTCTCCTAGACCCACATTATTCACCCTAAACCTTCTAATTTTTACAAATTCATCCTAGGTCATTTGGGAAACATCTCTTAAAGACCTTTCAACCAATAATTTAATCAAATAGTGGTGAGTAATAGAGTGAGACCTACCTTTTTGTGTCTCCATTGCACTGATGGAAAGAAGATTATACAATACATTCGGAACATTTTTCCTCCTCCCATGGTGCAAATGACTTGGGAGCTTAAAATGGTGGAAATTCAGGCATGATAATCTAATAACTCAATGATGAACCACTAGTACCAAACCGGTACTGAGAGGGGGGGGGCTGAATCAGTACAAACACAAATACAGTAAAAAACTAGTTTGACAGCAAATACCCCAAATGACTGATAAATAGGGATACCGGTAAAACAGAGTGCAACAGGTAACATCCAGTATAGCTCAATCAGTCATGAATCGGTCACTCAATAAGCTTTCCTCTTAACTCAATACTACAGTATCATTATATTCTCATGCATAAACCAATAAACTTCACCATCAGATCTTCACAACAATGAGTTCAATATGTTTTATAGAAAGGCATAAAACATAGAACCTTCACGTGCTTAATAGATAAAACAAAGCATCACAAGATAGAAGCATTTCACATGACACACATAATTTTCACATGGAAACCCAACTAGAAAAATCCACGGTGGGGATGAATACCCACAAGCTGCTTTTTGAATTCTTTAGAAGTCCGCTCTATTAGGAGCCTTGTCTGGTTAAGAACATTACAATAGGTTCTGGTAAGAACCGATCCTGTTAAGGATCACCCAGTTAAGGAATACCCAGTTAAGGGTTAAACCCGATAGGGTCACCTTGTTAGAGGATTTCAAGGACTCAATAGCTGAAAGGATCTCCTAAGCTTCTCTAGCTTCTCAGAACTCATTAGCCTTGAGTTACCCGGTTAAGGGATTTGAAACAAGCTGGTTAAGACCACTCGATTTAAGGGATTTTGAATCAAGCCAGTTAAGGCTACCCTGTTAGGGGATTTTACAACTGTTTAAGTGGTTAGAGATCAACACGTATTACAATGATCTATTAACAACACTTAATGCTAATGCAGGTCCGTTTAGGCTCCTCTTTTCCTTCTTCACATTCACTTTGTAGGTATCTTTTCTCTCCTTTGGTCTGGCAAGAATCACATATCACTTTCCTTGGATACACACTCACAACTTTTGCCAACAACCTTAGAAAGAAACGCAACATCGACCTTATAGGAGACATATAGGTCGGTATCAAAAACCCTAAACCCTAAACTTGTTAGGTTAAGAAATTCAAAACGGTTTGATCCTAACCATTGAATCATGCTGCATTAAATGCAACAATCTTGAATTGATCTCAAGATATTCTCCATTGTCCATTATCCACCGTTTTCATGGCGGCTGATAACCCATCACGCATTATCACTGTTTGACAGACTTTGCACATTCTTGAGGTAGATAGGAATAGTCATCTTCATGCAAGATCCTTCACGCACATAGAGGTTACGTGGCAACATGATCTGTCCTTCATCATACTGCTAACTCATCACACAAAGCTCACTGATTGAGTCACATAGGCTTGAGGTACTCCAACTGGAAACCCCAAAGTGGAAGCAACCTAGCAACTAGTAGTCATATAGTGCTTCCATGTGCTGGTTCCCATAACTTCATGCCGGTTCACCTTGAACAAATATGCCACTTCACTTTGGCATATAAACCGGTTCACACATATGCCGGTTCCTCTCTCTTCACTTATCACATGTGCCAGTTCACACTATGTCCCATATTGACATAAATGACAACATACAATATCATTATATCTTCATGCTGATTCACATAAGGCTCATGCCATTTCACATAATGCCAACAATCTCCCCCTTTGGCATTGATGGCAATATACAAAAGATATCTTCTCTGCTTCACATCTTCTCCCCAGTTGCTACAGATATGTTTTTGCTTTACTCCTTCTCCCCCTTTGACAACAATGCCAAAGTGGAGGTATAGTCATCACTGTTTCATCATGCTACTTCCCCTGAGGAGTAGCATCCTTCAACACAAAAATAAACCAAAACTTTGTCTTTCCAGTACTTGACTGATGTGGAACAATCAGTTTTAGTTCACCTCCTAAAGGGGCAATACCCCTAATTCATCTCTCAAATGCACAAATGTTGTCTTTGGGAGAGCCTTGGTGAATATGTCTACTAACTACTCCTTACTGGACACATGCTCCAGTGCAATATCTTTATTCTGAACCTTTTCCCTCAATAAATAATACTTAAGCTCAAAATGCTTGGTTCTAGAATGTAAAACCAGATTCTTTGATATATTGATAGCACTTGTGTTATCGCAGAATATACTTATCGGTTCAAATACAGGGATCTTGAAGCCTTCCAATACATGCTTCATCTAGATTGTCTGAGTGTAGTTCATGAAAGCTGCAACATACTCCACTTTTGCTGTAGACTGAGAGATGCAACTCTACTTTTTACTCATCCATGAGACTAGTCTACCACCGAGAAAGAATGCACCACCGGTTGTGCTCTTCTGGTCATCCACATTACCAACCTAATCAGCATCGATGAATACTTCCAAATTGAAATTATTGTTGTATGGGTACCACAATCGATAGTCAGTTGTTCCCTTCAGATACCTAAGAATCCACTTGACTGCACTCAAATGAGATTCTCTTGGACTCTTCTGGAACCTTGCAGTGATGCCAACTGCATGTGCAATATCTGGTCTGCTATGCACTACATAATGCAACTTGCCAATCATTGATTGGTATTCCTTCTCATCAACCAATGTGGAATCATCCTCCTTTGTCAATTTGCAGCCAGTCACCATCGGTGTACCAACTGGTTTGCTATCTTCCATGCCAAAATTTGTCAACACCTCTTTGACATATTTGGACTGAGTGATGAAGATTCCATCTTTCATCTGCTGGATCTGCAGTCCAATGAAGAACTTAATCTCCCCTATGAGTGACATCTCAAACTCTTTCTTCATCTCATCAGCAAACTCATGACTCATCTTGTCATCTCCACCAAAGATGATGGTTCATTTACAACTTGCTCACTGTCAGTTTCCTCAGTCTTCTCAGAGGATTCATCAACTCTTACATTGATGCTTTCCATAATTCTCCGAGTCCTATTGTTGTAGCACTTGAAAGCTTTACTAGAACCTTGCAGTGATGCCAACTGCATGTGCAATATCCAGTCTGCTATGCACTACATAATGCAACTTGCCAATCATTGATCGCTATTCCTTCTCATCAACCAGTGCAGAATCATCCTCCTTTGTCAATTTGTAACCGGTCACCATCGGTGTACCAACCGGTTTGCTCACTGCTAGTTTCCTTAGTCTTCTCAGAGGATTCATCAACTCTTACATTGATGCTTTCCATAATTCTCCAAGTCCTATTGTTGTAGCACTTGAAAGCTTTTCTGGAACCTTGCAGTGATGCCAATTGCATATGCAATATCCGGTCTGCTATGCACTACATAATGCAACTTGCCAATCATTGATCGGTATTCCTTCTCATCAACCAGTGTAGAATCATCCTCCTTTGTAAATTTGCAACCAGTCACCATCGGTGTACCAACCGGTTTTCTATCTTCCATGCCAAAATTTGTCAACACCTCTTTGATATATTTGGACTGAGTGATGAAGATTCCATCTTTTATCTGCTGGATCTGCAGTCCAATGAAGAACTTAATCTCCCATATGAGTGACATCTCAAACTCTTTCTTCATCTCATCAGCAAACTCATGACTCATCTTGTCATCTCCACCAAAGATGATGTCATCAACAAAAACTTCACAGATCAAAATCTGATCTCCTTCAGACTTCAAGTAGATATTGCTATCTTCACTTGTTCTCTCAAATCCAATCTTCACAAGATGGGAATGTATGCACTCATACCATGCCCTAGCTGCTTGCTTTAGACCATATAATGCTTTATGTAGCCTACATACCATGTCACTATCTTCAGATAGGGTAAACCCATCTGGTTACTCAATATACACCTTCTCTTCAAGTACACCATTTAGGAATGCAGATTTTACATCCATTTGATATACCTTGAATCTCTTAAAAGCTGCATATACAAGAAGCATACGAACTCCATCCAATCTGGCTACAGGAGCAAAGCTTTCTCCATAGTCTTCACCTTCTTCTTGAGCATATCGTTTATATACTAGTTTGGCTTTATTCCTAATCACTGTGCCATCCTCATTCAACTTATATCTGAACACCCATTTGGTGCTAATGACATTTTTATGTTCTGGTGTGGGTACCAAGGACCATGTACCATTTTTCTCTATCTGGTCAAGTTCTTCTTCCATTGCCTTGATCCAGTCTTCATCTTTATGAGCCTCTTTGAATGACTTAGGCTCAAATTCAGAGATCATACATGAGTTTTCTCTGATCTTTCTTCTGGTAAGGATTCCTGCATCCTTATCACCTATGATCTGCTTGGGATCATGATTCAACTTGACATACCGAGGAATGGTCCTAACTGGTTCTTTTTGCTTTTCTTCTTCATCCTCATCTTCATCAGTATCAGCATTCACCGGTTTAGGAACACTATTATTGGTACTCGGTTGACTGACAACCGGTTCCCAAAAGGTTGCAACCAGTTCATTTATAGCTTTCTCACTATCAGTTTCCTTAGTCTTCTCAGAGGATTCATCAACTCTTACATTGATGCTTTCCATAATTCTCCGAGTCCTATTATTGTAGCACTTGAAGGCTTTACTCTTGGTGGAATATCCTATAAATATTCCCTCATCACATTTAGCTTCAAATTTACCTTGGTGTTCACTCCTCTTGATGTAACATTTTCTACCAAATACCTTAAAGTAGTTAACCATAGGTGTCTTACCGATCCAATACTCATAAGGAGTTTTGTCCTTACCCTTTGTGATGAGTACCCAGTTCATAGTGTAGACTGCAGTGCTCACTGCTTCTCTCCAAAAGGTGTGAGCAACCTTTCCTTGGATCAACATGGTTCCAGCTGCTTTGAACCACAGTCTATTTATTCCTCTTTGCTAGGCCATTCTGTTGTGGAGTTCGGGGGGCAGACAACTGTCTCTTGATGCCAATTTCTTCACAATACTTGTTGAATTCACTGGAAGTGAATTCCCCTCCTTGATCAGTTCTGAGACATTTGATCCTTTTACCGCTTTCCTTCTCCACTAATACTCTAAAAGATTTGAATTTCCCAAAAGCTTCAGACTTGTCTTTGAAGAATGTGACCCACATCATTCTTGAGCAGTCACCAGTGAGAATCATGAAGTACCTATCACCCTGCACACTTCTATTTTTCATAGGACCACATAAATCAGTATGCACAAGATCAAGCAAGTTGTCAGCAGTGAAAGATTTACCTTTAAATGTTGAGGAAGACATTTTCCCCAATTGACATTCTCTACACAAGGTATTATCCGGTTTGCTTAGCACCGGCAACCCTCTAACTACCTTGATCTTACTAGCCTTCACAATGTTATCATAGTTCACATGGAAGAATCTCCTATGCCATATCCAGCTATCATCAAGCTTAGCCACAAGACATGTACTTATATTTGCATTCAAATGAAATAGGTTACCTTTAGTCTGCATGCCAGTGGCTACCAATTTACTATCTTTACCTTTGATTCTACAAACTCCATTCTTGAATTGCAGAGTGAGACCACTGTCATTTAGATGGGCAACACTTAGAAGGTTGTGTCTGAGACCATCAACCCAATACACATTGTCAGCACTACTCTTTTAATTCAAAGAGATGGACCCTTTGCCTTTGACCATGCATGGTGCATCATTGCCAAAGCGAACCACACCACCATCATACTCCTCTAAGGATAGAAACTTTCTCTGGTCACCAGTCATATGGTGAGAATAGCCACTGTCAATGATCCACTCATTCGAATCATCAAACCGGGAGACAAGAGCCTTCTTCTCTGCCACATCTTCCTTTACAACAACAAACACAATGTCTTCATTCTCTTCATCTTCTGATTCCTCATCTGTGACACCTTCATCAACTACCACAAAACAATTTCTCTGGTTTCCTCCTTTGAATTTCTTGAACCTTTCTAGTTTATCCTTGTTGTCACTATTAGGACAGTTCATAGCAATATGTCCTATCTGGTTATAGGAGAAACATTTCAAAGGAAGCTTACCTTTGTATTTACCAGTCCCTTTTGGAAATCTCCTGGCAAGAAGAGCTTCAAATTCCATCAAAAACTCTTCATACTTCATTTCTCTATTCTGATTAGGTTCCCCACTAGTGCTAGCCTCTTTCCCTCTTCTGGATGGTATAGCAGAAGCTTTGAAAGCTGATTCTATCTTTTGAACACTACCATCAAAACTATTCAGCTCATAGGCTATCAACTTGGCTATGATGGAGTCCAAGGATACCTTAGACTTGTCTATTGATCTCAGCTCCTAAATAGCAGCAACCCTTATTGCATAGACCGACAACAGGGATCTCAGGACTTTACTTACCACAATGGAATCTTCTATTTTGCCACCTGCACTCTTTATTTCTCTAACAATTGTTTTGATTCTTATTCCATACTGTTGAATGGTCTCTCCTTCAACCATCTGCATGTCTTCAAACTTTCCTCTCAAGCTCTCTTCCATGGCCTATTTTACATGCTCATCACCACCATAGATATTTTCAAGAGCATCCCATACCTCTTTGGAATTTGGCTTGTCTTGAACATCAATAAACTCAATGTTAGATAGACTACTAATGAGGGCTTCCATGACTTGCCCATTTTCTTGTATCTCTATCTTTTGGTCATCGGTGACAGTACCGGTAGAAACAACATATACATTTTCAACATAACTCCAGTGTTGAACACCCATGCTTTTCATGAATATCTTCATCTTGTCTTTCCATATACCAAAATTTTCCCTGTTGAACTTTGGACCTTCCCTCTTCATCATTAGACTAGGATCTTTTCCTCAACCGGTTAAGCTTACAACACAGAGGACCTAGAGTGCTCTGATACCAATTGATAACTCAATGATAAACCACTAGTACCAAACCGGTACTGAGAGCGGGGGGTGAGTCAGTACCAACACAAATATAGTCAAAAACTAGTTTGACAACAAATACCCCAAATGACTGATAAACAGGGATACCGGTAAAACAGAGTGCAACCGGTAACATCCAGTATAGCTCAATCAGTCATGAACCGGTCACTCAATAAGATTTCCTCTTAACTCAATACTACAGTATCATTATATTCTCATGCATAAACCAGTAAACTTGACCATCAGATCTTCACAACAATGAGTTCAGTATGTTTTATAGATAGGCATAAAACATAAAACCTTCATGTGCTTAACAGATGAAACAAAGCATCACAAGATAGAAGCATTTCACATGACACACATAATTTTCACGTGGAAACCCAACTAGGAAAAACCACAGTGGGGATGAATACCCACAAGCTGCTTTTTGAACTCTTTAGAAGTTCGCTCTGTTAGGAGCCTTGTCCGATTAAGAACATTACAATAGGTTCTGGTAAGAACCGATCTTGTTAAGGATCACCCGGTTAAGGGATACCCAATTAAGGGTTAAACCCGGTAGGGTCACCTTGTTAGAGGATTTCAAGAACTCAATAGCTGAAAGGATCTCCTAAGCTTCTCTAGCTTCTTAGAACTCATTAGCCTTGAGTTACCCGGTTAAGGGATTTGAAACAAGCCGGTTAAGACCACCCGATTTAAGGGATTTTGAATCGAGCCAGTTAAGGCTACCCTGTTAGGGGATTTTACAACTATTGAAGTGGTTAGAGATCAACAGGTATTAAAATGATTTGTTAACAACACTTAATGCTAATGTAGATCCGTTTAGGCTCCTGTTTTCCTTCTGCACATTCACTTTGCAGGTATCTCTTCTCTCCTTTGGTCTAGCAAGAATCGCGTATCACTTTCCTTGGATACACACTCACAACTTTTGCCAACAACCTTAGAAAGAAACCCAACATCGACTTTATAGGAGATATATAGGTCGGTAGAAAAAACCTAAACCCTAAACCTGTTAGGTTAAGCAATTCATAATGGTTCGATCCTGACTGTTGAATCATGCTGCATTAAATGCAACAATCTTGAATCGATCTCAAGATATTCTCTATCATCCATTATCCATCGTTTTCATGGTAGTGGATAACCTATCAAGCATTATCACCGTTTGACTGACTTCGCACATTCCCGAGGTAGATAGGAATAGTCATCTTCATTCAAGATCCTTCATGGACATAGAGCTTATGTGGCAACACAATCTGTGCTTCATCATACTGCTAACTCATCACACAAAGCTCACCGATTGAGTCACATAGAATTGAGGTACTCCAATCGGAAACCCCAAAGTGGAAGCAACCTATCAACCAGTAGTCATATAGTGCTTCCATGTGCCGGTTAACATAACTTCATTCCAGTTCACCTTGAACAAATATGCCGCTTCACTTTGGCATATAAACCAGTTCACACATATGCCGGTTCCTCTCTCTTCACTTATCACATGTGCGGGTTCACACTATGTCCCATATTGACATCAATGACAACATACAATATCATTATGTCTTCATGCTGATTCACATAATGCCAACATAATCTCCCTTCACAAGTTAAATATTTCATGATATATAATGCTATTGCTTTCCATTCGGGAGGAAGGGATTCTCTTCTCGTCCCTTGCTTATATGTTACAAAAGTTGGGTCATCTGGTCGCATGAATTTTGCCTTCATACTATGTGCATCCTTTTATTCAAGGTATTTTTCCTCATCTGCTTGCAACCTTAATACTTATGTAATATTCTCTTCTATCACGATAACTCTTAATCCTTTCACTTGAGATTCCCCATCAGAAAATGTACAAATGAATTCTTTTGTAGTATCCTCATTGAACTTAGTTAGCTTAAGAAAATATTCTAACTAGCCACTATTGCAGAATTCAAGCTCACAAACTTGGTCTTGTCGAACAATATTATGCACTGTAGGTTCATGGTGAACTGGCGGACCATACATTGCAATACTAGCACTCACAATTCCCCATTTATAGAAATATACCCAATTTCGTCTAAACTCTGTAAATTCTCAAAAGAAAATATGCTTTGCTTGCAAATAACCTAGCTACAACTTCAAAATAACTCAACGCAAGCAAAAAATGGCAGCCACAGAATGTATAGCAATAGGAACAGAGTACATTCATGTCACACCAAACCTAAGTAATTTAAATTTAAACTTTTATTTGATCTATGACATAAGATTTATCCGTGAAAATAATTCATCATCGTACTTCCCCCCCAACTTAAGGCTAAATAGGTGTCCACACATGCAGAGGATGATGAAAAAGAACGACTTATGCAATTATCATGATGATTTGAAATGTGGTTTAATAAATGTATGCAACAAAAAAATAAATACACACGAGCATACCTAATATTGTGCCATAATGACAACAATTGGAGAAATCCATTACGGATAGAGTCGATCCACTATGTACGGAAAGTGAGGTGGAGAGATGAAGCAGAATGATACAAAAGAGTGATGAGTGAGTACAAAAATGGAATATTTATTGGTGAAGAAGGGTACTTTCATGGGAAATGGAAATATTTATTATGTGCATGCAACAAGAAATTATGATAAAGGGAGAACGACAAGTCCTCCTTTTGCTATAGGAATCTTGAAATTTTCCTAAGAAATGAATTATCGCAAGAACTCCTCTTTGCAAAGAGGCATATGATGGAGATGCAACCAATGGCCATTTACCAACAATTTGATTACAGGATCAATAGTAGCCAACTGTATTGCACCATTTGGAAATGTTTCAATCACCTTATAAGGCCCTAACCAGTGTGTCTGCAGTTTGCGTTGATTCAAAATTATTTCTATGTACTACAAGGAATATTTCCTTCTTTCATCTAAGGCATTAATCTACAGGAGCCTATCTTGTTGAGCTGGAGATAGAGTCATATCTAAGGCTATGGTTTTTCAAAGTATTTTATGCTCAAACTCTGCAGGCATCATAGCTAATTTCCCATACACCATCTCAAAAGGTGTAAAACCTGTAGTTTTTTTTCATGTGTTCCTATATGCCCAAAGCACTTCAAGCAATCTACTAGACCAGTCCTTATGATGAAGGGCTACTATTTTGGTGAGTATAGATTCAATCTCCCTATTGGTGATCTTAGCCTGCCCATTTGCTTGAGGATGGTAGGGGGTTGATTTCCTATGCCTTATATTATATTCATTGACCAAGGTTGTGATCAAAGTTGAAGAAAATAGTGCCCCTCGATCAGTCACAATCTTCCGCAGAATGCCATATCTTGTAAAGATCTCCTCATACAAAAATTTTGCTATCTTATTATCTCTTGCATGCTTGAATTACTTCACCTCAACCCATTTTGTAATATAGTCAATGAACACTAGAATGTATGACCTACCATTTGAGGGTGGATCAATTGTTCTAACAAAATCTAACTCCCATTTGTCAAATAGTGTAATAACCACCTATGGATGTAGAGGAATCTCATTAGATTGAGTTGGTATGCCCATCCTCTGACATCTATCACATTTTTCTAGTATACTTGACTACATCTTTGTGCAAAGTTGGCCAGTAATAACCTGTATTTAATATCTTTATAGTTGGTCTCTTAGCAGTAAAGTGGCCTCCACAAGGCTCATCATGACAAGCATGAATAATATCATAGGTTTCATCTTCTCGAATACACCATCTCATAACTTGATCTAGCCCTATATAGAATAAGCAATTTGCTATCCATAAAAAATTGAAGCTCTTTTCTACAAGTAACCTTCTTTCTTTGGGGGAGAAATGAGGGGGAATTTTGTTGGCTAGTAAGTAATTAGCTATGTTAGCATACCATGGAGTGTGCACAATAATTGAAAATAAATGTTCATCTGAAAAAGAATCATCAATGGCTATAGGATCATCCTTTGTTTGAAGTTTGGACAAAAAATCTGCCACTACATTTTCCTTACCTGGCTTGTCTATTATAGTGATGTCAAATTCTTGCATCAGCAATAACCACCATGCCAATCTATCAGAAATAGAACTTTTATTCATAATGTACGTGATGGTTGCATGATTAGTATGCACAAATATCTGATAGCTAGTGATGTAGTGTCAGAATTTGTTAAGGGTATAGATAACAACTAATATTTCCTTTTCTGTAACAATATAATTTAACTCATGTGCCTGCAAATTTTTGCTAATATAATAAATTGCATTCTCTAAAACTCCTTCTTTCTATCCCAAAACTACTCCAATTGCAAAATATAATGCATCAGTGTGAATGTGAAAAGGGAGAGACCAATCAGATCCTTTGAACACATGAGCTTGGGTTAAAGCTCTCTTGATTTTAAAAAATGACTCTTCACATGCTGGCACCCATTCAAATACAACATCCTTTGTCAAGAGAGAATATAGAGACCTTGCCATCTTACTAAAGTCCTTTATAAACCTTCTATAGTAGCCTACATGGCCTAAGAAACTTCTTACATCCTTTCATTTTGCAGGAGCAAGGAGGCTGAGTATAACATTAATTTTGGCACGGTCAGCTTGAATGCCTTCTTGAGAAATACGATGCCTAATAATATCCTTTCTTGCATCATTGTGAAGCATTTCTCACTATTTAGGGACAAATTATGATCTTCACACCACTGCAATACTTTGCCAAGGTTTTGCAATTCTTCCTCAAAAGTAACCCCATAAGCAGTGAAATTGTCCATGTAGATTTCCATGCAATCATTGGAAATATCTGAAAATATACTAAGGATAGCCCTCTAAAAGGTTGTAGGAGCATTGCATAGACCAAATGGTAGGACTGAATAGGCATACGCTCCCCAAGGGTAGGTGAAGATTTTATTTTCCTGGTCTTCTGGAATAATTCTAATTTGATTGTAACCACTTAACCCATCCATAAATGAAAAGTACTATTTTCCTACTAAAGAATATAGTACCTAATCAATGAAAGGAAGTGAGAAACATTCTTTCTTAGTAGAAGTGTTGAGCTCCCTATAGTCCACACAAACTCTCCATTTACCTCCTTTCTTAGGGACTATGACCAAAGGGGATACCCATAAATTGTCTGAAATAGGATAAATGAACCCTCCATTGAGTAACCTTTGTAGTTCTTCCTTAATTATTTCCATTGATGTAGGATTAATCCTTCACTGAGGTTGTCTAACTAGCTTACAATTTCTTTGATATAAATTCTATGAGCACACAATTTAGGATCTAATCCCTTCATATAATGATAATCCCATGCAAAGGCCAGTTTATGGGTCTTGAGTAGTTCTGCTATAGACAATATTTGGTCTTCTATTAGCTGGCAATTGACATTCAAGTGCATTCCTGAAGCAACCTCTACCTGAGTAATTGACTTTATCACAGATACTTCAGATAAACAAGAGGTTTGGATCTCTTGTGGTAGCAAGGTATGAAGTATATCTGTAGCGGCTGGAGAATCCAAAGAACTGGTAAATGGAAGGAGAGTATGCAAAAGACATGTTGGAATACTAGGTAACTACTGAGTTGCACCATAATGATTTATCATGATATTAGAGAGTACCTTATCATCTTCCTAGAGTTCTATGAATAGTTCCTTGGCCAACATCATAAGTTGCTGAATATAATTAAATTCCTCTACATCTTCTCCTAAATTTGGCCACACTACTTTCTCTTGATCAAGTTGGGGTTATGTAGGAGAATAAAGTGCAAGAATTTTAGTGGTGGTACCATCTAAAATGGTCATGTCCCTTGATCTACAACCTATAAATGCATCAGCTGTAACAAGCCAAGGTCTTCCCAAAATCACTAGATATCCCTCTAATGTTTCTTTAGGAGAAATTATCATAAAATCAGCTAGATATTCCCAAGAACATAGTGTGACAATATTATCCTCAACCATCCCATCAGGTCATATGGTGGAGCTATCTGCAAGCTGTAAGAATTTTGGGGTAGACTGAAGACTAGTAATACTGACTTACTACATGAGATCCTTGGTCATCACATTTATTGATTCTCCTAAATCTATCAGGGCATTCTTAATTTGAGTTCCATTGATGACTACCTTCACAACAGGACTACCTGGGTCAGAATACTTAGCGACAACAACTTCTCCTAACATAATATCAGCCAATTGTCCTACTACATGGACTATTTGTTGGTCCTTTTTCTTTCATCCAGGTTTATTTAAACATGCATCCTTAATAGATTTTTCATATATGGGAATATCCTTAATAGCTTGGAATAGTGGAATATTTACACATATATGTTTTAATTGGTCAATAAGATCAAAGGCTATGTCATCCTACTGCCTAGTCACTTCTACTTGCAATCTTTGAGGAAATGGAGGTGTTCTAATAGTTGTGCTAGTAGTTTTAGTTTGAGGTACTTGTTTAGGATCTGTAGCTTGGTCAGGTGTATTATCTCGTACAACCTCCTCAGATGGTAATTATGTTATAAATGGAAGATATGGGGCAGGTAAAGTTGTTCCTTATCTTAATTGAATATCACTTATGTTGAGAGAGTATGTATTAGGATCAATTGAGTATACTTTCTTCTATTGCTGAGGTTTATTATTAGGATTTGGCAAAGGCTATATTGGTAGTTGAGTTGGCTTGGGTGGAGCAGCATTAGGAGCTGGTGGCATTAAAGATGGCTGTTGGGACTATTATGGAGGCTGCAACAAACCAAAGGATTGGTATGACCATTGCTAATCTCACCTCCATTGAGGTGACTATTACTAGTTACCCTGAGGTTGTGACTAATTCCCTTGTGGTTGCTGTCATTGAAAGGAAGGGCTTTAATAATTAGGCCAAAAATTTTGGGAGTCCTTCCAAGATTGAGGAGTATAATTCTCAAAGTTTGGGAATATATTGGTTGCCACTGATTTCTTTGTCCATAAGAATTCATATAAGGACCAGAAAAATATAATGGATCTTGTGGCATACCTTGTCTCGGGGGCCATGGCCTTCGCTATGCAACATAGAATATTTTTTCATCATCTCTATAAACTGTCTTGAAGTATGGAGGAGCCTACTGGCTATCAATTTTATCAAGGAGCTTACACTTGCAGTCCTTTTTCTTCTGCCTACAATGAGGAAAAAAATCAACAAGCATCGCCTCCGCTTCTTCGCGCTTTTTCTTTTCTTGGAGTGTATCCAACTGAGTAGCCATGTTGTTAATAATATTCTCTTTAAAGTCCTTTAGAAAACAAGTTATCTCCATCCTTGAAACTGTTGTAGATGCTTTTGCAGCTAAAGATCCAGGCCTATTGTATATACCTTTCTTGGCAAAAGCTCTGGAGTATTTTTGACAAATCTTCCTGATGTCATCCAATGGAGCTTGGGTAATGTCTCCTCCTCCCATGAGGTCCATTGAGTCAATACAATCCTCGTTGATTCCCCTTAGAAAAATCAATTTCAAAGATTCTTCACTCAAGGTGTTATGCTTAAATTTCCTGACACTAAATAGAAACCTCTCAAGATAATCTTCCAGACTTTTATCTTCTTCTTGTGTCATTTGAAAGATATCATCACCATGTCGATCCATTCCTCTATAGTAATCTTTATACTTCTCCAAGAATTTTTCTTTCATTTCATCCTAGGAAGTTATACATCTCTACCTAAACTCATAAACCACCAAAGAGCATCTTCTTTCAGAGTAGCAGGAAATAGCTCGAGTTTATGGGCATCGGTGGTATAATCATAACTTCTGCAGATAATATGAAATTCAAACAGAAAGGTATCTGGATCTTCAGTGACCAAGCCATAGAACTTTAAAAGAGAGGAGGCGTGTATATTTTTTAAATTGGCATTATCATACAATTTAGGAATAGGGAATTCAAATGTTGGGTTTATAGGTGGAGGAGGGCCTCCTACTCTGCCTCCTAGAGGATTTCCCGCCATTGGTCCTTGATAAAGAACCAAAGGTAAAATATTCCATTCGAGGGGTTCATTTAAGAGTCAAGGTCTCCTTCTAATAAATAAAAACAACTTGATTTCTTGCTTGCACAAAATCTTTAAGAAAATAATTTATATCTATGGATTGATTTGAGCTTATTTTAGGAACAAAATGTGAGGGAAGAAACCTTCCTAATGTTTCCCTTCTTGTCCTATGCATGCAGGTTCTATAAGTGAATTCTAAGAACTATAAAAGAAAATTGAAAATCTTAAAACTAATGGCTACAATAGATTCTTAGTTTGGCACCATCCCCGACAATGATGCCCAAAATGTTGGTCCTCACATTCAGACTAGCAACTAGGTTCTAAAAACTCAGCTCAGGGATTGGAAATTCTTATTAAGAAGCTATCTCTCCTATAGAAAAGGTTCATTTACTTTATCAACCAAGGACGTAAACTTGAAATTGGTAGGTATTGTATGTACACTAAGCTCAAATTGCAACCATTCTATCCTACTGGTAGAAAAAGAAATTCTTGAAACAAATGTGCGAAAAGATGATGACTTAACACTCTATTAAAACTTACAACTAAAAGAAATTTAACAAACTACTACTAAATGACAACGTTTTGGTCATGAGAAGGAACTACTTTGTCTGCTTTGGCTACAGGAACAAACATAGGAACAATTTCCAATGGCTGCAGAAACACTCGAATACCAAAGCAACAATTATAACATAACAAAAAATTACTAAAAAGCACACACAGGGACTACTCACCAAGTAGGCCCCCTTGAATGAGTATATCTAGAACTCAGATAACAACTGATAAGATCAAAATACCATCATCTTCTTTATTTCAAATTGATTGCAAAAATACATAAGTCTAAAAATTGAATACTACTAATTCTATGGTCTCTCTCTCTATCTGTGAGGAGATAGAGACCTTTATTTATAAGAAAACTTATAACAGATTCCTAACTGATCAACCCACATCCCAAAGGAATAGGTGAGCATGATTTATTATGTTAAAAGAAGAAGTCAACACATGAATACAGAACAACAACTATCCTGCAGCTTAGTCTTCCTTTCATCTTGGCTGACCTTGCATCATGGCGCTAATGTGCACAAAGGCATGTGTATCTATTGATGTTAACATAACATAACTTATACCACATTCTAAGATTAATTCAGATAATTTGCATAGATGGACTGTATAAAAATCATTAGATAACAACCTTAGGTATATGATAAACCAGGTCCATAAATACTAAAAAGACATCAACCAGGAAAGTCCTATGATCCATCCATATATTACCCAAACATATGACCTAAGCAAGAGTTCTATGACAAAATCTAACAAAATAGAGCCATTATTTTGGCTCATCAGTAGGTATGATAGATGCATGAAATTCATAAATAAGGAAAGAACAAGTATAAAAATAAAAAATATGAGAAGGTAATACTATGTAAACAATGTCTTCATAAGTTTTAGATTTAGAAATATTAAGAAATGAAAACTTATATCATGTTCATGAAAAAAGTGTGAAATTTAATGTTCATTTAAAATATTGAAAGAAATTATTTTTATTTATTTTTGCTGGGTACAAATTAATTTATTATTATTATTTGTTATTGTATAAAATTAGTTATCAAAATAACACAAACAATAAAAATAAAATATTATTATAAAATTGAAGATAAATAATTAGATTAAAAAAGAATCATTAATATTTAATTTCATCTTTTCAAATATAGCTCAACTTAAATTGAAATCTAGTTATTTTAAAATTTTCTTTATTTTCATTTTATTTTATTTCTGAATAAATATAATAATTTTAGATATTAAGATGATTTTCTCCTTCCTATTCTCTTCCTATTTCTTTCTGGCAAATTGCTTGGATCTCCCCCTTATTTATATAATTTTCTTTCCTAATTCATTGTTTAACATGATTTTTATTTTAAAATCTTATTTTAATTACTTTTTATTATGTTTATTTAATTTTTTCTTTACTTTATTTTACTTTAAAAAAGTGAAGAGTAATATAAATAATGAACTGAATCAACTTCGCAAGATATTCCAATCAATAAAGAAATAATTTTAACATGCAATTATGCCCAAAGATGTCCACAGTCATAAAATGGGTAAGATGTAAGTTAACCATGTTCACAAAACCAAAAACCATGGATAAAAAGCCAAGTAAACGTTAGAATAGAAATGATGTAGCCGTGTCAGTGTGCATAAAATCAAAACGCATGGATAAGGAGCGAAGATGAAATCGCTGCACCTTTCTTTTGTTAGACTGTAATTCTTCCACGTAAGAGCAGTAAACTGCAGTTAGTTAAAACTGATCTGCACATATGAAATTGTTATACGTTTATGTTAGCCTTTACAATAAACTATAGCATATACACCTAAATATAGCAAAATCAACTTTAACATGCATTACACGCAAAGTCATCCAGCATGTTGACTGGCAGATAAACAGTGAAATGAAGCACTATTAACTGTTATTTATATATGCAAACTACTTCTAAACTAACAGTCCAAATATAGAACTGAGCATGAATTTCTTGCACGACACTGCATGGCCGGTGCATGGTAATAAACTTTAAGTTTAATGGCAGTGAGACATCAACATCACATGCCAACATCTTTATCTCAGTTTCGATCTGGCAACTCAAGAAAAATTGACAATGCTTACAATTACTAACTGCTTTGTTTCTAGCTGGAGATAAACAATAGATACATAATTCGCCATCAATGTTGGAGGAGTGAGAAAGAGCTGTTCAAACATGGGCATTTGATGCCCGCTCGCCCATCTGCCATTGCCCTTTTCTTCAAACTCTTCACATAGAATGGTAAAATAACAGTTTCTCAAATTTTAAAACCATGTGCTATTATCACATGGAATGGAAACTACTTCAAAAACAATTGATTTTGATAACTGCTACACAAATTATCCCCCAAAACTAGGGTTCAAAAGAAAATCTAAGTGTACTGATCTCTCCATCTCCAACAGGTTCCATCCAAAATGTCCACCCAAATGCTGGCCACGTGCAAACGGGACAAACATTTTGCCTCTTCAGCCATTGTTGAATACATTCCCTGTGAACTATGTGCTGTTCATCGCAAGGCAAATGGCATGCCAACTCTGCTTCTTCAAAATCTGAAAAACAAACTCTACAACTATGGATTTCATTACGATGATCCTCTGTAATTATTATGGTAGGTAGGCCTTCCATCAGTTGTCTGATCTCTCTCTTCCTCTGTCTCTCTACTCTTTCTTGCAGATCGGTTGACCATATGTCCCGAATCAGTTCTCTTACTTGCCTGAAAATAAGATTGACCTTTCTGACTGGATCACACTGTAAGTCGCATTCAGGCATGGGATTGTCACATATGCAAGTATACACCTTGTGGTCGTAAGCGGCCAATTTCTGCTGTAATGAATCGATAGCAATGAAAAATAGGTTAAGATGAAATGCAAAGATATCAGCTTGATTTTCCCGGTCTGCTTGGTAGGCTGTTTTCTGTCTGATAAAATCACTTTTCAATGCAGAAACATGGGCGTTTACGTCTGCCACACGCTGCCTGAGAAAATGTCTATCATAGCCAGGTGATAATCCAAACTGCCGCCGCCTAAGAACTTGTCGGATATCAAAAACCTCTTCTGCATTGTCATTGTCATTAGAGATCTGATCTCCTTTTCCTTGCGGTGCCATTTCTTATCTGATTTATGGACTTCAAACTTCGAATAGTTGTGTAATAATGGATGAGGACGATCTCACGCTGAAAATGAATCAGCATACACGAATGCAGTTATCTAGGTCAATTAATGGAATTCAGAAAACCAAATTAATTCCACACCTCATTATGAAATCCTCCTTACTTTCGTTACGCTTCTTTACTTTCCCTAAATCTTCTTTTTCCCTCATTCGTATCGCCAAATTCTCGCATAACCCTCTTATTTATAGAGTTTTGTTTCTAATTGTTTGTTTTCCATGCTTTCGTTTTTTAAATCTTAGTAGTATTTCCTTAATTTTTTTATTTTAATTTTTCTTTGGCTTAAATTATTTTAAAAAATAATCAAGATAGAGTTTTGTTTCTAATTGTTTGTTTTTCATGCTTTCGTTTTTTAAATCTTTGTAGTATTTCCTTAATTTTTTTACTTCAATTTTTCTTTGGTTTAAATTATTTTAAATAATAATCAAGAGAATTTATAGAGTTTTTTTTCAAATGGTTAGTTTTGCATGTTTTTGTTTATAAAATCTTATTATTTATTTATTATTTTCTTTATTTTCTTTATTTTTTTATAAATAGATCTTCTCTACTAATTAAAAATATTAAAGTACATATTCACATAAAAAGCCATAAGAAAACTATTATTAATATTTAGTTTTAATATTTTCACAAGAATAATTTTAATTTAGATCTTGTTATTATTTTAATGTTTTCTTTTCATTTTATTAATACTTACAATAATATTACATTTACATAAATCTAATTAATTGATTTATTATACCAATTAAAAGTGAATGGGGAAGTCAGCCAGATTCAATAGAGACAAAGGCCGGAAGCTTTCGTGGAATGGGGATCCCAATTACAATAGATGGAGCGATGAAGTTGGAAAGGAAACTCCTATGAAAGATTTACGCAGTCAGGCCAAAACAAATATGGAAAACCTAAAACATGGATGGCAGGGGAATCATAATCCATAATGGGTTTAAGAAGGAGGATAATGGATGGACAAATGTGCTCTGGTCATAATCATGGAAAATCGATAAACAGACAAGGGCAGATCTTAGATGGATTCTAAGGTGAATTGGCAAATTCAAAAGAACGGTAAAAATAAAAATGGGTCCATATTCATTAAATTTTGAGGCAGATGGGATCTTCTATGGATGCAAAGACGATGGAAAAATCATCCAAACGATTATATCGATAACACTAATCAAAGGCAGCAACAATCTTATGGGGAAAAAAATAGATTATTGGAAATCCTTAACAGACAAGTGTATAAAAAGGAAGGAATTGGTGGTCTAGAAAAACTGGCACATTGAATGCGGATTCTTCAAATAATTGGCAAAATAAGGGAAAGACATTGCTAGGGCCTGAGGGTGGAATTCGAACTAGTAAACCATAGAAAGGTAGAAATAATAAGATGACTGGGGAAGGCACATCAAATCTCAATTTAAATAAAACAGTATATCCTCGATTCCTCATATTCAAATCGATGAAACTGAAATCAATCACGATAGGGAAAGACTTAAAAATATACACGTTTTTATTAAATGTGGTGGAGGGCTGAAGGATGCAAGAAGTATTGTAAATTGGTGTTATGAGGAACGGTCCCGAGATATGTGTGAAATCACTTCCCAATGGTTTTTCCTTGGTTGAATTTGCCAATCTAATAGAAAAGTGAAAAGATCTAAATAGTGGGCCACACTATTAGAAAACTTTGGATTGCACTTAATTGAATGGTATCCGCATTTCAACCCATGGAAACACAAGGTTGATAAAGGTCCAGACTATATAGCATTCCTATTGAATATTAGAACAATGAGATACTCAAAGATATTGGGAAAGGATTAGGAAAGTTGCGATGTGTCTACATATTGGAAGATAGGGTATTGGAAGATAGGGTATGGAGATCATATGCCAAAATGTGTATAGAAATAATCCTTTAACAAAAATTGCCTTCAGAGATAGAGATACGTACTAAGGATGGAATCTAGATACAAAAAGTGGAGAGGGAAGATCTTTTAATCTTTTGTCCTAAATCAAAATCATAGATTCGTGATATGTTAGATTGTAATGAAATGGTTGAAATTGATAAGGCCAATCAATATAATCAAAAGCTAACCCAATGCCTATTAGAAGAGATAAGCACTTTAAAAAATAACAAGAACACATGAATGAATGGAGATTTGGACATGATGGTGGAACTCATTAACAAAGAATAAAACAAGATGAATTTCCTAAGCAACCTAACTTTTGAAGAAATGTGTGGCCTCCAATCTTATCAAGAAAGTAAGGAACATGTCACGGTCATTGAAGAGCTTAATTTTGATAAGGTACAAATGGAAGCAAGTCTTAATAATGAGCATGAGGAAGTTGTGGGAGAGTGGGAATTTGAGCCGGTAAAGGAAAGTGAGGCAATAAATGAAGATAGCACTCAAAATATGGGAAACTATTAGGAGACAATCTTAGACATAGAAGTGCATCTAATCTAGGATCCTATTGTAACAATTGAGAATAGCACTATGGACGAAGAAGAACTTTTGGTAGCTGATATATGTGGGAAGCATGATAAGATTGAAATAAGTATTGATAATGAAGAGACATGACATGAAGAGGTAGATCTAGTATCTAATGATTCAGACTTTGAGACTAAAATGAGTAATGATGATGCCCCTACAAACATAATGGTAGAACATAACATATTGCAGATGTAGTCTATCATAAAGAAACCAAACATTGAAGGAAAAAAAATAGAGAGGGTGAAAGTCCAATTAGGTAATATTAGAAGTGGCAGGGAGTGCTAGTGGACAAGCTCAAAAATAAGAAGAAGATACTCCTTCGCAATGAGCCATGAATCTCATTAAATGGAATTATAGGGGATTAAATGCCCCTAGCAAATAGATAAAAAAGGGTTCAAAATATGGAGACTATGGGAATTATTTTTTTTTATTCCGATGGAGAATGAGAATTGGATGGATGTAAAATGCAAGTTTCTCAATCATAATATAATTTTTATAATTAGCAATGTATATGGTCCAGTAGCTACTATAGATAAAAGAGAACTATGTAATAATGTCACAAACTAGATAAAGTACTAGAATGATGAAAAAATCATCATAGGTGGATTTTTTAATACCACTATTGATAACAGAGAAAAAAAAGGACGATTGCAAAATCTATCAAGAGTTCAATTGGACTTGCAAAGCTTTGTTGATTAAAAGCATCTTAGGGACATTCCAACTAAAAATAGAATATTCACCTAGATGAACAGGAGGAAATTGGACTACTTTATGTTATGTGGAGGTACTATAGACTCTTATGAGGAGACCATAGTTCCATCACTAACTATATGCCCTGATGGTAGGATGGTTAGCTCTTCATTCAAATTTGAAAACATGTGGATTGGGGACCCTTCAATCATGGATCTGATGGAAGTTTGGTTGAATAAGATCAGAATTGGAAATCACTCCAAACTTTCCCTTCTCACTAAAAATCTTTCACATTTTAAGCATAAACTAAAAAAATAGAATAAGGTGCATTTTCAAGATATATTTGAAGAGAAAGCTAAAATAGAGTAGCAACTCCAATAGTTAAATAATGTTATCATCTTGAATGGGATGACATCAATAGAATTTGAAAAGGAAATAGAACTCAAGGAAAACTAACTGAACTATTGGAAAGAGAAGAAATATATTGGAGAAAAAAATATAGAGAAACATGGTTAAAAGAAGGGGATAAAAAACAGTAATTTTTTTCTAAAAGAAGAAAAATATTTGTAGAAATACAAAGGGAAGATGGCACAATGACACAAACCATGGAGGAGGTAAATCAAGAAGTAGTGAGATATTTTCAATCAATATTGAATAGATATGCTCCAATTAATAATGTTGAGAGGCATATATTTTTAAGCAAAATGCCTTCATTAATGAGTGAGGTAGATAATATAGAATTATACAAGCTAGACACATAATAGGAAGTTACAAATGCCACTTTTCAATTCAAACTTGATAAAGCATTGGGACTAGATGGGTTTCTGGATAGATTCTTTTAATTCATTTGGGATATTGTGAAGGATTCTTTATAGAAGGTGGTGGAAGAGTCAAGAAAAAAAACACTATGCTTAGCGCAATGAATCATACTTTTATCACATTAGCTCCTAAAAAGAAAGAATCTCAGATCATAAATAAATATAGGCCAGTTGTACTATGCGAATGTATGAGTTACAAAATCATCGCCAGGATCATAGCTAATGGGCTAAAAAATATACTCAATCAGGTGATTTTAGATGAACAAAGTGGTTTTTCTCTAGGAAGGTCAATTGTGGAAAGAATCATTGTGGCTCATGAAGAAATTCACTTGGCTAGAAAAGTCAAGGCTCCTAGTGTGATTTTTAAATTAGATATCCTAAAAGCATATGATCTTGTGGATAGACAATTCCTCCTCAAATTTTTAAGAAAATTTGGATTTAAGAATATATGGGTAGAATGGGTTGGAAGTTGTATTAGATCCCAAAAGTTCTCAGTGTTTATTAATGACATGTCTCATGATTTCTGTGAATCAATCAAAGAGATCAAGAAAGGTGACCCTTTTTCACCTTTTCTCTTCATAATCATGGCAGAAGGATTAGGCAGAGATATTACACATTGCAAGCTTGAAGGGTAGTGGCAGGGTATAAGCATTATAGAGTGTATGGACCCAATCACCCATCAACAATTTGCTAATGATATAATTCTATTTGGGAAGGCTTCTAGATGTGAAGTAAGGTTTATAAGGAATCTATTAGATGACTATAACATGGATTCCAAACAAAGTGTCAATTGGAGAAAATAAGAGGTATTCTTTCTCAACACTCAGCCAAGTCTTCAAAGATAAATAGTTAGAATTCTCAGACTGAGAACAACAAGCTTCGAAGGGAAATTTTTGGAGATGCAACATTTTGCTGGGTTGAATAAAAAATGTTATTAGGAAGACCTCATTGGAAGATATAGAAAAATGATGGAGTTATGAAAAGGAAAGTGGCTAAAATCTTCTAGAAGAATTCTAATAATCAAAGCAGTTTTATCTGCTATATAGATTTATTTAATGTCATGTTTGAAGATCCTTGGGGTAGTAATAGATAATCTAATCAAAATTCTAAAGAGATTCTTTTGGAATGAGACTAATGACACTCAAAAGTTCTCTGATCTCATGGGATAATATTTGTATGCCTCAACAAGCAAGAAGGGTTGGTGTGAAGGAACTAAATATTATGAATGATGTAATCAGTGCCAAACTTGTTTTGAGTATGTATTAAGGAAACTCAAAACGGGTTCAAAAATTAAGAAAGACTTACTTGGATTCTAAAGACCCTATCGAAATCCTCACTAAAATAAACCCTCTAAAAGGCTCTTCCATTTGGAACTCTATACTTGATACCAGGGACATAATTATCAATCATATCACCTAGAATCTCAAAAATAGATAAAAGGCATTATTTGGGGATGACTCATAGGATGGTTATTAAGAATTATGGAAATTATAGGATTTGGAAGACATCAAGAGAGAAACAGTTAAATTTTAGGGGAAAAAATTAAGTGACTTTGGGTATATCACATGGGTTAACAACATTCTAAAATGGGAATGGAAGTCACTAGATGGGTTGAATGCTCCTCAAGATGAAAAAGACAACCTAAAAACAATCTTGAACTCCATATGTATTAATGTCTGAGATCGAGATGACATTATAAGATGGTGTGCATCAGTGGATGAAGAATATAAGGTTAAGATTGGCTACAAAGTGAAAAAAGATGCTATCAAGGACAAGCAATGACTAAAGGGTTTTCTATGGGAAAAGCATTGTCTACCTAGAGCAGGGGTCTTCTCTTAGATGGCAATAAATAATAGGATTTTTACTCAAGTTAGAGTAATCAAGCTTGGTATCCATGGCCCTAGAAAATTTCCATTTTGTAAATTTAGGAATAAAGATGTTGACCATATAATACTTCTATGTCCTTATGCAAAGGATTGTTCGAATCATTTCACTACAATTCTAAATCTCCAAGGCCCTTTACCATTCAAGTTGAAGGATTGGTTTGCTATGTTGCCAAAATGGACAAAAAAGGTGTCTTTGGATATTTGTGGCCACTAATCTCCTCGTCAATTATTTGGGAATTATGAAAGGAATGTAACAAAATCATATCCAAAGATTGAACTATGTCAAGAGACAATCTTATAAAGAAGATGAAAGCTCTAATTGTGGAATTATAAAATTCAAGTGCTAGAAATAAAACCTTAAAATGAAGTAGCTATACAAATTAGAATGATTAAATCGTTGAACTTTTTAAAGGTCTAAGCATTCCTCTTTTTCTTGGAAATAACATAATTAATCTAGTATAACCTAGATAGAATGTAAAATGGAAGCTACCTAAGCCTAGGTGGATTAAAATAAATTTTGATGTTGCCTCCAAGAGTGGTCTGATAGCCCTGAAAAATGACCTAGCAAAAAAATTTCATGCCTTAACTAAAATATTGGTCATTTGGATTTTATCTTTCTCTTTGTCTTGCACTTTAGGCTTAGCTTTTAGGGTTTTATGCATTTTGTTTAAGTCTTAGTTAAAACCTCTAAACTGGTTATGATTTCACATTACCTTTTTCCCTTAAGTCTGAGGGTCCTAGTAACACTGGCGGGGCCCTTTTATGTCCTAGCCATTACTTTGTTTGGCAATTCTTTTTTTTTCTTAAGTGTGCATTTTGATTCTCCTAGGTGGATCCCCTTTAAATATTACTTTGACCGCATAAATTTTTCTAAATCCAACCATAAGTCTTTTACAGATGTATTTGTGGTAACAATCGGGCTACTATTGTTTCGCATTATTTGCACGTGTTAATGGATGAAGATCTTTTAATGTTGATAAAAAAAGTGCTCAATTTTTAAATAGCTAGAGAATGCAGACACCATGGCCAACCAGATAAAGTTTGAACAAATCTGATGGTTATCGTTACCCCGCGGTCAAACACGCTCAAAGGATAATGATTGTGGCATCATGATAGGATGCCACATGTTTAGGGCAGGTTGAGATAAGCCATATGGTGGGGTCCTCTAATGACAATTAAAAGGATGATGAGCTGGAGGTGCCATGTCATGCTTTGATGTGTCCACATTCCACAAGAGATGGTCAATGTCAGATTGAGTAATATTAATCGTACAATATGCCATCATGGATAAAATCAATGGTCTAGTTTCAAACTTGATTCAAACATGAACTCAAGTTGTTTACCACTTGCGCAAGTAGTAATGGTGGACAAGACGATGACTCTTGGTTTTAGAAAGATAATAAGTTTATTTTTCAAGATCATTCTTGATTTACAAAGCAATTTAGTAGTGATTAGAAAGTGATTCCAAAGTCAAAGGAGATCTAAATGAGTTCTTGCAATGCATAATTGAGGTTTACCCATTGCGTATAAAGCAATAAGTTGCCAAATTCTCCTTCCATGTTATCAAATCCATTGAAAGTTGTGAATTGTGTGAAATTGTATTGAAAGGATTGTGAATTGTTGTAGGGTTTAAAATCTTGGTATAAAAGGGGTGAGATTTTTGTTTTTCTGTATCGAGATTCTTAAATCTCATATTAATTCATAGTTTCCTCCTTCATCTATCGGTAATTATAGAAAAGACCCTACTCTAGTAGGATGGCTCCCTCATGGAACCACTTAAGATAGATAAAGTATTTGAAAAGGAATTTGTTTGACAAATTTCTTGACCAATTGAAACCCTCAACAAATGATAAGTACCAGGGGCAGAGGCTCATTCAAGTCAAAACCCTAGGGGGAAGGGTTGGTTGATAAAGCATATACTATTTTGGATTCTAAGGTAGCCATGACTGGGGTGGATATATTTAAATTATAGTATGGACTAAGTAATTTGTAGTCTCCATTTTCAAGTGCATGACAATATGACTGGGCGGGTTAGTGGTGCCTAATGTATTCATCGACGTCAACCTTCTCAAGGTAGTTGTAGGCAGATATGACCCTATTTCAAGAGTAATAAGGGGAAATGATGGAGAAGTTTTGTTGAGAGTTTGAAGGGAGTAGTTTCAGGAAATTTTTTATTTATATGAACCCTCTGACATCCAGGTTCAAGTGGATTTGAATGAAATAAATGCTGAATACTATAGAATGAAAGTTTTTATCAGATCCAACCTTCTCCTAGCCCATTTGGCAAAATTAGGAAACACAACATACTAAATTGGCCCAAGTTTAATGGAACCTTTTCCTATTGGTGCTTTCGCCAAATATTTGCAGGCCACACTCTTTTCTCTGTGCCAGGTTTTAGGTTTCAACCCTAGCACAGTCATTCAAGTTTATAGTTTCCCTAGTCAGCCACATGTGATACCTTTTAATTTTCCTTTGAGATTAGGTTTTACTAAAGTAATCTAGAAAACAGGTTGT
Organism: Cryptomeria japonica; assembly: GCF_030272615.1. Lineage (NCBI taxonomy): Eukaryota > Viridiplantae > Streptophyta > Pinopsida > Cupressales > Cupressaceae > Cryptomeria > Cryptomeria japonica. Next base: position 575,006,973 of record NC_081405.1, read on the forward strand.
ATTCATGATAAGGAATTGAAATGTAAGCGAAAGGGAACTATCTTCCTTGATTATACTGTTATTCCATAATTTTCAATTGTTAAAGGGGGATATGTGCATTTTGATAAACTCTTTGCACCATATCACTAGTTGATTCTTGCCTCATGAGAATAATTTTCCTAAAGATATAATCAGAAATGGATTTGATTTCACCCCCCAATATTAGAGGAAGGAAAAGTGGATAGCTTTCAGGAAGCTATGGACAATTGTACATAAATGGATCATAGTTATGATCCATTAAGAAACTTCACTCCATTCTATGCCAAAATTGATTTTATTATGAACAATTTTGATGAGTTGATTGTTGCATTGAAATAGAAGAAAACCAGACTTGAAGAAACCAATGGCCATCAAGTCAAGAGAAGAAGAACATAGCAACCTACACCATGACACCTGAAGAAGAAGCCCTAATTCATGAGATGAGGATGAAAGAGTCGGGTTAACCTACTCCTCCACCTCATAGGACAAATGAGCTAGAAGAAACTAGACCTAGTTATGTGCCCCCTCTAAGGGGTGGTATTGTGATAAAAAGAATAAGGGATGAGGAGAGTAGTGAAGAAGAGAGTGGCAGTGGTAGTGATAGTGGGAGATTGGTGAGAAGGAAAAGAAACAAAATAATGAAAGTAGAGACAACCCCAAAGATGCAGGTTAGAACTTTAAAAGGAATCAAGATCATTGATCTTGAAGATTCAGACAGGAGTCCCTCACCACAAGATTTTCGTTTCTCACCTTCAAGGCATGTTGAAGAGAAAGCAGAGGAGGAATATATGGAGGAACAACAAGTTGAGGATACCATTGAAATTATAAATGTAGAAATGTAGATTGGTATTCCTCCTATGCCACCCACTCCAGAATTATACATCACTCCTCTAGATGTTTAGGGAACCAATTTAAGAGATGTTAGGGAGGAGGCATGTGATAAATTTCTCGAGGATGAAGCTTTTGTTAAAAGCCCAAATTTTCTTCAGTTGGTGTGGAAGATAAGGATAGATGAATATAAGAGAAGGAGTTATGAGAGAATTTCCCAAAGACCAGACAAGTATGACCTGGAAAATCAAGAAGAAGTCAAGAGGGAAATGACGGAGAAATTTAAAGGAATCGCTACAGATTAAGGCATAATGATTGTAAATCAGGATGGTATTTTAATTATTCTTGAGTGGGACATAACTGATGTAATGGTATTTGATGAAATTAGAAAATCAAAAGACCAAAAATTATGTTTAGAGGAAGAATCAAGGTTGGTATTAGAAGGATCAAATTTTGAAGATGATTATGCAACCTTAGCGATATGGTCACTAGAATAGGGGCCTAGGAGGCCTGATATAAATGAGATAAATCAAAACCTGAAAGGAAGACTCATTGTAAAGAGAGCCTCTAATACATGAAATGTTGAATCCTCAAAATTAGTTGCCGATGAAGCCAAATTGGTATATGAAACTTCCAAAAGGGAGGCTAAAGAGAGGCAAGAACTAATGAAGAAATTTGAGAAGCCTTTTAATGAATACAATGTAGTTTAATAGAGATGTGTGGAGCTACAGACTAAAGTTCAACTCCTTGAACAAAGAAAACTAGGAGCACCTTCTTTATTTTGTGATATTGCATCAGTGTTATCAACATCCATGTCTCCACCAGTCTCACATATAGATACATTAATCCAGTTTGATAGTGAGGGTGATACTCCAATTACAACACTAGTACCATATGTTGATGAGGAACCAAAGCCCACTATATCTACTAACCCAACAAGAGCTCTAATTTTGGAGAGAATCAATGAGTTGGAATAGAAGCTAACGGATTTAGAAAATCAGTCTACCAGTAAGAAAAGGGAGATAGTCAGCTCTATGTTGACTCATTTGAATGAGAAAGTAGACAGTATATTGAATAGTATTCATTCTTTATATTCTTTATTGTTTAATGCTATTCAAAGTTTTTATAAAGATAAAGAGGTGGCAATCCTTTTATTCACAAAGTGGTTACAAAGGGGGAACAAGCTTAGAATAATGTCAATGGCTTCAAAGTACCATGTTAAGGGGCCACTTACACTTCAGCCAACTTATTTGTTGGTAAAATCAATGCATGAAGCCTAAATACTGTCAGACAATGTAGAAATAAAAATAAGAGAGTTGATGAGAAATTTTAGTGAATTGAATAAAAGACTTTTGCCAGGTATTGAGGGTGAAAATGGGGCAATCAAGCCTTTACAACTCTAGAAAGAAGAGGCAGAGAGAGTCATCAAAACTCAAGTGGACTTGATTTGTTATGATTTACATACTGCCATGCTAGATGACAACATGGACAAGATAATATGCACAAGCACATTTTTTGAATCTTTTGAAAGGGAGGCAAATCAAGTGATAGTTAATGTTAGGAACCGAGAAGGACAACTAAGAGGTGGAGGGTGAATAAGTTGTGAACCAGTTGTCAATAAATTATAACCTAAAACAAATTATTCCAACTTAAAACTCAATGCTGGTAAAAGAAACATAATATCGGTAAAAGAAACTTAATGTCGATAAAATAGACTAATAGTTATAGCAGTACTGGTATAACTTAATGCATGAAACAAAAAGAGAAATAACATCCAAAACATATGACATAGATATTTTGATGTGGAAACCCTGTAAGGGGAAAAACAACGGTGGGAAACCTTACCCACAATCAAATGATACCACTGGAGAGAGTAAGTGTATACAAATGGGGTCTGCACATGTAGAAAGGCCAACTACCTAGAGCTCACTGCTCAATAATAAAATAGGAGTCACACTGACTACAGTTGGATGGTTAGATCCAATGACAATGTACTACTTCAATGTAGCATCTGCAATGTTGGATTCAATACCAGTTTAAGCTCTGAACATGAGTGCCAAACACCTTCATATACTTCATTCAACCTTCAAAATAATATCTACGTGGTTCGCACAAGGATCTTCTTCTTTTCACTCTTCAATATTCGCATACACTCATATATATATTTTTCAAATGAGATCTTACATTTATTCATACAGAACCTAAGACCAAATCATAAGGTCAACTCACTAAGGATATTATATTTAAATCAATTATAATAAAGTCTTTATGTGATACAATATGTCGGCTCGATACATTTACACATTATCCAATCAATAGACCATTTCCAAAACATGTGTGCTGATCTAGAATATGATATCTTGTACTGGTGCATAACCTAGACCAATCTGCCAGTAAAGGCAAATATGTGAACCCAATTACTCCAATAAGAAAAACACCAAATCCAAACATCCAATCAATGTCTTTGACATAACCAAATGATCTCCAGATGATAAGAAGTCATCATCAGTGTTGATGAACAATATATCCTACTGGTGAACATATGTCGATGACTGTGCATAAGGCACTAATGATATCGGTGAACACAATGTGTCGGTTCAACAACAAACCAATATAACCAGAGTGCCAAATCAACAAAGTAGACCTCTAGAAGGACAAATATTGACATCAATGACAAAACCAATGCAACACATGATGAAATCATTAATAATACCAACAATCTCCCCCTTTGGCATTGATGGCAACACTAGATGGAAAAACATGTAAGTGCCAAAAATAGAATGCCAAAAACCAACAATCTCCCAAAATAGATCAATTAAAGTTCTGTACCAAGAAAGGAAACCAAAACCAAAAATACATCTCTCCCAAAAGTACAATGTTTTTCCATAGATATCTCTCCCCCTTTGACATCAAATGCCAAAGTAGTTAAGAATTAAAATCAGAACTTAACATACAGCTAACTACTCCCCTAACTACTCCCCTTGAGAAGTATCTCTCCTTCATCAAAGCCGAAAAAAGATTTTTATGGTAGTTCCTGTCGATTTGATGCCAATCTTCATTATTCAAGTCTCTGTCGGTGGGGAAATTACCCCAATCTACTCTCTAAGATATTAAAATGTTTCCTTAGGCAAAGGCTTTGTTAAGATATCTGCAATTTGCTCTTTAGTATTCACATAAACCAATCTCACTTTATTTGCTTCAACATTCTCTTTCAGAAAATTCTACTTAATAGAAACATGATTTGTCTTAGAGTGAAATGCCGGATTCATTGATATATCAATTTCTGATGAATTATCACACTTAATAATTATTGGTTCTTTGCATTCTACCTTTATATCCTTCAACATTTTCTTAATCTATAGTACCTGAGCACAATTAGTTGTTGCTGCAACATATTCTGATTCTGTTGTAGATAATGATGTACAAGTCTACTTCTTGTTTATACATGAAATTAACCTTTTGCCAAGAAAGGATGCACCACCAGTGGTACTCTTTCAATCATCTACACCTCCTGCCCAATTAGCATCTGTATTTGCACATAAGTCAAAATTGTCATCCTTAGGATACCATAAACTAAGATTTTTTGTGCCTTTTAGGTACAAAAAAATCCTTTTTACTACTGATTCATTGTTTTCTTTAGGATTGTGTTGAAATCTAGATACAATACACATTGCATTCATTATATCAAGTCTGGTTAGTGTCAAATACAATAATCCTCTAATCATATATTTGTACCTTGTAAGATTAATAGGAGCTTAATCATCCTTGAATGTCAATTTATCAGTTGTAGTCATAGGAGTACTTACCGGTTTGGAGTTCTCCATACCAATTTTTTTCAAAAGTTCCTTCAAGTACTTTTTTTTACATATGAATATACCTTTATCTATTTGTGAAATCTACAAACCTAGAAAAAAAATAACCTCTCCAATCATAGACATTTCAAGCTCTTCCTGCATCTTGTTAGCAAAGTCTTTACATAATATATCTTCACCTCCAAAAATGATATCATCCACAAATACTTCAATTGCCAAAATATCATCATTGGTGACTTTGTAATAAAAATTATTGTCAGCATTACCTTTTGTATATCCAAACTTTATAATATATTTATCCAGTCTAGCATACCAAGCTCTGGGAGCTTGCTATAATCCATATAAAGCTTTCCTTAATCTGCAAACCATATCCTTATTATTTGTCAAAGAAAATCCATTAGGCTATTTAATGTAAACTTTCTCTTCAAGATCTCTTTTAAAAAATGCATTCATTATATCAGGTCTAGTTAGTGTCAAATACAGTAATCGTCCAATCAGAGATTTGTACCTTGTCGGATTAATAGGAGCTTAATCATCCTCCAATGTCAATTTATCAGTTGTAGTCATAGGAGTACTTACCAATTTAGAGTTATCCATACCAATTTTTTCCAAAAGTTCCTTCAAGTACATTTTTTTACATACAAACATACCTTTATCTGTTTGTGAAATTTGCAAACCTAGAAAAAACAATATCTCTCCAATCATAGACATTTGAAACTCTTCCTGCATCTTGTTAGCAAAGTCTTTACATAATCCATCTTCACCTCCAAAAATGATATCATCCACAAATACTTCAATTGCCAAAATATCATCATTGGTGACTTTGTAATAAAAATTGTTGTCAGCATTACCTTTTGTATATCCAAACTTTATAATATATTTATCCAGTCTAGCATACCAAGCTCTAGGAGCTTGCTATAATCCATATAAAGCTTTCCTTAATCTGCAAACCATATCCTTATTATTTGTCAAAGAAAATCCATCAGGCTATTTAATGTAAACTTTCTCTTCAAGATCTCTATTAAAAAATGCATATTTTATATCCATATGATAAACTTTATAGTCCTTGTGAGCTACAAATGCAAGAAATAGTCTAACTGCTCCAATTCTGGATATCGGTGCAAAGGTTTCATTATAATAGATTCCTTCTTTCTATGAATAACCTTTACAAACTAATCTTTCTTTGTTCCTGATTACTTAGCCATCCTCTTTAATTTTATTTCTATATACCCATTTAGTTCCAATTAAATTTTTGTCTTTAGGCCAGGGAACTAATGTCCAAGTATTGTTCTTTTCAATCTATTCTAATTCATCTTCCATTTCTTTTATCCAATGTTTATCTTCACATGCTTTAATAACTGATGTTGGTTCCACTTGAGAAATCAAGCATACTTCTTCATTTTCCAATCTTCCTCTTGTCATAACACGTTGATTTTTGTTTCCAATTATCTAATTCTCTGAATGATTCAATCTTACATACCTAGGTTTATTCACATGTTGTTCTTCTTGAGTCACAATTAAGCTTTTTGATGATGTCGGTGTGACTGGATCTTCACTATATACTGGTGCAATCTGTTCTGGTTCATTTATAATTATTACAATTGTCAGTTTAGAATCTACCAACCTTGATTCTCCTCTCAAATGTTCATCTATCTTCACATTAGTACTCTCGATGATTTTTTTCAATCTTTTATTATAACATCTATATGCCTTGCTTCTAGATGAATAACTAAAAAATATTCCTTCATCACTTCAAGAATTAAATTTGCCAATATACTCATCTCTCCAACTATAGCATTTGCTTCCAAATATTCTGAAGTATTTAAGAGTAGGAGTATGACCAAACCATAGTTCATAAGGGGTCTTACCGATTTCACTTTTGATGTGAACTCTGTTGAAAGTGTAAACAATTGTATTTACTGCTTCTCTCTAGTACAGATGAGGTAGATTTGCTTCCATCATCATGGTTCTTGCTGCATCTAGAATAGTTATGTTCTTCATTTCCACAATTCCATTCTGCTGAGGTGTCTAGGGTGCTGATAGTTGTCTTTTGATTCCATTCACTTCACATAATGCATTAAATTCCCTAGTTGTAAATTCTCCTCCTTGATCATATCTCAAACATTTGATTTTATTGCTAGTTTCATTCTCTACCATTGCCTTGTATATCTTGAATTTCCCAAAATCTTTTGATTTCTCCCTGAGAAAAGTAACCCAATACATTCTAGAATAATCAACAATTATTAGCATAAAGTATTTATCACCGTAAAGACTTCTTGTTCTTGCCAGACCACATAAATTAGTATGAATTAAATCAAGAATATTATTGGATTTATCATAAATTCTTTTAAATGTTGTTCTAACTTGGTTTCCCATTTGACATTCCTTACATACTGGATTATGAGGTTTCACAATCTTAGGTAAATCCCTTACTGCCTTAGTTGAACTGATCTTTACAATGCAATCAATATTCACATGACAACGTCTTTTATGCCATAACCAACTTTCATCAATGTGTGCAATCAAACATGTCTTATCACTAGTATTCAAGTGAAAGATATTACCTTTAATCTAATTGTCGACTGCAATCTCCAATATAGTTCTTGTTTATGATTTTGCATTTTCCATTCTTGAATTGTAACTTAAATACTTTTTCCCCTAACTGACTGACACTCAAAAGATTATTCTTTAAACCTTCAACATAGTAAATATTTTTAGTATTGTGCTTACCATCCAATGATATAGTGCCTCTTCCTTTGATTAAACAAGATTTTTCATCTCCAAATCTTACTAGACCTCCATAATCTCCTATAATGATAAAAATTTGCTTTTATCACTAGTCATATGATGTGAGCATCCACTATCAATGATCCATTCATCTTTTTCTTTATTTTTTGTACTAATGCTTTCTCTACCAGTTTGACAATAGGTGCCAATTGATCTTCTTTTATTGCAACAAATGCCCATCCACTATCTGTTGGATCTTCATTTGAATCATCTATAAAACCTTCATCTGCATAGTAACATAACTTATCTATGTTTTTCTTAAATCTGTATCTCTGATATTCAGGGTTAGGCTTATATGTTCTTTTTCTTTCCTCCCTTAGTCTTGCATGTTTATCAAGACATCTAAATGCCATATGACTAATTTTATTACGATTAAAACATTTGAAAGGTTCGTTTCCTTTATACTTACTTCCTATAGGACCTTTAGGCATCTTCATTGCAAATAGTTCTTCAAGTTCTTCAAGTTCTTCAAGTTCTTCATTTTCTCTCTTCATATCTTCAAGTTCTTTTGTATAAAGTGCTTTCCAATCAGTTTTGTTAGATGATGATGTTGATGATCTTGATGATGATGCTTTGAAAGCTATATTAGTTTTGATTGTAGCAACAGGACCAAATTCCTCAAGCTCAAATGCTAAAAGTTTTCAAACAAAAGTATCTCTTGAAATTGATGTATTAGGCATTGTTCTCAACTCATTAATAGCAATCACATTCATTTTGTAAGATGGTGGCAAAGCTCTTAAAACTTTAGAAACAATTTCATCTTCACTTAAAGGTCATCCACAACATTGTATTCCTAAAATAATTTCATTAACTCTTTTTCATAAATACAGAAATTCTTTCATCTTCTTCCATTTTTAAATTTTCATACTTGACCCAATAACATTCTGATTTTGTAATTTTGAGAGTGGTATCTCCTTCATTCAATGTTTCCAATTTATCCCAAATAGCTTTTGTAGTAGATCAGTCTGATAGTTCCATGATTTGTTGATTGGATAATACGCTCAGAAGTTCTTTTCTTGCTTTACAATCATTTTCCAAATATTTATCCAATATTGGTGGTTGACGGATATTCAAAGTAGGACCAATATAGCCACTCTTTGTAACATCCCATATATCTCCTCCAATGCGGTTCAGATGTGTTTCCATTCTGATCTGCCATATACCATAATTAGTTCCATCAAGTTTAGGACTATCCTTCCTGAAAATATTTATTGCCATAGGATCTCCTCAAGCCGTTAGGCTTCTGTAAAAAGAGGACTAGGCTCTAATACCAATTGTTAGGAACCAGGAAGGACAACTGAGAGGGTGGGGTGCATCACTTGTGAACCAATTGTCAATAAATTATAAGCCAAAATAAATTATTCCAACTTAAAACTCAGTGCCGGTAAAAGAAACTTAATGCATGTAAAATAGATTAACAGTTATAGCAGTACCGGTATAACTTAATGCATGAAACAGAAAGAGAAACAACATCCAGAACACATGATATAGATTTTGACGTGGAAACCTTGTAAGGGGAAAAACCATGGTGGGAAACCTTACCCACAATCAGATGATACTAATGCAGATAGTAAATGTATACAAATGGGGTCTACACATGCTAAAAGGCCAACTACCTAGAGCTCACTGCTCAATCACAAAATAGGAGTCACACTGACTACAGTTGGATGGTTAGATCCAATGAAAATGTATTGCCTCAATGTAGAATCTGCAATCCTATATTCAATACCAGTTTAAGATCTGAACATGAGTACCAAACACCTTCATAGCCTGCCTTAAACATTCAAATAATATCTATGTGATTCGCAAAAGGATCTTCTTGTTTTCACTCTTCAATATTTGCACACACTCATATATATATTTTTCAAATGAGATCTTACATTTATTCATACAAAACCTAAGACCAAATCCTAAGGTCGGGTCACTAAGGATATTATATTTAGATCAATTATAAATAAGTCCTGATGCAATACAATATGTCGGCTCAATACTTTTACACATTATCCAATCAATAGACCATTTCCATAATGTGTCATGCTGATCTAGAATATGATATCTTGTACTGGTGCATAACCTAGACCTATCTATTGGTAAAGGCAAATATGTGAACCCAATTAGTCCAATAAGAAAAACACCAAATCCAAATGTCCAATCCATGCCTTTGACATAACCAAATGATCTCCAGATGATAACAAGTCATCATCACTGCCGATGAACAATATATCCTGCTGGTGAACATATGTCGGTGACTGTGTATAAGTTACTAATCATGTCGGTGAACACAATATGTCAGCTCAACAACAAATTAATATAACCAGAGTGCCAAATCAACAAAGTAGACCTCTAGAAGGATAAGTGTTGACATCAATGACAAAACCAATGCAACACATGATGAAATCATCCATAATACCAACAATCTCCCCTTTTGCATTGATGGCAAGACTAGATGGAAAAACATGTAAGAGCCAAAAATAGAATGCCAAAAACCAACAATCTCCCAAAATAGGTCAATTAAAGTTCTGTACCAAAAAAGGAAACCAAAACCAAAAATACATCTCTCCCCAAAGTACAATGTTTTCCCATAGATATCTCTCCCCCTTTGACATCAAATGCCAAAGCAGTTAAGAATTAAAATCAAAACTTAACATACAGCTAACTACTCCCCCTGAGAAGTATCTCTCCTTCATTAAAGCTGAAAAAAGATTTTTATGTTAGTCCCTGCTGGTTTGATGCCAATCTTCATTATTCAAGTCTCTATCTGTGGGGAAATTTCCCCAAGCTACTCTCTGAGATATTTAAATGTTTCTTTAGGCAAAGGCTTTGTAAAGATATCTGCAATTTTCTCTTTAGTATTCACATAAACCAATCTCACTTCATTTGCTTCAACATTCTCATTTAGAAAATTCTACTTAATAGAAACATGCTTTGTCATAGAGTAAAATATTGGATTCATTGATATATCAATTTCTGCTGAATTATCACAATAAATAATTACCGGTTTTTTGCATTTTACCTTTATATCCTTCAACATTTGCTTAATCTATAATGCCTGAGTACAATTAGTTGTTGCTGCAACATATTAAGATTCTGTTGTAGATAATGATGTACAAGTCTGCTTCTTGTTGATACATCAAATTAACCATCTCTTTATGTCATCTCCATCTCCTACCTGATTCGCATATGTATTTTCACATAACTCAAAATTGTCATCCTTAGGATACCATAAACCAAGATTTGTTGTGCCTTGTAGATACCAAAAAATCCTTTTTACTACTGATTCATGATTTTCTTTAGGATTGTGTTGAAAGCTAGATACAATACATATTGCATTCATTATATCAGGTCTAGTTAGTGTCAAATACAGTAATCTTTCAATCAGAGATTTGTACCTTGTCGGATTAATAGGAGCTTAATCATCCTCCAATGTCAATTTATCAGTTCTAGGGTCAGTGCAAGAAGATGAGTCCACTTTTTGGCCAAAAAGTGGAAGTGTTTTCCTTGTTTTTCAGATTTTTTCTCACTTGAGCTTAAATTTTGAAACACTTAGAGATTGAATCTTGGAAAAAGTCAGCAATATAAAAGATAGCTCTCTAAGTTTACTTTTCAAATATATAATTTATTTTAATACCCACATAATAAAAAATAACTTTTTGAATGGAGTTCTAAAAACTATGTTTTAAAAATGCTTGTTTCAGGACCATACCATGCATGTGTACGACCCACACTTTTTGACACAATTAAAATTATTTTCTCAAACCATTTTGGGAAATGGTTTTTAACACACTGAAGATTGATGAGCATATTTTTCTGTATTTTTTTTTTAAATATTTTTTTTTAAATTAATTTTTTAATGGCCGTAATTATCTTTTTAAAAATTTGACGTGTATGACCCACATAATTTGACGTAAACTTAGCATTTTTTGAATTTTTTTTTTTTTAATTGAAAAGAATTTTGTGTAGATTGATGACATATAATTTTTTTTTCAAAATTCATTAAAATAAAAAAGTTATTAAATTAAGAAAATTAGTTAATATTTCAAATTTATGAACCTGATTTAGTAAAAAATTAAATGAAAAATAGTTAAAATAATCAATTTTTAAATTAATTTACATATTTAGAATCTAGACAGAATAATCTGAAATGGGTTTTAATTTCGTATAAAAATTCTTTGAATAGAGGCACGTAAACTATTTCATTTCATCATATTTGTGCTTTCATTCATGGAGTTTTGAATTTGTAGGTTCATGTCTCAGGTGTGGCCATCCCAGGCCTATCCCGGGCCTAATCCCAAGGCAAGAGGCAGGATGTGAATTCAAATTTTGCATAACGGGCCCCCGTTTTATAAACGGGGGCCCGTTTCATTTTTTGCCCATTAGATTTAACAACGGGCCCCCGTTTTAAAAATGGGGGCCCGTTATTAAAACGGAGGCCCATTATTGAAATAACAGGCCCCCATTTCTAAATAACCGTTACTATAAAAAAGAAGATAGATTGCATCGATTTACGACACTATCATTGAAATCCGTACTGACAAAGATTTTTTACATCATTTGGCAGTACTTTTTAATATTTTTTACACGATTTTTTGAAGAACTCAGTAAAAAGATATTAATTTTTGAAGATGAGTTTGTAAAAATGGTTTCTAAGCAACGTCAAAAGAAAAAAAAGAGGACAATGATAGTGGACGAAATTCAAGCACAAAGAGAGAAGGAGGCAAAACACCAAAGAGATCGAAGATCACAACAATGACAATTGAATAACACTTCTGAAGCATCTAGTTCAGTGCCCGTTGTAGATGAGACCATTGAAGACATCATGATGGATGCAAGAAATGTAGAACCACACATAGGTATGACTGTTGATGCAAATGTTGATGTGGATGCGAATCCTGGTATGTTTTTAAATCCCGATGACTATGATGCCAATCAAATTGCTGATTTAAATGAAGCTGGATATAAATTTCATACACCAATACGAAAAGAAATAAAAATTGAAAATATTACACCACCCTCTCTAACAGAAAATGAATGTAATTTGTTTACTATTGATAGCAATGTGCTATAATATTAATGGGTTAGTTTCTTGGAGACAAATCAGAACACATGCAAACAGATTATATAAACAATTTTTCTATAATAAAAAGTTAGGATTCCAATGTCAATTATTGCTACAATTAATAAAAATGTTAAAAATGCATAAAGTCATGCAAAAAATAGGTATTTATGCAAAACCAAAAAGAAAAGATGAATCATATAAGCAAGTTGTATCTACTGTTGCCAGTGCCATCGATTCTATAGGAAAAACAAGTCAATCTAAAGATAAGAATGCAGCACGTAGAGTTATAACGACTGCTATAGTTGACAAAATGATTGTTAGTAAAAGAATGTTAAGTGATATAAGTGGCTATTTGAACTTACATCGTAGAACCTTGTCAAGAGAAGCCAAAAGAAGAGACACAATTGAAATTGATCCACTAAACCATTGTTGGAGTTTTAGTGGTAGACTTCAAAGGTCGGACATGAAATTAAATGATGAAACTAAACAATTAATTGCAAAATTTTGGCATGATAACACTAGAGTTTCATCAAATGCTAGAGATGTTTTAAAGTTAAGGGTGGGATCAAAATTCATGATCCTCATCCAAAACATCTTCTTGACATGACTCAAACTGAATTCTTTAAAAAATTTAGTGATGAATCTATGTTAATGAATTTATGAATTAGTCAAAGATCATTTGAAAAATGCAAACCCTGGTATGTTAAAATCAATAAACAAAGAATATCTTGTTGTTGTAAAACTCATGTCCAGTTTTGTTACTATTATGATGTTTTTTGATATATTCGTTGTATGTTGCATGGTAATGATCTTGTGCAGGATTGTGGTGTTTATTTTCCACTTGAAACTATAAAATATTTTATTGGAAGTTTATTTTGTAAACCACCTAATGAATAATTATTTCTTTCCAGTTCATGCATTTATGGTCTTTGCAATTTATGTGGAAAATATTCTTCGATACGTGAATGTTTGCATGAACATGTTTCATCTGAGTTTGGACAAAAAATGGTTGATGTTAGGAGATTTAAAAATATAGAATACCCTCTAAAGGATGGAAAGATCGGGAAACGTTTAGAATTGATTACAGAACATAATAGTGTGAATGCATTTATTAGTATCAAAATATTGTTCCAAAATATGTGAAACATTCCCAACATGCCCGATGGCTTGATGGACAGTTTCGCATATGCAAGAACACATTTCCAGTTGGAACAATAGTATCAGTTGTGGATTTTGCAGAAAATTATACTCTAAAACCACAAGAGGAAACTCAATCACAATACTACAACTCAGTGCAAGTGGCCATATTTGTGCACATTATATATAGACATGACCATGACAGTACAGAAGATAACAAAATTTTTTTGAGGGAGTATCATTTCTATGTTAGCGATAATCGATTACACTCTTCAGAGTTTGTCCAACATTGCTTCGATGTATTTTATGATAATCTTAGGGAAAGAGAAATTGACATGAAACAACATATGATATGGTCAGATAACTGCACTAGACAATTCAAAAATGCAAGAATGTTTTATTGGCTATGCAAAGTTCACAAGATAACCAATGTCCAACATTTATGGAGTTTTTTTGAAGCGAGACATGGTAAGGGGGAACACGATGGAGCCGGTGCCTGTATAAAAAGAGCTCTTGCTAGAGAACAATTGAAATTCGAGGATGCAGTGAAATTCAGAGATGCTCATGCAGTTGTAGATTGGTGCAATTCAAAGTTGTCAAAAGGATCAACTGAAAACTCTGCAATTCGACGTTTCTTCTAGTTGATAGAGGAAGATAGTATTCCTATTCAGCATGATTGTAATACCATCATTGGATCAGCTAAATGGCATTCGTTTAAGAGTTCTAATTCAAACACATGGACTATATTCACAAGGCAACTTGCTTGCTTTTGTCAATTTTGTGTTTCCGGAGATTGGGAATTTTGTGAGAATAAAGAAAGGGTTGAAGAATGGCAACAAAGATCATTGACACCCATAGATGCAAATGATCCGCATGAAAGAACTGATGAAGATATGGATCAAATGTTTGCATCAAATGAGTATGATCACATTTCAAATCTTATACAACAAGGTAAATTATTTTTGAAATTTGTTTTGATTTATTAAATAGTACATAAATTTATGAAATCTTACAGTGTATATTTTTGTTTTTATTTCTCATTAAATATTAAAATAAAATTGTTTTGTGCACAGGACATGTCTATGCTGTTGTTGCACCAGAGGCCAATGAAGAGGGGACAGAGTTTTGGTTGGCTCGATGTGTAGAGCCAAAACATAAGCTAACTACTCCTCAAGTAGATGATGATGGTTATGACTATCCAACAGGATCTGTGGTTGTTGTTGGCACTTGGCTACGCAAATATCTAACAAGAAAGAATTATAAAATTGGTAGTGGCAACTAATATAAAATTGGATAGATATCATGGTAGGCCTGCTAATAAAAAATTATGGACTCTCTCTATGGAAGAGCACGAGACAATTATAGATGCTTTACAAAAGAGAGAGGATGCAGATGGTATAACGGAATGAATCTAGTAAAATTTTTTTTCAGGTCTACCACAAGTAGAAGGCATCAATGAAAACAAAGTTATTTAAATAGACTATTTATTTTATTTTAGATATGTCTTCTTGATTACATTTTGTGTACAATATACATAAATGAGAGACTATTGGTCAAATTTATGAATGAGATAATTATGTTTTAATCAAGTTCTATTCATTATATTTGTTAAATGATACTTTTTAATTTAGAATATGTTATAATTATAAGATATGTTTCGATACTTAGTTCATGATGTATGCACATTTAGTTTATCTAATCACAAGAACTATTTAAATGAAATTCCAAAAATAAAATTACAAGTCCACCTAATTCCTATAAAGTTGTTTAAGCACAACTTCCATAAATAAAATTTCAAGTCCACATAATATATAAAGTATGCACAAAATTTCAAGTCCACATAATTTCAAGTCAATATATATGATCTAATGTGCACATAATTTCAAGTCCACCTAATATCTAATGGGCACAATACACATAAAGTATGCACATAATATATATGATCTAATCCTATTATGAAACTATCCATATATATAAAGTATGTGTGTGCATGTGTAAACAAATATGTAAAGCCCGTAAAATAGTACATATCAGAGCCAAATAAATAGTAAAATTTCAAGTCCACATAATCCATATAATATCTAATCCATATATATGTCTAGATGGTAACATGATGTTCACTCCACATAATATCTAATGTGCACAAAATATATAAAGTATGCACAAAATATATATGATCTAATCCTACTATGCAACTATCCATATATATAAAGTATGTGCATGTGTAAACAAATGTGTAAAGTCCATAAAAAAGTACATATCAAAGCCAAATAAATAGTAAAATCTAAGTGCTATCATCAATAACATCTCGTGGTCTCTTGTCCCCGGGACGTGGTCCAGATCCACCTGTCTCATGCTGTACAACAAAAAAATAATATTAAAATATTACTTGAAATTAACTATTAAAAGAATCATTTATCAAATATAGTAGAATTCATAAATTAAGTTACAAAATTACCATATCCTCATCAGCTCCTCTAGCAGTATCTCTCTTGTCCCCGGGACGTGGTCCAGATCCACCTGTCTCATGTTGTACGATAAAAAAATAATATTAAAATATTACTTGAAATTAACTATTAAAAGAATCATTTATCAAATATAGTAGAATTCGTAAATTAAGTTACAAACTTACCATATGCTCATCAGATCCTCTAGCAGTGTCTCTCTTGTCCCCGGGATGTGGTCCAGATCCACCTATCTCATGCTGTATAATAAAAAAATAATATTAAAATATTACTTGAAATTAAATATTAAAAGAATAATTTATCAAATATAGTAGAATTCATAAATTAAGTTACAAACTTACCATATGCTCATCAGATCCTCTAGCAGTATCTCCTCTAGCAGTATCTTGTGCAGTATCAACACCAAATGTAGTGCTAGCTAACTCCTGTACAAGGTCAAATTCAAAGTGTCCAATTAAATCTTAAATTAAGAGTCAAAATAAGATCAAATTAAGTATTACATATTAATACCTCAAAGGATGTCGATGTGCATTCAAATTGGCTCTGATCAAAATTATGAGGATAACCTATCCTAATGGTAATGTCCACCTGCATACATGCATTTAATGAAATCATATTTAGTGAACATATATATGTGTACTAAATAATTTCAAGTTAAGTTACAATATTGTAAGAGTTCATATTTAATTTAAGAATTATAAGATACATACCATAGATGGTGTCACAATAGTCAGATCCTCTTCTCGATGTGATGTAGAGGGTCCCTCATGACTTGAATCCTGGAGAAAGAAGCATTCAATGTATCAACATGAAAATTTATATAGTATATGATGATAACATATTAACTTAAAAAGATCTAGTACAATGTCTAGATAGAAATTTATACTATACCCCATAAGGTGTGTCGAGTTGTGTTCTAGTAGATGCAATATTGACTCTAATATTAGGTGTAGTCCTTATCAACATAAACAAAATTTATTTAATGAAGTATTAGATTGTATAAAAAAAGAGATGCACTTAGTTTATACCTATATTTAATGAAGTATAAAAAGATTGACATGTGTACATATATATATATATATATCTATACCTGGTCAAGATGAACATCCGAGCAAAGAAAATCCATATAAGATGTCATCATACTATCATTTGCTGCATCATGCTCATCTGGAACTAAAGTAGATCTTGCAGCAGTAGTAGGACCTACACACGTCTCATGACAACTCGAACACATATGTGGCATCCATCGAGGAGCAGATGCCATGTGAGCAGCTTGCTCACTCAGGTTACCTGTGAGGGAAGTCAAAGCATCTAATGTCAAAATGAATGATGTATTTTGGACATCTGTAGGAATCGATGGAGCAACAAGTGGAACTATGGGTGGATCCGGTAGGGGATTATTACTCCGTGCCCCTAATCTATGCTATGGCATTCCACGACCAACACCCTGGAATGACTTAATATCAAAATAATTTGGTTTTTGGTTCATTACAAACTCACAGTATAATTTCTTCAAAAAATAAAAAGGGACCTCATAATTATGATGTGGTGGATAATCAAAAACCATCCACCATCTATCCCAAAAGTATCTAGCCATTTTTGGATGCACACACCACCTAATTGAAATTCTTTTCTGGTTAGGTTGCATTGGTTCTCTTGTTTTTGGGTTGGTAAAATATGGACATAAATGAGCTTTGGTTATTTTCAAATCAGTGATTTGCCTATAAGTTAAACCATCGGCATAAAAAAAATGCAACTCTTGTCGTCTTCTATGAAATTGATCTAATTGAGAATCAACAGATCTAACTAACTCGACAACAGTTTGCATTGATTTTGTAAAGTCTACAAGATGGGGTGGCGTGACTTGCTCATTTTGGATAGCAGCAATGTTTTGTTCAATCACTTGTAGGTTTTCATTAATTCATTCTCTTAAACGGATTTCATCCAATCTAGGGGGTGGTGGTGGTGGTGGTGGTGGTGGAGGTGGAGGAGGAGGAGGAGGAGGGGGTTGTGGTGGGGGATTTTCACCTAATAGTTCATCTATCTCAAAGACATCCATGATAACAAAGAACTCCTACATATATAAAGATATACATGAATTATATACAACTCTATGTCAAAGAAGAATCTATTTTACTAAATTAAAAAAAAAACATTTATAAATAGTAACATTTCTATGTTGTTGAATGAGATACACATGAAATATATAATATAATATTGAACTTAAAAAAATATACATGTACATACTATTGAATCTTGAAATATAAAATTTGTGCACAAAACTTAATAAAAACTTTCAATGAAACATCATAAATCTATTATAACTATTAAAATCAATATAAAATATTTCATACATAAGATCAATAAAGAAGTGAGAAATAAGATGATCCTCCTTCTAGTGTTTTGAGATAATTGCCATCAATTCATATTACATTAATTAGTCTTCAGACAATCTTAAAAAAAAACTAATCTCCCATGACTATAAATGACATACTTAAAACATATTATATTCTAAGTGGTTTTCATGTAAAGACAAAACATCAAAACTTTTGAAGAGTTAAGCATATTTCACCTTTAAATTTCTCCTATAATCAAATCTACACAAGATTATAATTTACAAAACCTTCAAAAAATATTATTTTCTATAAATCATTTATTATAAAACTCCACAATCATTTGTTTTCATATATAATCTTTCTACAAAATTTAGGATATCAATTCATACACAAATTCTCTTACAAAGTTGAATAAGAAATGAAACTCTTACATAAAAATCAACACAACATGCCAACAATTAAAAACAAAATTAACCTTGCAATATTTACTTTTAAAATAATCAATTTCAACAATATTTTACACATGCATTTATAATTATCAATTAGAATATTATTTTGACTAACATTCCAAATAAAATTCCTAACATACTATATGATTTCTAGTGTATTTTTTTTTTTCTGGATTCGATTGTGTGTATATTTTTCCATATGAGATTGTGGAAATCTCATAGCTTTAATACTATATGATCCTCATTCCTAAATTCCACTATCATACTTGGAAGCACTTCATTATTAAGTCAATGAACAAACTACAACTCAATGAAGCTAAAAAAGTGATGCAAGCCTATTTTTAAATATCCCAATTCCTTTCGCTGACCTAATACTTTTAGTGGCAACCATTTTAAAATTTCGTATTAATCAAAGAGAATATTTTAGGGGAAAAAATGCAGTGTTGGCACTTTATGAAAATAAAGGTTTTTAAGACTCTAGAGACTTGTTCATCACAATATTTTATTGTTTAATATGCAAAATTTTGATAGATTTTGATATGTACAGACAAATTAAATTTTTCATATAATTAGAGGTGAAATCAATTTTGAATTCTACCTCAATGATTGAGGGGATCTTACAATTTTGACTTTAAATATAGCTTCATTTAAACTCTTTCATAAATAAACTAAAATAGAAGCTATAAAGAATTGCTAAATTCTAGCAATATATGTGTATGGAAGCAAGCATAAAAAATCAATAAAGGACTTAAACTATGAATTTCAAACCATTATGCTGTGCATAAGTACCACCTTTAGATCGAGTTAAAGGATAATGTATAAAAGATGAAAGACAATAGTATCTCAGAAAGAAAACTCTTGTTGTAGCTAAAGGTTGATGGCTTCAAGATGGATTTGTGACCAAGCTAGGATGTAAGGTGCTTAAATTGGCAACATAACATTGCATTATAAGAGTTCTTGAAAATAGCTCATATAATGATTTATTTATAGTCATGAAGGATACAGGATTAAAGACTAAGATTGTTTTGAGAGATCAATGGAGTAGATTGATTGAAAGGATTGTGTGCACTAGAAGCTTCCAAGTGGCAACTTATGTTTGGTGCACATGAGGAGTTCATGATCCAAGAAATTTTTGAGGAAAAGGTCTTCTTAGGGGCGTATATATCAAGATGTTGTAAAAAAAGGTAGCCAAATGACCAAAAAAAGATAAACACGAGTGCGTTATTGGGAAATTCATTTAACGCAATTGAGGTCTTTTTTGTAGTGATTTTTTCTTATACTATCCTAGGCTTGTTTACACTATCGTAGGTTCATTAGGACTATCCTAGGTTCATTAGGATTGTCCCAAGTTCATTATGGCTTTCTTAGGCTCATTAGGACTTTCTTAGGTTCATTAAGACTACCCTACATTCATTAGGATCATTTGAGGCTCATTGGGACTATCATATGTTCATTGTGATTGTCCTAGGTTCATTAATTTAATTCGTGTGTTCATTAGGACTATCTCACATTCTCAAATAGCTTCAACTAATATCTTAAATTAACTATTTTTAAAAAAAATAGCTCCTTAACAGTTTAATATTATATACAATCGAATATGATTTCAACTTCAAACCTTGTGCACCTTTTAAAACCAAAAGATATTGTTAAAACCATTCTTCTAATATTATAACATAATCTAATAAATCTTCCTCAAAATATCTACCAACTTCAAATCATATATCAAATCTTTTATAATATAAATTACATTCTAGATATACTAATATACTTCTAAAGATATTCAAAATACTTCTTGGGAATTATATTTTTCAAATCTTTCGGATGTATATATAATTAGCACCCCATTTAGAAAACTCATTATCAATCAACATTATAAATCAAGAATATTTTTTATTTTGTATTAATGAATTATATATTTGGCATATTAGCTTCCTTTATGAACCTATGTAAACCAAACTCCAATTTTAGTAACTTATCTAGCTTTGCTCTAAAATTGTGTCCATAGTTGATCCTTTTATACCATTACATGACATAATAGGACCATAATAGGACCTTTATGCCATGACATGGCATAAACGGGGGCCCGTTTTGTGACAAAACAGGGGCCCATTTTATTTAGCTTTGGCACCCCATGACCTTTCAGCTCGGGAGGCCGAACCATTAACGGGCCCCCGTTTTTTAGAACGGGCCCCCGTTTTTTGAAAACGGGAGCCCATTTTGTGGAGCGCATTTTCCAACGCACAGACTTCTATGAATTTGTGACTCATTAGCTTGCACATACCCTGTAGTCACAGGAGTACTTACCGGTTTGGAGTTATCCATACCAATTTTTTCCAAAAGTTCCTTCAAGTACCTTTTTTTACATACGAACATACCTTTATCTGTTTGTGAAATCTGCAAACCTAGAAAAAACAATATCTCTCCAATCATAGACATTTCAAACTCTTCCTGCATCTTGTTAGCAAAGTCTTTACATAATCCATCTTCACCTCCAAAAATGATATCATCCACAAATACTTCAATAGCCAAAATATCATCATTGGTGACTGTGTAATACAAATTGCTGCTAGCATTACCTTTTGTATATCCAAGCTTTAGAAGATATTTATCCCATCTAGCATACCAAGCTCTGGGAGCTTGCTATAATCCATATAAAGCTTTCCTTAATCCGCAAACCATATCCTTATCATCTGTCAAAGAAAATCCATCAGGCTGTTTAATGTAAACTTTCTCTTCGAGATCTTAAACAACATTAACAAAACGGAAGAAAAGGTGCATAAACTGCTATGATGAATTAGTTACAGATATTTGCTCTTGATTGTGACATTCCTTAAATGAAAATATTTTGTAATTGAATTTTGGGTCATGGGTCACTTTTGAATGACAGGTGTCTCTTATGGTGTGTAGCTTGTTTTTCTCCCTTATTTCTATAAAAGGGGATTCAAGGCCAAGAGACGAGGTTCCAAATTTGGTCTCTGTAGTTATTATATTTCTACAATTTAGATTCATAGGTTCCTATAGAAATTTTTAGGTGGAAATGAGCAATTGTAAGGATTTGTAGAGCAGTAGATGTGAGTGTTGTGTCTAGTTTTTTGCAAGTTCTTGAAGGATTTATATGCAAATAGATTTATGATAGAAATACAAAATTAATTCAAAATAAAATATAGTTCTGATCTATTTCTCTCCATTGTTCAATTCTATCATCTTTTGAATGAAATGTGATCAAGGATTTCCTTGATTCAGTGCATTGTTGTGGTGTATGTATTTTCTTTTCATGCTTTGATCTAAGGGGTCACTTAAATACTTGATTAGGATTATAGAGTAATAGGGCTTGCTCAGAGATTTGATAAGTACTCTAGGTTGGGATTGCAGATAGAAAATATTGTAAGGCAATGTTTTCTTGAGATCTGAATTCTATTAGATTAATTATGTTGTAATTTATTTATATCTTTTGAATTTAAGTGCCTAATAGAAGAAGGCACTGGTCGTAGTTATTATAAGTCCTTACAGACAATTCTCTTCTCTGTTCATATGTGTTTGTTACATAATTGATTATTATCAAAATGCTTTTCATTTTATGTATGTTGTTGTATGCTTCGACCATCTCAAGCTCCATTCAGGTTGACGATCATTGAAGGAATTTCCATCCTTGAGAATTCTACCTATTGTTGAGCCTATATTTGAGATTTTTTTCTTAATTTTGGTAAAATTATAAGTATGGAACAAAGATTATAATTTCACCAAGGGATCACCCTCCCAAGTTTTATAGAGCCCAAAGTGTAGAAGGATTAGCAGAATCCTTGTCATATGTTGGTCCAAGTTATTGGAGATTTTTATAGTTAGAGTTGGCTTCTCCATAGCTAATCTAAAGAATCAACTTGGTTTTTTCCTTCTTGCAATGTAAACCTCATTCTGGGGCACCAACAAAAATGGTAACTCTAGAGAACAATGCATAGTTGCAGTCAGTTGGGTTGTCCCTTTGTGAAATTGGGTTGAAGTTAAATTATGTTTCTGTGATTCATTGATTGAGACCGTATTTTTGTGTTTTTGCTTTATGTTCTTTTTTGTAAGGGGTGTTCTGCATTTTCGTGAGAAAATGCATTCTTATTTTGTGAGAAAGGATTACAAATCTCTTTGAAAGACTACCAAATACTATTTTATTTGGTATTCCAGAGTAATTGGGGTGGCGAATCTGAAGTCTCTGCACTAGTGTGCATATTTTGAAGATTTATAATAAGTTTTTGAAAGATTTTATCACTATAAGTCTAAGACACAAAAGGTTACATGAGGCTACATCCCAAAGAAAGATTGGAAGAGCTTCCCGGAGCTCCATAGAGGAGTGGAGTAAGGAGAAACGTAGAGAAAAGCCATTCTCCCTCATCATGGAAATTGAAGCTTAAGAACACAAGTAAGTCATATTTGCATCTTGTTCTTGAAATTAAAGAAACTTCTTCTAAGAGTCCCGAGTCAAATAACTTAGGATTTTTGGATTCTTTGTTTAACACACTTGTACAAGAAGATGTACAACAATAAAATAAGGAATTTACTCAGGTTCAATATTCTATAAAGAGAAGAGGTCGGAGTAGAAGTAGAAGTCATCATAGTATTACTATTGGTGTACCTCCTCCTCCTAGTTTCACAATAAAATTTCCTTATAATATTGAGTCAACTCGGGAACAAGGAGATGCAAACCTAATAGATTTAGGTGATACTATTGGATCTTAAATAACTTCACTGAATCTAGAAGAGGTTTTTGGAGACATAGACACATTGAAAAGGGAACTCCAAGAACAAATGGATCTGAGAAAGAAAAAGGAAAAAGAGAGGGAATCCGAGGTTATAAATCTTGTTGATAGCCCTAAAAAATATTGCATAAGAATTTTCATTTTCAGGCCAAAATATTGATCATTCTGGTTTTATTTTTTCCTCTGTCAAAGTTTAAGATTTCAGATCTGAGGTTTGTGAATATGCGACTATGTCTAGAAAAGGAGAAAAAACCCTAACCTCGTTATATTTGGTCATTAAATTTTCCCACTTAGGCCAAGGGTTGGTTATCGTTGCCTGACCTATTTCATTTTATAAGTGCTAAGTTGTGTTAAATTGGTCCATCTAAGGATTTTCCTAAGTCTCTCAAAAAATTTCCCTATAGTCGGTCTCATTTTAATATTTCTACCCATGCCCAGGAAATTTTCATAAGTCCAAAATTTCTAAGTATTTTGGCTGGTAGATAAAGGCAAGTTAGATCTAACGGCCTGCACTTCCCCGTGATAAAAAATGCAGGGAAGATAAAGACTGTGACATCATGAGATGATGACATGTGTCTTCAGTGGAGAGAGGCAAGCTGGTGGTGTAATATTTCAAAACCTCATGTTACCAGTTTTCAGGAGGTAAAGGCTGGTTTACTAATGGCCTATCAATTGGCACATATTTTAAATGGATGGTGATGTTATGTTCTTGGAGAAAAGGTGCATAATTTTTAAAATTGAAGAGGTTAATAGGCATTGTGGTTGTAAGGTAGAGTATGAACATATATCATGGCCATCGTATCCTCGGGATAGAAGTTGCAAGAAGGTTATGGACCATGGCATCACGAGACTATGCCATGTGTCCTGGGCTAACCAAGAAAACTGACAGTGGGGTTGTTGATAGTGTTGGGTTAAGTGATGATATGGAATTGATTTGTCATGGTTTTTATGGGCCCACAAGCACCCATGGAAGGTCAATTGCCATGTTGACCATTAATGATCATTTGATCTACCAAGATGGGTAGGATCTCTAGCTGACTTTAAAATTTAAATTTAAAATGGGTCATTAAAGGTATTAATTGTAACCCACATGGGAAACATAGGATGAGCAGGATATAGACTTGTCAACTTAGAATAGATAGCAACAAGTTAGGAGGCTTAGATGTCGACTCATTCTAGAAGGATTATTTTGAAATTTTCTATTGAGTCAAAATTGATTAGACAAGGCAAGAACAATATCTCCAAGGTGTGAAAGAATTGGGATAAGCTTCAGGTTTAGATATGATGGATAACAGGTTCCCTGATGAATTTAGAGATCACATGTTGATAGGGATTCTAAAGCAGAAAATGTACACTCATGGAAGAATAAAATAAAAAAAAATAGTTCGCACAAGATGAACCTTGGCAGGAAAATATAGTGGATGTGATAGGCATGATTTCTAGAGTCTATAGCTAGCAGGATGAATTGAAAGCACCAGAGTGAGGATTTTTCATGTGAATGAACACCACCAAATGAAGTGTTTTGATTATAAATTCAATAGGGTGGTGACTTAATTGGTAGGAGAAAAATGAATCCTTATTATTTTCTTAGAGAAGTTCTTTCTTTTGCAAAGAAAATGATGTTTGAGCAAGGTCGTAAATGTAGTTGTTGCATACTCTATGATACCGGATGGATGTTTTCTCTCTTGTGTGAATATGTTTATTGTCAGAGGGGTTGTGAAAGTGGGGAGGATTTCCAGAGGGGGCATTAAATATTTTTATTTTGCAGAAAGGAAACGCATGGCACAACTCTGCTTCTACTCTGCCACTGGATGGGACGGGATTCTAAGAGAGAGTCTGAGAGGAATTAAAGGACATGTTTGGGTAGGGAGTGGAAACCAATCGTCCATGTGACTGCATGGAAGATGTGACACCCCCCCAACATATTATGTTTTTCCTATAGCTCCTCTTTCCACTTTCTTTGATCCTATGAATGAAGGGTTGAGGTCCTCTTCTATTTTGGAGGCAAGTTTTATTCTTGCTAGAACCCAATATCCGTTCAAGGAAGGGAAATTCTTTGTAGGATAGAAGTGTATCATCTCACTCTTGATCTAAAGTTGTCAAGACGATAATGGTATGGCTCAAGTGCTTTTGCTTCTACCAATTCTCAGTTGAAGATATTGATTCACAGGTGCCAGCACATGGATATAGAATATCTTTGTAACAAAACTGCATATGGCCTTTTAGGCCTAATTGCTGAGAATGAATCTATTGTTGATGTGTGTCTTTTGTTCAGAATCTTTTTGCTCCCTTTCTTCTATAAAAAGGGAAATCAAGGCCAGAATAGGGGTTTGGATTTTTGGGGAGTCTCTTGTAGGTTCCAATTTTTCTTGTTCCTTGGGTTTTTCCTTGTCTATTTCTAGTAGTGAGTCTAGGCAAAGTGAGAAAGCTATAAAATCTTTTACAGAGAAAATAAAGAAATGTTTTACTATCAAACTTTGCACAAGTTCTTGAAGGAGTTATATATAAATTTCATCCTATGATAGAATTAGTTTTTTTATTCAAATAAAAATAGAATTATGATTCTTTTCTCTCCATTGTATTATTCTATCAATTTTTGAATGAAATCAACCATGGTTTTATTTTATTCAGTGCATTGTTGTGATGTATGTAGCTTTATGTTTATGCTTCAGCCCAAGGGGTCAATTAAAATGCTTAAATAGAGTTGTAGAATGATAGGGCTTGTGCCGGGATTTTTAGATAAGTAGTTTGGGTTGGGATTACAAATGAGATATACTGTAAGGAAGTATTATCTTAGATCATATACTATTAGATGAAAATGTATTACATTTTTAGTTTATCTTTCATATCTTTAGGTGCCCAATGGAGTAAGGAACTAATCACTTCTTATAACCGACTTTATTAATCAGCCTTGTGTTGGTTTCATTGATGAGTTGCTACAATCTTTTAAATATCAAAACATCATTGCTAAAGTTTTAATGTATTTTCTGAGTTGTCCCTCCCATGTCATGCTCTAGTTAGGTCGAGGATCATTGAAGAGTTTTCCATCCTTGATAATTCTGCCTTTCTGTCGAGCCCCTTTTATGATATATTCTACTTTGTTTTTGGTGAACTCTTGAGTGTGGTGCAGAGATCAAGAAGTTCACTGAAGAGATTACCCTCTTGGGTTTTTTAGAGCCCAAAGTGTAGTACCCCTACTTGTTTAAACTCATTAGACTCATATTTTATTATTGTTTACTTTTAGTGGATACATTACCATGATGTGTTATTCAGACTTATATGACATTATTTCATGCTTTATCTAGATATGATATGTATAATTTGTTTGCAGTATTTCAGTACTTGTGATTTATGGCATTTTATGGATTATTGCGTTGTACTGACATTTTACTTTATTAATGTAATGTGTAATTATATGGTGTGTGTTTACGAGTGTATTGGATGCAAGGGGAAAATTTTCCTTCACTCATTTCAGTGAGACAGGGAACGTCGTGATTCTCCTTCATCGGTGTGTATGCCGTGTTTTCTATATTGTATATATATGCATGTGTGGTTCAGTGATGCAGGTTATTGCAGGTACAAGCACCGGGTAGGTATGGGGTATTGTCTCCACCTGGCTTCACAAGTCTGAGTGTGCCTTATATTTTTCGATGGAAGTGGAGGAGATAGTAGTTGACCCTATTTTACTCAGTTACACTCGTATGAGTGTCGTCAGTTGGTCGTCTTGTCAGTTAGTTCGGTCTTCGTATTTTGTCATTTTATCTTTTATGGGTAATTGCTTGAGATTTGTTTAATTTGAGTGTTTTAGTGGATTTAATTAATTATTAAATTAAGTTGCAAGCTACATGGTATTTGAAATATATTTTTATAAATTAGATTAATTATATTTATTGTTTCCCAGAATTTTAAATAAATAAATAAATAAAAGGATAAATAAATAAATAAATGAATAAATAAAAAAAAGAATAAATAAATAAAAAAATAAAAGAATAAAAGAATAAAAGAATAAAAGAATAAATAAATAAATAAATAAAGGAATTAATTAGAATTAAAGTATTGCTTTAATTCATTATTTAGAAAATTAATTAATTGCATGAGAAAAGAAAAGAAAGAATAATGATTCTAATTATTGCATGTTAGGTTATCTTTTGTTATAAAATTAGAAAATAAAATAAAATTACTATTATTCTAAATTTAGGTTTTTTGTGAAAAAAGCTATTGAACCTAGAATTTTAGTTTAAATAGGGGAATAGGCCTTTATTTTATTTACATAGGAACAGGTCAGGAATTTAGGTGAAGGAATTTATTGGAAGCTTATTGAAAAAGTTAGGGCGCTTCTACAGATTTCTTCCAGGAAAGCTATACCAGGTTCGATGAATTCTTAGTTGTGGGTTTTTAGTAAATATTTCTATTTTTTCTCTGATTGATGTGTGTGTGTTAAATTATTATCGAATACAAACCCTTTTTTGATGAATTTGAGTTTTGTTTTGAAATCCATGCCTGACATGTATTTCTAGTTTATAGGAAGAAAGTAATTTTGGGAAAATTAGGAAAATTATTATAGAAAATTCATCAAGATTTTATGATGCGTGGAGAATTGCAAGATTTGGGAGGAATGGGATTCTTAGAGAAAATATTCCCTCTTGTTTGATTTTTGTTTTGATACTTGGCTATGGGAGTCCTTTTTTTATATTTGTGTATCTATGTGAAATTATTTAGTTATTTTAGAAATAAATTTAATCATTAATTAAATTTATTATGTTATTAAAAGTTAAGGGAATTTGTTTTATTATAATATTTTGGAGAAATTATGTATTAATTAATTTTCCTTTTAATAAATTTGATTGGAAATAAATTTTGGTTGAAAATAGAATTTACTGGTTTTTAGGTTATTGTACGTTAAATAATCAATTAATTATTAAAAAAAAATTTAAATTAATAAAAAAAATAATTTAAATTAATTAAAATAAATAAATAATAACAATAATAATAATATTAATATTAATAATATATATATATATATAGTATTTTCTGTGGTTTTAATTATGTTATTTTGGAAATGAAAGATATTTCAAAATGAAATCTTCTTTTTATTATATATTTTAATGTGATATAATTATATAATATTATATTCGTAGAATATATATATATTTATGTAATTATATTATATTATTATATATATAATTTTTAATTTGGAATTTAATTTAGATTATTGATATAATATAATCGGGTTTATTTGTAAATTAATCATGAACATATAATTAGGGCGTTAATTTTTATGTGATTTTATTTAACTTTATTGGACAAATGATAGATTGATTTCTTTGTATTAAAATAGTTGTATTTTCTTATTGTCTGGAAAATCATTAATTGCAACTTATTTATGCTTTTGACTGTTTTAAGAAAAGATTGCTTGTATTAGGATCTTGTGTAAATGGTGTTTGCAGTTACGCTTAATTTCATTGCAATTCTGGTTGAGTTGTCATTGTGTCCTATGTTATTATTTCTCCTTGGTCAGGTGTTGTTGTATAACCTTATTGATGTGAGCCATTGTGTGTGTTTGTCCAAATGGTCAATCTTGGGTTAGTGATTATGTATCCTTCACTTGTTCTTTGTCAGGATTGTTTATGGTTGTCTGTTTCGCCATAGAGTTCTCGTAGAGAGAGACATTTCCTGTTAGTGTTCTATGAGAGAGCGTGGCTTTTGAGTGGGGGCCGTGCTCGAAGTAGATGACAGGATGACCTATCGAAAGTTGGTTAAAAAGTGATAACATAATAATATATTGGGGGGGAGTGAGATAAATATTAATTAAGATAAGTGTACCTTGTGCATAGGTGAGTGCTTGTACAAGGCTCATAATGTTACGAGAAGGCTTGGAATGGCAAAATTACCACCTTGTCTTCACGAAAGGATTGGTAGGGTCCGCATGAGACTTAATTGGAACCGGAGGCTCAGGAGAGGTTACCAGGAGAAACCCAAGGATGGGGGCCGGGACCTATGGAGGCTGTACCATGGTAACCATCAAGCTATGTGATGACACTCTCTCCTTAGAGTCACTAGTGTTCTGTGAGTTGTGTTTCATGGATGGTTGCAGAGTCTTGTAGTCCTTTTGTACTTGTCTTACTTTGCTTGCTTGAGGGTTTTCTACTATCTCCTAGCATGGTGGGGTGGTTCCATTTCGGGATCACATGGTCGGGTGGTAGTGCCACTTCCCATCAGATGTTCTAGATTGTATCTTTAGGCAAGGAAAGGCTTCGCTGGTGTTTCTTGGTTCATGGTTTATGTACCAGCTCTTGTTCGAGATCATTGTTTAGTTGAGACCTTGTGGTCATTGTATCAGACTTTTATGTAACCTTGATATTGTATCTTTGTAACCAGTGGTATTATTGGAAGCCATGTATTTATGGATATTATAATATTATTATGTCAGTGAAATGAATGTTATTGTTTTGATCTTATGTTTAAATGGTTTATGGAAATTGGATACATTGGAGTACTTTTATTTCTCTATTATGAAATTTGGATGTATGTGTAGTTTTAAACTTAAGTTTTCAATTTATCTAATTAAATGGATTAACTATGGTGTTAATATAATATATGAATTAATCTTCATTGGTAACCCTTAGGAAATCATATGTTAGACTTCTGTTGTGTTATTAAACGTGCAATGGTTGTAGCTAATGCACTTAGTCTTTTAAAAAAAAAATTATTTCACCCTTTAGTTGCCTAGTTGTGTTGTTTTCCCTTTGGGTTCCTGGCGGGGCATTACACAAAGTGTAGAAGAATCTTGTATCCTTGTCGCAGTTGGTCTAAGCCTTAAGGATATTGACAACTAGAAGTGGCTTTCCATAGGTATTCAGAGGAATCAACTTGGTCTCTATCCTTTGGAAATGTAAACTCATTTTTGGGAACCAACAAAAATGGCAACTCTGGTGGGGAAGATATTGCATAAAGTTTTCCATTTCTTCCTGTGATTGGATGGTTGAGTTTTTCTCTCATGTCACAGGACCCAAATATTTTCCTTGTAGAGTGAAGAGTTTCTTAGTCTTTCCCTTGTCGGTTTGAGTCAATTCTCATTAATGTTGCTAGAGAATCTGCTTTAATTCATATTTTAATTAAATTTTGTCTAGATCTATCCATGTTTCAAGATTATTTTGTAAAACCTCACAAGTTGTGAGTGGCAACTCTGAGACTCTGAGATCTCTGCACTAGTGTGCATTATTTGAAGGAGAACTTGGAAGAACCAAAGAACTTGCAAAAGAGATGAAATAGGTTTGAGCTCTTATGGTGAAGTACCTTGACAAGTTGAGGATGGAATCGATATGATACCATATGATGATAAGGAAGTGTTGCAGTGTTGTGTTGAAACAAATCTGACCTATGAAGAAATTTTGGTTGTTTTAATATTTTTCCTTTGTAAGGAGGTGGTGACTCTGTCAGAAATCAGTGGTAAAGATTTGAAGAATTGAAGATAAATTTTTGAATCCCCAGTCAAAGAAGGTAGCAACAACTTCAACATTTCAAGGTATTTTGATTTTCATGAGTCAAGTACACTTTCAGGAAAATTATGTATAAAAATGTTCCCTAGAAAGTGAGTAAAGCACTAAGGAAGGGAATGGTAGTGATTATCTTACATACTTCTGTAACACAATTTTCACATTTTTGTGTTAAGTTAGATGAATTTTGTTTTGAGCTATGCATTTTAATAGTTTAAGAAGTATGGAAAAGGAAAGTAGAAGGGAAATGAATGAAAACATGTATTATATGCTTGTACTTCCATATGAAATGTCAAGTGTAAATATGCAACCTTTGCCAAATCACAATAGAGATTTCTTTATGGAAAGATATAAGCCATTGAGTTTTAATGGTATCCAAGGTTTCCCAAATGTTGTTCCTATTAAGGTTAGGGAATATCTACTAGAATTCAGTGGGAAAAGATCAAAATCAACATGTTAACATTTGTAGGAGTTTTCTGAATTAATTGGATATTTTGAGACAAATCAGGAAGATGTCTCCATGAAGCTTTTTGTTTAATATTTGAAGGAAAATGCTAGGGATTAGTTTTCTTATCTACTAGTATGTTTTGTCTCTTCATGGAATGAACTAGAGGTAGCATTCTTGGAACAATTTGGTGAAAGAATTAGTCCGAGTTCAGCTATAAAAAGATTCATGGGTATTCAGAAGGAAGGGGATGAGCTAGTTCTTGTTTTCAACCTTGGATTTTCTAGAATATTGGATAACATTCCTAGTAGTTATAGACCAAATGATGCAGTC
The DNA here is from genome assembly GCF_030272615.1 of Cryptomeria japonica. Lineage (NCBI taxonomy): Eukaryota > Viridiplantae > Streptophyta > Pinopsida > Cupressales > Cupressaceae > Cryptomeria > Cryptomeria japonica. The sequence continues at coordinate 575,038,880 of NC_081405.1, forward strand.
TATTTAGTTGTTTACTTGGCTGGATTTGATGAGGAATAGAGTTATATGTTGAGAGACAAGGATCCCAAAACCTTGAATCAGGCCTATAGGATAACAATGGATATTGAGAACAACTTGAATTATGGAATCCCTAAGGGTTATCTATCTTCAAGGGTATGCTATTCCAAGACATTAGATGTCGAAGAGAGGTATTATCCAAAAGATAGAAATAAATGTCAAGGTATCTACGCTCATGTGGATCACATTAACCCTGTTACGACTAATGTTTTAAACAAAAATATGAGTGAGGAGAACTTGTCCCAAACAATGGTTATTCCTCATGTTAATAGAGAAAAGGTTAGTGAGAAATTATGTCACATAATTGATATAGAGATGGAGATGATGTCACTCACTTCACCCAATGACAACAACAATAGTTGTTCTAGGAAGGAGATCCCACAAGAGATTCATTTGTAGTCTTGTGTTTTAGATATATCCAAAAGTAAGTATGAAGAATTGGAAACTTTTATGTCTGAAGTAGATGCAAGTATGTAGGATTTTAATGACATGAATTTAATTTCTCAGGAATCGGTTATATATGATAATGAAAATTCAGATGATGAGATGCCATCATTTTTTTCTGATAAAATTTGTGAGATAGAAAGTTGTGTGGTGTGTTCAAATGATGAGAGTAGGTTGCAACTTGTGTCTATGCCACAGGGATCCAACCAGAGTAATGTGCATGAAAATTTGGTTGAGGTGTGTGTCCTTGAAAATAATGTGTTCAATAGTTATAAACTAATTGTTCCATTACAAATAGTTGTGTATGAAAGGATTCAAAAATTAACAAATAGTAAGGAAATTACATCAGACCAGTTTAGAGATCAACCATATAGTGAATCTACTTTGTGTGATGAGTTTTCTTCATGTGAAGAATGGGGGATTGAAGAGGATGAAATAGGTTATGTTGAAACCTGTTATCCTGATGATTTTGAGGATTTCTTTGAAATTGCTCTAGAATATTTATGACTAGTGAATTTGATGGTGATTTTCTTTCTAATGTTACAAATATTGACATTGAATATGAGAGTGGAGCTCATTGATATTGACCAAGGCTATGAAATGGATGAAGAAGATTACTGCCTTGTTGCTCCACATGATATTTTGAAACCAGAATTGGAATGTTTTATTGTGCATGAGGATAGTTTTATTGAGAAGGTGAATGATGATGATTCTTCATAATACAGTGATCCGAATGTACACAATGTTGATCAAGAACCACTGGCTATGTTAATGGGAGACATAAGTGAATAAGAATGGTTTTCAAATATTGATTGTTTATATATAGATATTTGTTTAACAGTTATGTTGGATGAACCAGTATATGAGAGTTTTTCATTTGATATTTGTAATGAATTTGTACGATGTTTGCAAGAATTCTTTAATGTTGAACATGTTATGGAGGGGCAAATAGATGAGGAAACCAATTTTCATGATGCTAGTTGCATAATAGAGTATGAAGTGTTTCACCTCCCTTTTCATCTTGATGGGGTTGTCATGAAACTTGTGGAATATTGTTACCAATATATTTTTATTTCAGACATTGAGCATGGGTCTTGTCTATTTCAAGCAATGCCTAGTGATAAGGTTCCGATTAGTGGAGGGTACACTGAGATAAAGGTTTTTTATGACATGTTGAGGGATGAACAACTATATAACAATGATATCTCTAGAATTTTCAAGATGCAATGCGATCGTAACTATATTTTTGAATGAGGGAAACATTGGTTGAATTTGACAGAAGGCATTGGTCCATCACATGAGGTTTGACCTACAGGCCACAAGTAATTTGGGGTAGAGTAATTTTTTCTAACTCTATGCCCAATGGGATAATTAATTTTTGAGCCTCTACTTTTCTTAAAGTAGTTGTTATCCATGAGCATTAGTTATCTTGCTTTGGTAGTGTAGTTTCATTCTGTTGGGGTTTCTCTATCGAAATAACTTCTTTTTGGGTCTGCTCTACAAATTGGTCTACTTCACCAAAGATTCTAGTTTCTTGCCTCATTTCTATGAAATGAATGTCCCTAACTAGAGCCACTGATATCCCTTAAAGTGATTGCATATAAAATTTTCATTTTCAAGCCCAAATATTGATCATTCTAGTTTTATGGTGTCTTCTATTAAAGTTCAAGATTTAGGATCTAAGGTTTGTGAATATGTGACTATGTCTTGAAAAGGAGAAAAAACCTTTACCTTGTTATATTTTTTCGTTACCTTTTTCCCACTTAGGCCTAGGGTTAGTTACCTTTGGTAGGGCCATTTCATTTTCTAAGCACTAAGTTGTGTTAGACCGGTCCATCTAATGATTTTCCTAAGTCACACAAAAAATTTCCCTATATTCGGTCTCATTTTAATATTTGTGCCTACACCCATTAAATTTTCCTAAGCCCAAAATTTCTAAGTATTTCGGCCAGTGGATAAAGGCGGGTTAGACCTAATGGCCTGCGCTTCCCCATGATCAAAAATGTAGGGAAGATAAAGACTGTGACATCATGAGATGATGGCACATGTCTTTAGTGCAGAGAGGTAAGCTGGCAGTGTAACTTTTCAAAAGCTCATGTTACCAGTTCTGAGGATGTAAAGACCGGTTTACTAATGGCCCTCTCAATTGGCACATGTTTTAAATGGATGGTGATGTTATGTTTTGGGCGAAAAGGTGCCAGATTTTTAAAATTGAAGAGTTTTGCGGGTTCTATGGTTGCAAGGTAAGGTGCAAACATATATGATGGCCATCTTATCCCTAGGATAGAAGTTGCAAGAAGGTTATACACTATGGAATCATGAGATCATGCCACATGTATTGGGCTTACCAGGAAGACTATCAGTGGGGCCGCTGATAGTGTTGGGTTGAGAGATGATTTGGCACAGTTTTTATGGGTCCACAAGCATCGATGGAAGGTCAATTTCCATATTAACCATTAATGATCGTTTGATTTGTGAGGCTGGGCAAGATTTGTGGTTGAGTTTCAAATTTGAATTTTAAAAGGGTCATTAAAAGTATTGGTTGCAGCCCGCAAGGGAGAGATGGGATGAGTAAGATGCAAACCTGTCGACTCAGAGTAGATAGCAACAAGTTAGGAAGCTTAGATGCCAAGTCATTGAAGAAGGATTATTTTGAAATTTTCTATTGAGTTGAAATTGATTAGACTAGGAAAGGATGATATCTCATAGGTGTGAAAGGATTGGGATAAGCTTCAAGTTTAGATATGATGGATCATGGGTTTGCTGATGAATTTAGAGATTGCCTATTGACTGGGATTCTGAAGTAGGATATGTACAATCATGGAAGAATAAAATCAGAACAAAATCATTCACACAAGATGAATCTTGGCAAGAAAATACAGTAGATGTGATAGGCATGATTTCTAGAGTCCATAGCTGGCGGGTTGAATTAAAAGCACCGGAGTGAGGATTTTTCATGTGAATGAGCACCACCAGATGAAGTGTTTTGATTATAAATCCAATAGGGTGGTGACTTAATAGGTAGGAGAAAATTGAAGCCTTTTTATTTTCTAAGAGCAGTTCTTTCTTCTGCAAATAAAATGATGTTTGAGCAAGGTTGTAAATGGAGTTGTGTATGCTCTGTGATATGGGATGGATGTTTTCTCTCCTGTGTGAGTATGTTTATATTCAGAGGGGTTTTAAAATAGGGGAGGATTACCAGAGGGGGCATGAAATCTTTTTATTATGAAGAAAGGCCATGCATGGCACAACCTCTCCTTCTAGTTTTCCACTGGATGGAAGGGGGTTCTAACAGAGAGCCAACAGAGGAATGAAAGAAGGACATGTTCAGGTAGGCAGTGGCAGCCAATCGTCCATATGATTGGATGGAAGCTGCGACCCCTGCCCAGCATATTATGTTTCACCTGTAGCCCCTATTTCCACTTTCTCTGGTCTTGGTTATGAAGGCTCGAGGTCCTCTTCTATTTTGGAGGCGATTTTTCTTCTTGTCGGGACCCAGTATCCCTTATAGGAAGGGAAATGCTCTGTAGGATAGAATCCTAGCATCTCACAATCTATCTAAAGGTGTCAGGGTGATAATGGCATGGCTCAAGTGGTTTTACTTCTATGAATTTTTCAATTGAAGACATTGATGAATAGGTACTAGCGCATGGATATAGAATATCTTTATAAAATAATTGCATATGGCCTTCTAGGCCTAATTGTTGAGAATGAATCTATTGTTGACGTGTGTCTTTTGGCTGGAAGCTTGCTTCTCCCTTTCTTCTATAAAAAGGGAAATCAAGGCCAGAAGAGGGCTTCAAATTTTTGGGGAGTCTCTTATAGGTTAAAATTTTTCTTGTTCCTTAGGTTTCAGGTAAATGCATAAAGTTGGGTCCCAATCCCACGAAAGTCTGCAAGTTGGGAAAAGATCCCACTAGAAATGGGTGCCCAATTTTAAAAAATCGGGCACCCATTTTGCTTCGGGTGCCCGAGCCATTAAAAAACGGGTGCCCGAAGCTAAACGGGCGCCCATTTTTGGAATGTATTTTTTTATTTTTTTTAAACCATTTTCTATCATTTTCACTATTTCAAAAATGGGTAGATGTTTTAGAGGAGCACGGGTACCCATTTTTTTCATCCTAGCTGACCCCCCAGACCATTTTTAACCTCCTTCTAGGTATTTATTTTTATCTTTTATATTCTATTTTATTTATTTTTATTATTTTTAATAAAAAAATGTTAATTTATTGTTATTATTTTTCATTAAAAAATGTTAATTTTTTTTTTTTTTAAATTTTTAGTGTTTTAATGTTTGAAAAACATTTTTTATTTTATTTTATTTCATGTTTTAAATAGTTTTTAGTTTTTAAATATTGCAAAAAACATGAATAGTAAAAACCATAGGAAACAAATAAAAATATGAATAATAAAAGTCGTAGGAAAAAAAAATAAAATGAACAATAAACATTAGACACAAAAAACAAACAATAAACTCTAAATAGAAAAATGAACACTAAACCCTAGATAGAAAAAAACGAACAATAAACCCTAGAAAATAAATGAACAACAAACCCTAAAAAATTAACAAACAATGAACCCTAGATGAAAATCAACAATAAACCCCCCTTCTCTCTCACACACACAGGTACAGGTTACCATCTATGCCATTACGCTCTCTCTCTCTCTTAATCTCCCATTATCCCTTCTCTCTCTCACACACACATTACCCCCTGTCTCTCTCTCTCACACACATTACGCCCCTCTTTATTTCACACGTTACCCTCTCTCTATCGTTACCTACTCTCTATCTCTCAAATTATCTATTCTCTTTCTAACTCATTGTATCTCAAATTACCTACTCTCCCTCTCTCTTTGTGTTTTAATCACGCGTAAAAGTCTGAATGTTTAAATTTATATTTCTAAAAGTTGTATTTAATTATAGGATTCTTTTGTAAAAGTTAGATATTTAATTTATGTTTAAATTGAACTTTAAAATGATAATGAATATGAATGTTTTTTTTTGTGTGTGTAAAAAATAGGGTTCTTAAATTTGATAATTTACTCTAACTATCACTATTAATCCTCACTATTTCCTAACTTAGCCCAATCTCTAAAGATATACTATATATTTACACACATGATAACATGTCCTTTTTCTTTTTTTTCTCTTTCCTTTGTTCTTTTATCCTTCTCTAATAACCAATGCCTCCTTTTTATAGTTAATACCCCCCTAATAAGAGAGATAAAATGAGAATTCAAAACTCCCCATAAAGAAGTAGGTCACGTGCTAATGATGAAAATTGAAGAAAAAACATGATCCATTACTTGCAAACAACATTTTTTTTCCTTTAGGAAGAAAAAAAAACATTGTTGACTGGAAATGTCACTATGATTAGTTGGGTAAATACAAAATTCAAACCTAAATAGACTTGTGTCTGTAAAAACTTCGCAAATATTCACATGTTGGAACAAAATGATGATAAAGAATCTTGTAAGGGTCGAACTAGAATGAGCACCAAAGATAATATGATGGGTTTCAAATGATGGCATATCTATCATGAAAGCAGATATCAATATCCTCAAAATAATATTTAACATATGTAATTCTAAACTCAAACAAGGATAATATATTCAAAAGATATGAATCCCAAGTGGTCATGTTTAGAAGGTGATTAATGCCATCCTAGAATAAGTCAATTCCATTTATGGAATTGGTGATAATAATATAAAATAATAAAAAACATTTAAGATGGATATTAGGTCTTGATAGGATGAGTACTTGAAGAATGAGACAAGCTTCTAAATTGTCAAAACGTGCAAGACCTATGATATAATAAATTAAGTATCACCATAGAAGGGTCTGTGATCTTCATCTACAAAGGGAATAAAACAATATACAATAGGATCCTCTAGGAATGGAGAGATATGAGGGTCTCCATGGATCTCCTAAACTCTATTCCAAAGTGTGTGGGGGAAATCAATATCCAATGCAATACGCATAGAATCATGATCTTGACACTAGATCAAATCACTCCTACATGGTCAATGATGTTACACCAAGACTATATAATTTCTAGTGTTTCTAGTTTAGGTATGAGTCCATACATAAAAAGAAAATGATTACACCACCTAAAACTTATCAAGATATCATTTTACAAAAGAATCATAGTTATCCCTTTCTAATTTTACCACAAAAGGATGAATAGAGAAACCTATGATACCTCCTCAAATAAAAAATTAAAAGATCAATAAAATCAATACATATAAAATATATCAAACAAATTCATCTCATGTAAGATAGTCATTTTCAAGCGCCAAGATGTCCAAGTAAATGACTAGAATGTGAAATCACAAAAAAATAAATATAAAATATGAGGAAATTTCTAGAAAATAATTGTGTGATCTATGAAGAATTATGAACCTCCTTTTCAATGCCACATGAAGCAAGAAAAAATATGTTCTCTATCAAAAGCTACGAGGCTTTAAATTTACATAGCTTGATTTAAGTTAAGAGGACAATAAATCACACTAGTGGTAGATTTAATAAAAATAAGAATCAAATATAGATCAATATTGGAATCACATTTTGTGGGTTGCGACTTTGAACAAGAAAAAACCAATATAAAATTGAATATAAAAAAAATAGAGTTTTTCTTTTGTTTTAACTCCTCCAAGAGTAGAGAACCTACTATTTATTCAATCTTCAACTTAGTGTAGTACTACTAGTTGTGATCACTAAATCATCCAATGATTCTAGAAAAGAACACAACAAAGTAGTACATGTATTGACAAGTTCATAGATATAACTTATGACGTTAATGAATTTAGTTAAAACCATGAAAGAGAGTAGTTGAATCGAATCCTATCAAGTTGAAAATATAAAGTGGTAGCCTAATTGATGATAATGGTTAAATATTGCAAGGGTACTAAATTGTAATTCCATGGAAGTTACCTTCATTATCTAAATCAGTGGAGTCATTTATTCATTATCTATTCTCTCTCTCTCTCTTGTGATTATTTTTATGATTTTGATGGAACTTATACTAATGCATCTTTAGATGTTAAAAAGTATTGTTTGAGTTGCATCGGCATTATGATGTTTTATTTTGTAGAATATTTCTTATACTTTGATTTAAGTGGATAATATTTCTTAAATGATGCTTATTATTAAAATAGACCCACCTATTAATAATATTATAGATCTATGTGAGTTTAAAATAGACCCACCTATTATAAGGTTTCTTGGAAGGTGAAATATAAATTAAATAGTAATTGTAAATTTTCATGTTTGTATATAAATGCGGATTATTTTCACAGAATGAATGAATGTGAGTACCACCTTCACCTCCACCCCCTCCACCTCCACCTCCACCCGATCAGTTGAGGCAGACAATTAGGATGAATATTGATTCTTTTATTAGAGATATCCATACTATTAGACATGAGCCTCATCCACCTCCGTAGTTGTTATGCCTTGCAGATAGTATGCAAGGGATTGTACATTCTGTACAGGCTTTAGATAGCAAGCTGGATAGCTAGCATAGTTGGTGGGAGGGATTGCATCAATTTTATGCTGATGGCCTAACACACAAACAAGTCAATGAATTAAAAATAACAAAAAAAGATTTGAAACAATATTTTGTGAACCCTAAGATGGGTGAAGAGATAGATCCAAAGAAGCCATGGATCTCAATTGATGGTGTAGGCACCCAGGCATAGCTAGACACTTTTAGGAGTGGTGGTGGATGGTCTTGCTCAATTCATGAGGTCCCCATGTATTTTTTGAAGAAATTACGGGCCGAATTTGAATTGGGTAAAAATCCCAATTACTTTGATATTAGATCATTTTAGGGGGTCGAGAGAGGCATGCCCCTGGATAGGTCAGGAGAAAAATTGAGCGATAGGGTTAGAAACCATGTGCATGATGATCTATTGGTTCCTCTTCCATCACCAGTTGTTCCAACACCTGCCCATCATCGACTAGTGGATTCTGCTCTTGGTTCATTGAGTGTCCTATCAGGCAATTTGGTACAATAGTTGCACGAGGTGAGGGCTACCCCCAACTTAGCACATGCTAGCATGAGCTGCAGGGATGTATGTACGGGTCCACAAAGTGAGGTCACACCTAGAGGAGATGTTGATTTTGATGATGCTTATGCTGCCCATGGTGGTTATGATGATGCCAAGGAGGCTGCACATGCTGATGTTGTCTCTTCATATATTGATCTCCTGTGGGCAGATGATGATCAGCCTATAGAGGTACAGATTTATTTATATAATTTATAGTGCAATATTAAATTCCTTATATATACATATGAACCATAACATGAGTCATTTTTTTTTGAACAAAGGATGGATCATACCACATCATTGAGGAACCGACATCATGTTACCTCAATACCTAGAGATGTTGGTGCCCCATTTACGGTATGCACTTTCATCTAGATACATTGTATTGATATGTACATTTAAAATAAACAATAAACTTTTTAACGTAATGATGTGTATGATATGTTTTTTTAATTTTGTAGTGTGCTTTGTGTAGCACCGAGGTGGGTAGTTCTTCATGTGACCCGTGGATTGCTGAGGCTCAGCCTCATATAACACTAGTATGTTTTTCATCCATTAATTTGATTCATGTTCATTATTTTTTGCAATTGAAAGCTTCTAGATTGTTTGATGGTGCATCACATGTACGCCTTCACCCATTAGTTACTTTGCTTGCATCACATGTATGCTTTTCTACGATAAACTTGTAGTCTATATATATACTTTATAATTTATGTATATATACAAGTTTGATTCATGCTTTAGATATGTTGTTTAGGTCGATAACACTACCAGTATTGGTATGGCAATGGGATTGAGCCAGATGCAACACTCGACATTGTCATTTGTGGTGATGAAAAAAGAAATAATTTTTAATTTGTTTATACTATGTACCTAGCTTTTATAGGGATTATCAAAATTGATGTACAATGTTTTTTTTTTCCAGGACTTGACTACAACTGCTTTTCTTGTTCATGATAGTGGACCTCCACGTACCAGTGAGGGCATTGTAGAGCGTGGTCATATGGTAATTTATTTTAATTTTTTAGTATTTAATTACCTTATAAGTGAATTATGCAAGTAACTTCTTCTCATGTTAAATCTTCTTCTCATGTAAAATATTTTAATAATGTACAGGAGGGTGGAGACACTGATACTACACACACATGGGATGGTGCATTTAAGGATGATGTGCAACAGGATGAGATGCACGTGAGTTCTTAGATTATATATTTTAGATCATTTCATGTTATTGTATTATGGACTTTTTATGATGACACTTGTTATGTTATCCTGGGACTTGTTATTATGTGATTATATATAGGACTTGTTGTTATGTGATTATATATAAGACTTTTATTATGTCATTTTGTTTCTATTATGATATCAGGTCGTGTTATATGATTTGGCAGACTCTAGTGATTATATATGTGATGTTGTTTTGTTATTATGTTATTTGGACTTTTATTAATGTCATTTCCTTATTATTATTTTTTGAAGACTTGTTATTAGTCATCAGGAATTGTTATGTGATTATATGTAGGAATTTTTATTTATGACTTGTTATGTGATCTATTTATGACTTTATATTTTAACATTGTGATTGATCATCTTATAGTGCAACAGTTTATAATTCAATAAAATAATTATCCGAATTTACAATAACATGCTACTCTTAAAATAATAATAAAATCAGGAACTTACAATTAATCTATGAAGAGATTACGATAAAATAAATATATCATAAAAAATTAGAATTCAATTGTAACACAATTACAATGTGTGCAAAATAACATTAAGAAGAAGAAAACTAATACAATGTTGTTTATGAAACCAAAATTGTATCAAATGTAAACAAATACAATGTTAAAAGGACAAAGAAAAACAATTATCATGATTAAATATAAAGAGTTGACACAAGTAACACAAACTTACATAAATATAAATTTGATATGAAAATTATAAAAGGATTATTAATTATAAATTAATCTCATAGAGGAATCCGATAGATTGATGGAATTAAGGCTAACCAAATTATTAGGAAGGTTTGAAGAACATTATTCAATGATTTGCTAAGATTTGTAAATTTCCTAGCCCTTGATGTTTAAGTGATACAAAATTACATGTCATAGACATTTGATTAGAAGTAGACAGATTGTTTCTTGTCAATTTCTTTTTGAAATGCATAATTCTTTTGACATTTTGAAGGGTTGGAATAAGTAAAGGAAGCCCTGCTATTCCAACAATTACATTCAAATAGTTAGACTTCAATATTTCTTACATGTACACCCAAATCCTACCACATAGATACTGGGAAGCTAATGCTATAGTCATTATTTGACTCATTATGTCTCCAGAAATATTTAGTTAAATTAGTAAGTTGTTTCTAAGCCCATATTGATGCATGCTTGTTGTAAGAAAATGATAGCTAACTCATCAAAATAATGGATAGAAATATAAGAGCTAAGGATTATAACCATTCAAGAGTATAGTCCTTAGAGTTCATGAAAGTAATTTAGGTTAGGATGTATCTTCATATGCAATATCTATACATTTATCATTGAAAGATGGTAGGTGAACATTGTGACCTCCTTTTCCATAATATAATTTGTTTATATAGATATAACAAAACCATTGGGCAATGAGTGTGTAACAGCCTCGAATGCAAAATGTGTAATAGAGTAAGAGCTACAAACATAGTATCCACTTTCCTCTTAAGTTGACCACACTACTTTACTAGTGTATTGAAGGTTTATAAGCACAGATAGTAGTGGTATGAGAATCATGGATAGAATGGAGGATGGCTAAAGAGAGTGAGAGATAGGAGGCAAAAGAATGGTAGTAAAATAAAAAACATACTATAAATATAGAGTTGTCATACAATGATAATGAGGAATGGTACAAGGAATAATGATAGTTCTTATATGACTATGAATAAACCTTATCTTTGAACTGATAATTCTATTTTAGACGTAAAATAAATATGAATTCAATTGTAAAATAAATATATTATAAAAAATTAGAATTCAATTGTAACACAATTACAATGTGCACAAAATATCATTAAGAAGACGATAACTAATACAATGTTGTTTATGAAACCAAAATTGTATCCAATGTACACACATACAATGTTAAAGGGACAAAGAAAATAAATTATCATGATTAAATATAAAAGAGTTCACACAAGTAACACAAACTTACATGCATATAAATTTGATTCAACCTAACGTAGCATTTGCATCCTCTCTCTTCTGCAATGCGTCTATGATTGCCTCATGCTCTTCTATTCAAAGTGTCCACAATACCTTATTAGCATGTCTACCTTTGTATCTTTCTAATTTGATGTTTGTTGCCAACACCAAATGAGAATAGTGTATAATCTTCTTTTCTGATTGGTAATCTTCATAAGCTGGTAAGCCATTCCTTCTTGTTAAGTATTTGCGTAGCCATGTGCCAACTACCACAACAGACCCAACTGGATACTAAAAACCATCATCATCTACTTGATCACATATCAACTTTTTCTTAGGTTCTACACATCTAGCTAGCCAATACTCAACCTTCTCATCATTATCCTCAGGTGCAACAACAACATACACATGTCCTAGAAAAAAAATTTAAGTACATGTAGAAATAAAAACTTGTTAGAATTTATAATTCAAATACAATCATAAATTATATGACAATACATAAAAATATATAATTTAAAGTTATAAACAAGAAATTGAATTAAATTACCAGGTTGTATGAGGACTGAAACACGATCATAATCTTTTGATGCCAATGCATGATCTGGGTCTTCATTTCTTCTAACATCTTCATATTGTGTCTCACCAGGTGTTAAGGATTTATGTTTCCATTCTTTGACCCATTCCGTATTCTCGCATTCTTCCCATTCACCTGCAACACAAAATTGACAAAAACAGGCAAGCTCTCTAGTCTATATAGTCCAAGTGTTAGAATCAGAACTCTTAAATGAATGCCATCTAGCTGACCCATTGATTGTATCACAATCATATCTTGGAAGGATATTCTCCTCTTTAACTAGCTAGAAGAAATGTCTAATTGTAGAGTTCTGCCTTGATCCTGTGGATAAATTTGCACTACACCAATCCACAATTACACTTGCATTTTTAAATTTAGCCTTTTCCTCAAATTTGAGTTGCTCTCTGCAAAGGGCTCTCTTAATACATGCATCGAAACTGTCATGTTCTCCTTTCCCATGTCTAGCCTAAAAAAAACTCCACATGTGTTCGATATTTGTTTTCTTATGAATCCTACTCAACCAATAAAACATTCTAGCATTCTTGAATTGCCCTGTGCAATTATCAAACCATATTAGATGTTTTGTCATCTGTATTTCTCTCTCCCTTAAATTCTAAAAAAAGGTCTTGAAGCAATAATGGACAAACTCAGAGGAGTGTAATTTATTATCACTCATATAGAAATGGTACTCTCTCAAAATTTTGTGATCCTCTTCTGTACTATCTGGTGCATTCCTATAGACAATATGGACAAAAATCGATACTTGCACTGAATTGTAGTAATGTGATTGGACCTCATCTTGTGGTGCAAGAGTGTAGTTCTCTGTAAAGTCAACAACCGAAAGTATACTACCAATAGGAAATGTATCCTTACATATTCAAAACTGACCATCGAGCCATCTAGCATTTTGAGTGTGTTTAACATATTTATGTATGATGTTACTCTTAAATTCCTTCATAAATGCATGAACACTAACTTTTTCAGTGACTAGATCGCATCGTTTACCAACCTTTCCATCCTTCAGTGGATACTCAACAGTTTTAAATATTTTAACATCAACTAATTGTTGTCCGAAGTAATTTGAAAGATTTTCATGAAAACATTCATCCAACAATGCAAGATTGCCACATATATCACATACACCAGAAACACATGCATTGAAAAGAAAATTTTGCTCATTTAGTGGGTTGAAAAACAAACTTGATATAAACTCCTTTACAGTTTCAAGTCGTATATGCATACCACATTCTTGGAACATTCCATTACTATGTATGGTAACACATATATATCAAAATACATCATAATGGTCGCGAAATTGAACATGAGTTTTGCAACAACATGCGACTCTTTCCTTGTTAATTCGAACATACCAAGGTTTACACTTTTCAAAAGACCTTTGACAAATGCTAATAGTCAACACCTTATCATCCAAAACGTTTTTGTACAATTCAGTTTGAGTCATGTCCAATAGGTGTTTTGGATGTGGATCATGAATTTTTGACCCACCTCTTAATTTAAGAATATCTCTAACATTAGGTGATACTCTCATATTATCATGCCAAAATTTTTCAATCAAATTTTTGACTTCACCAGCAAGTTTCATATCAGACCTTGGTAGCCTATGACTAAAAGTCCACAATTTTTTTGCCAAATCATTTTCAAAATAAACTCTTCTTTTTACAACTCTTGACAAAGTTTTGCGATGAATATTAATATATCCACTTATGTTGCTCATCATTTTTTTATTAGAAGTTGTTTGGCTTACAAAAGCTGTTGTTATTTCCCATCATACCACATTTTTATCTTTAGAATGAGTTTTCTATCCAATTGTATCAAAGACGCTAGCAACAGTCGGTACAACTTGTTTTAAAGACTCATCCTTCTTCTTGGGTTTGACATAAAAGCCTAACTTCTTCATCACTTTTCGTATTTTAGTCATTTTAATTATTTGTACCATTAATTGACATTGAAACCCAAATTTCTTATTTTAAAAAAAATGTCTAAACAATCTATTTGCATGTATCCTAATCTGTCTCCATGAAACCAAGCCAAGAAGGTTGTCTAGTACATCACTTTTAATTTAAAATTTTTCACTCGTTTGATTATCATTCAAACATGTTTCATTTTCAATTGCTGTTTCCATTTCTACATACATATTATTGGTTTTAGTTGCAAGTGGATTTTCAATTTCATTTGGAGTTTCAAATTTGGTTTTAATTTCAATTTCAAGTTTGAGATTTAGTTTCATTTGGGGTTTCAATTTGGATTTTAATTTGAGTTTCAACTTGAGTTCTAATTTCATTTGGGGTTTGATTGTCAATTGGCATTTCATTTAATAAGTAACCTACTTCTACTAAATCACCAATTTCTTCATGAGAAAAAACATAGGGTTGTGAAGACATACATGTATCCAATAATGGATTAGAAGATGCACCTAAATTAAATGATTCTATTGTGTTTCCTTCGTCAACATTTATGGCCTCATTGATGTTCTTCTCTTCTGAAATGTTTGTGGAACTTGAAGCTCCTTATCTCATTCTTGATCTTCTCTCCTATTGACGCATTGTTTCCTTCTCCCTATTTGTTGAAATCTCCTCAGTTGTCAGAACCTTTCTTTGCCTCTTCCTGCATTGATTTGATCCTGTGGATACACCAAATTTTGAATTCGAATCGATCTCCTTACCAAATTGACAATAAGACAAACAAAGAGAATGATTAATCAAAATATTCTCTTTGTAGATCATACCTATTAGGCAATGACTAAAAAATCATTCAATCATTGGGATTTTTGCTTGTGGGCAAGATTCTGGCCCAATGGATCTTTTCAAAAATGGGCACCCATTATTTAATGAAACGGGTGTTCGTTTTATAATCGGGTGCCCATTTCGCTTTCAATGGTATAAAGCGAAACGGGCACCCGTTTGTAAAAATTAGGGGTAGGAAACAACCCTTAGCATTTCTTTTTGCTTTGGCATAGGCTTGGTCCCACCAAGCCTATGCTTGGACCTCCAAAAAAATGACTAAGGTAAAACGATATTAGATTTCTACCTTGGCCTAATTTTTTTAGGGGCTTTCTAATTGAATTTTTTGACAAAACGAAAACCCATTAGATTTTTTTGCGTCCTCATTTCAGAAATGTAAATTTCATAGTGATAAGATTATTTTTACTATTTTTGTATTATTTATTAATCAAAAGTGGAACCTAAACCTAAAATACCAAGGTTCACTAGAACTTTAATAACTCTTTTGTTTTAGGATTTTAGAAAAATAAATTGTATGACATCAATATAATACAATTCTTTTAAATATTAAAAAAAATAAAATTGAAGAATATGAAATTTTCATCAAATTATGGTGGTCATACACTTGACGTTTTGAAAATATAATTTAGTGTCAGTTAAAAATTAATAAAATATATATATATTAAATAAAAAAATAAGCAAAAATATTCTCGTCAATATTTGGTGTCTTAGGTATCATTTTCGAGAAGGATTTGCAAAAATTCATTTATTTGTATCAAAAAAGGGTGGTCGTACACATGTATGGTATGGTCTAGAAATAGGCATTTTAAAAAACTGGTTTTTAAATATGGCTACTAAAAAAGGATTTCTAGCATGTGGGTATTAAAATAAATTACATATTTGAAAAGTAGACTCCAAGCACTACATTTTTTATTGCTGAAGTTTTCCAAGATTCAATCTCTAAGTGCATCAAATTTTGACATCAATCGATAGAAAATTTGAAGAACAGAGAAAACACTTCCACTTTTTTCCCAAAAATGGGACTCAACTTGTTGCAGCCACCCTTTTTCCTTGTCTGTTTCCAGTAGTGAGTCTAGGTGAAGTGAACAAGCTGTAAAGTCTTTTATAGAGAAAATAAATAAATGTTTTAGTGTCAAGCTTTGTACAGGTTCTTGAAGGAGTTATATGTAAATTTAATCTTGTGATAGAAGTAGTATTTTTATTGAAATAAAAATAGAATTCTGACTCTTTTCTCTCAATTTAACTGCTTAAATAGAGTTGTAAAATGATAGGGCTTATGTAGGAACTTTTAAATAAGTAGTTTGGGTTGGGATTGCAAATAAGATATACTGTAAGGTACTATTATCCTAGATCTTATACTATTAGATGAAATTATGTCGCATTTTCAGTTTATGTTTCATATCTTCAGGTGCCCAATGTAGTAAGGCACTAATCATTTCTTCTAACTTGCTTTATTAATCAGGCTTTTGTTGGTTTCATTGATGAGTCGCTATAATCTTTTAAATATCAAAACATCATTGCTAAGGTTTTCATGTATTTTCTGAGTTGTCCCGCCCATGTCATGCTCTAGTTAGGTCGAGGATCACTAAAGGGTTTTCCATCCTTGAGCATTATCCATTTCTATCAAGGTCCTTTTATGAGATAATCTACTTTGTTTTCGGTGAACTCTTGAGTGTGGTGCAAAGATCAGGAAGTTCACTGAAGGGATTACCCTCCTGGGTTTTGTAGAGCCCAATGTGTAGAAGGATCTTGTATCCAAGCCTGAGGGATATTGATAGTTTGAAGTGGCTTTTCACTGGTATTTGGAGGAATCAACTTTGTCTATGCCCTCTGGCAGTGTAAACCCATTTTTGGGAACCAACATCTGTGATAGAGAGGGATAGTTTAATGAGGCAATTAGCTACACTAAAATCTTTGGACCAAGAAAAAATGAAGCCTAATGTTGAGGGCCTTGTTTTAAGAGAATTATTAGATAGGAAATATGAACATGTTCTAAAAGAAAGATTTAAAAGCCAAGTTGACAACCAAAAGTTAGTATATCTCAGGTAGCAAGGTGCTTAGATCCCCAAATCAAATAAGGATAAAGGGAAGCAAAAGGTATCCAATGTAAAAATAAATGACCAAAAAGCTTTAAACATCCTAAACATAAGTCATGGATTGCCTCAAGATGACATTAAATTGGAGAAGTTTAGGATAGAGAGTGAAACTTTTTCTAAAGAGTCAAAAATAATTGAGATGGAAGCTTCAATAGCATAAATGAAGAGGAAAATTCATTTCCTTAAATTCTCCTCATTAAATAATGTGTCATTTACTATTGGCCCATTTGATATTCAAGCCATTACTAATTTGATCCCTACAACATCACAAAGTGTTAGTGCAAGTGTTCTTGTCCAAAATGTTCAAGGTATTCAGAGTACTTGAGTTGCATTCACTGGATAGGAAGGCCAAATAACTACTAATAGTAGTAGTTAGTCCCCAATTTCTAGATTACCTATTGGAGTCACCGCTGGGGATAAAACTAGAATAAAATTCACTGGAACTAGTTCTACAGGTAATGTTGTAGGGCAATTCTAGAGAAGACCTATCCATTTAGACAGGTATAGGCAATTGTGTTTTTGATGGTATATCAAGACATCCTAAAACTATCCCAAATGAAATGAGGGAAAAGATAAATAAGTTTGTAGGAAACAATGCTATCATTGATGAAGAACATTTGAGAGATTTTATAGATAAGTTGAGTGACTATGAAGTAGAACATGAAGATTTTGTCATGAAACTATTGTACAATCCCTTATGGAAGATGCTAGGGATTGGTACAAAGGATTGCCAACTACAAGCATCAATTCTTGGGAAGAATTTGAAAAGTTTCAAAGAGAAGTATGGTGACAAAACTAATGCAAGTTTAATGTTGAATGAGTTTAACGATAATAAGAAGTTACCAAATGAATTTCTCACTAGTTTCAATATCAGATTTCAAAAGGCTGTGCAAAAATTATTTCAATTTCTAAGGTTAGATGAAAATGTTTGTCTAACTATATATGTAAATGCATTTGATGCAAAGATGACATACATCCATAGGGATAAATATCCTATGAGTCTAAGAGATGCATTCAAGATAGCCATAAATGTTGAAGGAAATAGGAGAGCTTTGGGTAAGCTTGGGAGAAAGGAGGATCCTAGGTTTTCCAAGAGTCCAAAAGATAAGGTAGAGAAGCCTTTGGGATCAAAACCAAAAGACAAAGATAAATGGGACAAAGTGCTTAGTACCTTGAAGGATGTCAAATTAACTATTGCAAAGAATGACAAGGGTTCTCCATTAGAAAATAAACAGTTCAATAAATTTAACAAACCTCTAAGATTGTAAGATTATCCTTACAACACAAATTGGAAGGATGGAAAGGTAGTGTAACAACAACAAAAGAATATAGAGGAGTAGCAGAGTCCTGGTCCATTCCAGAACCACATAGTGAATGATTTTGAGGATACACCTTAGTTTGTTGTATGTCATTCACCTCATTCATCTGAATATTGCGTTGTTGCACAATTCATTTTTGCCAAGGGTGAAGAAGAAGAAGAAACTTGTGAAGATGACAATGTTGATTGTCCTATGACTACTTCTTGCCTTCGAGGAGTGGAATATTTCTCTGACATTGAGACTCGAGACTTGGATGTAGATTATCAAAGGAAAAGAAGTGAGTCATACCACCAGAAAGTTTTTTATTGATAATAATTTGTGTGTTGATTTCCAAATGTGTAATGGTAAACAATGAGAGGATGATATATCCTTGAGAAGACCTTCAAATTGAGATATTGCCACGATAACAACTGCTATAGTGGCTCAAGTCAAAAGTAATTATCAATTGAGAAACAAAATAATTGGTGAAGATCAAGGAAAGCCTTTTGGCCTATTTATCAAAGAAGTGAAAATTTAATGTAAGGAGGTGAAAGAAGACAAGCCAAAGAAGGACACAATCAAGATAAAGGTCAAGAGAAAAGAGTGGGCTAAGAAGGCTGAAATTATAAAACCCAATGAGGACACTGCTTCACCTAAATTGAAGACAAAGATAGACTCAAAATCTACCATGCCTATTGAAGAAGACCTGAAGCAAAAACAAAACATTGAAAGCAACAAGCTTAAGAAAAATGGAGAGAAATCATGTATGTCTCTTGAATTGCCAGATTACACACATGTTGATATGCTTCAGTTACTTTCTTAGATTATAGTTAAAGTTCCTTTACAAGAAATGTTAAGAATAGATGAACATAAGGAGAAAGCTATGGCTTGGGTTAGGGGTGTTTCTCATGATGTAAAATAAAAAGTAAGCAAAAATGATATAAAAGATAATTAATTAGAGGGATGGGTTTCTCAGATTCCCTAAATCTACCTGGAAGATGCAGTAGAGGAGATCTTAGAGAATGTATATCCTTTCTTTTTGAGTGTTGTCATAAATCGAAGGGAGTTAAAGAATTGCATGAAGCTCCAAACAATGTCATGCTAGTGAGGATAATGCATGCTATGGGTTTAAATGTAAGTACCTGTCAGGGAAGATGTTGTGCTATGGATTCAAGGGAGCTACCTATGATAGGTACTATAAGGGTATTGCCTTACAGACTTGCAGCTTACCTAGAGAAGGAGTTAACCATGAGTGTCTTAGTTGTAGATATACCACCTCATTATGGGATGTTCTTGTCAAGAAAGAGGATTTCTACTGTGGGAGGAAGTTTCCAATGTGATCTATCTTATGCAACCTTTTGTATTGATGGTAAGAATGTGAAAATTGATAGAGAGTCAAGAGTACCATATACAATGGTGAATGAGAAGGACCCTGATGAAGACATGAAATGTTTCATTGATACGTAAATTAATTCTTTTAGGATTGAACATATCCCAACAAAAAGGAGAGAAAAACCTGCACCACTAGAAAGGAAAGTAGAAGAATCATCATGCAATGATATTTTATGGACAATGTATTTTGATGGAGCTAGCTCTAAGGAAGGTTCTGGTGTAGGTGTATTATTCATCTCACCTAATAGAAAAACATTTAAGTTTTCTTTTACTCCATCTTTTGCATGTACAAATAATGTGGCAGAATATGAGGCATTGTTATTAGGTTTGAGATTAGCTAAAAAATATGGGATAAAGAGTCTCAAAGTTGTTGGAGATTCTAAATTAGTCATATCCCAAGTCAGATCAAAATATGTATCAAAAAATAAAAGGTTGAAACTGTACAAGAATGTTGTGCGGAGGAGATTGAGATTGTTTATGCATTTAGCATTTATTGGAAGGAGAAAAGCCATAAAAGGATGGCAGACTTGCTGGCTAACATTGCTTTAGGTCTAGAGGACATAACTTTTGTAGGAATTTAAAAAATTGAAGTTCAAACTAGGCCTTAAATCCTTGACAACATTTAAAGTTGGCAAGTTTTCAATGATGATGATGATATCTTAAGGTTATTAACTTGTGTAGAATAATATAAAGGTTCAAAGATTGATTATGGTGCTTTTGTGCAGACAGGGGATGGAATAGAAACAATCTTTGGGAATGAGGTAATTCAACTAAAGATAAATAAGATTCCCAAAGGTTTAGTTGTATTATAAAGGGTGTTTGACAATCAGAATAAGGCAAAGACTACCACTACTACCCCACACCCTGAGGATTTAGAAGAAATTAACCTTGGGACAAAGAGAGCCCCGAAAAGGGTGTACATTAGAAATAAGATGTCACCAAAGGTAAGAAAAATGTTGATTGATTTACTAAGAAAATATAGGCATGTCTTTGCTTGGTCATATGTTGATCTAAAATCTTATAGGGAAGACTTGTTTCAACATGAAATCCCTTTAGTGGAAGGTGCTAAGCCTTTCAGACAAAATCAAAGGCCAATTAATCTAACCTTTGCACCCAAGATGCAAGAAGAATTGATTAAGCTAAGGAATGCTGGAAACATAAAGCCTATCATATATTAATCATGGTAATTTAACTTGGTGCCTGTGAGAAAGAAGAATGGAGACACCAGATTGTGTATTGATTTTAGGAACTTGAATATATCTTCATTAAATGATAATTATGCATTGCCTAATATGCAAGCATTGTTGTAAAGGTTCACAGGTTATGAACTCTTGTCTATGATCAATGGATTTTTAGGTTACAACCAGGCAATGGTTAAAGAGTTCGACAAGTTCAAGACAACATTTACCACACCACGGGGGACCTATGTTTATATTAGAATTCCATTTGGGTTGACAAATGCAATAGCAACATTCCAAAGAGCTATGGATGTTGCATTTTCTGATATTATAAATGTGTTCTTGGTTGTGTATAAGGATGATTTAACAGCATATTCTAAGAAGGAAGGTGATCACTGTGATCACCTTGAAAAGAATTTCAACAGAGCTATTGAGTATGGAATACATTTGAACAAAAAGAAATGTGCTTATGGGGTGACTCAGGGTAAATTTATGGGTCACATCATTTTACAAGAAAGTGTGAGGATTGATCAAGAAAGGGTAGCAGTGATTGATAAAGTCCCTCCACCCAAGATAGTGGAAGGCATCCAATCTTTCTTTAGGTAGATTAATTTCCTCAGAAGGTTTACTAACTTTGCAAATATTAGTAGACCCATCTCTAAATTGTTAAAATAGAATGGGAAGGAGAGCCAACCAAGTTATTCCAAGAGATCAAACAGGCTATTAAGAATGTACTTGTTTTGAAAACAACTGATTACAACAAACTTATGATAATATTTTCATTTGCATCATTTCATACTGTTGTTGTAGTACTATTATAGAAGAACTCAAAGGGTTTTGAACAACCCATAGCATTTTTTTCAGAAAATCTATCTTAGAGTGCCTTTTTTAGCAGTGTGGAGCAGTTCACCACCTTTGGACAGGGTAACTTTCAGCATCAACATGGGGACACTTGAACGGTTTTTAGAGATTCCATTCATCAAGAGATTTTTTCCTACATCTTCCCTTCATGATTGGGGAGACTTCATGGATACACCTTTGGTTTTGTTTCTTCCTAAGGGGAGGAACATTGCTCGAGGTAGAACATATGATTGATGAAGTCTAGTCGAGCGATCTGGAAGAAAGAATGCTGAGACGGGTGGAGAGAGAGATAAAGCAAGTCGTAGAAGGTCTACCTACCATCAAAATTTCAGAAAACGATCTTAGTGAAATTACGTGTGTGATTTGTTTATTTGATTGTGAAGTGGCAGAAGAGGCATGCCAGTTGCGTTGTCATGAGCACCACATATTTCACAAGGAATGTATTAAACAGTGGTTGAAGAAGAGTTGTCGGTGTCCCATTTGCAGGCGGGCAGCATTCAAGTGGAAATATTGGAGGGAACGATATAGAGATGAAGATATCGGTAGACTCAGATATGCTTTTGTGCAGGTTGACCTCTAGGGTTTGGTGTTTAATGAAAAACACTTCTAAAAATGTCCTCCAAGGATTACACTATTTAGGGTCTCCATATGAGATCAAGATATTGGTAGACTTAGATATACTTTTCACTTTTAGTTTTTGGACTAGAAATTTTTGTTTCGAGCAAGGAAGGTAGTTCTCTTATTTTCAGAGTTTTAGAAGTTTTATTTTACTATTCTGATTATAAGCGTTAATAATCAAATATTCTTATGAAATTTTATATTCAAATTCAAAATTGATAAATTGATAAAAAAAAATATATCAACTATTACACTGCAAATGTCTAAGAATAATCTAATTATAAGTTTTAAATTTTTAAATAAAATATATTTATATATATTATTTAAAATATATAAATATAATTTATTTTTATTCATACAAAATATAAATGAAAATGTTTTAAAAATAAACTATTTAGATTTAGGATGAATTTATAAAGTACGTACAGTCAGATCTTATGGATAAGATCCCATCTCACAAAACTATACATGTTTCAGATTAAAGAACTACCATAGAAGTGTTGTGTGTATAACGAGGTTCCAATTATATATAAGAAATTTAAACAAGCAAAAATTTTGTTGGCAACTAGAATAAGGTTTTAGTTTGTATAGCTATTTTATTCTACTGAATAATTACGGTCGCATAAGAAATGTATAAAAGAAAATAGTCTGAGATTGAAACTAAGATCATCCACACAAGAACAAAACTATTCTAATAATGTTTCAATTTTTTAAAAACATTTGTAGTTATATCATTGGGGCCTTTATTTGTCGGGATGTGAAGTCTGATTCTTGATTTCATCTTTTTATCTCTGTCGTTTCGTTTTCTCTTGAAAATTATTGTATAAATACGAAGATAAATTCCTATGTATGCAAGTTACAATATTAATAATAAAGATGTCTTCCTGCTTCCCTGTCGATATAGCCAAATTGATGAACCATGTTAAATGCTTGTGTCTGTTATAATTTTTGAGTTCTCAATTTATCTAATATCTTTAGATCTGGTATCAGAGCTTAGGAGAAACAGGAGAGCAAGTTAGAGAGGGCAGAAAGAGTAAGGATAGGTGAGATGATAGTCGCGTCCAAGGCAGAGAAGAAGCCCATTGAAAAGAGGGCTACGGAGGAGAGGAAAACAGTGGGGCAAGAGACTCCCACAGCCATGGCCGAAGTAAAACCCTATGAGAGGAAGGCAAGAGAAGCTGATAATAGAAGCAAAGTAGATCCATGCCTATGAGAGGAAGGCAGAGACGGAGATAGAGGCATGGTGGACCTATATGCAACACACTCTTTCCTTAGAATAATTTGTACAAGGCACTTCTAGTTCATGTTATTAGCGACAGTATATGGATCTCCGGTGTATTCGACATGGAAGACTGCGAGAATGACTCTATACACCTCCGTGCTTTTTGTAATGGCATTTGGACTTCTAGCCATGGTTGCTTTGCTGTCCATCACTCTGTCGGCTATGATGCTCACCCAGATTACCATTCTCGCGTTCGCCAGCAAACCGACGGACTTGAGTAGATTTGTAATGAAGGGGAATGATGTGTGGAGGTGTGATTATCTCACAGTTTATACCCACAAATCGGTGAGCCACAGTCAAGGATTTATAGCCCAATTTCGATAAAATTGCAGACTATGTCAATGGAAAAGATGCAACAGAAAATTCCTTCAACAATATCGATGGCTATGGCGATGATGTAAATATGGAATCTAAAGATTATAGAAAAAACCAATGGATTCAGTCTCCTGTCACCAAAATTTATGGATTATGATTCCGAAAGTCGCAACTATTGAGATATTCGATATGCACGTGAAGTATTTTACAAATGCCTCCACGAAATAGTGATAAGACCTTGATGGGATTTGAGGTCGACGAGCACAAAATAAAGATTAATTTCGAGGATGGTATTTGTAAGGAGATGGCAACGACGGGAAGGAGCTGTATCGAGATATTCCTAAGGTTGATCGTGAAGATTGTCAAACAATTGTGGCCCTAGCTAAAGACGACCAGCATGTTTCTCAAAGTTGTCATGTTGCAAAAATCAGACTGGTCAAAAATATCAATTGGACAACATTTGGTTATATGTAGCTTCCTTTCCAAGACGCGGGGTAGAAAATTACAGTTGGATAATTTATCTTTCTTACACTATTTCTCTATGTGCGTTTCTTGTACTGGCAGACTGCTGTTATTCACATAGATACTCACAAGAAGTTTATTTGCTGAGAATTGTCCAAATGGAGGGGTTTTAGACCTTGTTAATGCGTGCCGCTCTGCAGACACAAAGTTGAAGGTGATTAGGGTTAGAGTCCTATCGATTTGGTGGATGGTGTAGAGGGAGCTAGGGTATTCTGATTTGGTTGAAGAGGTTACAGTTGGTGATAGAAGGATTCTAAAGATTACATGAATCAAGAACCTAGGTAAGAGGACCATAGTGGTAGTTTGGGTTACCAACCAGCTTGTGCTGGTTGAGGTAGAGAGAAGTCTTCGTGATGTCCTATGTTGTGAGGTGTCTTAAGAAGTGTAAGATAACAAACACTTTAGAAGAGTCATATGTGGGTAACGCAATCAATCAATGGGACCTCCTCAAAGCCTATGGGTCTAGGAGTTGTTGGTTTGACTTGTGAAGTAATTACAAGTGTAACATGTAATCATTTAGTGGGAGATTTTTAAAAGTGAGATTTTAGTTTTCAAGAGGTGGTTATTGTCATGTGATTGAAGATGTTAATTCTTAGATGTCATGGTAGGTTCTTGATTCTAGATTAGAATGTTGGCATGATATGGGTTCTCTTGACAGGGTATGGTTTTTGGAAAATGTATTTTTCATTTGTGGAGATGTTAGATCATGTTGTCATGTTGTGTTCCTAGGTTATGCATGTCTAATGGGAGTTTTGACATTGACCTTGTTGGTGCTCTTGGTATTGAGTACAATGGTCATTTTTTTGGAAACCTTTATGATGGTGCAATGTTGAAGCTTCGCAATGGATTAATTGTAGAGGTGCTCTTGAATTGTTGAAACTATTACTATTTGGAATTTTTAGCAACAGGATTGAGGATCCTACACCTATTGATTGATGTGAGTTCATTATGGACATAGAGAAGATTGCTCTTGGAGTGAGTCAATGTGACTTAGTATATCCTGGATGAGCATTCTCACTCCCTACTCTTGGTCTACTTGGTAGATTTATCTACTTGCGCATTTGAGTGTAGGAGATGTTTGAGATGGTTCCTAGTTTTGGAATGGTATTGAGTTTGATCTTCCTTGTTTACAGGGGTTTACATCCATGTTGGTTGGGTGTTCTAAATGCTTTCTTTTGGGGAGGTAAAGGAGATTATATTAGGTATAGTTGGGTAATTGGTGGTGTTGGTAGAAGGATGAGATATGGTTTCCATGAATGCAATTAGCAATTAGTTGTGGTTACTATTCCATATATTGTGATTGATTCTTGGCATATTTATTACCATGGGATTTGGTGATTGTATTTGGATATTGGTTGAGAATGAAAAGAAGGGTATAGACCATGTAAAGCATACTTCAAGTGGGAGGTTGTTTAGATGTGAAGTCACGACATGAGTCAAACTTCAAGTGGGAGATTGTTTGGATGTGAAGTCTGACTCTTCATTTCATCTTCCCGTCTATTTCCCTTTGTTCTATTGAAACCTATTGTAAAAATACAAGGGTAAATCCTTATGTATATAAGCTTCAATAATAAAAAGGATCTTTGTCCTGCTTCCTTGTGCATGTAGCCAAATTGGTGAACCACATTAAATACTATTTGTGTAAAATTTATGAGTTCCCAATTTGTCTAATATTTTTAGAGTATTTTGACTTTGGCCAATTAAAAAATAAGACCCTTAAACATCTTTCTATGAGAATAGCCTACTAAAAGCTTTATATTTGTATAGAAAAAACATATTAATTTTTTTATCAATAGGAGATGAGTTGTTTGAAAGTTCATTTAAAAAAGACTTAGCAGAAAAACTTATCTCATATTAATCCCATCTCATTTTATTTTTAGTGACTTGTGACATTTATTTTATTGGAATCTAACCTTTTATAATAGGGGCAACTTGAAAACATAACATGTGCATTTGATGACTCCTTTGTACAATTACATGATAAGAATACTATGAAGATGGCGAAGAACTTGAAAAACACATTCAACTAGTTTCTATACAAGATGATGTAGGTTTGTTCTTGAAATAAGACATAGATTAATATTTAACATAATCATTTTAAAAAAAAATTAAACAATTTATGATACTATAGTTGAATTCACCTTAATTACAACCAATTTTAATATTAAATTATCAATTTTTTCAAGTAATGAATTTGGTTTATTTTCTTTCTCTTATCTTACTTCTTATTTTAATAATTCAACCACTTTTCTCTCATAATCATTAGTAAAAGAGCTATTGCTTATTTTTAATTTATTTGTTATTTAATAGATTTTCTTGAACATCACATTTTACTATAACATAAAATAAAATATAATTTTTAAAAATTAATCCTACTAAATAGATTTTTGTTCTTTGTGGTTGGCATTCAAATATTTAAATATTTATTGAAGATTTAATGATTTGAATTTCCTTTGTTGAGTAGCCTTATCCTTAATGGTTATTAAGACAACTGATAAGTGTTATACTACTACTATCTTATTGTCGTGAATTAAGACCATTAGAAGTTTCTACTAATGGTCTAAATATACGTTTCACTTCGAAGATTTCATGACTATAGAATTGAATGACCTATCTTCTATCAATGTTGTAAGTAATATTTTCAAAGATAGAAGGTAAAAAGTTAATGGCTAGTATTTGTTATATTGCATAGAAGATAGAAGATTTTAAAAATGCTAGTTTTCTCTAGTTTAAATTAAAGAGAGCTGATTTTATTATAATATTTAGTTTATAAATTTTCATAATATTTGGAGAAATTTATATTCATTCATGATTAATATTTGATAGTTATTACCTTCTTTAGGGCCATACCACCAATTTTTAGTTTTCACTATTTGTTTAATATAAAATCTAGTGGTCTTAATTGTATTCCATGAGATAAAATGTACCTACAATAAGTAATGTTCATGGGGGCTAAAACTTCAGATTGTTCATGTAAATCGAAATCAATCCTTGAAAACTAATTTTGGGCCTAGTGATCATTACAAATATTTTGTACATTTTATCTCACATAATACAATGGGGAATGTTATTTTATATTTTAAAATTATTATAGAAATTAAATATTATAGAATCTATCCTTTAAACTTATGAATGATTTCCACCTTCAGGCCTCTACATTTCTATAAATAAATTATGTTTTATTAATGAAAGGATTCACCATGTTATTAGTACTTCATTTTCTTAATATTTTCTAAGATTTTACAAAAAAAATTATAATTTATTTTTGGTATTAAAAATTTCCTCAATAAAAGTAAATATTTTTTGAAAGAAAGAAATTGCGCCAATAAAACTAATATTTTTTTCTCAAAATATTATATATTACTCAAGATTTTATATCTTTTTTGAGGGAGGTTCCATTAAGTTATCCCTATTTTAGCAACACATTTTATTAGACAAAATGCAACCTAATACATTAAAAAAATTTGAAACAGATTTCCTCCCAAGAATTTTTTTCTTATCCTCCATTATCTTTGATATGGAAAAGTAACTTTGATGACATTTCTATTTACCCCTATACTATATCAATAAGATTATCCTTTCTTCGTTATTTGTAGGATAGTTTAATTATATTTTAGATGTTATTTGAAACATTTTACTTCCGATAGGGAACATTCCTAAAATAAATGTTAATGGTGCTTAGCATGCTTCATAATGCTCTCTAAGCGAATCCTTAATATTTTCCTCCATGGGGTTCAAAAACATAATTAGTAGTTGTAATATGACAACATTAAATCCTCCCTTAACTCAATTAAGTAAAACTTTGTACTTAAATAATAATGTAATTAAATGTACTTATTCATATAAAAGTGGGACCAATCCAGAAACTTTGAGTATAATTTCTCTTTGATGACCATTCTAATGACATCAACTCATGGAGGACTTATCCTAAGCGCATTGATTCATTAATTGAAGGTATAATAAATTCAGTCAATTGTTTTAATTAAATAATTTCCAATTGAAATTTAATTTAATTGTAGGGTTAATTATAAATTATAGGTTTGATCTAGGTAAACTACTATAAAACACCTTAACATGAGTTTTCTCCTCGTGTGTGTAGTTATAGTTTTTTGACAGAGATAGGAAGTTATGAGGGAAATCAGTAGATTGAGATAGACCAAAATAGGATAACCATGGAACCAAGGGACCTTTGGTGTCCCGATCACTAGAAAATATCTCTATATTTTATAGAAATTTAGTTTTGAGTCTCAAGAAGCTACATTTAATTTGCTGTGTAATACTTAGAAGACCAAGGTGCATTGGGCAATTTGGTCCACTAAATTTAGCTTTAGATTTTAGTCAAACGTGCACCTCTATATTTCCTATTCAATTTTACACCTATTACGAAGTTTCTATTTATGCATTAATCTATTGCAATCAATTAAGTTTCAATTTATATCTAACTTATATCCTAACTCAATATCATTTCAAATCCACACACTTTTAAAAGTAGCAAAGGAATAGAAGCCTAAGGTACAATTTGGCTCACTTTGATAAGAGTTATTCAAAGTCAATCATATGTTTTGTGGCTTTGTATTTCAATATTTGTGTTAAAGTGGATATTGGCCCCAATCCTAGCTTTCTTCCTATCAATAAGTGTGTAATTAAAGGATTTCTACCTATGAATACTTCATAAGGAGTTTATTCATTAATATATGAACAAGATTATCTATTAATAAATTAACAAGTAGTGCTAATTGTTTTTTCCCTAGAGAATTTAAAAATATTAGCATCACTTAACATGCTTCTAGCTCTTCCTATTAATTTTTGGTATATTACTTTTTGATACCCTCTATTGTTAGGGACTATAAGCAATACTCTTCTACAAAATAATACAATCATGGTTATAGAATGTATAATATTTCCTAGAATAGTAACCAATGCCATTGTAAAATATCAAATTTTTCTTATCGTATAATTTGACTACTCTTTACTAAGGCATTAAATTCCTTATAATTTATGAAAAAATTAGATTTAGTTTGCATAAAATAAACCCAAGTGTATCTCAAGGCTATTGGAGAAAATCAATATTTACTCTATGCTTATGTTACTTGGGCATTAATCATTCTATTGTTATGGAATATCCTTATATGTATAAGAATGTGAACATGATTATTGTGTCTCTACTTTACAAGATAAATTGTTAATGTCTTAGAAAGATGCTTTTAACATACATTTATGCAAGATATGAAACTAGTAGTACATTACTACAAATTGCTTTAGATGTGTTTTCTTACTATGATATCTTCCTTAAACATTAAACTTAACTATATTTGATACATAAATCATATTTTTTGATAATTAAACTACTGGATAGGGCTAGTCCCCTTCATTAATTTGAAACAAGGTATACATGTTGGCATGTTTGGCATAATTGATGATGATATTGATATACAGGTATAAGGAATGTTGGTGATGATATAGTTGATATGATGAGGACAATGATGACATGGTGATTTGATGATTAGTTATTTGTGTTGTCATTGATGGCAACTATGGCAACTTTCTTTTACTATGTTCTATCTTGTTTATTCTTGTTTAATTTTTCATCTAGGTTCACTAGTTTAACCTAACCAATAATGAATTAAGTTGGTGAGATGAACTGTACAGTTGACAAAAAACTGGTAAATAGGACTTTAACTGGTAAACTTGAAACAATGTTATACTTAAGTGGTTGGTTCTGGAGATTGATGATGAATTAGGTGTTGTTGTTTGAAACATGTGTTTATATCATTGTAATGAGTCTATGACCAGAATCTCATCATGTTTTGATAACCAGAAGTCATGTTTGTGATTTACTGTTGTATTTTTAGTAGGGTTTTAGAACTGGTAACAAGATCTCTTAACCGGTGATGCTTTATGGTTTGGCGGTGAATTTAATCATAATCATAACCTGATGATGATATGTCCCAGCCTGTGTAAGAAATAAAAATGCTTTTTTTGTGTGATTAAAGATGGAATTCCTTGGGAAACAATGAAGAGAATAGAATAATGTTTTAAGGGTTTGACTACTTATCAGATTGATGTGCGGTGTCGTATTATGATTATTTAAAGGTTGTAATTGTCTTAGTATTTGATGTAGTGTTATGTATGATGATTTGTAATGATCTATGATGAAAATTCATTTGAATCTTGATGTATCTAGAGTTTTAGAACTGACAAAGATGTAAATTTTATTTAGATCAATTTTAACGAAGTTTGTTATGTTGTTAATCTAAGAAAAGAGTGTGTAGCCGAACCAGAGATGTGTGTCTGCAAATGTGAAGTAGAATGGAGTTGAAGTGGATCTAAATAAGCAAGTAGGAAGTGCTATTTCAGGATCATTCATCTATTGTTCCCTAACAATTGCAATAGGTTCAAAATCCCTTCACTCAGTAGGTCCTAATAGGCCTTGTTCATGTAAATCCCTTAGCCAAGTAGCTCAACAACTTTATTTTAAATCCTCCTACGAGGTTGCTTCTTACAGGGCAAAGATCCTAATAGAGCTCATATTGTAAATACCTTGACCGGGTCACTCCTAACACAGTCTTCTCCTAACTGGGCATCATTGTAAGCTCCCAACTAGGATAGGTTCCTAATAGGGTGCATTCCAAAAGAGTGCAATATATTTTGGGTACCAATTCCCATCGTGGTTTTTCCCATTTGGGTTTCCACGTGAAAATCCTGGTGTTCATATGGTGATTTTTTTTTTTGTGTTAAGTTGATATATTTTTATTGCATGCATGATATGGAACACCTAAATGAGCAGTTTGATAAATTTGATTAGCAGATTGATTTCAGTGGATACTAGTATTGGTTATGATTTGTTTTGGTGAAGTATTGATCAGTTTGGTTTAAGATTTCAGTTTCTTGTTAATACTGCTTCCTTCCCTCTCTTAGTATAAATTGATCCTCTAAATAACAATTAGTATCAGAGCATTAGGTCCTCTATTTGCAAAAGCTTAACTACTTGAGGAAAAGATCCAGAA
Source organism: Cryptomeria japonica (assembly GCF_030272615.1). Taxonomy (NCBI): domain Eukaryota; kingdom Viridiplantae; phylum Streptophyta; class Pinopsida; order Cupressales; family Cupressaceae; genus Cryptomeria; species Cryptomeria japonica. The sequence continues at coordinate 575,070,511 of NC_081405.1, forward strand.
GAAAATGATGAAGAAGGAGGGTCTAAAATTTACTAATGACAACTGCACAATATGGAAAGAGAGAATGGAGATTTATATCAAAGGTATGGGTTCTTATTTTTGACAGCATGTTATTACTAAACATGTACCTCCTACACATCCTCTAACTCTAGATGAGCTTAAGTAGCAGTAGGAAAACAATCAAGCACTAGAAGCCATTGTAAGTGCACTATCTGATACTGAATACATTGATGTAGATAGATTATAAATGGCATTTGAAGTTTGGAAAAAAATAGAACTAATCTATGGTGGTGATAAACATGTTCAAAAAGCTAAGGAAGATAGAATTAGAGGTAAATTTGATGATATGAGAATGGTAGAAGGTGAAAATATAGCTCAGTATGGACAAAGGATTAAAGAGGTTGTCAATGGTATTAAAAGTGTTCAAGGAAAGATTGAAGATGACACTGTTGTAAGTAAGATGCTTAGAACTCATTATGCAATCAGATTTTTGGCTATTCAAGAGTTAAGGTCAGTGAGTAGTGATAAGGTCATTGTTGATTCACTTATTGGTAAATTGACTGCATTTGAATTGAATAGTTTTGATATTAGTATTTCTATGTCATCCGAATCATCTTTTAAGGCATCTATAACTGGTACACCTATGAGAAAAGGAAAATATGTATGCCACAGTCATGATTGTAGATCTAGTCATGGTGGTAGCAAGGAAGATGTGAATGATGAGGAAAACCTGATGATGTGGAAGATGTGGATGTTTGAATCTCTTCTGGCTAAGAGACTTCTGAGAGGGACTGGTAAATATAAAGGTAAACTACCTCTTAAGTGTTTCTCTTGCAATAAGATTGGACATATAGCTGCAAACTACCCTAACAATGATAAAAAGGAGAATTTTAGGAAATATAAAGGAAAAGGAAAGAAACAACGTTATGTTAGAGTTGATGAAGGAGTCACTAATGAGGAATCTAAAGATGATGACTATGAGGAGATTGTGTTTGTTGTTTTTAAGGAAGATTTGTTTGATGAAAAGGATTTGGTATCTCAGTTTGACTCTAGTGATGAATGGATAATTGATAGTGGTTGTTCACACAATATGACCAATGATAGGAGAAAAGTTATATATGTTGAAGAGTTTGATGGTGGTGTTGTAAGATTTGGTAACAACTCACCCTATATGGTTAAAGGTAAAGGATCTATCTCTATAAATAGTAAAAGTAATGCAAATGATGTTTATTGGGTAGAAGGCTTAAAACATAACTTATTGAGTGTTGGACAATTGAATGACAAAGCATATCACCTGCAATTTGAATGGAGTGAGCAGGATCTTAGGATGCAAAGGAGATTTGATTGCAACTGGTAAACAATCTAGAGGAAATGATTTTCATTTGAATTCTAATGTGAATAGTTGTTGGTGGCCAGAATTGAGGATAGGTGGTTATGGCACATAAGATTTTGTCATGTGAACTTTTATAAGTTGATAAAGGCTAGGAAATCTAGTATGGTGAGAGGTATGCCACAACATATGAAACTAGACAATGTGATGTGTAAACAATGTCAGATGATTAAGATGGCTTCTATATCCTTTAGGAGTAAATCCTTTTCTTTTGAGAATATTCTTGATTTAGTGTATACTGACTTTTGTGGTCCTATGAGGACTAGAAGCTTTTATGGTGATAAGTATTATATGTTTTTTACTGATGATTCTTCAAGGATGATGTTGGTTACTTTTTTGAAAGAGAAATTAGAATCTATCAGTAAGTTCAAGGCTCTTAAAGCCTTTGTATAAAAGCGAAACCAGGAAAAGTCTAAAATGTCTAAGATCTGATATGGGTGGTGAATTCACTTTTGATGAATTTGTGAAGTATTATGATGACTAGGGAATAAAGAGGAAAATGTTTGCACCTAGGACTCCACAACATAATGGAATTACTGAGAGAAGAAACAAGACAATTGTGGAAGTAGCGAGGACTATGTTGATCCAAGGAGATGTACTGAAGATGTTTTCGAGAGAAGCAGTTAGCAATGTTGTTTACACTTTGAACTAGGTTCTTGTGAAGAAAGGTAATGATAAACATCTTATGAGATTTGGTATAGAAAAACTCCTAATGTCAGCTACTTGAAATTTTTTGGGAGAAAATGTTTTATTAAAAGAGATGATTTTACTGGTAAGTTTGATGTAAAGAGTGATGAAGGAAGATTTATTGGCTATTCCACCAAGAGAAAATCTTTTAAGTGTTACAATAGAAGAAAAAATAAGATAGTTGAGAGTGTGAATGTTAAGGTGGATGAATTATATGATAAAACTTATGAGATCAGTAGATCTGAGCCTAAAGATAATGAAGAAAAATGATTGTTTATTGAACCAAAAGTGCATAAAAATGATGAACAAAACAACGCAGAAATAGGTTCTCAACCGGTAAACGACGAGGAAGATGATGAACATGAAGAAGAAGTCACTACACTAGAACCGTTAATTGCAAGATATGTAAGGCTAAATAATTTAGAATACTAGATTATAGGTGACAAGAATGTTGGTGTGTAAACTATAAGAAAAATCAGAGAAATCCTATCTAATTTCAACCATGGAACCAAAGACAGTTAGAAAAGCATTGAAAGATGATGACTAACTAGATTAAGGTAATGAATGAAGAACTAGATCAGATTGCGAGAAACAACACATGGTCTCTTGTTCCTAGATCGAAAGATAAAAATGTGATTGGTACAAAGTGGGTCTTTAGAAACAAGGTAAATGAAGATCGTGAGGTTGTGAGCAGTAAGGCAATACTTGTATGGAAAGGGTATGCACAAGAAGAATGTGAAGACTATGGTGAAACCTTTGCACCTTGGGGAAAGACTTGAAGGTTTTATAATGTTACTTGCCCTTGCATCTTTTAAATGTTTTAAGGTATAGCAAATGGACATTAAATCACCTTTCTTGAACAGTATTCTTGAAGAAGTGTATATAGAACAACCGGATAGGTTTTATTTGATAGATGATAAAGATATGGTATGCAAGTTACATAAGGAATTATATGGATTGAAACAAGCATTGAGAGTATCATATGAAAGATTGCATGCACATCTAATCAAGATAGTCTTCTAGCGAACCAGTGAGGGTAGTAATATATATTTAAAGACTAAAGTAGACAAGATGTTGATAGAAGAAGTTTTTGTTGATGACACAATATTTGGTGGAGATGATGATCTGTGTATGGATTTTTCTAATGAAATCAAGAAAGAGTTTGAGGTGTCTGAAATCAGCGAGATAAAGTTTTTCATTGGGTTGCAGGTCCAATAGCTAGAAGGCAGAATTTTTATCTGTAAGACTAAGTATGTGAAAGAAGTTTTGAATACTTTTGGGATGGAAGACTGCAAACTGGTTGGTACTCCAATGGTGACAGGTTGTAGATTATCAAAAGAGGATGATTCATCCTCTATAGATGAGAAAGAATAGATGTCTATGATAGGAAAGTTACATTATATTATTCATAGTAGACCAGATATTGCACATGATGTTGGTTTAGTTGCAAGATTTCAAAAGAGTCCTAAGAAGACACACATTGTAGAAGTAAAAAGGATATTTAGCTATCTTAAAGGAATAGTTGATAATGGTTTACAGTATCCTTACAGAGGTAACTTTTCTTTGAAAGTTTTTACTGATGCAAATTGGATAGGAAATGTTGATGATCGAAAAAGAACAACCGATGGAGATTTTCTTCTTGGAGGTAGACTAGTATCTTGGACCAGTAAAAAGCAAACTTCTGTATCATAGCCAACTACAAAAGCAAAATATGTGGTTGCATCCATGAATTGTAAATAGGGTATTTGGAAGAGACATGTTTTGGAAGGTTTTAATCACAATATGATTGAGTCGGTGATTATTTATTGTGACAACACTAGTGCTATAAATATTTATAAGAATATGGTGATACATAGAAGTACTAAACATATTGAGTTCAAATATCACTTTCTGAGGGAGAGAGTACATTAGAAGCAAGTGAGAATGGAACTTGTTTCTATTAAAGAGCAGTTAGCAGATATATTAACTAAACCTTTTCCTAAGATGACCTTTGAATATCTCAAAGGTAAACTAGGGGTTCGACCCCTATACAAGATAAACTAAGATGTAGGTGATGCATAAATCTAGAGGACATTGAATATTGTTCATGGATTGGTGAGATGTGGGCTACTCCTCACTGGGAGCAGCTAAGATGAGGTTAGTAGAGATGAAGATAGAAGATGCATTTGAACCTTTGGCATTGTTGTCAAAGGGGGATAAGAAATTTAGCAGACCTAGGATAAGGAACATAACTGACAAAGATCATACAAAGGAGGAGAAGAGAAAGTGAAGATCAGATTAGTTCAGCATGATGAGTTTTGATGATGATTCTTTTAGTGTTTCCATCAATGCCAAAGTGGAAGAATGTTGGCATGATTGGCATAATTGATGATGATATTGATATACTAGTATAAGTACTATTGGTGATAATATAGTTGATATGATGAGGAGAATGATGGCATGGTGATGAATGACCGATATAGATTAGATGTTGGTTGGTAATTTGATGTTTAGTTATTTGTATTATCATTGATGCCAACTATGATAACTTTGTCTTACTATGTTCTATCTTGTTCATTCTTGTTTACTTTGTCATCTAGGTTTACTAGTGTAACCTAACCAGTAATGGATTAAATTGGTGAGATGAACAGTGCAGTTGATAGAAAGTTGGCAAATAAGACTTTAACAAGTAAACATGAAACAATGTTATGCTTAAGTGATTGGTTCTAAAGATTGATGAAGAATTAGGTGTTACGGTTTGAAGAATGTGTTTATATCATTATAATGACTCTATGACCAGAACCATGTAATGTTTTGATAACCGAAAGTCATGTTTGTGATTTACTATTGTATTTTTAGTAGTGTTTTAGCAGCGTTTTAGAACCGGTAACAAGATCTCTTAACCGGTGATGCTCTATGGTTTGGCGATGAATTTCATCATGTTCATAACTTGATGGTGACGTGTCATAACCCTTGTGAGAAATTAAAATGCTATTTTGGTGTGATTAATGATGGAATTTCTTGGGAAACAAAGAAGGGAATAGAAGAATGTTTTAAGGGTTTGACTTCTTATCAGATCGATGTGGGGTATCGTGTTATGATTATTCAATGGTTGTAGGTTTAGTATATGATCATGGGGGGGCAGAAAGTGGCGATGTGAATAAAATAGCCTTCTTCACTCGCCTAAAATTGCGAAAATCCGTGTTGACTTTTTGCTTGGCCTATGTGTCAGTATACCTTGGTATGGTAAACACCTAAGCAAATTGGATATCGGATAAAATGGGATATGCGATTTTTATAGGCAATTTTAAATTAAAAAATAAATTATATAATGTATAATGTTAAATAATAATAAATTATATAGTACATATTATATAATATATTATATATTATATAATACATAATATATGATATAATATTAGATTATAAAATACTATATTATATTATATAATATAATAATATATTATATATTATTATATTATATAATATATTATTATATTATATATTATTATATTATATAATATATTATGATATTATTATATTATATTATATATTATGTATTATGTTATTATAATAATATATTATTATATTATATAATATATTATTATATTATATAATATATTATTATACTATATAATATTATGTTATTTTAAAATAATTTAAGTATAAAAATCGGATATCCGATTTTCTGAAATAGTATAATTAGACTATGACAGCCCATGAGTTATTTTTAACCCATGGGATGCATGATATTTTTGGAATCTGATATCCTGTTGGACGCGATATGTGGTTATTGGACCCAAATTTGCTTAAAAAATACATTAAAAGATAGGATTTTTATTGTTTTCAATCATTTTCATTCAATTTTTTTTTAAATGTTTATTTGTTTTTTCATTCAAAATATGGTTTTTTTCATGAAAACTAGGTTTTTTTTAATAAAATATAAAATTGTTCAAATTTGTTAGCTAAGTTCAATTTTTTACATTCAATTAGGTTAAAAATGGGGGATAACAGTTAAAACATTGATCAACCACAACCGCAACAACCAAACACTCCTTTGCCAAACCCCCGCTCAATTCAGGATTTAATTGCACAAAATTTGAACCAATTGAGGGGGATTGAAAATGTCTATCATTTGATCCCTCTCCTAAACCCAATGTTTGATCTCCTCATGTTGATCATAAAGAGTATGGAAACCATCATTGAGGAGCACAATGCCACTCTTTTGTGGTGATATTCTATGAGGGAACAATATGCAGATGGCTTGTCCTATAAACAGATCAAAGATCTCGAGATATCCAAAGCCGCTATCACCGCATTGTTTATGAATCCCCACACTAGTCAACCCGTAGACCCCCAAAAAATCAAACTTTCTATTAAAATGGTGCAAAAATGATGGTATTGTGAAAAACTCTTGGGATCGTTGGTGGATGCTTTTCAACAAACCACCCAACAACAATCTTGATGTCCCTTTCTACTTCATAAAAAAATTGTATGTTGAGTTTTTTTAGGAAAACACATGAACTACTTTGACATAGACCTTGGGAAGTCAGAGTAGTCTAGGGCCCATATGTCCCCCCTCCTCCTACTGATACCCCACCTCCAGTGTACCATCCAGATATCATTTGTGAGGTGGCATCATAGACGTTATCGGCTATTCACTCTTTGAGTGGCCTTTTGGCTTCTCATGTTGGGTCAGTAGCTCAGCCTACTTTTGATGGTAGTGTTGCATCCAGTGGCACTGACACATCCTCCTGAACACGAAACATTTGCATTCCCCATAGTTGTTCCATGTGTGGACACATATGCTTGGGTCTAGTTGGACAACTTGTTGATCCTCTTGTGTACAGTGCAGATTATGACGTGCATGAGATGCACAATGCACCAGATTTTATGAAATAGACTGGAGGATACCCCAAGGAGTCCTTGCATGCTAGAGGCGAGGAGGCACCTTCATCATACATTGATGATGTAGTGGTAAGATTTGTATTTTCACAATTCATTCTATATTTTAAATGAATATTTATAATCTAGATAATATTAAGTAATAATTTATATTTACATGGTCTATTTAACAGTTGATGACCAAGGAGGAGTTGACATAGATCCAGGAGAGCACCTTGACAACCATTTCATTTGGCCTAGATAGTTATACAGTACATATATTATTGCACCTAGTCATTTGTATTTTATTGTACATAAATGCTCATCATTTATATTGGTATTAATTAGATTATGTAGTAACTTGCATGTTTATCTTATTTTACTCATGTAGGGCACAAGCAACACGAGTGCAGGGTTGTGTAATTTAGGATTTGGTAGTGCAGTTGGAGAAAAGGGAAAGGTAATTGAGTACAAATATGATTGAATGAATAGTTTAAATAACTTATAGTGATTATACACATCTAGAAATAGATTGATAGTTTCATATACTTGTTGTTTATATGTACAAATAATTCTTGGCTTCACATCCTTGTTGACTACACCTAGTATACCTGAAGATGAAAGAGAAGAAGAGATGCCTCGAGTATATTTGTGTTTATTTTATTTTGTGTTTAGTAGATATAATTTGTTATTATTAGTGACAATTATATGCTAACTTGTATCAATGTCATGTTTCTGAACATATGTAGGTTGTGTATGAAAATATTTAAAACATACCTCCTCTACCAAAGACATACATCAAGAGTCCTGCAAAGCCAAAGAGAAAACATGGAGATGAAGTAAACAAGAATAGTTCAATTATAGTTCATTTTTATGTTAAAGTTTTGAATGTGAGTTATAAAAATATAACTAATCTTAATCGTGGTTTGTTTTTTCTTGTGCAGGATCCTTCAGAGCCGAGCAATGTGGCGAAGAGGATCAATTTTGATGATCCATCAGTAGCTTAGGATGTTATAGATAGTTTTGGGATGCTTACATGTCTAGTTGGCATGTATATTTTATATATGGACATACATTCATGCATATAGAAATAGATTTTGTTTGAGTTGGCGTTTATGCCATATTTGTGTATGGACATACACCTGTAATCATTTAACATTTTCATATATATAGAAGTTTATATTTTATCATATAAATTTTTGCTCATCTATGCATGGTGTTATCATGGAAATATTTAATCTTCACTCCAATAATTAGCAATGGTTAATAATGGTTATTTAATGAAATATACAATTCATTTCATTTCATCGTAAGTGTTGTTTCTATAATGAACAATACAATTCATTTAATGAACAATACAACATAATTCATTTAATGAACAATACAATTCATTTAATGAATAATAAAATACAATTTATTAAATGAAAAATACAATAAAATTTATTATTACCCTATGAATGTTCCTATTCCCCCCCCACACTCGATCGAATGCTTGGGGTCATACCCTACCAGCGTCATCCCTTGAGCACCCTCAGTGCTAAAAATTGTCAAAATTTGATGGGCCCTAACTCAAAATCTGTGGCACCTATGAATGATCTATTTGAACCTATAGGTCCACGAGAGGGGTCCCTATAAAATCCTATCTCGATTTTTCAATTATCCCTACGATTTTATTAGGGCAATATTTTTTCGGTTGGTGAAAAAATTGTCAGTCTCATTCAATCAAATGTTATCGCGTGGCTAATTTCTTGTTTTTCTCATTGTGATAATGAACCATCAGCTCTAACATGTCCATTAAGGAATTATTACCCTATCCACGCTCGTATTTTAGCCCCCTACTTGGTCAAACACTTAGGGTCATACCCTACCAGCATCGTCCCTTAAGCACCCTAAGTGCTAAAATTTGTCAAACTTCGATGGGCCCTAATTCAGAATCCTTGGTACCTTCAAATGATTTGTTTGAACCTACAGGTCCATGAGAGGGGTCCCTACAAAATCCTATCTCAGTTTTTCAGGTTTTCCTCCAGTTTTATTAGGGTAACATTTTTTCGATTAGCAAAAAATTTGTCAGTCTCATTCAATCGAATGTTGTCGCGTGGCCTATTTCTTGTTCTACTCACCATGATAACGAACCATCGACTAAGATATATCTAGCTAGGCATTATTACCTTATGCATGCTCCTATTTTTCCCCCTCACTCGGTTGAATGCTCAGGGTCATACCCTACCAACATCATCCCTTGAGTACCCTAAGTGCTAAAAATTATCAAAATTTGATGGGCCCTAACTCAAAATCTGTGGCACCTGTGAATGATCCATTTGAACCTATGGGGCCATTAGAGAGGTCCCTAAAAAATCATGTCTCGGTTTTTCAAGTTTCCCTACTGTTTTATTAGCGCATCATTTTTTTGATTGGCAAAAAATCGTCAGTCTCATTCAATCGAATGGTGTCGCTTGGCCAATTTCTCATTCTTCCCGTTGTGATAACAAACCGTCAGCTAAGACATGTCCAGCTAGGAATTATTACCCTATTCATGGTCCTATTTTGTTGTCCCTTGAGCAACCTAAGTGCTAAAATTGTCAAATTTCAATGGGCCCTAACTCAGAATTTGTGGCACTTGCAAATGATCTGTTTAAACCTATGGGTCCACGAGAGGGGTTCCTATAAAATCCTATCATAGTTTTCCAAGTTTCCCTATGGTTTTATTCGGGCAGCACTTTTTCAGTTGGCAAAAAAAACATCAGTCTCATTCAATCGAATGTTGTTGCGTGGCCAATTTCTTATTCTACTCATCATGATAATGAACTGTTGGCTAAGACATGTCCAATTATTAATTATTACCCTATGCATGCTCCTATTTTTCCCCCCCCCACACGGTCGAACACTTGGGGTCATACACTACCAGCGTCATCCCTTCAGCAACCTCAGTGCTAAAAATTGTCAAACTTTGACGGGCCCTAACTTGAAATCTATGGCACCTGCAAATGATCCATTTGAACCTATGGGTCCAATAGAGGGGTCCTAGAAACAATTTTTACATTTTTTCATGTTTCCCTACATTTTTATTAGGGCAGAATTTTTTCGGTTGGCGAAAAAATTGTCAATCTCATTCAATCGAATGTTATCACGTGGCCAATTTATCATTCTTCTTGTCGTGGTAATGAGCCATCGGCTAAGACATGTCCAGTTAGGCATTATTACCCTATGCATGCTCCTATTTTTCCCTACTCTTTAGTTGAACACTCGGGGTCATATCCTACCGGCGTCATCCCTTGAGCACCCTAAGTGCTAAAAATTATCAAGCTTCGACGAGCGTCATGCCATACTAGCGTGTCTCCATCTTCTTGTTCATACAAATCTTCAATTTTTTTACCAATGGTCTCATCATTATCATATTTAGCAATTAAACAAAGATTCGGCATTGCTCTGTCGATGTCTTTTTGCTAAAACTTTTGTTGACCTCTTGCCTTCACAATTCGCAATAGTGTTCTCATCAATTTCGAGTAACCATTTTGGGGTTCTTGAAGGTCTTGGATTTTGAATTTTTCTTTCATCCATGATAGGGTATTCATTTCTAAAGTAATTAGGAGTTATGTAATGTTCACTTGATTCAGAATTTCTACCTTCAATGTCAAAGTTTTCCACATTTTCACCTCCAATGTCAAAATTTTCCACATGTTCACCTCCTATGTCAAAATTTTCTACATTTTCACCTCGAATATCAAATAATTTATTATTTACACCAAAATTATGGACACCTTCATTGTCAACTCCCAAATTTTTACTTTCCATTCTCACGTCATGTTGAGAATTTTCATTATCACTTTCAACATTTTCAACATATTCAAGATTTTTCACTTTCAAAATCTACATTTTCATTTTCAATAACTTGTTCAACATTTTCAAATTGAATTTCCTCTTCACTTGAATTAACATTAGCTCTATTTAACATTCCTTGTCTTCTCCTCCTATGACCTTCTCTATCTCTTTCTCTATACACTTCAATTTGGTCATTTGAAAGTTTTCTTTTACGTTTAGACTTGTGATGACTACTACTTCCCATTTACCTCCACAAAGATTCTCCTAAACGATTGACAATGTAAGATTTGACTTGAAGAATCTCTCAAAATTACAAATTTGTCTCAACCTGTCTGAAAACATGTGATCATTGATAGAAAATAGAATGTGAAGACCGCGAGCTGTTGGAATCCACAAAATGTCCCTTAAGGCTCTTTTTTATTTACAAAAAATCAGATATCTGATAAAATCAGATATCCTTTTTTAATGTATAAATATGTGGTCCCAAAATTTTTTCCTGTTGCCTCCTTTTCTTTTACTATTGCCACATTAATGGCAGTGATAGAAATCAGATATTCGATAAAATAGGATATTTAATTTTATTACTCATATTTTAGAGAGAGAGAGATTATGGGAGAGGGAGAGAGAGAGAGAGAGAGAGAGAGAGAGAGAGAGAGAGAGAGAAGGGGGATAGAGAGATTGAGAGGGAGAGAGAGAGATTGAGAGAGAGAGAGACAGAGAGAGGGGCGAGGGGGGGAGAGAGAGAGAGAAGGGGGAAGAGAGAGAGAGAGAGTGACCATAAGGGGTCTTATGTTGTCCTTAGGGGTCATATGGTGTCCCATGACCCCTTAGGACACAATATGACCCCTTGGAACATAATATGACCCCTATGGATACCATATGACTCGTAACGACCCAATATGGTGTCATAAGGGGTCATATGTTTTCCTTAGGGGTCATATGGTATCCCATAACCCCTTAGGACACCATATGACCCATAAAAAATAATTTAGTGTCCTAAGGGGTCATATGGTGTGCTAAGGGGTTGTAGGACATAATATGACTGCATAGGATACCATAGGACCCAGAAAAAACCAATATGGTGTCATAAGGGGTCATATATTGTCCTTAGGGGTCATATGGTGTCTCATGACCCCTTAGGACATAATATGACCCATAATGATAGAATTTAGTGTCTTAATGGGTCATATGGTGTCCTAAGGGGTCGTAGGCCACAATATGACACCTATGGACACCATATGACTCATAATGACCCAATATGGTGTCATAACGGGTTGTATAATGTCATTAGGGGTGATATGGTATCCCATGACCCCTTAGGACATAATATGACCCATAACAACAAAATTTGGTGTCTTAAGGGGTCATATAGTGTCCTAAGCAGTTGTAGGAAACAATATGACCCTTGAGGACACCATATGACCCATAATGACAAAATTTGGTGTCCTAAGGGGTCATATGGTATCCTAAGGGGTCGTAAGACATAATATGACCCCTTAGGAAATGATATGACCCATAACGACCCAATACGACGTGTTAAGGGGTCCTATGGTGTCTTAAGGGGTCATATGGTGTCATAAAGGGTCGTATGTTGTCCTAACGGGTCATCTGGTGTCGTAAGGGGTCATATGGTGTCATAAAGGGTCATATGTTGTTCTTAGGGGTCAAATGGTGTTCCATGACCCCTTAGGACATAATATAACCCATAACAACAAATTTGGCATCTTAAGGGGTCATATGGTGTCCTAAGGGGTTGTAGGACAAAATATGATCCCTATGACACCATATGAATTATAACGACCCAATATAGTGTCATAAGGGGTCATATGTTGTCCAAAGGGATCATATGGTGATGAATGACCCCTTAGGACACAATATGACCCATAACGATAGAATTTGGTGTCTTAAGGGGTCATATAGTGTCCTAAGCAGTCCTAGGAAACAATAAAACCCGTTGGGACAACATATGACCCATAACAATACAATTTGGTGTCTTAAGGGGTCATAGGACACAATATGACCCGTTAGAACACCATAGGACCCATAACAACCCAATATGGTGTCTTAAGGGGTCATATGGTGTCCTAAAAGCTTGTAGAACACAATATGACCCCTTAGGACACCTTAGTATGCATAACGACCCAATATGGTGTCATAACGGGTCGTATGGTGTCATAAAGGGTCATATGTTGTCCTTAGGGGTCAAATAGTCTCCCATGACCTCTTAGGACACAATATGACCCATAACGACAAAATTTGGTGTCTTAAGGGGTCATATGGTGTCCTAATGGGTCGTTGGACACAATATGACCCATACTAACCCAATATGGTGTCTTAAGGGGTCATATGGTGTCCTAAGGGGTCGTAGGATAGAATATGACCCCATAGGACACCATATGACCCATAATGACACAATTTGGTGTCTTAAGGGGTCATATAGTGTCTTAAGGAGTTGTAGGACACAATATAACCCCTTAGGACACTATATGACCCATAACGACCCAATATGGTTTCTTAAGGGGTCACATGGTGTCCTACGGGGTTGTGGGACACAATATGACCCCTTAGGACAACATAAGACCCATAACAACCCAATATGGTGTCTTAAAGGGTAATATGCTATCCTAAGGGGTCATAGGACATAATATGACCTCTTAGGAAACCATAAGACTGATAACAACCTAATATGGTGTCTTAAGGGGTCATATGGTGTCCTAAGGGCTTGTAGGACACAATATGACCCCTTAGGACACTATAAGACCCATAACGACCAAATATGGTGTCATAAGGGGTCGTATGTTGTCCTTAGGGGTCAAATGGTGTCCCATGACCCCTCGGGATACATTATGATCCCTTAGGACATGATATGAACTATAACAACAAAATTTTGTGTTTAAGGGGTCATATGGTGTCCTAAGGGGTCATAGGACATGATATGACCCCTATGGACACCATATGACTCATAACGACCCAATATAGCATCATAAGGAGTTGTATGTTGTCCTTAGGTGTCATATAGTGTCCAATGACCCCTTAGGACACCATATGGCCCATAATGACACAATTTGGTGTCTTAAGGGGTCATATAGTGTCCTAAGGGGTTGTAGGACACAATATGACACCTTAGGACACCATATGACCCATAACAACCAAATATAGTGTCTTAAGGAGTTGTAAGGCACAATATGACCCCTTAAGACACCATAGGATCCATAACCACCCAATATGGTGTCATAAGGGCTCATATGTTGACATTAGGGTTCATATGGTGTTCGATGACCCCTTAGGACACAATATAACCCATAATGACAAAATTTGGTGTCTTAATAGGTCATATGGTGTCCTAAGGGATTGTAGGACACAATATGAACCCTATGGATACCATATAACTCATAAAGACCCAATATGGTGTCACAAGGGGTCGTATGTTGTCCTTAGGGGTCATATGGTGGCCCATGACCCCTTAGGACACCATATGACCCATAACGACACAATTTGGTTTCTTAAGGGGTCATATGGTGTCTTATAGGGTTGTAGGACACAGTATGACCCCTTAGGACACCAGAAGACCCATAACAACTCAATATGGTGTCTTAAGGTGTCATATGGTGTCCTAAGGGGTCGTAGGACACAATATGACCCCTTAGGACACTATAGGACACATAACGACCCAATATGGTGTCATAAGGGGTCGTATGTTGTCCTTAGGTGTCGTATGGTGTCCCATGACCCATTAGAACACCATTCAACCTCTAACAACATAGTTTGGTGTTTGAAGGGGTCATATGGTGTCCTAAGGGGTCATAGGATAGAATATGGCCCCTTAGGACACAATATGACCCATAACGACCTGGTATGGTGTCATAAGGCATCATATGTTGTCCTTAGGGGTCATATGGTGTCCCTTTGCCCCTTAGGATACAATATGGCCCATAATGACACAATTTGGTGTCTTAAGGGGTCATATGGTGTCCCAAGGTGTTCTAGGACACAATATGACCCCTTAGGACACTATAGGACCCATAACAACCCAATATGGTCTGTTAAGGGGTCATATGGTGTCCTAAGGGGTCATAAGACATAATATGACCCCTTAGGACACCATATGACCCTGAATGACACCATATGGTGTCATAAGGGGTCATATGACCCATAAAATACCATATAGAGTTGTAAAGGGTCATATTGTGTCCTAAGAGGTCATATGGTGTCTTAAAGAGTTCATATGATACAATATGAACCCTTAGAATACAATTTGACCCATAATGACACAATTTGGTATCTTAAGGGATTATATGGTGTCCTAAGGGGTTGTAGGATCCAATATGACCCCTTAGGATACCATAGGACCTATAATATCTCTCTCCCTCTCCCCTAATCTCTCTATCTCTCTCTCTGTATATATACATACCCCTGTCTCTCTCTCTCTCTCTCTCTCTCTCTCTCTCTCTCTCTCTCTCTCTCTCTCTCTCTCTCTCTCTCCCCTCTCTTCCCCCCCCCCCCTCTCTCTCTCTCTCTCTCTCCCCCCACTCCCCCTCTCGCTCTCCCTAATATCATATACTAATTTATTTATAAATTTGTGAGATTTTGCTAGGATCAAGAGGAAATGGAAAGAACAAATAAGAGAGAACAAAATAGATGATAGAAATAAATTATATTCTATCAAGATGAAAAATATGATTAACTAGATCATTAAGCCTTACACACAATAAATATAAGCTTGCTTATATAGGCAAGGCTATATGGATATGTGAGCACACAAACATGACATGTGGCTCAATAAGAAATAAGGGTAGGTAGGAAATAGGTGTGGGTAGGTAGGAGAAACAATATAATATTCCACATGAGGTGGATCACCCATTGAATGTGGAGTGTAACAACAAGATCACACCATAAAAGGTGGAAATTCTCCTACACACACTATCCCAATGTAGCACAAACACCCAAGTGTCTCATACCCAAACTATTATGAAATGCATTTCCTAAGTAAACTTAAGTATAATGTAATAATATCCATGATGAATAATTATTTACACCAACACCTCCCCTTAAGTTCAACTTAGGGGAATGCACTAAAGTCTACAATGCAACTAAGCAATGAAAGATAGGTCCTGGCTACTAGGCCTTATTAGGTACCCATGTACAAATGCAAATGTATGCAAACCAATGCAATGAATCTCTCACAAAGTGGGGAAAGAGAGAAAAACCCAATGGAAACCCCCCCTCCCCCCCAAAAGAGAGATGAAAAACTAGATACAAAGAACTCTCATAGAAGTATGTGAAGGACAAAACCCCATGTGAGGAAAAATTCCCCCCCATATGAGATAAGAGGAGAAGCTAGGAAGCCCCCCCTCAATGTGGATTCCTGCTCGATGTATGAAGAAACTGCTCCACGAATGACGAACAACATTCCTCCCCTTAGGAAGAAACAAAACCAAAGGTGTATCCATGAAGTCTCCCCAATCATGAAGGGAAGATGTATGGAGAAAACTCATGATGAAAGGAATCTCTGAAAACTGCTCAAGTTTCCCCATGTCGATGTTGAAAGATACCCCCTTCAAAGGTGGTAAACTGTGCCACACTGTTGAAAAAGGCACTCCAAGATCTAGTGGAGATGGATGTAGAAGATGTCTTAAAGACTCACATGTCTCCTCAAAAGATAAAGAGACCCCCTCCAACTGTTGTACATAAGTGTCCACAATCATGTCAACCTTGAAAGAATGATCATGTAGATAATGAACAAGAGGGTCAGAGTGTTCCCTCACAACAATCAAAGAAGAATCACCTTCATCAAAGAGAAGATGAATGTCATCAATGATGTCTCCCAAATCTCCAATGCAGGATTCCACAAACAAACCTACAATGTCTATCAAGTAGTCATCCCATGAATCTGAGGCTGGAAGATAATGAATAGCCTGTTGCACTGAATCACATGAAGGCAAAACTGTCACACTATCTGCATCATTAGGTGCAATAGGTGATGTGATATCAATATGAGGAGATGAAATGCAAGACTCAAGAATGGGGTCACATGTGAGAATCCCCATGTTCAAGTGCCCAAAGTTCTCCTCAAAAATTGAACCATCACAAGAAGTGTGATCATCATGCGTAGAATTATCAAATGTGAAATCATCATCATCAACAAAATCTAAAAAGGAGTATAACCGAGATGCATGATCAACCATCCCAGTCACAATGATAGCTCTAGTCTCCAAGTCTCTAATGAAAACTAACTCAGGTGTGAACTCTAAAACTCTCTTACTTGCACCATGTGTGATTTGAGAGATAGAAAGGAGATTGTTTGTCAAGTGGGGTACACACAACACATCATTGAAGGAGTTATCCCCAATGTCAATAGATCCTTTCCCAATCAAATCCATGTATGTATGATTGCCCATCAAAATTTGCAGCATGGTGCAAGGCTCAAATGTAGAGAACATAGACTACGAAGATTCCATATGATGAGAAGCCCCTGAATCTAGAAGCCATCTCTCTAAATCATGACTGATAGTAGCACATAGAGCTTTTCCTTTTCTTGTACCAAAAGAGTGAGTCTTGCCACTTATAGAAGCCATGAATGCTTGCCCATTTCCTTTTGAATGTGAGGAAGTGGAAGTTGATGAATCATCCTTCTTGTAGACATTAGGCAAATCAATGTTATGATTTTTGATGATATGTGTGAGCTCATCAATCTTCTTATAATGGAAACGATGCTCCTCATGACCAAACTTTTTACAATAGGCACAAGTAGGTCTATCCCTCTTTGGTGAGTTATCCCTCTTGGAATAGGATGTATCTCCTTGTTGTGGAGAAGATGATGCTTTATCCTTAGGCTTTGATTGCCATTTCTTCTTGTTTGAGTTGTCCTTTCCTTGATTTCCTTTGTTCCCTTGATTTGCCACTAATGCTTGAGACTTAGAAGTCTTAAGAATGCCCATTCTTATCAACTTAGTTTGTTCCATCATCAACATTTCATTGAAAGCATCAAATGTAGGCATTGTGTAGCTTGAACCCATTGTCATCCTATGGGTTTGGAAACTAGAAACAAATGCTACATATTCTTGTGGAAGCTCACCTATCAAGTTGAATATCAATTGAGTATCCTTCTTATCAATGCCACAATCTTTGAGTTGTGCTCTCAACTCATTTGCCTTAGTGACATAATCTTGTATAGTATCAAAGTTCTTGGGATCCAACATGGTGAGATCACTATCAATTTGATATCCCCTAATCTCATCAACTTGACCATACAAGTCTTGAAACTTTTTCCAAGCATCCTTGATTAGAGTACACTTCTCAAAATGAAAAATGAGATCATTTGATACATACTTTCTTAAGGTACCAATTGCCATGATATTTTTAGTGAGCCAATCCAAGTGACCAACTGGATCAACCTTAGGATCAGCAGGAGCAACAATAGTTCCATCAATGTAATGAGTTAGTCCTTTTTCCATAAGTTTACTCCATGCATCAATTTTCCAAGTAGCATAATTATGATGAGTTAAGAGAGGAAACTTAGAATAACCCATAGCATCAAAAAGGAAGGAACACAAGAGCACAAAAGCGCAAGAGACACCCCCCAAATTAACTCAATTAAAGTACCCCCCAAAAATGATGATTTTGGCTCTTTATATGTAGTGTGTGTACAATAGGCCACTTTAAAAACAAGGCTAAGTGGAATTTTGATTTCAATTTACAACTTCTCAAAATGAGATCTAAGAGACTTCAACAAATACTGCTAGTGATCTAAACTGAGATCCAAGCAAAATGCAAGTACCAAATATGCCAAAAATGGCCAAATATTGAAAGTACAATTTCTACTTAAATTCACTACAAACAGATGGCAGATTATGAAAGTAGATTAAAAAATATGCACTTTAAAAAAAATGGCACCTGAAAAGGAGTCCATATGAGCCCAAACAAAGCCTCGAAAGTTGTAAAAATTGGGATTTCACGATTTCCATAAAACCTGTATCCAAAAATTAGAAAAATTCTGCACCACTATATAGATCACAAAATTCTACCACAAAACAAAAAAACTTGCTCATAAAAACAAGTCCGAAAGAGTGAGATATCGCTATTTGAAAATTGCCTGCAAAATTATAATTTCTGGAAAATTTCCGCTACAGCGTCAAACTTCAAATACCTCTAGATTTGGCCTCCAAAGTCTAATTTGGAAGAAACAAAAGGCAAAACTGACTTTTCTTAGACCTTCTCAATCCAATGGTAACCTCAGATTTGATCCATCAAGCTTCAATAATAACCTTCAATAGAAAACTCCAAAATACACAACCCCAAATAGCATCAAATTTCTCTCAATTAGCAAACCAATGACACTCTAATGGCTCTGATACCATGTGAGATTTTGCCAAGATCAAGAGGCAATGGAAAGCACAAATAAGAGAGAACAAAATAGATGATAGAAATAAATTATATTCTATCAAGATGAAAAATATGATCAACTAGATCATTAAGCCTTACATACAATGAATATAAGCCTGCTTATATAGGCAAGGCTATATGGATATGTGAGCACACAAACATGACATGTGGCTCAATAAGAAACAAGGGTAGGTAGGAAATAGGTGTGGGTAGGTAGGAGAAACAATATAATATTCCACATGAGGTGGATCACCCACTGAATGTGGAGTGTAACAACAAGATCACACCATAAAAGGTGGAAATTCTCCTACACACACTATCCCAATGTGGCAAAAACACCCAAGTGTCTCATACCCAAACTAGTATGAAATGCATTTCCTAAGTAAACTTAAGTATAGTGTAATAAAATCCATGATGAATAATTATTTACACCAAGAAAATTAATATACTTAAATATTATATATCAATATATTAATAAACAATAAATTAATTATGTGTAGATTGAGTTAGTGAATTTACTTATTAAAATTAAATATCCTTTTTTTTGTTATACAAATTTCAAATTTCAAATTTTGGCTTGGGAATGCTTTGGGATCTGGCTTGGAATTGACAAGCCTAGAATGTCAACTGAAAAAACGTGTTTTTTTGTATTCCTTGATTTTCTAGACTTTACACTGGTGGCTGATGACTTTTTTTGTAGCCAAAATTGATAAAACGAAAAGGGTTTTTTAAGGATGTTCACAAATTTCCAAGAATATAATGTTTGTCTTATTTTGACTTTAATAAATAATTATTATTTATTTTCTAATTGAATTTTGACAATAGTCATGATTGATAGACTGATTGAAAAACACTCATAACTTTCAAACAGTATAACATTTTTTGAATCTGAAACATGCATCACATCCTAAGATTCGTCTATTATAGGGGAACATTAAAAAAAATTAAACTTCATTAGGTTTTGACTAAGTTAAGGTGGTCAGACATAGGAATTTTGGAACTTCAAAAAAAGATGTAGTAAAAAATTCATAAATAGTTATTTACTTTATAAAAAATTATAAAAAATTATGTGTCACATCTGAACATGAGGCTAATACTTATATTATAAATATTATATAAAAAAAAAATGATCTGATTGTGATTAGGGTCGATAGACATATGCCTACTTCTTATCTTTTTCCAAAAATTTTAGTACCACTGCATTAGAATTTAAAATTTTCATCAGATAGGAATTTTTTTTTTCAAAAAACAACTAGTAGCTTAGAAACTACATTCAATTTTCTATAGATTCTCTTCTTACATATTTTAAAAGTAATGTTGACAACTTTTTTAAATTTTCATATCAAGTTGCATAACTCTAATTTTCTGAAATTTCATTGCCACTTAAGGGCCTGTTTTGGCACACCATGATCCTGCACATACCCTCTAATTGTCTTGATATTTGTTGTAATGATCTGTATGATGATTTTTAATGATCTATGATGAAAATTCATTTGAATTATTGATGTATCTAGGGTTTTGTAACCGACAAATATGTAAAGTGTATTTAGGTCATTTTTGATGAAGTTTATTGTGTCGGTAATCTGAGAAAATCATGTGTAGCTGAACTAAAAGTCTGTGTCTACAATAGTGAAGCAGATTAGAGTTGAAGTGGATCTGAACAAGAAAGCAAGAATTGTTATTTCTATTTCATTCATCTTTTGTTCCCTAATAGTTGCATTAGGTTCAAAATACCTTAACTAAGTAGGTCCTAATAGGCCTTGTTCATGTAAATCCCTTAACTGGTTAGCTCAACAACTTTAGTTTAAATCCTTCGGCGAGGGTGATTATATCAAGGAAAAGATCTTAACAGAGCTCATATTATAAATCCCTTGACCGGGTGACTCCTAATAGGGTATGCTCCTAACCAGACATCATTGTGAGCTCCTAATCGGGCTAGGCTCCTAATAGGGCACATTCTAAAAGAGTGCATTATCTTGTGGGTACCAATTCCTACTGTGGTTTTTCCCATTTGGGTTTCCAAGTGAAAATAATCATGTTCATATTGTGATTGAATTGTTTTTGTGTTAATTTGATATCTTTCTATTGTATGCATGATATAGAACACTTAAATGAGCATTTTGATAAATCTGATTAGTAGATTGAGTTCAGTGGATATTGGTACTGGTTATGATTTGTTTTGGTGAAGTATTGATCAGTATTGTTTATGATTTTAGTTCTTATTAATATCAAGTCAACCCCCTCTCAGTATTAACCGGAACCTCTAAATAACAATACATAGTTGCAGAAGTTAACATTGACTCATCAAAGATATATTAATACATAATATAGACATAAACTTTAGATGATAAGGTACAATTATGTGTATTTAATACTTACTCTTTGTATTTCACATCATTGTAAAGCTAAACTACACAATTATAAGTTCGTATCAATGATAACATATAGAATACCAATATTCCACTAGTCTACCCCTTTGTCATATTATAGGTTGTTTTCAACAATCTCCCCCTTAGTCGTCATCTTAGTTTGACACAAAAATTGAATTTTTTTGTTATATAACTCATGAGAAATATTACTCAACAAACATGCACTAATACACACTATAAACATTAACTTTAAAAGATAAGGTACAACTTTGTATAGTTAATACCTACTCCTTCTCTTCCATATTTAGTGCAATGCTAAACCCTTGAATTCCACATCACCATAAAGTTGAATGACACCATTATACATTGGAATCAATGATAACAAGGGTATGGGAAGGATCATGATGGGACAAACATGCCCATAAGTGGAAATGAAAATTCAAAAAATAAAGTTAGGCAACTTGACGTTAAAACAAGAATAAGTTACAAACATTATCTCCAAAATATGCAAGAATAGAACCTATAGAAAATTAAATTTAGTTTATAAGATACTAGTTTTTATATGAAAAAAATAAATCCTTTTGATCAAAATTTGAAATTGTGATGTAGTAGTTCTTAAATTTCAGGAAAAAGATAAGAAGCGGGTTCTTGCTTGATCACCCTAACCACAATCAAATCATTATTATTTTTAATAAGATTTTATATATATATAGAAGACTCATGTATGAATGTGACACACAATTTTTTGTATAATTTTTGAAAGAATTAGTTAATTATGATTTTCCTGCTACTTTTTAAAAACAGAAAAAACGTCAAAGATTTATGAAATTTAATTCTTTTTTTTAATCCTATAGTATGTGGTGCATGTTTCAGATTCAAAAAGTATGATCTTTGAAAGTCATAGATATTTTTCAATTATCCTATCAATTAGTACTTTAGTTATAATATCACCACTATTTGACCCCTCATGATCCTGCACATACCCACAAGCAAATGCCATAACTATTTAATTCCCCTCGTTATTTGTGTCATAGGTTATTTGCACCAATCTCTCAGTTAGTCATTAAACTATACTTATATAGATGTATAATGGGTTGGAATCAATGACTACACACTACTCCATATTTATAACTTATTGTTTTTTTTTGAAGTGTACTCCCTTTATCATCTCCTTTGGTTGTTCTTTAACTAAGCATGCTCCAAAATCCCTTAAAACATATCTAGAAAATATCAGTTTATAGTTTAGAGTATTCAAAAGATTGTAAACTTGTATATTCTCAACGTAATCAATGAAGATACAATTCTAATATTTTGAATCAAGATTAAATCACTTATCTTGATGCACATGAATAAAAGAATCATAAGAAAATACCATTAAGTATGAAATTAAAATATTTGTACCTATCAACACTTTATAAGGCATTTTCTCAATAAGATATGAACAAGGAGATCTATTATTTAATCAACAAGTGGTACTAATATTTTGTCCCCTATAACATCTATAAATCTTAGAATCCCTAAACATGATCCCATTCCTTCCCATTAAGGTTTGGTATATTGCATTTTTTCACCCCATTTTGTTCACAAGCATAAGTAGTAGTCCTCTACTAAATAATACCTACATGTTTACAAAATGTATTAAATTCACTAGAGGAATATTCGACCTCATTATCAAATCTCAACATTCTTATCTTGTTATATGATCATCTCTTGACTAAGGCCTTAAATTGCTTAGA
The DNA here is from genome assembly GCF_030272615.1 of Cryptomeria japonica. NCBI lineage: Eukaryota > Viridiplantae > Streptophyta > Pinopsida > Cupressales > Cupressaceae > Cryptomeria > Cryptomeria japonica. The sequence goes on from NC_081405.1 coordinate 575,093,757, forward strand.
ACTTTATAAACAAATTAGATTTAGAATGCATAAAATAAATGCAAGTGTAACTTAAGAATGTTTGAGCGAGTTAGTATTTACTATATGCTTATGTTTCCTTAAACATTAATCATTTGGTTGTTAGAAAAATATTATTCAATATTTCCTAAGTGAATTGATATTTATAGTAGGGAAGTTGGAGTTTACCTACTCCCTACCTACCCTTTAATCCTATTAAGACATGTGAGATTTTGCTTCATTCTCTTATCTAAAAATCCTGCCTATTTATGCTAGGATTTTGTACATTCTTAATCATCTCAATATCTTAATATCCTAAAATCTCAATGACATCATTATTTATAAAAAAATAATATTATTCTTTTGTGAATGGTATATTGTTGTTTGTGATCATGAAATATAGTCTTTTACCAACATGGTATCAGGTCCTTCTTCCAACATCACCTTCGGTATTTGAGAATCTTCATTAATGTTTGATTCAGGTCAAATTATTTCTATGGAAGGGTATTTATTGAATGATTATTTTTCCATTATAATTTGGTAAAAATCATTTTCACTTTATTATTTATTACTCTATTTTATAATGATATAATTATCTATTTATTTATCCTTGGTTGTATTGGTCGACACTAATTTCATCAACTTGCACCATTATTTGAGATCATTAGTGGTAGCTAACCTATCCAGAGGTTCTATTTCCTTGTGGAGAACAAGATCTTTTTTTTAGTTTAATATTTGTTAATCTCATTTGATGCCATATTTTGATACATTTGATGAAATTCTTTGAAATTTGTAAGTTTGATCGATTCCATGACACATTTTACTTATGGAATTAGGGTTTACTACAATTTGCATTTGTTTTAGGTTTGATGATATTTATTTGGCAACTAGTTGATATTGAGATGTCAAGGCATATGATTTATTTGTGGGGCACAATTTTGTCCATATTCACTACAATGGTTCCCCTTTTTATTAGTTAGGGCATCTTTCTCACTATATATCATAGTGCCATGTTGGAAGTAACCACTAGCATGTATTCTCCTCTTTGGATGACACTTTATTACCATCTACAAGATTGTGTATTGTCGATAAAATATCTATGTGGCAAATATTATTATTGTCAATGACATTCTAGTGCAAAGGGCTCCTTTCTTTACCTTGTCCATGGTCTATGTGATTGGTTGACTCAAGGATTTTTATAGAGGTCTTATCTACTCTATGATAATATTCATTTTGGATTTAGATGGTGGTGTGATGAATTGTTAGACTTGTTGTAGATTGGCCCATGAAATACTTTGGGCAATTCATCCTTCCTCATTGACCAATTTTTTAATTATTAGAGAAAATTTATAAAGTTTTTTCATAAAATAATTTCATTTAGGGTTTTGTTTGTGCACACATTCGATTGGCAGGTTCATTTGAAGCTACATTTGAAGCCATTGTTTCATATGTTTTGTCCCACACTCAAAAATTTTCTATAGTAATAAGGCTTTAACTACCCTGTTGATAAAATAATTATCAAGAGATTAAGCTCACTGATGTGCACTTGCAAAGTTTTACTTGGCAATTTTACTAGTGCTTGTTGATAACTCAATGATGAATGAATAGTACCAAACCGGTACTAAGAGGCGGGGGTGAATCAGTATAGGAAAAATACTATCCAAAACCAGTTTGTTAGCAAATACTCCAAGTGACTGGCGAGCAATGACACTGGTTGAAATAGAGTGCAACCGGTAAGACCTAGAACAACTAAAACAATCATAAACTGGTTACTCACTAAGATTTCTTTTTAGCTCAAAACTATAGTACCATTACACCCTCATGCATGAATAGGTAAACTATCATTAGATCTTCACAGTAGTTAGTTCAATATGTTTTATAGATAGGCATAAAACATAGAACCATCATATGCTCAACAGGTAATAACAAAGCATCACACATGACACACATATTTTTCATGTGGAAACACAACTGGGAAAAACCAGGGTGGGGATGAGTACCCAAAAGCTGCTTTTTGAACTCTTTAGAAGTTCGCTTTGTTAGGAGCCTTGTCTGGTTAAAGACATTACAATAGGTTCTACTAGGAACTGATCTTGTTAGGGATCACCCAGTTAAGGGATGGCTATAATACCCAGTTAAGGGTTAAACTAGTTAGGGTTACCTTGTTAGAGGATTTCAAGAACTCAATAGCTAAAGGATCTCCAGAGCTCTATAGCTTCCCAAAACTCAATAACTTCGAGTTACCTTGTTAAAGGATTTGTATCAAGTCGGTTAAGGCTACCTTGTTAAGGGATTTCACAACTGTTGAAGTGGTAAAAGATCAACAGGAGTTACAATGATCTGGTAATAGCACTCAATGATAATGCAGATCTATTTTAGCTCCTCTTCACTTTCTGCACATTCACTTTGCAGGTATCTCTTCTCTCCTTTGGTCTGGAAAGAATCACGTATCACTTCCCTTGGATACACACATACAACTTTTGCCAAGAACTTTAGAAAGGAACACAACATCGACCTTATGGGAAACAGATAGGTCGGTAGCAAAAACCCTAAACCCTAAACCTGTTGGGTTAAGCAATTCAAAATGGTTCAATCTTGACCATTGAATCATACTGCATAAAATGCAACAATCTTGAATCAATCTCAAGACATTCTCCATCATCCATTACCCACCGATTTCATGGAGGCTGATAACCCATCATGCATTATCACCATTTGACAAACTTCGCACATTCCCAAGGTGGATAGGGATAGTCTTCTTCATGCAAGATCCTTCACGTGCACAGGGCTTATGTGGCAAGACTATCTATTCTCCATTGTACTGCTAACTCATCACACAAAGATCACCGATTGAGTCACACAGGCTTGAGGTACTCCAACCAAAAATCTTTAAGTGGAAACTACCCACCAACCGATAGTCATACAATGCTTCCATGTGCCAGTTCCCATAACTACATGTCGGTTCACCTTGAGCAAATATGTCGCTTCACTTTGGCATGTATACCGGTTCACACATCTGCTAGTTCTCTCTTCTCACATTTCACATATGCCGGTTCACTTCATATCACATATTGATATCAATGACAACATACAATATCATTATGTCTTCATACTAGTTCACATAATGCCAACAATCTCCCCCTTTGGCATTCATGGCAATATACAAAGATATCTCTCCACTTCACTCCTTCTCCCCCTTTGACAACAAGACCAAAGTGGAGGCACAAGCATCCCTGTTCCATTATGCTACTCCCCCTAAGGAGTAGCAACCTTCAACACATCAATCAACAAACATTTGACTATGGAATACTTGACTGATGTGGAACAAATACATTTAGTTCACCTCTTGAAGGGGCAGTATCCCTAATTCACCTCTTAAGTGTGTAAATTTATTCTTTAGAAGACGCTTGGTGAATATGTCTACTAACTGCTCCTTACTGGAAACATGTTCCAGTGCAATCTCTTTATTCTGAACCTTTTTCCTCAAGAAATGATACTTAATTTATTCTTGAGGAAAAAGGTTCAGAATAATTGGTTCTAGAATGTAAAACCAGATTCTTTGAAATGTTGATAGCACTTGTGTTATCAAAGAATATACTTACCGGTTCAGATACAAGGATTTTGAAGCCATTTAAAACATGCTTCATCTAGATTGTCTGAGTGCAGTTCATGAAAGCTGCAACATAATCCGCTTCCACTATAGGCTGAGAGATACAACTCTACTTTTTACTCATCCATGAGACTAGTCTACCATCGAGAAATAATGCACCACCGGTTGTGCTTTTTCGGTCATCCACATTACCTGCCCAATCAACATCTGTGAATACTTTCAGAATGAAATCATTTCTATATGGGTACCACAATCCATAGTCAACTGTTCCCTTCAGATACCTAAGAATCCGCTTGACTGCAACCAAGTGGGATTCTCTTGGACATTTCTGAAACCTTACAGTAATGCCAACTACATGTGCAATATTTGGTCTGCTATGCACTACATAATGCAACTTACCAATCATTGATCGATATTCCTTCTCATCAACCAATGTGAAGTCATCTTCTTTTGACAATTTCCAACCAGCCACCATCGGTGTACCAACTAGTTTGCTATCTTCTAGGCCAAAGGTCTTCAACACCTCTTTGACATATTTGGATTGAGTGATAAAGATTCCATCTTTCATCTGCTGGATCTGTAGTCCAATGAAGAACTTAATCTCCCCTATGAGTGACATTTCAAACTCTTTCTTCATCTCATCAACAAACTCATGACTCATCTTGTCATCTCCACCAAAGATAATGTCATCAACAAAAACCTCACAGATCAAGATCTGATCTCCTTCAGACTTCAAGTAGATATTGCTATCTTCACTTGTTCTTTCAAATACAATCTTCACAAGATGGGAATGTAGGCGCACATACCATGCCCCAGGTGCTTGCTTTAGACCATATAAGGCTTTATGTAGCCTACATACCATGTCACTATCTTCAGATAGGGCAAACCCATCTGGTTTCTCAATATACACCTATTCTTCAAGTACACCATTTAGGAATGGAGACTTTACATCCATTTGATATACTTTGAACCCTTTAAAAGCTACATATACAAGAAGCATACAACCTCCTTCCAATCTGGCTATAGGAGCAAAGGTTTCTCCATAGTCTTCTCCTTCTTCTTGAGCATATCCTTTGCACGCCAATTTGGCTTTATTCCTAATCACTGTGCCATTCTCATTCAGCTTGTTTTTGAACACCAATTTGGTTCCAATGACATTTTTATGCTCCGGTCTGGGTACCAAGGACCATGTACCATTTTTCTCTATCTGGTCAAGTTCCTCTTCCATTGCCTTGATCCAGTCTTCATCTTTATGAGCCTCTTTGAATGATTTAGGCTCAAATTCAGAGATCATACATGAGTTTTCTCTGACCTTTCTTCTTGTGAGGATTCCTGCATCCTTATCTCCTATGATCTACTTAGGATCATGATTCAGTTTGACATACCGAGGAATGGTCTTGACTGGTTCTTCTTTCTTTTTTTCTTCATCCTCATCTTCATCAGTATCGGCATTCATCGGTTCAGGAACACTATTACTGGTACTTGCTTGACTGACAACTAGTTCCTAGAAGGTTGCAACCGGTTCATTTACAACTTGCTGACTGTCGGTTTCCTCAGTTTTCTTAGAGGATTCATTAACTCTTACATTAATACTTTCCATATTTCTCTGAGTCTTATTGTTGTAACACTTGAGAGCTTTACTCTTGGTGGAATATCCTAGGAATATTCCCTCATCACATTTAGCTTCAAATTTTCCCTAATGTTCACTCCTTTTGATGTAACATTTGCTACCAAATACCCTAAAGTAGCTAACCACAGGTGTCTTACCGGTCCAATACTCATAAGGAGTTTTGTCCTTACCTTTCTTGATGAGTACCCGATTCATTGTGTAGACTGCAGTGCTCACTGCTTCTCTCCAAAAGGTGTGAGCTACCTTTCCTTGAATCAACATGGTTGTAGCTACTTCACCTACAGTTCGGTTATTCCTCTTTGGAAGGCCATTCTGCTGTGGAGTCTGGTGGGTAGATAGTTGCCTCTTGATGCCAAATTCTTCACAATACTTGTTGAATTCACTGGAAGTGAATTCCCCTCCTTGATCAGTTCTGAGACATTTGATCCTTTTACCGCTTTCCTTCTCCACTAATGCTCTAAATGCCATCAGAATCTCTTCATCATTCATTTCTCTGCTCTATCTAGGTTCACTACTAGTGCTAGCTTCTTTTCCTTTTCTAGATGGGAGGCTTTAAATGCTGATTTAGTCTTTTGAACACTGCCATCAAAACTATTTAGCTCATAGGCTATCAACTTGGCTATGATGGAGTCCAAGTATACCTTAGTCTTGTCTATTGATCTCAGCTCCTGAATAGCAGTAACCCTTATTGCATAGACTGGCAACAAGGATCTCAGGACTTTTCTTACCACAGTGGAATCTTCTATTTTACCACTTGCACTCTTTATTTATCCAACAACTGTTTTGATTCTTATTCCATACTACTGAATGGCCTCACCTTCAACCATCTGCATATCTTCAAACTTTCCTCTCAGGATTTCTTCCTTATCCTGTTTTACATGTTCATCACCACCATAGATATTTTTAAGAGCATCCCATACCTCTTTGGGATTTACCTTGTCCTGAACATCAATAAACTCGATGTCAAATAGACTACTAATAAGGGCTTCCATGACTTGCCCATTTTCTTGTATCTCTCTCTTTTGATCATCAGTGAGAGTATCGGTAGGGACAACATAGACATTCTCAACATAACTGTAGTGTTGAGCACCCATGCTTCTAATGAATATCTTCATCCTATCTTTCCATATACCAAAATTTTCCTTGTTAAACTTTGGATCTTCCCTCTTCATCATTTGACTAGGATCTTTACCTCAAGCGGTGAAGCTTACAACATAGAGGACCTAGAGTGCTTTGATACCAAATGATAACTCAATGATGAATGAATAGTACCAAACTGGTACTGAGAGGGGGGGGTGAATCAGTATAGGCAAAATGCTATCCAAAACCAGTTTGTCAGCAAATACTCCAAGTGACTAGCTAGCAGTGACACTGGTTGAAACAGAGTGCAACCGATAAGACCCAAAACAACTAAAACAATCATAAGCCAGTTACTCACTAAGCTTTCCTTTTAGCTCAATACTATAGTACCATTACACCCTCATGCATGAACAGGTAAACTATCATCAGATCTTCACAGTAGTTAGTTCAATATGTTTTATAGATAGGCATAAAACACAAAACCATCATATGCTCAATAGGTAATAACAAAGCATCATAAGATAAAAGCATCACACATGACACACATATTTTTCATGTGGAAACCCATCTGGGAAAAACCACGGTGGGGATGAATACCCATAGGTTGCTTTTTGTGTTCTTTATAAGTCCGCTCTGTTAGGAGCCTTGTCCAGTTAAAGACATTACAATAGGTTCTGCTAGGAGCCGATCCTGTTAGGGATCACCCAGTTAAGGGATGGCTATAATACCCGGTTAAGGGTTAAACCCGGTTAGGCTTACCTTGTTAGAGGATTTCAAGAACTCAATAGCTAAAGGATCTCCAGAGCTCTATAACTTCCTAGAACTCAATAACTTCGAGTTACCTTGTTAAAGGATTTGTATCAAGCCGGTTAAGGCTACCCTGTTAAGGGCTTTCACAACTGTTGAAGTGGTAAAAGATCAATAGGAATTACAATGATTTGGTAACAACACTCAATGCTAATGCAGATCCGTTTTGGCTCCTCTTCACTTTCTACACATTCACTTTGCAGGTATCTCTTCTCTCCTTTGGTCTGGCAAGAATCATGTATCACTTTCTTTGGGTACACACATACAACTTCTGCCAACAACTTTAGAAAGGAACACAACATCAACCTTATAGGAAACAAATAGGTCGGTAGCAAAAACCTAAACCCTAAACCTATTGGGTTAAGCAATTCAGAATGGTTCAATCCTGACCATTGAATCATACTGCATAAAATGCAACAATCTTGACTCGATCTCAAGACATTCTCCATCGTTCATTACCCACCAATTTCATGGTGGCTGATAACCCATCACACGTTATCATTGTTTGACAAACTTCGCACATTCCCATGGTGGATAGGGATAGTCTTCTTCATGCAAGATCCTTCACACGCATAGGGCTTACATGGCGACACGATCTATTCTCTGTTATACTGCTAACTCATCAGACAAAGATCACCAATTGAGCCACATAGGCTTGAGGTACTCCAATTGGAAATCCTGAAGTGGAAACTACCTACCAACTGGTAGTCATACAATGCTTCCATGTGCCAGTTCCCATAACTACATGTCGGTTCACCTTGAGCAAATATACCGCTTCACTTTGGCATGTATACCGATTCACACATCTGCCAGTTCTCTCTTCTCACATATCACATATGTCGGTTCACTTCATATCACATATTGACATCAATGAAAATATACAATATCATTATGTCTTCATACTGGTTCACATAATGCCAACACTTGTTGTGCTGTATTGGTGCTCGATGACTCTAGCAGTTTGACTTGGTGTCTTTCTAGTGTGGGTACCCAACAACTCACCACCCTTAAGGAGCACATATTTTACTTGAAGATGCTTATTCATGTTAATTTATTTTTCTTAAATTGAGGCATCCTTTTTCAAAATTGTATTTTACAAATGTATGATGATTTTCTAAATCCAAATATAAACAAAAGCCTCTTTTTGTAAAATTCATTTTGGACAAGGTATTTTATAGTTGTTTTACAACTTCATACTCAATTTTGTTGATTGAAGTTTAAATATTGGTTCCGCGCAATATCATTTTTGTAGGTCTCTTTATGATGTGATAAGTGTATCATTGATTCCATAATGGATTATGCAAGACATCCTTGTGTTATTACTTTAACTAAATATAACTACTAGTAATTGGCAAAAGTTATAATCGCACATGATAGATGGCTTAATCTCTTGCTTCATCTTTATGGACTCATTCCTAAACATATCATAAGATTTATTGGTTATAGCAGTAGTTAAAAAAATCCTACATATCAACCCCAAGTTTAAAGGTATTAAATGCCCACACATAGTTTGAAGCATTATTTAGAAAAAATTAGGATATCCTCATGTTCCCCCATTCCTATATGGTTGTACATTATATTTACTTCTTCCCCTTGATTATGTTGATAATATTTTCTTTGATGGTTGTACCCTATATGACTTTGAATAATAAGTAGTAGTTTACATGTATGATGATCTAGAGGCTCCTCCTATAGCTCCAACTTCTTGAATTGATATCACACATTCAATTTTTATTGGTGAGTCCAATAAGTTATTGCAACAAGTATTTATGCATCTTCCTGATTGGGATTCATACTTTCTATATTGGTTCATTATTCATGGAGGCTCACATTTCATATTTGGGAGACATATTTGATGGTTTATCTCTCCTATTTGATGATAGTTGTGCCGCTAGTCTTGTCACTTCATCTTTAAATTTTTAGCTTATTCAAAATTAGTTTCTATTGGTTCTTTAGTTGTCACCTTGTAGTGTGATTGGGTGTGCACTTGATTGGCTTTTGGTATCTTCATAATCAAAGCTCTTGATGACATATGAGTATATTTTGGGGACATAATCTCTAAGCATTTGGATTTTTCTTCTGACAAATTTTCATCTAGAATGGGAAGCATTCCTACATTTGTACTTGGTTTATCTTCTCCTGTAGGGAGAAATTTTCTTTGTATGTACTGGACTATGTTTTCTTTCAAGAAAAGGCCATTTTTCCAACATGTTATCCATTATAAGGGGCCACGTATTATCCTTCCTTCCTTTGGGAGAAAAATTCATTGTATATACATGATGTATGTAGAACTTGTGTTGGAAATATATATGAATTGATTATGTATTGTCATTGATGTCAACACTATTCCAGTTGGTTGCTGACCTGCTCTAATTGGACATGGTTCTGGTAGAGGGTATCAGAGATTCTGCGCCAATATTTTTAGATTGTTGGATTCAGTTTTGGAAGGATATTCATGATGATTATATGTATGTCATATTCAGTTGGTCCATGATTCGGTTCTTTGGAAGCTATTGATTATGCTCTATACTATCACTTGATGTTCTTGGTCCCAGTTGGTGATATTTGATAAAATGGTTAAGTAGTTTTGATGTGGCTTATAGAAATAGTTATTTACATGAAAAAGGTGTTTTTAATTGTATCCCAATTGTTTGGTGGCTTCGCATTGGCTAGCATGAAGATTTGGTGATCCTATTTAGGTCCGGTAGGATATTACGTGTTATTGACACTAAGGGCTTTTCCAAGCTGGTGTTACATGTTGCGATTGATCTTGGTAGGATTTCTAGAGGATATAATTCTTTGGGAATTTTAATTTGGTCCATGCTATGTAATATAAATTATAATATTGGTTCGCTGGTCAATCTTTGTATCATGTAATGTAATTTTTGAGTTGAGGATTGAGGGTTTAGCTGACCTTGTTATGAAGGTTGATGATTTGTATATATAGGAGATATGCTTATCTAATTTTGAGTCATTATTATGTTTGCATTATCAGAAAGAGGTAAACGTGAGAACAATTATATATCATTCAATGAATTGTAGTGGAGAGTTTAGTGTTGCAAGCAGGACAACTATTCTTAACCGGAACTATAACCAAGAATTAGGAGATGCTACTTCCATAGTTCATTTCCTCTGGATTGTAGTCCGATTATTATCAAAATCTATGAGACTTCCCTTTTGTGTTGAAGAGTGTCCTCTAAGCGGTTGACCTTATTGCAAGTGCAATCCCCATTGTAATATTTCACATATTGCTGCAGAAGTATTATCTCATTGTGGGTAGGGTTTCTCACCGTGGTGTTTCCCTTCACCGAGTTTTCCATGGTAGAATATCAGTGTTGTGTGTTGTGTTCTCTCATGCTTTATATTTCACTATCCTATTTTCATTTTTCTCTCGTAGAAGGTTTTCAGTCTACATTAATTGTTTAATTTGTGGAAAATTGATTCACCACCTTCTCATGTTTCCTCCATTTTTTCTAACATTTAGTATTAGAGCAAGGTCCTCTCTGTAGAATCCTAACCACTTGAGGGGATTCGATAGCATCAAGTTCTTCATCTAATTTCTACCAGAAGGAGAGTCCCAGATTTGATGGTACAAATTAAAAATTATGGAAGGACCAAATAAAGATTCATCTGATATGTCTTGGATATGAGATATGGGAGTTAATGTAAAAAGATTATACACTTGATTATCCTAATTATCTAACTTTGGAACTTGCTAATGAGAAGAAGAATTATGATAATGATGTTAGAGAAAAAGAAGAATTGTTAAGTGCCCTATCAAATAAAAAATTGTTGAATGTCATAGAGCTACAAAATGGAAAGCAGATCTAGTTGAAGCTTGAAACTCTATATGAAGGAAACCAAGCAGTAAAGATTATAAAACTTGAAGGTCACAGGGTGAGATATGAAAATTGAAAGATGGAAGAAGATGAAAAGGTAATTTGTTTCATGGATAGAGTGAATGAGATTATCATGGGAATGAAATGGTGCAGTAGAACAATTGATGTGGATGAGATCATTTTAAAAATTCTAAGACTTTTACCTCTGACATACAAAATCAAAGATACTCTTGACAATGTCAAATACCAAGATTATCAATAGATCTGGATTGGAAATTTCATCCAAAACTCAAACCAAAGGAAATATTTTTCATTTGAAGTCCAGTGAGAAAACTTGCTTGATTGCTCATATTGATGAAAGTTGTTTATGGCATAAAAGGATGTCTCATGTGAATTTTGATTGCATAGTAAAGATTAGTTCAACCAAGGCTGTCAGATATTTTCCCAAGATCATCAAGCCTCATAATCCGGTATGTAGAGAATGTCAAATGGGTAAGCAAGTTAGAACTTCTTTCAAAAGTATACACGACAGATCTAATAAAATTCTTAATCTTATTCATACTGATCTATGTGGCCTAGCTAGGACTAAGATATTTCAAGGAGATAGATAATTTATGTTTCTTATTGATGATTACTCTAGAATAATGTGGATTGCATTTTTGAAAGAAAAATCATAAGCACTTGACAAATTCAAAATATTCAAAGATATGGTTCAGACGGAAATAGGATTGAAGATAAAATGCCTAAGATCAGATCAAGGTGGTGAATTTACATCTGATGAATTCAACATTTTTTGTGAGAAATATGGAATCAGAAGACAATTATCTACACCTAGAACTCCACAACAGAATGGAATAGTGGAGAAAAGAACAAAACTATCTTAGATGTTGCAAGGACAATGATGATGGAAGCCAAATTGCCCGATATTTATTGGAGAGAAGCTACCAATACTACATTCTACACTTTTAATAGAATATTCATAAAAGGTGATACCAGTAAGATTCCTTATAAATTAGGGTTTGGTCATTTCAAAAAAATTAGAAGTAAATTCTATATCAGAAGATATGATGGAATAGGGAAATTTGGTCCTAGATGTGATGAAGGAATATTCTTGGGTTATTCTACTAAGAGAAAAGCATATAGAAATAAGAAATAATGCAACCAAAAATATAAGAACCATAACACCATAGATTTATAAGTGGAAAACCTAAAAGAGTAAAAACCACAGTGAGATTGGAGACCCACAATATCTATCCACTAATAAGATGAATAAATATTATAATAAGGTGCCTGAACATGCAGGAAGGCCAACAACTTTGAGCACACTACTCATCACAAAAGGAGTCTTAATAAATACAGAAAACATCTGACAACAATCTGGAATGAATAATTAATTGCAAGTATAGCATCTCCCATGCTTGAGTAGAGTTTTGGTTAAGATCAATATTGGATGCCTTAAACCTCTTCCACAAACACAACTTGATCACCTATGATTGAGAAAATCCTCTGCATGAATGATTACAACATTATTTGCATAATCCCATACCATACATGATCTCCTATGATCCACAAAGAGATCTTACATCATATTTATACCAACTTGAGACCTAAACAATTTGGTCGGCCTCCTCAAAGATAACACAATAAATTCATGACTTAAACCTGCAATCTAGTGATCAACCAAGTAAACATAGGTCAAAAAAGATATAAACTAATCCTTAAATCTTTCTAGTAATGCATCGGGAACATCCTCCAACACGTTACAGAAACCGATCCATAACCTAGATAGTACCGGACCCAAAATAGGTCGCCAAAAGACAAATGAAACACCACAAACAACTGGAACATGAACATGATAAACATCAGCATCCTGAATCCCTACTACAATGCATACCAACACCACTTATGCATAATATCAAAAGATCTTCAACAAAGCTTTGCCAGTGAAACCCTCACCAATAACCAAAAGGCTTACTAGAACAAGTGATAGGCTCGGGATCATCAAATCCTGAACCAAATGAAGGTGATACAACCAAGAACACATGAATAACCAATCCAAACTAATTCCAAAGACCAAATCATACCGATTTAATATGATCTAACCAACCAGAAACCAATTATCCTACTGGGACCAATAAGATACCGGTAAATAGCCAAAGCAGCTAGTGTTGACATCAATGAAAAAACATCAATGCGACACATAATCAATCCCTCCAAATTTCCAACAATCTCCCCCTTTGGCATTGATGGAAACACTATATGTGAAAACATCCAAGTGCTAAGAAATGTCAAACAAATCTCCCAAAAAATGATATGACAATGAGGATCTCAAAGATATCTCCTTCAGAACCAAACTCCCCCAATGAGATACAACCAATCTGAAAATTTGTTTCTCCTCCTTATGCCAATAATCTCCCCCTTAGACTAATATCTCTATTAAGCTCTATATTACACATAAATATCTCTCCCCCTAATGTACATAACTCCTTATGTTTTTCACATGAATATCTCCCCCCCATTGAAATCAATGCTAGAAATATGACATAACCATCAAAGCAAAATCATAAACCACTAAATCACAATACTAACTACTCCCCCTAAGTAGTGGCATCACCACATCAATCCAGAATGAATCATAGCTCTGATAATGCACACCACACTTATGCCAAATAGAATCACTCAAGTCTCTATCGAAGGGGCAGAAAACCTCAACCTATCTCTCAAATGCTCAAATGATTCCTCAAACCAGTCTGGTTTCATTTGCTTCCGCCTACTCCTTCAAAAAGTTTTACTTGATAGAAATACCAGATTCTTTGATATGTCAATAGCAGATTTCTTACAATGAATAACTACCAGTACATTACAATCAAGCTATATATCCTTCAACATATGATCTATCCATAGAGCTTGTGTATAGTTAGTAGTAGCAACAACATACTCTGCTACAATAGTAGATAAAGAAGTACATGACTACTTCTGCTGATGCACGAAACAAGTTTATTTCCAAGAAAGAAAGCTTCACCAGATGAGCCTATGTGGTTACCTATATCTCTAGTCCAATCTGCATCTGAATATGCTCAAAGTGTAAAATCATCATAAAACAAAAACCATATCAGATAATCCTTGAAAATATTTGAAAATCCTAGCTACCGAAGCAAGGATTCAACATAATCAATTCCTTCCTTCTGAGAATATCTATTGCAAACCAATCAAACCTAGTTCCAATAACATCCAAGTCTATGTGTTGTCCTTTTCTATCTGATCTAATTCTTCTTCCATAAATTTCATCCAACATTCATCTTTACAAGCTTCAATAACTGAATGCCAGTACAATTAAAGAAATTAAGCATACCTCATCAACTTCCAACCTTCTTTTATAATTATCCTATCTTCTGAATGATTCAGCCTTACATACCTAGGAATCTTCTGATTCTCTTTTCCTATTCCTTGATCTTAAGTTACTATAGAATTTTATGATACTGCCAGAGTAATTGGTTCGGCATTATATTCTTATAATGGCATTACTGGTTCAGTTAAGACCATTTCCATTGCAAGTTCTTCCTCATAAGTTCTGATTTGACTTTCGTTATGCCCATCCACATTGACATTAATTCTCTCCACAATTCTTTGCAATCTCTTGTTATAAAATCTATATGATTTTCTTATATTAGAGTAACCAAGAAATATTCCTTCATCACATCTAGGATCAAACTTCCCATAAAATCACCTCTCTTGATATAACATTTACTACAAAAGACTCTAAAATACTAAGCTGTAGATGTATGACCAAACCATAACTCATAAAGTGACTTACCAGTAAACCAAACTAGATCCAAGATCCAAGATCCAATAAATCTTTGTTGGTTAACCTTCAAACTAAGTTCCAAAGATCTCAAACAGGCTTATAGAACACTACTAGGGGAAATGCAAGATTTGTCATTAATTTGCCTCCTCCTAAGGTGAATTCCTTAATTACTAGATGAATTTACTATTAGTGCAGGAACATTCTGCTATGTCAATTGAGTAACCGGTGTTAGATTCATTGACAGTCCCAAAGACACTGAAACGGGGGGGGGGGGGGGGGGGGGTGAATCTATGTCTAACTGGTTAGCAAAATATTTAAACTTATTAATAAATTTTCATCCCAAAATAGTGTATCGGTAAATAAGAATTATTGCAATAAATAAAAATAATAGACAACATAGAAACACACCATAACACAAGATATTAATGAGGAAACCCAGTGTGGGAAAATCCTTGGTAGGATTTATGACCCACAATATTTACTCACTGGCTAATGAATAAATACTACTTACAATTAGGGGCTGCACATGTAGGAAAGCCAACAACCTAGGGCTCACTACTCAATTAAGAGTCACACTAACTACAAAATGGATTATCAAATCCAATACAATGTACTACTCAAAACAACATCTCTCATGCTAGGTTCAGTACCGGTTTAACCTCAATCAATAACCAAAACCTTCGCTATAACTATATCACCTTATACAAAATTGTCTCATCACACATCTCTAAAAAACTCTTATAAGATCTCATACATATATGAGTCTTTTAAAATATACCATGTCGGCTTACAAAAGATAATTATATTACAAAAAAATTCATATAAACAAAAGCTTTATGCCATGTCGGCTAGAGTTTCGGTATGCATTGTTGCCGATGTAATTGGAATGTTGGTGAAGTGCCTACCAGTGCCAGTGTCTACCAGTGTATGAAGTTTGTGATGTCGAGCATGAAGAAACTAATTGTCAGTGACTTTCCAGTTGGTTGCCATCAATGACAACATCAACTATTCTCATAAGAGTGTAGAATGCCAACAATCTCCCACTTTTGCATTGATGGCAACACTCATGAGAAAAATCAAAAAATGTTATCCAAAAGATGAAATCCAAAAATATGTGCTCCTCCTGAGCAAGTGATCTCCTCTATACATGTATTTTTCTCTCCACTAACTACTCCCCCTTTGACATCAATGACCAAGGATGTCATAAATAATCAAAAGTTTATAAAAATGCTACCTCAAGGTTTGTAACCGGTTGGTTACAATCTAAAAGATGTCTATCAAAATCATATTTAGACTCTACATAAATTTATTGTTGTCATCTAAAGTTGCCTCAATTTGCTGGATCATACCGGTGAGATAGTGCATTTGCTGCTGTGATGATCATTCTCCTTGTACTATTGCCTTAGATAATTCATCTCTATGAGTAATCAGATTATCCAGCCTCAAACCAAGTTTGTCTTTTAGTTCCCGGGCATTAGACTTTATTCTTACCTTCTCTTTCTCAAGCTTTTCTAACTTCTCCCCAAAAATTGCCATTTCCTACTCAAAAAATGATATGTCCGGATGAACCTATAATATTATCCACAATGTCATCAATTTCCTTCTGTGTATTCTTGATCTCCTTATCAATGTCCTCAGTCAAACAGTGAGGTTTACATGCTTCCCTATATATCTCCTTATGCTCCAAAATTGTAGAATTGAGTACCGATAAAAGTGTATCCACATGATTGGTACAATTCTTTATGGTGTTTTTGAAGAATATGTTTTTCTCTTTTTCAACTCTCTCCTTTATGATATCCTCATTCACCTTGTCTATAGTTATAACATTATCAGAAATGAATCTGGACAATGTGTCCAATTTACCTAAAGAATCCTTAATGTGATCTATCTGACATGTAGGTGCAATCATTTTTAGAATAGGTAAAGTGTTATTGATTGTCTTAAAAGACAATGTATTGCAATCAGTTATCCTCTTAATGGAATCCAAAAGTACCTCTATGATATTAGTAGGTCTAAATTCACCTATAGATGTACTTGGTTCTATCATAGGTTTTTTCTCAACAGATGTCAGATCAATCACCTTAACTATATCCTCTTTACTTCCATCAGATGTATCCATTTTGCCTTTATTTTCCTCTGGTGGATCTGTCTCTGTTTGCACCTCAACCTTTAATGGTTTCTCAGATTGTTTTAGTGTCTCTGTAAGTGTCAGTTTCTCAGTCTCAACATGAACCTCTACCTCTATTTGTTTCTCTAAAAGTTCTACTATTGGATACTCAGTCTCTGGTGGCCCTGTGCTAGTACCTTTGTCTTCTGTAGGTTTTTCAATCTCTGTCGGTTGTTCTATTTGGGTTGGTATCTCAGTTTCTTGAGAGTCAACTGTTTGTGCTGGTTTTTCTGAAATCTTGCTATTATCAATATTATCTGCCTTAACCTCTAAAGTATCTTTATCCACAACAATATTTAGTTCTTGAGTATCCACATTCATTGTAAAGAGTATCTCTGAATCAGGGTTAGTATCATCATGTGTTATACCTTCAATATCAATAACTATTGGATCTTCTGTGTGTATCGTTCATGTATCCAAAGGAGGCAGTGGAAGATTATCTATAACCTTTAAGTTTGGAATACCACCAACTTTTCCTTTACCCTTGTCCTTGTCTTTCTGATATACTTTGAATGTCTTTTTAGGTCTTCTCTTTTCCTCTTTCGTTTCCTTCTCTACAAATAATATATCCCATTTATTTGTAGTCTCATCTACAATCTCTTTTACCCTTCCAACCATCAGGCTCACTTGCCGGTGTCCACTAAAAAATACTAATCGGTTAGCTTCAAAAATAACTTCATCTATTTCTTCTTTGGAGTTTATCAGATGTGTAGCTAAGAGTGCTTCAACTTTCAATTTCTTATCCAATTCCATTATAGATAGTCTTTTTGCATCTAGTCTCATGTAGAGATCATTTGGAATCTCATCAATCACTTCTATCAACACTTTCTTGTAAATGTCTAAGTGAAAAATAATACTTTCTTTAATTGTTCTTTTGTTAGAATCATTAGCATAAATATACCTTTTATTCACATTAGATAGATTACCTTCCTTTGTTATCTCATCCAGTAAATTATCTAATGTGGGGGTAATCGGTGTCTATTTCTTCTTAGGTGTAAGTTTCTTCTTCAGTTCCCTAACTGCCTGCTATTTCTTCCTTAGCGTCCTAGTTTTCTTAGGTGAAGGAGAGGTTACAGGTGAGGGTTTTCTATTCCTTTCTACTCTTTTAAACTCAACAGCCTTACCACTATCAGTATCAAAAGATGTTACAACTAGTGAAACATGTGCTTCACGTTGTAGTCCTTCAATGTGACTAGTAGATATACCACTGATGTTCATGACATTTTCTTTGATTTCCTTGACCTTCTTGGAGGCATCTCTAATAACTTTTTATCTTCTCTTTGTCCTTTTCTGCATAGATACATTACTCTCTATAGTTTCTACATTTCCAAATAATTTCTCAGAGGCCTCCCTTGGTGCATCAAGTAGAGCTTTAGCATAAGTTTCCCAAATAGGTAGGTCTACCTCATATCTCATCTCTATAAACCAAATAGCTCTAGGAATTGCTACTTCCATCCAAGTTTCATCTCGCTTAATCACAAAATAGATTTCCTTGTCATATTATCAACTATGCTCTATGGTAGTCTCTCCCTTGCTCTCATCTTAGATTGGAATTTCTTGAAATATTCTGTAGTGTTCTTAATACTATTAGTGCCCATACCGGTGAAATCATCTTGTATCTATCTTCATACCAGAATGTCATAACCAAAATCCTTGTGACCTATGTCAGGTATTTCCTTGGTAAATTACAACATTAGGCATACTAGAAGATTTCCAAAATGGAAATTACTTTTCTTGTCTCCCTTAATCTTCTTTAGGTAGTCAATTAATTCAACCTTAAGACATTTACACACATCAATCTTAGAATTATTGTTCACCATTTCATATGCACTGTGAATACAAAGACTAGAAACAGAGCTTAGTCTTTTTGCATGAGTAGCTTTGTAACCTAGTACCATACTCACATATCTCACATTGATATCCTTAACATCATTTACTCTAAGTGACCTGTTATAAGATGTTGCTCGTGTTAAATCCATAACTCCTTTGTAAGGAATCTTCTTGGTTTTATCAAGTCTACTACAAGTTGAAGGTAAACCAGTAACTGCCTTAATTGCATCCTTGGTTATTTTGGAAAATGACTCTAACCACATGAAATCTCCATGGATTTCGCTTAATACAAGTCTGACAACTTCCTTTAGAAATTCGGGAATATTCAGAATCTCTTAAAAAACTAAATTTTCCACAACCTTATATTTAGGTTTAATCACTTTGTTTTCATCGGTAATAACTTCATTGAATATCTTCTTCAAATCCTCAATCCCTAGGTTTTCTATGTTGCAATGTATGTAAATTATAGGGTCTTTTGCAAATGCTACACCCTTTGGTATTTTTGAAAAAAGATCCTATAAAGTCATCTTGTTTCACAATCTCGGGGATAATCTTGAATACAGGTCTAGGGCATTTAACATTTTCCACAATGGTAGGGTTCAAAATAAACTCTAGAATAGAAGATGAGGAAGACATTTCAAAGAAAAATACCTCTAAACCGAAATTTTGAATGCCTGAAAATGACTTCGCAGCTTTGCCTTAGAATGCCTTTTCTCAATTTTGTGGTCTTTGATCATTTGAATGCTCCGTGAGTTTGAAATAAGGGTTTCCCGATGCTTTATAGCCAAAAAAAGGTTGTTTAAACTGCATTAAATGCTTTCCAGTTAAGTGAAAACTTAACACATATGCCAATAAAGAAGAAATGTATCTTCTTACCATCAACCGAGGGTAGAATGCATGATTTTCAACTTGCTACGATAAGCCCTAAGGATTATTCCTCAGTTAGATGAAGTATCTCTTGCCGGTGGAGGATTACTCTACTCTACCATTGCAGAGATAGCTTCATCAGTTCTTTGATCATGCTTCTTAATCCATTGTTTCGAAAATTGTCTTAACTTCACCTACCTTTTCTTTTCCCTTCAAACTAGATCCTTTGTTGTTTGCCGGTACATTCTTTCTTGTACAAAATTTAGCAATATGTCCAATCTTGTTACATGCATAACAAGTTACATGATTCCTCTAAATAGCCTTTCCATATCCTTGACCGGTTTGTGATCTGCATTGATTAGATAAATGCTGAAATCTTCTACAAACATAGCATTTCACATTCATTCTACAATTTTTTGAATTATGACCAACTTTTTTGCATTTGGAACATTTACCAGTGGGTGATTTCATATTTTGATTATTTCTAAACCTACACTAATTTGCTCTGTAACCATATTTGTTGCAATTTAAACCTTTGCCATTAAATTTATAAGAATTAGGTTGTCTTACTGGTTTTTTCTGATCTTGATTATTTGTGGTACCAGAACTTTCTCCATGTTCAAATCCAAGTCCATTAGTATCTCCATCAGGTTTCTATCTTTTAAGAATATCATTGAGTTCTTTTGAACTTTTCTTGAATTTGTCTTTGTGTTTATCTGCGGTAGCCATTTCATTTTCCAGAATTCCAACTTATCTCACAAGCTCAACTTTATCATGTTGCATGTGAATCAGATTTGTCTTTAGCATATCATTTTCATGACCAAGTCTTAGATTTTCATTTCCAGCATCATTAAGTCTCCTAGTCAAGTCTTCTTCATTCTTCTTCCTATCTTGAATATCTTTAAATATCCTCATAGTCATATCTTGCATTTCACTATTTATGTTATTGTTCTCTTGTCTCAACTTGTTTGTAATGTCTCTAAGAGTTTCTTTTTCATCATCATCATTCTCCATTTTCTCATGAAGTTTTATTTTATTTTGTGCTATAACAAAGTTCTCCTTAATTCATTTAATGAATTCTTGTGCAATCCTCAGATCATCTTCAAGTTTGATATTTTTCTATTTTTCTCCATCTAAATCTTCAAGAGCTCCTTCCAACTATTTTCTTAAGTTCTCCATCTGTACCACTGTCAGAATCTTCCTCAAGCTATTAGACTTTTGAAAATAGAGGACTGGGATCTAATACCAATTGTTAAATTCAATGACAATCCCAAAGACATTGAGAGGGGGGTGAATCAGTGTCTAACCAGTTAGCAGAATATTTAAACTTATTAATAACTTTGCATCCCAAAACAATGTACCCGTAAATAAGAATTATTACAATAAATAGAATTAATAGAGACAACATATAAACACATCATAACACAAGTAACTAGGAAACCCGATGTGGGAAAAATCTTGGTGGGATTTGTGACCCACAATACTTACTCACTGGCCAATGAATATATACTACTTACAATGAGGGGCCTACACATGCAGGGAGGCCAACAACCTAGAGATCACTGCTCAATAAAGAGTCACACTGACTACAAAATGGATTATCAAATCCAATACAATGTACTTCTCAAAACAACATCTCTCATGCCAGGTTCAGTACCAATTTAAGTTCAGTCAATAACCAAAAACTTTGTTGTCAATTATATCACCTTATACAAAATTGTCTCATCACACATCTCTAAAAATGTCTTATAAGATCTCATACATATATGATTCTTTTACAATATACCATGTTGGCTTACAAAAGATAATTATATTACAAAACAATTAATATAAACAAAACTTGTATCCCATGTCAGCTGGAGTGCAGGTATGCACTGTTGCTGATGTAATATGAATGTCGGTGAAGCATTGTCAGTGTCAGTGTCTTCCGGTGTATGAATTTTGTGATGTCGAGCATGTAGAAACCAATTGCCAATGACTTTCCAATTGGTTGCCATCAATGACAACATCAATTATTCTCATAAGAGTGTAGAATGCCAACAACTGGGGTATATCCTTTAACCAAATGAACATCTAAGACAATTGATTCTACCAATTGAGCCTCAAACTTCATAACCTACTTATTCTCATGCTCCTTCTGAGTGTCATCAACCTTCTTCTTTCTCTTCTCATTAGATTTATCACTTCCTATCAGTGGGTTCTTACTTCTATAAAATTTAGCAATATGTCCCACTTTGTTGCATGCATAATAGGTGACATTGTTCATCTCGATTGCCTTATTGTAACCTTGACCATTCATTGACCAACATTGATTAGCCATGTGTCCAAAATTTCCACATGCATGACATTTCACATTCATTCTACAATATTTTTTCCTATGACCATACTTCTTACAATTGGAACACTCACCAGGAACTACATTATTATTCTAATTTGCTCTATTTCTAAAATGTCTAGACATGTGACCAAATTTATTGCAAACAAAGCATCTAGAATTAAATTTATGTGCATTGGGTTGCCTTATCGGCAACCTCTGATTCAGATTGACCTTCTGATCTTCATTTGTAGTACCAGATCTTTCTCCGTGCTCAAATCCAAGACCTCTACTGTCTCCAATTTCCCTTTGATCCTTCAATAATTCATCAAGCTTAGCAGAACTAGCCTTGAACTTATCATTGTATTCATTTTCAATAGTCAGATAATCTCTTAGGATTGTTACCATTGTTTCGAATTCTTGGTCATTGTTTCATGATTGCACCAATTCAGTTCTCAACACATCATTATCATGAACAAACCTAATGCATTCCTCAAATCTAACTTTCAGAGATATGGCAAGATTTTTTTCATTCCTCTTTTGGTCTTCAATCTCCTTGGACACCCTCATAGTTAGGTCTTACATTTCATTCTTCATGACCATATTCTCCTAACTCATCTTTAAACATTTTTCTTTAAGGGCAGCCTTCTCTTCATCATATTGATTTTGTAAAAGTTTCTTCCTTTTAGCTTGCGCCAATGACAAACTCTCCTATAGAGTAAAAATGAATTCTCAGCCAAAATTTTTGAATATTAATTTTTTTGAAGTATTACAGTGCTCTGCAATATGGAAAATGGTTCTTGTGGAGGATGCAGGCAAATTCATTGGGAGTATATGCCATGGAACGACTGGGTCTCAGTGCAAATTCCAGAATCCTCGACGGCTTTTCACGAACACATTACTGACAGGGACCTCGACCATCTTTTTCTATTACACAATCCACAATTGAGAAGGGCTTTCAAAGACTTTATCGGTGAGGAGATGCTATCCTCACAAGCTAAAAGGATTCTGTATCCCCATCAACTTCTCAATTCCTTTCTATCAAATGCTCTAGATCTCCTACAATCTATTCCTCTGTTGGTATTATTATTCTTCAAGTTGGTAAGACAAGATGTGCTCCCCTCGGCCTCATTCCATGAAGCTCTACAATATAATCTATGGCAGGAGTCAGCTCTCCTTGGGGGCCTCTTTCCACATCACTTCATTCAATCTATCCATGCTTACATGGTACTCTATGACTGAATTAAGAATGGCCTTGAACAACAAACTTTTGGCCATGTGAAGAACAACCTACATCAATTCGATAGACAATTGGACAACCACATTGTTTACAAATATCACAACTTGTGGAAAGGGGTCGGACCACAGATAGGGTTCCTAACCTCAATGTACCAGCGTAGGATGAAGCCACGGGATGGAATTTCTCCTTTATGCCCGTTTTTGATGCCCCCGCAAATCAGACCCAAGAAGATGTTGCCATGGAAGAGTAAAGTCATTTTGGCATTGTTTTTGCTATCCATAAATTTCTTCTTTTTGATGGGTGGAAAATCTAATGATAACCCATATGACACTATGTTTTGTCTGCCCCTAGTCTTCTGGTGATTGGCTCTTGCTTTTATTTCCACTGGTATTTCAGAACTGGTAGAGGAACCATTTTTGCTTGATGACTAACACCGATATTCGAGGCTTTTCCTTTTATGAATCGGTCATCGGGACTTCATACCAGTATCAAAGCACTGGTATAGCAAAATTGACAACCAAATGTCATAGCTCTTCAGTGCTCTGACATTCAGAGCCACGCTTCCCAGTCGCCACGATAACCGGTTTGGGGGGTTGATTATTTATGATTTCCTCTAGTCTCGCCTCGATCGATTATTCTAATTTTGGCTCCTAAGCAACTCACTCTATGAGCAGTCCCTATCTATCTCTTCGGATTGGGTGCCTTCTTCTCTTTGCCTCCTTTCCTCTTTTTTATTGTATCTGAGCAAGGATATAGGGTTTTCTTACTAGGTCTTTCCCTATAGAGCTCTTGAATCAGTTTTATTTTTATTAATATATATATCAGTGGCTTGCCACTTTTGCCAAAAAAAATAAAAATAAAATGAATTCCTTTGTAGATCTCAACTCATCTTGCATCTTCATGTTCCTTAATCTTTCAACATCATAGTCTTCAAGAGCTCCTTGAAGTTCCTTCCTTAAACTGAATTCCATAGATTATGGAAATAGGATCTTCCTCAAGTTGTTAGACTTACTCCAAGGTACTAGGCTCTAATACCAATTGTTGGGATCCAAGAACACTAAGACAGGGGGGTGAATCAATGTTCTACTAGAATGGAGAATTTTAACCTTATTAATATATCAACTTAGGAACTGATAAACATAAAAGCATATAACAATAAGAAACAATGAAACCATAAAGATAAACACCATAACACCATATATTTATACATAGAAAACCTCAAAGAGGAGAAACCATAGTGGGATTACAGACCAACAATATCTATCCATTGATTAAATACAAAATATTACAATAAGGGGCTTGAACATACAGGAAGGCCAATAGCCTAGAGCACACTGCTCATCACAAAAGGAGTCTTACTGACTATAGAAAACATTAGAAAACAATCCAAAATGAAGATTGAACTGCATAGCATCTCCCATGCCTAAGTACACTTTTGGTTTACCTCAATATCAAAGACCTTAAACCTCTTCCAAAAACCCAGTTCGATCACTTATGTTTAACCAAATCTTTTGCATGAATTATTACAACATTATTTGCATAATCACATACCATACATGATCTCCTATGATCTACAAAGAGATATTACATCATATTTATACCAAACCGGGACCTAAACAATTAGGTCGGCCACCTAAAAGATAATACGATAAATTCATAACTTAAAACCCATAATCTAATGGTCAACTAGATTGTCTTAGGATGAAAACAATGAAAACCAATCCTTAAATCTAGCCAGTAACGCATCACGAACATCCTCCAACATGTTACGAAAACTGGTCCATAACCTAGATAGTACTGGACCCAAAATAGGTTGTCATAAGCCAAATGAAACACCATGAACAACTAGAACATGAACATAATAACCATTAGAATCTTTAATCCCTATTAGAATCTGCACCAACACCACTTACAAATAATATCAAAAGATCTTCAATAAAGCTCTGTTGGTGAAACCCTCACTGATAACAAAAAGGCTTACTAGAACACGTGATAGCTTTCAGATCATCAAATCCCAAACCAACTGAATGTGATACACATCAGGAACACATAAATAACCAATCCAAACCAATTCTGTTAGGATTACCAAAGATACTGAGAGGGGGGCGGTGAATCAGTATCTAACCGTTAAATGGATTTTCTGAACTTATTAAGTAAATTGCATTCCGAAACAATGTACTGGTAAACCAAAATTAATGTAGTAAATAAGAATAATAAGCACAACATATAAGGCACACCATAAAATAATATTTTTAATGAGGAAACCCAGTGTGGGAAAAACTTCAGTGGGATTTGTCACCCACAATATTCACTAACTAGCCAATAAATGAATACTACATACAATAGGAGCCTACACATGCAAGAAGGCCAACTTCAAAGCTCATTGATTAATTACAAAAAGGGAAGTCTCACTGACTTACAAAATGGATTATGCAAATCCAATATAATGTACTTCAGCATCTGCTATGCCAGGTTTAGTACCAGTTTAAGCTCACAAAATAACCATAAACCTTACTCCAAAATCTGTCTTAATATTTGCATGTTCGCATCCGCCTATTCGTACTTACACAAATGATCTATAAGATCTCATACTTATATATGAGTCCTATTAAAATTCACCTTGTCATCTTAAAAAAAGATATTATAATTAAATACAAAATACAATAATCAAAATCCTGTCGGCCAGGGTGTCGGTAATCATCTTTGCCACTGCTGGTGAACTATCTATCAGTGTAGAGTCTATCAGTGTCGGTGCCTGCCAATGCCATAGGATTTCAAGGTTGCCATCAATGACAATACCTTCAATCACCTACAATTTCTCATTGGAGTGTGCACTTTCCAACAATCTCCCCCTTTGGCATTGATGGCAACACTCATGAGAAAAAGTCAAAGTTGTATCCAAAATGTGTTGTCCAAAAATCTTACCAAAACTGTAAGCTCCAAAACTGTGTGCTCCCCTTGAGCAGATAATCTCTTTTGTCATTTATTTTTCTCATCTCCATTACTGCCCCTTTGACATCAATGACAAAGGTTGTCAAAAATGTCAACTGAGTGTAGTTCTTAGCTGGATCCCTATAACCGGTGGGTTGCAATCAGATATAGATCTGCTAGTGAAAAATTTAGTCTGTTACTGAACCTTTCACTATCCTTTAATGTTGCTTCTATCCTTTGGATGGTACGAGTGAGTATGTGCATTTTCTCTTCTAGTGTCTTAAGTCCTGGAAAAAGTGCCTCTAAAATCTCTTTTCTCAAAGAGATGAGGATGTCAAGTTTCGGACCTAGTCTACAATTTAGTTCCTTAGCCTTGAACTTGATTCTTTCCTTTTCCTTTTCCAACTTCACAAGTTTTTCCTCAAATTCTCCTATTTCCTTCTCTATTATAGATAAAGGTTCTAGTGAACTGATGATATTAGATCAGTAATATTATTTATTTCTTTCTGAGCTTCACTAATTTTCTTGTCTATATCCATTGTCAAAACATCACTCTTGCATGTGTCCCTATACAACTCCTTAAATTCCATTATTGTTTTTCCTAGTGCCGATAATAAGGTATCAATGTGTTCCTTGCACTTGTTTATTGTTTCATCAAAGAATCTTTCTTTCTCTTTATTCATTTTATCACTGAACGTCTCCACATTAATTTGATCAACTGTTAGTAGGTTGCCGGTTATATACTTAACCAATGTGTCTAATTGGCTCAAAGAATATGTATTTTCCATATTGCACTTGGGTGCAATCGATTTCAAAATAGGGATGGTATAATCAATTGCCTTGTATGCAAGTGCATTGCAATCTATTATTTTCTTGATGGAGTCCAATAATACCTCTGCTACATTTGTTGGTCTAAATTTTGTTAAGGAGGAACCAGATGACTATCCAATTGCCTTAATAATCTGTAATCCGCCAGTGTGAGTAACCTCTTTGCTTATGTTGACCTCTGGTAGGTCAGTTTGAGTCTGCATCTCAACTAGCAAAGGCTTGGGTTTCTCAGGTGTTGTCGGTGGCACTGTCTCTGTCTAAACCTTTTTCTCTTAATGTTTATCAGAGTGTACCTCTGTTTGTTTCCCTAAGCTTTCAACTGCCGGTTTCTCTGATTGTGTCTCAGTGTTATCTACCAGTTTCTCTGTATGTACCTCTAAATTGTCTACTACCAGTATCCCAACAGATTTTGTTGTGTTATCAGTAGCTAGTTTCTCTAACTCAATAGGTTTTTTAGTGTGTACATCAGTGGTATCTATCTTTCTAGTATCCAGGGGATCAGTTGATTGTTTAGTGTGTGTTTCAATCCCAATCTCAAAATTTCCAACTGTATCCTCAACATATGTCTCAACTGCAATGTTCTCTATCGGTGGCTCGGTTGCCACATCTTTCTTCTCGGTGGTTTCCTTATCAACCACAATATTAACCTCTTTTGTGTTAATATTCATAGTATATAACATCTCTAAATCAAGATTGGTGTCTTCATGTGTTGTCTCCATGCTCTCAACATTATCTGTTCCAAGTGGTGTATCAATAGTATCAATTGGTGGAGTATCAGAAGGAGGTGGGGGCAAGTTATCTGTTACTTTTATGCTCAGAGGACCACCTACCTTGCTTTTACCTTTATCCTTTTCCTTTTGATAGACTCTAAAAGTCTTTGGTAATTTAATTTCTTCTTTCTTTTCCTTCTCCACAAAGAAGATATCCCATTTGTCTGTTGTTTCTTTAGATATCTCATTCACTCTGCCAGCCATTAAAGCTAGATGTCGGTGACTAGTGGAAAATGCAGTCCTGTTAGCCTCACTTATCAATTCATCAATTTCTTCTGTTGATTTCACTGGGTGAACTGCAAGTAATTTTTGTACCTTTATCTTCTTATCTAATTCCACAATTGCTAACCTTTTTGCATCTACAACTTCTATCAAGAATTTATTGTAAATGTCTAAGTGTAAAATAACACTATTTTCTATACTTTCCTTTCTTCATTTGTAAGAGTGCCATAGAAGTTTCTAACATTTGAAAAGTTTCCATCTTTAGTTATTTCATTCACAAGATTGTCTAAGGGAGGGATAACTTGTTTTTCCTACTTCTTCCTGGCTGTTATTTTCTTTGTTGGGGGCCTTATTGCCTGTTGTTTTCGTCTTGTTCTCTTTGGTGTAGGAGCGGGTACCAATGAAGGTTTCCTTTTTCTTTCTACTCTCTGAAACTCTGTTGGTATTTCATTGTTAGAGGAGGTAACAACAAGTGAAAGATGTGCTTGCGGTTGTAACCCTTCCAAGTCACTTTCCTTGATACCAGTCTTCCTTGATTTCTTTTGCCTATTTAGTTACTTTTCTGATTGTTTGTTCTCTTCTCTTCCTTTGTTTCATGGTTTTTACTTTGCTTTCAATGGTTTTAGCTTTTCCAAATACTTCATCTTTAGGTTCTCTAGGTGCTTCAAGGAGGGCTTTAGCATTTATTTCTATTATGTTTTCATCTGCCTCATAACCCATTTCAGTTACCCAGATTATTATAGGAACCACTACCTCCATCTAGATTTCATCCTTCTTTATAACAAAACATATCTGCTTTTGGTATTTTTCAACTATGGCTTGAGATAGTCTTTCCCTAGTCTTCATTCTAGCCTTTAATGCTTGAAAGTGTTCAATTGTGTTCTTATCCATATCATCTCCCATGTTGTTAAAGATATCCAAAAGTTGTTTTCATGTTGGTATGTCAAAACCAAATTCTTTTCTACCTATACCAAGAACTTCCTTGGTGATGTATAGAAATAGACATACAAGTAAGTTACCAAATCTAAATGTGTCTTTCTTGTCTTCCTTCATTTTCTTCAGATTGTCAATTAGTTCATCCTTTAGCCATTCACATATGTCAATCTTTTCATTACTGTTTACCATGTCATAAGCACTTTTGATACATAAACTAGAAATACAGTTTAATTTGTTAGCATGTGTAGTCTTGTATCCTAGAATCATGCTAATGAGTCTTACATTAATATCCTTCACATCATTTAATCTGAAGGATCTGCTATCATGGGTTGTACCGGTTAGGGTAATCATAGTATCGTTAGAGACCTTCCTTCCTTTTTCTGGTCTGCTACCGGTGGAAGGTAAGCTAGTAACTACCCTAACTGCTTCTTTTGTAATCTTATGGATGGAATCTAGCCAAAAAATCTCCCCATGAACTCTGCTCAATATAATCCTTATAACTTCCTTGGGAAAATTAGGAATGGTAAGTATCTCCATAAAACCTAGGGTTTCAATTATCTTGTGTTTCCATTTCACATTACCATTTTCATCACAAATTACAGTCCTATACATGTTCATAATCTCATTAGCACCAAGTTCTTCAATATGACAATGTATGTAAATCCTAGGGTCTTCAACATAATCAACTCCTTTGGGTATTTTAGAAAATGCTCCTAGGGTATCATCCTACTTCGCAACTTTAGGTATGATTTTAAATATGGGACTAGGGCATTTAATCACTTCAATTATAGTAGGGTTTGCAATGAATTCAAGTGCAAAAGAGGAAGCCATTGTATAAATACCTTAATCTGCCTTTAGGTTTGAATGCTTGATAGACTTGGTTCACTTCTTGTTGTGGATGCCTTTGCTCAGATTTTTCGTGCTCTAAGGTAGTTTGAATGCTTGGTGAATCAAAAGAGTGAAAAACACTTTCTTTATAATGTCATTTCCTTCAACTACCATAACAAATGCCTGTCGGATAAGTGAAAACTTAACTCATTTGCCGATAAAGAAGCATTTCATCTTGTTACCATCAACCGAAGGTAAACTAACATGTTTTCAATTTGGTGCCATACCCCCAAGGGATTTGTTTTCAGTTAGATGAAGAATCTCCTACCGGTGGAGTGATACTCAGTTCTATTGATGAAGGAATAGCCTCATCAACATTCTGATCTGTCTTTCTAATCCATTGTTTTGAAAATTCTTGTTTTACCTCATCAAGCTTCTCTTTACCTTTCAAATTGGGTCCTTTGTTATTTGTCGGTGATGCCTTACTTGTACAAAATTTTGCAATATGTCCAATCTTGTTACAAGCATAACAAGTCACATTGTTTTTCTGAATGGCTTTTCCATATCCTATGTCGATAGTTCTGCATTGATTAGATAAGTGTCTAAATCTTCACACAAACATAACATCTTACATTCATTCTGCAATTTTCTGAATTGTGACCAATTTTGTTGCATTTAGAACATTGATCAGTGGGTGCATTAGTGTTCTGATAGTTTCTAGATCTACATTGATTTTCTCTATTGATCAGTGGGTGCATTAGTGTTCTGATAATTAGTATCTCCATTAGGTTTCTGATTTTTCAATATATCATCAAGTTCTTCTAAACTTTTCTTGAATTTCTCCTTATGTTGATATGTAGTAGCCAACTCATTTTCCAAAAAATATTTTTGTCTCATGAGTTCAGTTTTATCATGTTCCAAGTGAATCAGATCTATCTTCAACATATCATTTGCATGACTGAGTCTTAGATTTTCATTTCCAACATCATTGATTCTTATAGTCAAGTCATCTTCATTCTTCTTTTGGTCTTCAACGTCTTTACAAAACCTCATAGTCATATCTTGCATCTCATTCCTCAAGGTCATGTTTTCTTGCTTCATCTTGATTGCAAGATCATTAAGAGTTTCTTTTTTATCATCATCATTCTATATCTTCTCATGAAGTTCTTTTATTTTGCTTCTAGCAATGGTGATATTTTCTTGAATTCCTTGAATGATTTCCTGTGCAGCCTTCAGATCATCTTCAAGTTTGATATTCTTCAACTTTTCTACATCATAATCTGCAAGAGTTGTTTCCAATTGCTTTCTCAAGTTATCCATCTGTATCAATGTCAGAATCTTCCTCAAGTTGTTAGGATTTTGAAAGTAGAGGACTAGGCTCTAATACCAATTGTTAGGATTCCCAAAGATACTGAGAGGGGGGGGGGGGGTGAATTAGTATCTAACCGGTAAATAGATTTTCTAAACTTATTAAGAAATTGCATTCCAAAATAATGTACCGATAAACCATAATTAATGTAGTAAATAAGAACAATAAGCACTACATAGAAGGCACACCATAACAAAATATTTTTAATGAGGAAACCGGTGTGGGAAAAACCTCAGTGGGATTTGTGACCCAAAATATTCACTCACTGGCCAATAAATAAATATTACTTACAATAGGGGCCTGCACATGCAAGAAGGCCAACTGCCTAAAGCCCACTACTTAATTACAAAAAGGGAAGTATCACTGACTTACAAAATGGATTATGTAAATCCAATATACTGTACTTCCTCGGTTTAGCATTTGCTATGCTAGGCTTTAAATTTACATAGCTTGATTTAAGTTAAGAGGACAATAAATCACACTAGTGGTAGATTTAATAAAAATAAGAATAAAATATAGATCAATATTGGAATCACATTTTGTGGGTTGCGACTTTGAACAAGAAAAAACCAATATAAAATTGAATATAAAAAAAATAGAGTTTTTTTTTGTTTTAACTCCTCCAAGAGTAGAGAACCTACTATTTATTCAAGCTTCAACTTAGTGTAGTACTACTAGTTGCAATCACTAAATCATCCAATAATTCTAGCAAAGAACACAACAAAGTAGTACATGTATTGACAAGTTTATAGATATAACTTATGACTTTAATGAATTTAGTTAAAACCAAAAGAGAGTAGTTGAATCGAATCCTATCAAGTTGAAAATATAAAGTGGTAGCCTAATTGACGATAATGGTTAAATATTGCAAGGGTACTAAATTGTAATTCCATGGAAGTTACCTTCATTATCTAAATTAGTGGAGTCATTTATTCATTATCTATTCTCTCTCTCTCTCATGATTATTTTTATGATTTTTATGGAACTTATACTACTGCATCTTTAGATGTTAAAAAGTATTGTTTGAGTTGCATGGGCATTATGATGTTTTATTTTGTAGAATATTTCTTATACTTTGATTTAAGTGTATAATATTTCTTAAATGATGCTTATTATTAAAATAGACCCACCTATTAATAATATTATAGATCTATGTGAGTTTCCTTTTTTAATATTTAAGTTGGTAAATTGTATTTAATTATAAGTTTTTTTGGAAGGTGAAATGTAAATTAAATAGTAATTGTAAATTTTCATGTTTGTATATAAATGCGGATTATTTTCATAGAATGGATGAATTTGAGATAGATGAGTTATTAGATCTAGTACCACCTCAACCTCCACCCCCTCCACCTCCACCTCCACCTCCACCTCCACCCGATCAGTTGAGGCAGACAATTATGATGAATATTGATTCTTTTATTAGAGATATCCATACTATTAGACACGAGCCTCATCTACGTACGCAGTTGTTATGCCTTGCAGATAGTATGCAAGGGATTGTACATTTTGTACAGGCTTTAGATAGCAAGACGGATAGCTATCATAGTTGGCGTGAGGGATTGCATGAATTTTATGCTGATGGCCTAACATACAAACAAGTCAATGAATTAAAAATAACAAAAATGTATTTGAAACAACATTCTATGAACCCTAAGATGGGTGAAGAGATAGATCCGAAGAAGCCATGGATCTCAATTGATGGTGTAGGCACCCAGGCATAGCTAGACACTTTTGGGAGTGGTGGTGGATGGTCTTGACCATCCACCCCACTCAATTCATGAGGTCCCCATGTATTTTTTGAAGAAATTATGGGCCGAATTTGAATTGGGTAAAAATCCCAATTACTTTGATATGAGATCATTTCAGGGGGTTGGGAGAGGCATGCCCCTGGATAGGCTAGGAGAAAAATTGAGCGACAGGGTTAGAAACCATGTGCCTGATGATCCATTGGTTCCTCTTCCATCACCAGTTGTTCCAACACCCGCCCATCATCGACCAGTGGATTCTACTCTTGGTTCATTGAGTGCTCCGTCGGGCAATTTGGTACAACAGTTGTGTGAGGTGAGGGCTACCCCCAGCTTAGCACATGTTTGCACGAGCTACAGGGACGTATGTACGGGTCCACAGAGTGAGGCTCCGCCTAGAGGAGATGGCGATTTTGATGATGCTTATGTTGCCCATGGTGGTTATGATGATGCCAAGGAGGCTACACATGCTAATGTCATCTCTTCATATGTTGATCTCCTATGGGCAGATGATGATCATCCTACAGAGCTACAGATTTATTTATATAATTTATAGTGCAATATTAAATTCCTTATATATACACATATGAACCATAGCATGAGTCAATTTTTTCTGAACAGAGGATGGATCATACCACATCATTGAGGAATTGACATCATGTTACCTCGATACCTAGAGATGTTGGTGCCCCATTTACGGTATGAACTTTCATCTATATACATTGTATTGATATGTACATTTAAAATAAACAATAATTTTTTTAACGTAATGATGTGTATGATATGTTTTTTCAATTTTGTAGGGTGTTTCATGTAGCACCAAGGTGGGTAGTTCTTCATGTGACCCGTGGACTGCTGAGGCTCAATCTCATATACCACTAGTATGTTTTTCATCCATTAATTTGATTCATGTTCTTTATTTTTTGCAATTGTAGGCTTCTAGATTGTTTGATGGTGCATCACATGTACACCTTCACCCATCAGTTACTTTGCCTGCATCACATGTACACTTTTCTGCAATAAACTTGTAGTCTATATATATATACTTTATAATTTATGTATATCTACAAGTTTGATTCATGCTTTAGATATGTTGTTCAGGTCGATACCACTACCAATATTGGTATGGCTATGAGATTGAGCCAGATGCAACACTCGACATTGTCATTTACGGTGATGATTAGAGAAATAATTCTAAATTTGTTTATACTATGTACCTAGCTTTTATAGGGATTATCAAAATTGATGTACAATGTTTTTTTTTTGCAGGACTTGACTACAACTGCTTTTATTTTTCATGATAGTGGACCTCCACATACCAGTGAGGGCATTGTAGAGTGTGGTTGTATGGTAATTTATTTTAAATTTTTAGTATTTAATTACCTTATAAGTGAATTATGCAAGTAACTTCTTCTCATGTTAAATATTATTCTCATGTAAAATATTTTAATATTGTACAGGAGGGTGGAGACACTGATACTGCACAGCAAGGTGGAAACACTGATACTGCACAAGAGGGTGGAGACATTGATAATGCACACACACAGGATGGTGCATTTGAGGACCACGTGCAGCAGGATGATTCATCTTAGCCACCTTCACGTGGACTGAACAGTACTGTAGATGAGATGCATGTGAGTTCTTAGATTATATATTTTAGATCATGTCATGTTATTGTATTATGGACTTTTTATGATGACACTTGTTATGTTATCCTAGGACTTGTTATTATGTGATTATATATAGTACTTGTTGTTATGTGATTATATATAAGACTTTTTATTATGTCATTTTATTTCTATTATGATATCAGGTCGTGTTATATGATTTGGTGGACTCTAGTGATTATATATGTGATGTTGTTTTGTTATTATGTTATTTGGACTCTTTTTAATGTCATTTCCTTATTATTATTTTTTCAAGACTTATTATTATGTCATCAGGAATTGTTATGTGATTATATATAGGAATTTTTATTTATGACTTGTTATGTGCTCTATTTATGACTTTATATTTTAACATTGTGATTGATCATCTTATAGTGCAACAGTTTATAATTCAATAAAATAATTATCCCAATTTATAATAACATTCTATTCTTAAAATAATAATAAAATCAAGAACTTACAATTAATCTATGAAGAGATTATGATAAAATAAATATATCATAAAAAATTAGAATTCAATTGTAACACAATTACAATGTGCACAAAATAACATTAAGAAGAAGAAAACTAATACAATGTTGTTTATGAAACCAAAATTGTATCAAATGTAGACAAATACAATGTTAAAGGGACAAAGAAAAACAATTATCATGATTAAATATAAAAGAGTTCACACAAGTAACACAAACTTACATGCATATAAATTTGATATGAAAATTATAAAAGGATTATTAATTATAAATTAATCTCATAGAGGAATCCAATAGATTGATGGAATTAAAGCTAACCAAATTATTAGGAAGGTTTGAAGAACATTATTCAATGATTTGCTAAGATTTGTAAATTTCCTAGCCCTTGATGTTTGAGTGATACAAAATTAGATGTCATAAACATTTGATTGGAAGTAGACAGATTGTTTCTTGTCAATTTCTTTTTGAAATGCATAATTCTTTTGACATTTTGAAGGGTTGGAATAAGTAAAGGAAGCCCTGCTATTCCAACCATTACATTCAAATAGTTAGAGTTCAATATTTCTTACATGTACACCCAAATCCTACCACATAGATATTGGGAAGCTAATGCTATAGTCATTATTTGACTCATTATGTCTCCAAAAATATTTAGTTAAATTAGTTAGTTGTTTCTAAGCCCATATTCATGCATGCTTGTTGTAAGAAAATGATAGCTAACTCGTCAAAATAATGGATAGAAATATAAGAGCTAAGGATTAGAACCATTCAAGACTATAGTCCTTAGAGTTCATGAAAGTAATTTAGGTTAGAATTTATCTTCATATGCAATATCTATACATTTATCATTGAAAGATGGTAGGTGAACATTGTGACCTCCTTTTCCGTAATATAATTTGTTTATATAGCTATAACAAAACCATTGGGCAATGAGTGTGTAACAACGTCGAATGCAAAATGTGTAATAGAGTAAGAGCTACAAACATAGTATCCACTTTCCTCTTAAGTTGACCACACTACTTTACTAGTGTATTGAAGGTTTATAAGTGCAGATAGTAGTGGTATGAAAAGCATGGATAGAATGGAGGATGGCTAAAGTGAGTGAGAGATAGGAAGCAAAAGAATGGTAGTAAAATAAAAAATCATACTATAAATATAGAGTTGTCATACAATGGTAATGAGGAATGGTACAAGGAATAATGATAGTTCTTATATGACTATGAATAAACCTTATCTTTGAACTGATAATTCTATTTTAGACGTAATTCTATCCTTGAACTTACAATTAATCTATGAAGAGATTACAATAAAATAAATATATCATAAAAAAATAGAATTCAATTGTAACACAGTTACAATGTGCACAAAATAACATTAAGAAGAAGATAGCTAATACAATGTTGTTTATGAAACCAAAATTGTATCAAATGTAGACAAATACAATGTTAAAGGGACAAAGAAAAATAATTGTCATGATTAAATATAAAAGAGTTCACACAAGTAACACAAACTTACATGCATATAAATTTGATTCAATTTAATGTACCATCTGCATCCTCTCTCTTCTGCAATGCATCTATGATTGCCTCATGCTCTTCTATTGAAAGTAACCACAATACCTTATTAGCATGTCTACCTTTCTATCTTTCTAATTTGATGTTTGTTGCCACCACCAAATGAGAATAGTGTATAATCTTCTTTTCTGATTGGTAGTCTTCATAAGCTGGTAAGCCATTCCTTCTTGTTAATTATTTGCGTAGCCATGTGCCAACTACCACAACAGACCCAACTAGATACTGAAAACCATCATCATCTACTTGATCACATATCAACTTTTTCTTAGGTTCTACACATCTAGCTAGCCAATACTCAACCTGCTCATCATTATCCTGAGGTGCAACAACAACATACACATGTCCTAGAAATTTTTTTTAGGTACATGTAGAAATAAAAATTGTTATAATTTATAATTCAAATACAATCATAAATTATATGACATACATAAAAATATATAATTTAAAGTTATAAACAAGAAATTGAATTAAATTACCAAGTTGTATGAGGACTGAAACATGATCATAATCTTTTTATGCCAATGCATGATCTGGGTCTTCATTTCTTCTAACATCTTCATATTGTGTCTCACTAGGTGTTAAGGATTTGTGTTTCCATTCTTTGACCCATTCCGTATTCTCGCATTCTTCCCATTCACCTGCAACACAAAATTGACAAAAACAAGCAAGCTCTCTAGTCCATATAGTCCAAGTGTTAGAATTAAAACTCTTAAATGAATGCCATCTAGCTGACCCATTGATTGTATCACAATCATATCTTGGAAGGATATTCTCCTCTTTAACTAGCTAGAAGAAATGTCTAATTGTAGAGTTTTGCCTTGATCCTATGGATAAATTTGCACTACACCAATCCACAATTGCACTTGAATTTTTAAATTTAGCCTTTTCCTTGAATTTGAGTTGCTCTCTACAAACGGCTCTCTTAATACATGCGCCGGAACCATCATGTTCTCCTTTCCCATGTTCAGCCTCAAATAAACTCCACATGTGTTTGATATTTGTTTTCTTATGAATCCTACTCAACCAATAAAACATTCTAGCATTCTTGAATTTCCCTATGCAATTATCAAACCATATTAGATGTTCTGTCATCTGAATTTCTCTCTCCCTTAAATTCTAAAAAAAGGTCTTGAATCAATACTGGACAAACTCAGATGAGTGTAATTTATTATCACTCATATAGAAATGGTACTCTCTCAAAATTTTGTGATCCTCTTCTGTACTATCTAGTGCATGCCTATAGACAATATGGACAAAAATCGATACTTGCACTAAATTGTAGTAATGTGATTGGACCTCATCTTGTGGTGCAAGCATGTAGCTCTCTACAAAGTCAACAACTGAAAGTATACTACCAACATGAAATCTATCCTTGCATATTCAAAACTAACCATCAAGCCATCTAGCATTTTGAGTGTGTTTAACATATTTAGGTATGATGTTACTCTTAAATTCCTTCATAAATGCATGAACACTAACTTTTTCAATGACTAGATCGCATCATTTTCCAACCTTTCCATCCTTCAGTGGATACTCAACAGTTTTAAATCTTTTAACATCAACTAATTGTTGTCCAAAATAATTTGAAAGATTTTCATGCAAACATTCATCCAACAATGCAAGATTGCCACATATATCACATACACCGGAAACACATGCATTGAAAAGCAAATTTTTCTCATTTAGTGGGTTGGAAAACAAACTTGATATAAACTCCTTTACAGTTTCAGGTCGTATATGCATACCACATTCTTGGAACATTCCAGTACTATGTATGGTAACACATATATATCGAAATACATCATAATGGTAGCAAAATTGAACATGAGTTTTGCAACAACATGTGACTCTTTCCTTGTTAATTCGAACATACCAAGGTTTACACTTTTCAAAAGACCTTTGACAATTGCTAATAGTCAACATGTTATCATCCGAAATGTTTTTGTACAATTCAGTTTGAGTTATGTCCAATAGGTGTTTTGGATGTGGATCACGAATTTTTCACCCACCTCTTAATTTAAGAATATCTCTAACATTAGGTGATACTATCGTATTATCATGCCATAATTTTTCAATCAAATTTTTGACTTCACCAGTAATTTTCATATTAGACCTTGGTAGCCTACGACTAAAAGTCCACAATTTGTTTGCCAAATCACTTTCAAAATAAACTCTTCTTTTTACAACTCTTGACAAAGTTTTGCGATAAATATTAATATATCCACTTATGTTACTCACCATTTTTTTATTAGAAGTTGTTTGGCTTACAAAAGCTATTGTTATTTCCCATCATGTCGCATTTTTATCTTTAGAATGACTTTTCTTTCCAATTGTATCAAAGACGCTAGCAATAGTCGGTACAACTTGTTTTAAAGACTCGTCTTCTTCTTGGGTTTGACATAAAAGCCTAACTTCTTCATCAATTTTTGTATTTTAGTCATTTTAATTAGTTGTACCATTAATTGACATTGAAACCAAAATTTCTTATTTTAAAATTTTTTTCTAAACAATCTATTTGCATGTGTCCTAATCTGTCTCCATGAAACCAAGCCAGGAAGGTTGTCGAGTACATCACTTTTAATTTAAAAATTTTCACTCGTTTGATTATCGTTCAAACATGTTTCATTTTCAATTGGTGTTTCCATGTCTACATACACATTATTGGTTTTAGTTGCAAGTGGATTTTCAATTTCATTTGGAGTTTCAAATTTGGTTTCAATTTCAGTTTCAAGTTGAGATTTAGTTTCATTTGGGGTTTCAATTTGGATTTTAATTTTAGTTTCAACTTGAGTTCTAATTTCATTTGGGGTTTGATTGTCAATTGGAATTTTATTTAATAAGTAACCTACTTCTACTAAATCACCAATTTCTTCATGAGAAAAAACATAGGGTTGTGAAGACATACATGTATCCAATAATGGACTAGAAGATGCACCTGAATTAAATGATTCTATTGTGTTTCCTTCTTAAGCATTTATGGCCTCATTGATGATCTTCTCTTCTGAAATGATTGTGGAACTTGAAGCTCCTTATCTCACTCTTGATCTTCTCTCTTATTCACGCATTGCCTCCTTCTCCCTATTTGCTAAAATCTCCCTAGTTGTCAAAACCTTCCTTTGCCTCTTCCTACGTTGATTTGATCCCGTGGCTACACCAAATTTTGAATTCGAATCGATCTCCTTACCAAATCCACAATAAGACAAACAAAGAGAATGATTAATCAAAATATTCTCTTTGTAGATCATACCTATCGGGCAATGATTGAAAAATCATTCAATCATTGGGATTTGTGCTTGTGGGCCAGATTCTAGCTCAATGGATCTTTTCAAAAATGGGCGCCCATTATTTAATGAAATGGGTGCCCATTTTATAATCAGATGCCCGTTTCACTTTCAATGGTATAAAGTGAAACGGGCGCCCGTTTCTTAAAATTAGGGGTGGGAAACAACCCTTAGCATTGTTTTTTGCTTTAGCATAGGCTTGGTCCCACCAAGCCTATGCTTGGATCTTCAAAATAATGACTAATGTAAAATGACATCAGATTTCTACCTTGGCCTAATTTTTTGAGGGCTTTCTAATTGAATTTTTTGACGAAACGAAAACCCATTAGAGTTTTCAACATCCTCATTTCAGAAATATAAATTTCATAGTGATAAGATTAATTTTACTATTTTTGTATTATTTATTAATCAAAAGTGGAACCTAAACCTAAAATACCAACGTTCACTAAAACTTGAATAACTTTTTTGTTTTTAAGATTTTAGAAAAATATATTACATGACATCAATATACATACAATTATTTTAAATATTAAAAATGAAAATTTAAATATGAAATTTTCATCAAATTATGGTGGTCATACACCTGATCTTTTGAAAATATACTTTATTGTCAGTTAAAAATTAATTAAAATACATATATTTAAAAACAAAAAATAAGAAAAAATATTTTTGTCAATATTTGGTGTCTTAGGTATCATTTCCGAGAAAGATTTGCAAAAATTCATTTATTTGTATCAAAAAAGGGTGGTCGTACACATGTATGGTATGGTCCAGAAACAGGCATTTTAGAAAGCTGGTTTTTAAATATGACTACTAAAAAGGGATTTCTAGCATGTGGGTATTAAAATAAATTACATATTTGAAAACCAGACTCCGAGCACTACATTTTTTGTTACTGAAGTTTTTTGAGATTCAATCTCTAAGTGCATCAAATTTTGACATCAATCAACAAAAAATTTGAAAAATAGAGAAAACACTTCCACTTTTTTCCCAAAAATGGGACTCAACTTCTTGCAGCCACCCTTTTTCCTTG
The DNA here is from genome assembly GCF_030272615.1 of Cryptomeria japonica. Lineage (NCBI taxonomy): Eukaryota > Viridiplantae > Streptophyta > Pinopsida > Cupressales > Cupressaceae > Cryptomeria > Cryptomeria japonica. The sequence goes on from NC_081405.1 coordinate 575,134,597, forward strand.
TCTGTTTTGAGTAGTGAGTCTAGGTGAATTGAACAAGCTGTAAAGTCTTTTATAGAGAAAAAAAAAAAATGTTTTAGTGTCAAGCTTTGTACAGGTTCTTGAAGGAGTTATATGTAAATTTAATCCTGTAATAGAAGTAGTATTTTTATTGAAATAAAAATAAAATTCTGACTCTTTTCTCTCAATTTAACTGCTTAAATAGAGTTGAAGAATGATAGGGCTTGTGTAGGGACTTTTAAATAAGTAGTTTGGGTTGGGATTACGAATAAGATATACTATAAGGCAATATTATCTTAGACCTTATACTATTAGATGAAATTATGTCACATTTTTAGTTTACATTTCATATCTTCAGGTGCCCAATGTAGTAAGGCACTAATCATTGCATCTAAATTGCTTTATTAATCAGGCTTGTGTTGGTTTCATTGATGAGTCACTATAATCTTTTAAATATCAGAACGTCATTGCTAAAGTTTTCAACTATTTTCTGAGTTGTCCCGCCCATTTCATGCTCTAGTTAGGTCAAGGATCACTGAAGGGTTTTCCATCCTTGAGCATTATCCCTTTCTATCGAGGTCCTTTTATGAGATAATCTACTTTGTTTTTGGTGAACTGTTGAGTGTGGTGCAAAGATCAGGAAGTTCACTGAAGAGATTACCCTCCTGGGTTTTGTAGAGACCAATGTGTAGAAGGATCTTGTATCCTTGTCATAGTTGGTCCAAGCCTGAGGGATATTGATAGTTGGAAGTGGCTTTTCATTGGTATTTGGAGGAATCAACTTTGTCTATGCCCTCTGGCAGTGTAAACCCATTTTCAGGAAGCAACATCTGTGATAGAGAGGGATAGTTTAATGAAGCCTAATGTTGAGCGCCTTGTTTTAAGAGAATTCTTAGATAGGAAATATGAACATGTTCTAAAAGAAATATTTAAAATCCAAGTTGATAGCCAAAAGTTAGTAGATCTCGGGCAGCAAGGTGCTCAGATCCCCAAATCAAATTAGGATAAAGGGAAGCAAAAGGTATCCAATGTCAAAATAAATGACCAAGAATCTTTAAACATCCTAGACATAAGTCATGAATTGCCTCAAGATGACATTGAATTGGAGAAGTTTACGATAGAGAGTGAAAATTTTGCTAAAGAGTTAAAAATAATTGAGATGGAAGCTTCAATAGCATAAATGAAGAGGAAAATTGATTTCCTTAAATTTTCCTCATTAAATAATGCGTCATTTACTGTTGGCCCATTTGATATTCAAGCCATTACTAATTTGATCCCTATAATATCACAAAGTGTTAGTGCAAGTGTTCTTGTCCAAAATGTTCAAAGTATTCAGAGTACTTGAGTTGCAGTCACTGGACAGGAAGGCCAAATAACTATTGATAGTAATAGTTAGTCCCCACTTTCTATATTACCTATTGGAGTCACTGCTAGGGATAAAACTAGAATAAAATTCACCGGAACTAGTTCTACAGCTAATGTTGCAGGGCAATTCCAGAGAAGACCTATACATTTAGAGAGGTATAGGCAATTGTGTTTTTGATGGTATATAAGGACATCCTAACACTATCCCAAATGAAATGAGGGACAAGATAAATAAGTTTGTAGGAAATAATGCTATCATTGGTGAAGAACATTTGAGAAATTTTATAGATAAGTTGAGTGACTATGAAGTAGAACATGAATATGTTGTCATGAAACTTTTTGTACAATACCTTACTAAAGATGCTAGGGATTGGTATAGAGGATTGCCAACTACAAGCATCAATTCTTGGGAATAATTTGAAAAGTTTCAAAGAGAACTATGGTGACAAAACTAATGCAAGTTTAATGTTGAATGAGTTTAACGATAACAAGAAGTTACCAAATAAATTTGTCACTAGATTCAATATCAGATTTCAAAAGGCTATGCAGAAATTATTTCAATTTCTAAGGTTAGATGAAAATGTTTGTCTAACTACATATGTAAATGCGTTTGATGCAAAGATGACATACATCCATAGGGATAAATATCCTGCGAGTCTAAGGGATGCATTCAAGATAGCCATAAATGTTGAAGGAAATAGGAGAGCTTCTGGTAAGCTTGGGAGAAAGGAGGATCCTAGGTTTTCGAAGAGTCCAAAAGATAAGGTAGAGAAGCCTTTGGGATCAAAACCAAAAGACAAAGATAAATGGGACAAACTACTTAGTACCTTGAAGGATGTCAAATTAACTATTGCAAAGAATGACAAGGGTTCTCCATTAGAAAATAAATAGTTCAATAAATTTAACAAACCTCTAAGATTGCAAGATTATCCTTACAAAACAAATTGGAAGGATGGAAAGTCAGTGTAGCAACAACAAAATGGATTCAACCACAAAACCCTACAACAACAAAGATCCACCATAACATATGAAGATTACCTAAGATAATGCAAATCAAATGAAATCACAAAGATTATACCATCACATGTCCAATAGGGTTTGGATCTCCATTCTTCCTATCTCCATTGATCTTGCTTGATATATTTTCTCTCAAGATTTTATGTGTGCAAAAGAGCTTAACAAAGAACGGAAATGTGGTTGGAAGTAGGATCGCACATGAAAGTTCAAAAGCGTAGTGTAGTCGAGTCATAAGCAGGGTGCATAGTTAGGGTTTGATAATGAAGGAAGCATCTCCTTATATAGAAGACACTATATGAAATGGAGGGATAAGATTGAGAGGTGTAAAAGAGGTCAGCTATGATTAGAGGGTAGGTAGAGGAAATAATAAAATAATGAGAGGGTAGGTAGTGTATGAATTAAGAGATGAATGACATGTGTCATAGGTAGAAAAGGTTAATGAATTAATTAAATAAATAAAGATTTATTTAATTAATAGAAGAAGTGGGATCAATTAAATAAATAAGATATTTATTTAATTCAGGAAAAGAATAATTTAAATAAAAAAATGTATTTATTTAAATGAGAAATAAGGCTAGAAGAGGATAAATGAATTAATTAAATAAATAAGGATTTATTTAATTAATAGAAGAATTAGGATAAAATGATTAAATAAATAAAATATTTATTTAATTAGACTAGACAATTTTAGGTGTCTACATTTTTGCCCTCTTTGAGATAATGCAGCTTGTCTCGTTGTTTCAAAGAAGGTAATATGAACTGATACAATGTTGCCCCAAGATGGGAGTGATATGCCCCCTCGAGAGATTGAATGAACATATGTGAAAAGATCACAGAAAATCTCTCGATAAGAAAGAAAGGCTAGAATGGACTGACTAGATAAAGTGACAGAGGCACGGGATAACGAAGACTGACACGAGAGACTAGGGCTAGGGTAGTCTATAAGATTAGAGTGCAGAGAGAGAATAGAGTACCCACAGTCAGTAGCGATGGCATTGGTGCATAGATTCGATCGCGTTCATTGATTTTAGAGGCCAACTGATGCAGGAGAGCCAGTGAGTACCACAAAACCTCCTTGTACTTTGTTGCATTAATTTTTGTCATAAATACATGCCAGGTAGTGCAATAAATGTGCTTTAGGATAATGTCAAAAAATGTCAAAGACGTGTAGGCACATCTACGTTGGTGCTAGGTGTGTCTATGTTGGCTAGGCGCGTCTAGGTTGGCTAGCCGTGTTTGTGTTTGTGTCAGGCATGTCTATGAATTTAGCAATGTTTATGTCAAATGCAAACGCATCTATGTTGTGCAGACACGTTTGTGAAATGTGGGTACGTCTGTGTAGGACAGGCGTGTCTATGCAGAGCATAGGCATGTCTATGTATTTTAGGCGCATTTGTGCAGAGCAGGCGCGTTTATGAAGTATGTAAGCATGTTTATGTCATGAAGGCGCATTTGTGTCAAAAATGTGCATTTATGTCTTCTAGGGAAAATTGACAGTTCTCTGATGAACATACACTGTCGATTGGATAAACTGCTAAGAGGATACACTCAAGCAGGTCCTCTAGGGAAGCCTAGGATAGATCGAGGCACTTTGTGATGAACAGTGAGTACCAAGACATAGTACTTTGTGATGAACAGGAAGTACTAATATATGAGCAACACTTTGTGATGAACAGGGAGCGCAAAACACATAGTACTTTGTGATGAACAGGGAGTACCACTAGGCTAGAAGCAACACTTTGTGATGAACAGTGAGTGTCACTAGGATAGAAGCAACACTTTGTGATGAATAGTGAGTGTCACTAGGATAGAAGCAACACTTTGTGATGAACAGTGAGTGTCACTAGGATAGAAGCAACACTTTGTGATGAATAGTGAGTGTCACTAGGATATAGTATCATAAGAACTTAAGATAAAAAGTAGCATTTTGTGATGAATAGGGAATGCCACTTTGACTGACACAGTTGATTTTCTTGACTGCAGGAGTACTTGCCTATGCTGGAGTCACGAGAGAGATTCTCGTAGACTCAGAGGTTATGAAAGGAGCTGGCATTTGAGGACCAAGCTGCCATTGAGGTTATGGGTTTGCGATTCATTCTATATGTGCCTGAGTTTTGGGTGAACATGGGGTTGTTGACTATGCTAGCTGAGAGATGGCACTCAGAGAATTGTACTTTCCATTTGCTGATGGGTGAGATGACAGTCACCTTAGAGGATGTATACAGGATACTGCAGATACCGATCGATGGGGAGTTAGTTCCTTATGATCGAGAGGGAGACAAGGATGCACTGAGATGAGTGTTCCAGGATCTAGGATTGGAGATGAGGGTTGTACATGTGGCATAGGACATGATAACACAAATAGGATTGGTGCTACCAGCGGTGCTAGTAGGAGTGATTAGTGGGTTCCTCTGTCTGGATAGGGAGACACGAGGGGTGGTTGCAGAGGATAGAGGGGCTAGGACAGATGATCTTGGGGCAAGTCTTTCCAAGGCTCAGACTCCATCGAGGCTAGCTAGCTCTGAGGGAGGGAGTTCATTATAGCCTTAGAGGGCTCCCTATGTATCAGTTTTGTACCATTTTGTATGATGATGTAGACACCTTTAGGTGATTGTAGCCATATGATTTTGACATCATTGTATCATGACACTTATAATTATATATATGAGATGATTCATCTTTGTGGCAGCTATATGCATGCGTACCTATGTGATGAGATGTTTGATGATGTAGGTTTCTATGTGATGGTTATGATATGGATGCAAATATGTACATGAGGAAATGCAATATTTTTATTCTTTTATGTTTTATATGTTATGCATATGTGAATGTGAATGTATGAAATGTAGATGGATATGATGATGCAAATAACTATTTACATGATGAGAATATAAAATGTGCTAATATGTGTTGTGTGCAAGATGTGATGTGATTGTGATATCTATATGTATGTATGAAATGCTTAATATGTGGTAATGCAGGTGCAACTACATGAAATGCAGATATTTTTGGCATTTCATTATACTCAGTCATGTGATAGTAGGATATACGGACTCAAGAAGGATGATCGAGGTCAATCAAGAAAGGGGGATGGAAGATGGAAGATATGAAAGTGAAAGAGCTTCTTGTGCGTTATCATCATTGAGCTTTATTATGGCAAGTAGGTTATGACAATCGAGGCATATGTTCGACCCAGAAAGTCATTGTACATGTTTGCATGGAGATAAGACAGTCACAAACAAGGAATGCCCCAGTTCATACTAGACTCTTAGTGTCCTCATATCCTTGGACAAGTCATAGCATTACTAAGAGACAATCCACAGATAGCAAAAGAGAAAATAGGTGACGATACCCCATCCTTGCCTTTCTAGTCTAAGACATCCTGGAGATAGAATCTCTAGTCAAAGACATCCCAAAAAAGCTAAAAGACATGTCACCAAAAGATAAAAATCAAAAGAAAACCAAGACTTGACACCAACATTCACTGTAGTCCTCAAGTTTAGTGTCTCTTGTCACTTGTATAAGTCTTATTTGATTGTGGTCAGAATGTTTACTTTCACAAAAAAGATAGATAGTACTGAACCATAATGTTGCCTAAGTTTGTTGAAAGATTTGATTTCTTGAAGCCCATTGTTGTTGCTATGTCTCATCTGAAACTAACCAAATCCATGAAACTAATACTTTATTGTGGAGAAGACGGACTTTATTGTGGATTGTATGTGGATAGACTGAAGGAAAGTGGAAGAAACTATACTCCTCGAAACGTGTGATGCTCTCAATTCCACACCCATTACTAGATGTAGGATTTTCCTTAGCCACAGATAGGAGCTATTTTATTATGGATGGAAAGCAGTGAAAAGGAAGGTTATTATGAATGGCTAACCAATCTTGGGTAGATCAATAACAAGCCATGATGGGAATGGGTAAGTTTATTATGGATGAAGAGGTTGTGAGTTTGTGCAAAGTGAAGGATGAAATGGAATCCTGAAGGAGGGAGGAGCAATGTCTCTATGCATGGCACCGATAACCCAATTTTCACCATGGTACTTTCCCAGGGCGCCACCAAAGTGGTTTTCACCTTTGGATGAAATTTTTTTCTTTACTTTTTTTTTTTTTTCAATTTTTTTATTTGTATTTTGATATTTTTTTTTAATTTTTTGTATTTTTTTAATTTTTTATTTTTTTTGTATTTTTGAATTGGGATACTCTGGAGAGCTATGTGTAAAACCTACGAAGGTGCATGCTATTGATAGGATCCTTCAAAGGTTCACCCTCTATGGTTGAGAGCTGATATGCACCAGATCCATATGTTGTTGTGATGATGTAAGGACCAAGCCAGTTTGGTTCGAACTTGCCCTTCTTCTCTCTGTCTTGCTGATTTTTATGATTTTCTTTGAGAACTAAGTCACCTACCTCAAATATGAAAGGATTTGACTTTATGATTTTAGCTGTGACGTTCCTTGACTGAATGATATGCAGTTCCATCAATTGTCTTCCTTGATGAAGGAACTGAGATAGAATTACTAATGTGTGGACTGTGGAGGCTCGTATGCGTGTCATCTGAAGAAGTTTGGGCACCCCTGACAACAAAGTCCCACGAGGAAGCTCCTTTAAAGGTCCATGATGTATTGCCAGAAAGGAAAGGATGTGTGGAACAAGTGGATGAGTGATGAAGGCTTATAATTGCGAAAAGAAGTGAAAGTAGGATAGCATGATGGAGACTTAGGATCAACAAGTATTCTTTTCGACTTGAAATTGTAGAACTTTTGCCCCTAGTTATTTTTGTATTAGGGGAGATCAACTCTTGATCTTTTCCTTTCATAGCATTTTTATCCTTGACTTTGATTTCTATGGAGTCTAGTAGCTTTTGATTTTGATTTGGGCTAAAGGAATTCTCTTTATTTTTGACTTTTAGATTTTTCTTTTCAAAGCTTCATTTTTGATCCCCAATGAGTAAGGGCTTTTGTAATTCTTGTTGATCCAAGTCTAAGAAAGGAGTGGAAATGGAATGAGTGGATGATATGGTAAGGCTATGTGAGTTGTCAAGAAAGTTGTCAATATGATCAATAGACTCTTCGCTGGAACCACTCTTATGATTATTGATATCAAGAGGTGCTTGCACCACTAGAGGAGATTCACATTGAGATTTAGTAGCCACAACACTAGGTGGTTTACACCCAATTCCTTGGTCTTGCATACTGCTTATAGACTGTTCTTGTTGATTGAATGTCTTAGGAGATAGTGGGAGTTGATCAACATGAAAGATATACTCACCGCATCCCATATCTTTAATCTTGAATTTTTCTTTTAGCTCTGCTTGCTTTGTTGTAGAAGTTTTCAAGGATTCTGGATCCACATATTCTAAAGATGGAACAACTTCTTGATTGACTGGTATTGTTATTTCTGATCTAGGTCACAGATTGTTGCAATATATGAATGGATTTGGGTCAGCTTTGACGATCACTTCAACTCCATTATGAGGAAACTTGATACATCGATGATATGTAGATGGGACTACACTCATCTCATGAATCCATGGACATCCTAGCAATATGTTGTATGTGAGATCTAGATCAAGGACTTGACAAACCATATCTTTTGTAACTAGCCCAACTCTGAGAGGTAAAGTAATTGTTCCTTTGGATGAATGCTCTTCATCATCATATGCTTTGATGGCAATTTTGTTTGTAGCATTCACAACGTTGTCTGAATATCCCAATTGTTTAATAGTGCTCAATGTACAAATGTTTAGACCCGCTCCTCCATCTATCAGGACTCATTTTATTCGATGTTTGTGTATGAAGGATTCAATGTGTAAAGGTGCATTATGTGGCTAACTTACAGAGGCATCATCGACTTCTGTGAATGTAAGAGAGTGTGGAATGGAAAGGTATCCCACCATGGCTTGAAACTGGTCCACTTTCAGATCAGTAGGGACACCAGTGTCTCTCAAAATTTTATCAAGAATAGCTTTATGTGCGGGGGATATGCGTAAGAGCTCAAGGATGGAGATGAGCGCAGGTGTCTTCCCTAACTGATCTACAAGGTCATACTCAGGCTTGGTTGATGAGGAAATGGTGTTTTTAGCTGGAGCACCTTGAAAAGTGAATTTACCTCAATGAGTTGTGATGTTACATTCAGAGGTAGGTTTGGAAGAAGATCCAATTCCTTTTAGGACAATCTTGGGTCTTTGGGTAGAATTCTCAGGCGTTTTGTCCTTGATGATAATGGTAGAGACATAATTGTCCATCAAGATGTGATTGGTAGTTGAATCATAGTTATAAGATGCTCTGGTATAGTTGGTTTGGTCATCTGTGGCTTTAGACTTTCCCTTGTCATGTTCTGGGAATGGTTCCTTAAACATCTCATGTTCTTGGTTGGATGAGTGTCCTTCAATCTCAATGTCACCTCTATCAATAAGATCTTGTATAATGTTCTTCATTCGATGGCAATTTCCTGTCTTGTGGCCCTTGCTCTTACGAAATTTACAATATTCATCATCATTCCACCAATTTGGTTTAACCTTTGGCTCATATGGAGGAAAATCTGGAACTGTGATTACTTTGTTTGCCACTAGCTTTTTGAAAACTGACTCAAGTGGTTCTCCCAATGGGGTGTACTTCCTTCATGATCTAGAAGTTGTTTAAGTATTCACTTGATTGTTTGTAGAGCTTGATCCAGAAAAAATGATTTTGGGTTGTACTGTATTGGCATCAACAACACCATCATTGACTATGTTCTTGTTTTTGTTCCAAAATCTTGGCTTATATTTTCCTTTAAAATCATCTTTGTTTTCCTTGAATATCTTGGTGACTCCTTGTTCAATTAGGACCTTTTCTGTTGCTAAGCCTTTTTCAATGACGTCTTTGAAGGTGGACAAACAAGCTTTTCTTAGGTCATAACCAATGTCTTTGTTAAAATTCTGGGTGAACATTTCTACCATTTGTTTTTGTGGAATTTCACAAAAGCATCTGCTAGCTAGATTTCTCCATCTTTGTAAAAATGATGAAAAAGATTCTCCATCCTTTTGCTTGGTGTTGCACAAAGTGGTGACTGATATGTCTGTCTCTATGTTGTATGAGAAATGTTGGATAAAAGCCTCTGCTAAGTCACCCCGTGACTTAATTCCAGGTGGAAGTTGGGAGAACCATTCCATAGCTTGATCACCTAAGCTTTGTGGGAATAATCTCATCAAATATGTCTCTTCTACTGCTACTTCAATGCAAGTTGTGAAAAATTGTCTTATATGTGCCTTAGGATCCCCTTTACCTCTATATTTATCAAACTTAGGCATCACAAAGTGTGTAGGAAATGGAGGCATTGGATGCTCTTGTCAAATGGATAGGGACATATGTCTCTCATTGTGTATGTTGGCTTCGGTGTATTTATGTCCTCCATTTTCTTTTGTATGTCCTTGATTCGATGTTCCAAATTATTCTCAGGTGGAGAGTGACTTCTTGGACCATACACCATGCCTGAACCAACAAGTGGAGGAGGAGCATGTTGCATGTATGGATGATACTGATCATACACATGTTCATATGGAGGAGGTCTATAATGGTGTTGTGTATGCATATAAGGACCACTTGGTATAGAGTCATGGTGAGGAATGGAATATCTTCTTTGTCCATGTATACCATACTCTATAAGAATGTCATGAGTTTGTTCTAGTATATTGCCCCCAAATTTGACACGGGGTTTCTTTGTGTCCAAATTTTGAGCATGCGTTTGAATATCCAATTGCTTTGGTAGTTGATCCTTAGCATTGGTATGTGATTGAGCATATTTTTCTGCATAAGACTTCCATAATGGTCTGCGAAGGTGAGTATGATATGCTTGACCATGTGTGTATGGGACCTCTGGTTTTTGAAACAAAGATGATGATGATTCAGGCACAAGATGTGATCCTCTATTGCCTCCACTATTAGGCCTCCTTTGATCCATGTTGAGGTGAGGTTGTTGCAAAGGTCGATTTTCCATTATTTGAGACATGTCAAAATCATGAGGTATCTTGGCTCCACTTTGTGGCATCACTTGTAAGAAGTATTTTCTATCTCTCCTCATTATTTCTCAACCAATTGATTGAAATGGGGATTCATAATGGTTTCTTCCACTTCTGCTGAATGTACAAAAAAGTTGTCCATATTGTCATTGTGTGTATCATTGTTGTTTGTAGTGTCAATGTTTTCAACATTTGGAATGTTTCTATAGGCATCCATGTCAGGTAATGTAGTATGATCAGAATTGAAAAAGATATCATTGTCATACTCATAGGAACTCACGTTTGCGGACTCTTGAGCCTCTTTAGCTTCTCTCCTAGCTTTTTGGGAACAAGTTTCAACCATGAACTTGGTATTGACCAAGATGTGTGAGACTAGATGAAAATGGAAAGAGTATGGAAGACCAAGAGTTGGATGAAATGTAAATGAATCTGAGGTGTACTTGCAATGTCCAAAGTGTAAGACCAAGTATGTATGTAGTAGAGTAGGTTTGACTTCCAAAGAGATGATAGTTTCTCTTGATGAGGTAAGTTGACCTTGACTCTAAGTAAGACCAAATGAGACCCAAAGGTGATAGACCTTGATGAAGGACCACTTAGCAAAATGTTGTTGTATGTAGTGTGTTGACAAAGTATGATGAGGACAAGCAAGTGACCTTTTGACTCAGGTTTAGACAAATGTGAATGTAATGTAAGGTGTAAAGCAATGACGGACTTTGTGAGACCCAAAGATAGGTTGAATGCTAGATGAAAATCTAGAGAAATAACTTAGGAAGCTCAAGAAGTCTGAAACTGATTGCTCTTGTTTGTTGGACTGTAAATTTTTCCAATTTGTGAAGTTGTTTGTTGTGACCAAATCTGAAATTTTGACTATATTTCCATGACAAGAGGACACAATGTTGATGAGGACTCAATGTTTGCAAGTGTTTAGACTCAAAATGACTCAAAGAAAAGTGTGTTGTTTGATGTAAAAAATTGTTTTGCATACACTTGAAGACACAAAAGGCACAATGTTTTGTTGTTTGGTCTTGAATGTTTGATTGTTCAAAATAAGTCAAGCACAATTCTTATGGCTGGCCAACACAATAGTTGTTGATCCCACGTGGAGTTTCCTCCGAGGCTACGCTATTTAGAGTGGATACTTAGATGCTTGACCCCACTGGCTCCACCCTCGGCACTCACTTCTTGGGGTAGCCAAGCATCAGTCCCCATGAAAACTCCTCGTGGCAAACTTTGTATCTCTACTAAGAACAGTATGTGTGTGGGCCGCTACCAGAGGTCCAACCTCCTACCCCAACAACTAGAAGGATTTTGGGTTCTAAAACAAAAAAGTGCTAGTAAGGGCATCCACTCATGTGGCCATACATGCGGCACTTTCAGCTCTGTAAATACAGAAGGCTCCCAGCCGGTAGGGGTTACACCCTACAAATGATGATATAAATTTGATCAAATGGGTTTATGGGGAGTCATAGTGTTGGTATGAACTAATCAGCACACGTTATCCATAGTTTTCACCATGAATACAGTTGTTTATAGTGGTTCAGAAGAGGTGGGTTTTCTTTTGCTACCACTTGGGTCGTACTCTCCTCACTAGTAGTCCTAGTGACCACACGGGGAGACAGGCCCTCTAAAGATTAAACAAAAAGAGCCTATTGCTCAAGACACAAAAGACAATGGTTCAATTTTAGTGCACCGATTGAAGTGTTTTCTAGTCTATGAAAACCCTTGCCAAGGTCCTACAACAAATATTAGTAGTCTGGATTGTTTCAAATAATCACCCCTTCCTGCAAGCACACAAGTTAGGTAAATTTTAGACCCAAAAGACTTTGTGGAAAAGGGGCCTTCAACAAAATGTTTTGTTCACAAATTCAAATATATGATTCATCATAAAAAAAGACCACCTATAAAATTTCAAGAGATTTCCAGAAATGTAAGAAAATCCAAAAAATTTGCTAATTTGCTCCAAAAATTAATTTTTTATGAAAAATCATAAAAAATTCATATAAAATGCAAAATCAATCCAAAAACTCTAAAAGTTCTATTGGAGAGTCCTGATGGTCTTCCAAACTTGCATAAAAAAATTTCTGCAACAAATCCAAGTAGTTTGTGAAATATGAGTAAAATAATGCAAAACCTTAATTTTCAAAGATCTATTTTTTGAGGAATGATTTTGCATAAAATTTAAAATCACAAAGAATAGATCCCATGTATAATTTTGAGATACTTCTAAAAATGTAAGAAAATCCAAAAAAGTCACTAATTTTCTCTCAAAATTAATTTTTTATGAAAAATTATAAAAAATTCATATAAAATGAAACTTTGATCCAAAAACTATGAAATTGTTATTGAACACTTCTAATAATTTTCTTGACCCACAAAACAAATTTGACACCAAAATTCAAAGTCGTTTGTGAGATCTGATCAAAATAAGAAAAAACCCTAATTTTTAAAGATCCAATTTTTAGGGAAATATTTTGCATCAAATTAAAATCACAAAGAATAGATCCTGTGTATAATTATGAGAGATTTTCAAAATGTAAGAAAATCCAAAAAATTCGCTCATTTGCTCTCAAAATTAAGTTTTTATGAAAATTCATAAAAAATTCATAGAAAATTAAACTATTCTCCAATAGATCTGAATTTTTCTTTGCGAGCTCTTGATATTGTCTTCAACCTACAAAAAACATTTGGTGCAAAATTTCCAAGCTGTTTGTGAGATATGATCAAATCTCTCCAAGATCTTGATTTTGTGTCCAAAACCCTAGCTGCACAAGGTTATTCTCCAAATTGTTTTACAAAACAGCAATATAGGGTTAGAAAAATCTGAAAAAAACATAGATCTAACAAAAATCCATGTCCCGTCGGGCGTGCCAAAATGTTTATGGTGAAAATGGATAACAACAATGTTGAAAGACTAAATGGATTCAACCACAAAACCCTAGCCTAACAACAACAAAGATGCACCATAACATATGAAGATTACCTAAGATAATGCAAATCAAATGAAATCACAAAAATTATACCATCACATGTCTAATAGGGTTTGGATCTCCATTCTTTCCATCTCCACTGATCTTGCTTGATATATTTTCTTTCAAGATTTTATGTGTGCACAAGAGCTCAACAAAGAACGAAAATGTGGTTGCAAGTAGGATCGCATATGAAAGTTCAAAAGTGTAGTGTAGTCGAGTCATAAGCGGGGTGCGTAGTTAGGGTTTGATAACGAAGGAAGTATCTCCTTATATAGAAGACACTATATGAAATGGAGGGATAATATTGAGAGGTGTAAAAGAGGCCGGCTATGATTAGAGTGTAGGTAGAGGAAATAATAAAATAATGAGGGGGTAGGTAGTGTATGAATTAAGAGATGAATGACATGTGTCATAGGTAGAAAAGGTTAATGAATTAATTAAATAAATAAAGATTTATTTAATGAATAGAAGAAGTGGGATCAATTAAATAAATAAGATATTTATTTAATTCAAGAAAAGAATAATTTAAATAAATAAATGTATTTATTTAAATGAGAAATAAGGCTAGAAGAGGATAAATGAATTAATTAAATAAATAAGGATTTATTTAATTAATAGAAGAACTAGGATAAAATGATTAAATAAATAAAATAGTTATTTAATTAGACTGGACAATTTTAGGTGTCTACAACTACTTCTTGCCTTGGAGGAGTGGAATATTTCTCTAACATTGAGACTCGAGACTTGGATGTAGATTATCAAAGGAAAAGAAGTGAGTCATACTACCAGAAAGTTTTTTATTGATAATAATTTGTGTGTTGATGTCCAAATGTGTAATGGTAAACAAGGAAAGGATGATATATCCTTGAGAAGACCTTCAAATTGAGATATTGCCAGGATAACAACTGCTATGGTGGCTCAAGTCAAAAGTAATTATCAATTGAGAAAAAAAATAATTGGTGAAGATCAAGGAAAGCCTTTTGGCCTATTTATCAAAGAAGTGAAAATTAAACGTAAGGAGGTCAAAGAAGACAAGCCAAAGAAGGACACAATCAAGATAAAGGTCAAGAGAAAAGAGTGGGCTAAGAAGGCTGAAATTATAAAGCCCAATGAGGACACTGCTTCACCCAAATTGAAGACAAAGATAGACTCAAAATCTACCATGCATATTGAAGAAGACCTGAAGCAGAAACAAAACATTGAAAGCAACAAGCTTAAGAAAAATGGAGAGAAATCAAGTATGTCTCTTGAATTGCCAGATTACACACATGTTGATATGCTTCAATTACTTTCTTAGATTATAGTTAAAGTTCCTTTACAAGAAATTTTAAGAATAGATGAACATAAGGAGAAAGCTATGGCTTGGGTTCGGGGTGTTTCTTCTAACATTGAACATAAGGGTGTTTCTCATGATGTAAAATAAAAAGTAAGTAAAAATGATATAAAAGGTAATTAATTAGAGGGATGGGTTTCTCAAATTCCCTAAATCTACCCGGAAGATGTAGTAGAGGAGATCTTAGAGAATGTATATCCTTTCTTTTTGAGTGTTGTGATAAATCGAAGGGAGTTAAAGAATTGCATGATTGATTCTAGAGCTCCAAACAATGTCATGCTAGTGAGGATAATGCATGCTATGGGTTTAAATGTAGGTACCCCTCAGGGAAGATGTTGTGCTATGGATTCAAGGGAGCTACCTATGATAGGTACTATAAGGGTATTGCCTTACAGATTTGCAGCTTACCTAGAGAAGGATTTAACCATGAGTGTCTTAGTTGTAGATATACCACCTCATTATGGGATGTTGTTGTCAAGAAAGAGGATTTCTTCTATGGGAGGAAGTTTGCAATGTGATCTATCTTATGCAACCTTTTGTATTGATGGTAAGAATGTGAAAATTGATAGAGAGTCAAGAGTACCATATACGATGATGAATGAGAAGGACCCTGATGAAGACATGAGATGTTTCATTGATACGTATATTAATTCTTTTAGAATTGAAGATATCCCAACGAAAAGGAGAGAAAAACCTACACCACTAGAAAGGAAAGTAGAAGAATCATCATGAAATGATATTTTATGGACAATGTATTTTGATGGAGCTAGCTCTAAGGAAGGTTCTGGTGTAGGTGCATCATTCATCTCGCCTAATAGAAAAACTTTTAAGTTTTCTTTTACTCTGTCATTTGCATGTACAAATAATGTGGCAGAATATGAGGCATTGTTATTAGGTTTGAGATTAGCTGAAACATATGGGATAAAGAGTCTGAAAGTTGTTGGAGATTCTAAATTAGTCATATCCCAAGTCAGATCAAAATATGTATCAAAAAATAAAAGGTTGAAACTATACAAGAATGTTGTGTGGGAGGAGATTGAGATTGTTTATGCATTTAGCATTTATTGGAAGGAGAAAAGCCATAAAAGGATGGCAAACTTGCTGGCCAACATTGTGTTAGGTCCAGAGGACATAACTTTAGTAGGAATTTAAAAAATTGAAGTTCAAACTAGGCCTTCAATCCTTGACAACATTTAAAGTTGGCAAGTTTTCAATGATGATGACGATATCTTAAGGTTATTAACTTGTGTAGAATAATATGAAGGTTCGGAGATTGATTATGGTGCTTTTGTGCATATAGGGGATGGAAGAGAAACAATCTTTGGGAATGAGGTAATTCAACTAAAGATAAATAAGATTCCCAAAGGTTTAGTTGTATTTGAAAGGGTGTTTGACAATCAGAATAAGGGAAAGATTGCCACTACTACCCCACACCCTAAGGATTTAGAAGAAATTAACCTTGGGATAGAGAGAGCCCCAGAAAGGGTGTACATTAGAAAGAAGATGTCACCAAAGGTAAGAAAAATGTTGATTGATTTACTAATAAAATATAGGCATCTCTTTGGTTGGTCATATATTGATCTAAAATCTTATAGGGAAGACTTATTTCAACATGAAATCCCTTTAATGGAAGGTGCTAAGCCTTTTAGACAAAATCAAAGGCCAATTAATCCAACCTTGGCACCCAAGATGCAAGAAGAATTGATTAGGCTAAGGAATGCTGGAATCACAAAGCCTATCATACATTCATCATGGTAGTTTAACTTGGTGCCTGTGAGAAAGAAGAATGGAGATACCATATTGTGTGTTGATTTTAGGAACTTGAATATATCTTCATTAAATGATAATTATACATTGCCTAATATGGAAGCATTGTTGTAAAGGTTCACAGGTTGTGAACTCTTGTCTATGATGGATGGAATTTTAGGTTACAACCAGGTAATGGTTAAAGAGTCCGACAAGTTCAAGACAACATTTACCACACCACGGGCGACCTATGTTTATATTAGAATTCCATTTGGGTTGACAAATGCAAGAGCAACATTCCAAAGAGCTATGGATGTTGCATTTTCTTATATTATAAATGTGTTCTTGGTTGTGTATAAGGATGATTTAATAGCATATTCTAAGAAGGAAGGTGATCACTGCGATCACCTTGAAAAGAATTTCAATAGAGCTATTGAGTATGGAATATATTTGAACAAAAAGAAATGTGCTTATAGGGTGACTGAGGGTAAATTTATGGGTCACATCATTTTACAAGAAAGTGTGAGGATTGATCCAGAAAGGGTAGCGGCGATTGATAAAGTCCCTCCACCCAAGATAGTGGAAGGCATGCAATCTTTCTTTAGGCAGATTAATTTCCTTAGGAGGTTTGTTACTAGCTTTGGAAAAATCAGTAGACCCATCTCTAAATTGTTAAAATAGAATGGGAAGGAGAGCCAACCAAGGTTTTCCAAGAGATCAAACAGGCTATTAAGAATGCACTTGTTTTGAAAACAACTGATTACAACAAACTTATGATAATATTTTCATTTGCATCTTTCCATACTATTGTTGCAGTACTATTACAAAAGAACTGAGAGGGTTTTGAACAACCCGTAGAATTTTTTCAGCAAATCTATCTTAGAGTGCCTTTTTTAGTAGTGTGGAGCAATTCACCACCTTTGGATGGGGTAACTTTCAACATCAACATGGGGACACTTGAGCGGTTTTTAGAGATTCCATTCATCATGAGATTTTTTCCTACATCTTCCCTTCATGATTGGGGAGACTTCATGGATACATCTTTGGTTTTGTTTCTTCCTAAGGGGAGGAACATTGCTTGATGTTTGTGGAGGATTTTCTTCTTTCAACATCAAGCTTCTACCATTGGTGCAGATTCTACATTGAGGGGGGGCTACTTGGTCTCTCTTCTTCTCTCATATGGGGGGGACTTTTTCCTCACATAGGGTTTCATCCTTCTCATACTTCTTTGAGAGTTATTTGTGTATAGTTTTCATGTCTCTTTTTGGGGGAGGATTTTTTTCAATTGGGTTTTTCTCTCTTTCCCCACTTTATGAGAGATTGCATTGGTTTGTTTCCATTTGCAATTGTATGTGGGTACCTAACATGGCCTTGTAGCTGGAACCCATCTTGCATTTTGTAGACTTGAGTGCATTCCCCTAAGTTGCATTTAAGGGTGGGTGTTGGTGTAATTATTTATTCATATTAGATATAATTACACTTTATTTAAGTTTACTTAGGTACATGCATATCATAGTAGTTTGCATATGAGACACTTAGTGAGATGTGTTTCATTGGTAGTGTGTATATAGTAAAAACTCCACCTTTTATGGTGTGATCTTCTTGTTACTTTATCATATCCACTTATTGTGGAGTGATAATTCCACCTTCAGTTGGTGATCCACCTCATGTGGAATATTCTACTATTTCTCATACCTACCCTTACCTACCCTTGCATCTCATTGAGCCACATGTCATCATTGTGTGCTCTCTTGTCTCTTAGCCTTGCCTTTATAAGAATGCTCATCTATATTGTATGTAATAATTGATGCTCCAGTTGATCAGTATTTTCATCTTGATAGAATACGATTTATTCCTATCAATATTTTGTCTCTCTATTTTGTACTTTTCATTGATCTCTTGATCTTGGCAAAATATCAGACATATAATGGTGAATATTTTCTCTTTACATCCCTGCTTAGATTGACTAGATGATGCTGACTCACATCAAGTTTATCATGACAAATACATAGCATAGGATTTCTCTTTCTTGGATTTAAAAAAAATTAAAAGTACACTCAAAAAGGAATATTAATGAAGTTAAAAATGTTCGCAATATTTGTCGAATGCAAATACACTTGACATTTCAAAACAAAAAATTATTGCCTTAGTCGGAATCTTAAGGGTAGTTATCTAAACTATCAAGATTAACCAAAATAATTGGAAAATGATATCAAAGAAAATTGATAAAAAATAATTTTAAAATAGTAAACATATCGTCGTTTCATCTAATGTGACAAGTTTCCATGTTTGGGAGCCTTTAGCTTGGTGAGATATTAAAAGTTCATTTTGCCTCGATGATACATAATCATCTCTTTACATTATATTATTGTTTTTGTTTTTTTTTAAACTATGCTTGGTAAACTTTTTAGTGTGACTGGTGACGCTGGCATGACACGCCCTCCGGCTCCATGTGAACGTTTTTGACCTGGAGCTATGAACCAATGAGGCACCTCATCCCCACACTTCACTTGTTCAAATCCACAAGCACAATGACCCAGCGAAGGCACAAGGCCTTGCGAGCACAGTGGCCCAACAGGGATTTGAACCTTGGTGGCCGCTTCACCAACAAAGTGTTTTAACCGCGACACTACATGTCCAAAGATAGATTATATTATTGTTATTATAAGGTACATATCTATATAATAATAGATTGTCATTTTCATATTATTAAATATATGTATATTTTGATTGAATAAAAACAAAATTTTATTGAATATATTTCGATTGTTTAATCTACATGTATTTGGTTTCTCAATATTTTATATATTTTAAATTTTATTTATAATCTTGACATTAATATCAAATCTTTTATTAAGAAAAAAAAAAATAGACAAACAATTAAACTTTAGATTGTGAAAATTTTAGCATATTTATTCTGGTCTTAAATATTTTTTTTCCTGCATACAATTTCCAAATTTATTAAAAAAGTATATTAACAAATGTTTATAAATTTATTTCATTCAAATCAAGATATATGCTGTTGTATTGACCACATTCACAATTTATTTTGATCAAAAGTTCGTCTTCCATTACGTTCTATATGTCCAGTACATTTCAATGTTCATGGATAACAGCCACATGCTAAGAGTAGAGTTAATACAAGTTAGATTGTTAATTTGTAGAGAAAAGCTTGCACATGTTTTCTTTAATTTCCAAATTTTTGTATTGTGTTGCAGGTATGAAAATCTACATATTAAACATCTTTTGTTAAATTTCCAAATTTTTACCGAGTGTTGTGGGTATATTATCTCATAAAAAAGGTGACATCCGTTTTCTATTACATGCATATTTTCATCGTTCATTCCTGTTCAACAAACTAAACACCTACATCTATCAAATTACTTTTCTTACCCAAAATTTAATATTTATTATTAAACATCATCTTTGATTGCTTAAATTAATATCTATTTTTTAATATTATGAATTCATCTAGGTAACATTCTAAGAAATCAATAATTTTCTTCTACTGAACTAATTGAGTTTCATAAAACCTAAATATTATATGTTTGCCGCACTCGCTTAATATTCGTGTCCGTTCATTCGCAACTGTTAACATATTGCAATGATATATATAGAGAAGTGCGAGATGAACGTCATTCATTATTACTCAACTATTTGAAGTTTCAAGTCGTTGAATCAGTTCAGAAAATGGCACAGCAACGAGAGGCAGATCAAGTCGTTAATGGCAATGAAGGAGATGATAATAATTGTATTTTGATTATCGCACAAGCTATTAGGCGGCGCTTTCCATCATTACCAGAGGGTTGGACCGACAGGCAGTGTTTAAACCAATTAAACGGTCGTGCTTGTGCATTGAAAAGTGATGTTATAAGAGAAAAAACAGCTAACGAAGCAGACCCGCAAAATGAAGCTGATAGCTTTGCATTTATTCTTAATCTGTTTAATGTTTTTCTCGATTTCTTAGAGGAGGAGCTAGATGATTACAAACTGGAACTGAACAGATATATAGCCGACAATCCCAGGCCGGAAGGCAGAAGATACTGCTATCCTCTGGCAAATGTCACTCTTATTTTGCAAGAGGTAGAACATATGATTGATGAAGTCTGGTCGAGCGATCTGGAAGAAAGAATGCTGAGACGGGTGGAGAGAGAGATAAAGCAAGTTGTAGAAGGCCTACCTACCATCAAAATTTCAGAAAATGATCTTAGTGAAATTACGTGTATGATTTGTTTATTTGATTGTGAAGTGGCAGAAGAGGCATGCCAGTTGCGTTGTCATGAGCACCACATATTTCACAAGGAATGTATTAAACAGTGGTTGAAGAAGAGTTGTCGGTGTCCCATTTGCAGGCGGGCAGCATTCAAGTGGAAATATTGGAGGGAAGGATATAGAGATGAAGATATCGGTAGACTCAGATATGCTTTTGTGCAGGTTGACCTCTAGGGTTTGGTGTTTAATGAAAAACACTTCTAAAAAAGTCCTCCAAGGATTACACTATTTAGGGTCTCCATATGAGACCAAGATATCGGTAGACTTAGATATACTTTTCACTTTTAGTTTTTGGACTATAAATTTTTGTTTCGAGCAAGGAAGGTAGTTCTCTTATTTTCAGAGTTTTAGTAGTTTTATTTTACTATTCTCATTATAAGCGTTAATAATCAAATATTCTTATGAAATTTTATATTCACATTTAAAATTGATAAATTGCTAAAAAAAAAATTATCAACTATTACATTGCAAATGTCTAAGAATAAATTAATTATAAGTTTTTAATTTTTAAATAAAATGTATTTATATATATTATTTAAAATATATAAATATAATTTATTTTTATTCATACAAAATATAAATGAAAATGTTTAAAAAATAAACTATTTAGATTTAGGATGAATTTATAAATTATGTACAGTCAGATCTTATGGAGAAGATCCCATCTCACAAAACTATACATGTTTCAGATTAAAGAACTACCATAGAAGTGTTGTGTGTATAACGAGGTTCCAATTATATATAAGAAATTTAAACAAGCAAAAAATTTGTTGGCAACTAGAATAAGGTTTTAGCCTTTGTATAGCTATTTTATTCTACTGAATAATTATGGTCGCATAAGAAATGTATAAAAGAAAATAGTCTAAGATTGAAACTAAGATCACCCACACAAGAACAAAACTATTCTTATAATGTTTCAATTTTTTAAAAAAGTTTGTAGTGATATCATTGGGGCCTTTATTTGTTGGGATGTGAAGTCTGATTTTTTATTTCATCTTTTCATATCTGTCCTTTCGTTTTCTGTCGAAAATTATTGTATAAATAGGAAGGTAAATTCGTATGTATGCAAGTTACAATATTAATAATAAAGATGTCTTCCTGCTTCCCTGTGGATATAGCCATGTTAAATGCTTGTTTGTTATAATTTTTGAGTTCTCAATTTATCTAATATCTTTAGATCTGGTATCAGAGCTTAGGAGAAACAGGAGAGCAAGTTAGAGAGGGCAGAAAGAGTAAGGATAGGTGAGATGATAGTCGCGTCCAAGGCAGAGAAGAAGCTCATTGAAAAGAAGGCTACGGAGGAGAGGAAAACAGTGGGGCAAGAGACTCCCACAGCCATGGCCGAAGTAAAACCCTATGAGAGGAAGGCAAGAGAAGCTGATAATAGAAGCAAAGTAGATCCATGCCTATGAGAGGAAGGCAGAGACGGAGATAGAGGCATGGTGGATCTATATGCAACACACTCTTTCCTTAGAATAATTTGTCCAAGGCACTTCTAGGTCATGCTATTAGCGACAGTATATGGATCTCTGGTGTATTCGACATGGAAGACTGCGAGAATGACTCTATACACCTCCGTACTATTTGTAATGGCATTTGGACTTCTAGCCATGGTTGCTTTGCTGTCCATCACTCTGTCGGCTATGATGCTCACCCAGATTACCATTCTCGCGTTTGCCAGCAAGCCGAGGGACTTGAGTAGATTTGTAATGAAGGGGAATGATGTGTGGAGGTGTGATTATCTCACAGTTTATACCCACAAATCGGTGAGCCACAGTCAAGGATTTATAGCCCAATTTCTATAAATTTACAGACTATGTCAGTGGAAAAGATGCAACAGAAAATTCCTTCAACAATATCGATGGCTATGGCGATGATGTAAATATGGAATCTAAAGATTATAGAAAAAATCAATGGATTCAATTTCCTGTCACCAAAATTTATGGATTATGATTCCGAAAGTCGCAACTATTGAGATATTCGATATGCACGTGAAGTATTTTACAAATGCCTCCACGAAATAGTGGTAAGATCTTGATGGGATTTGAGGTCGACGAGCACAAAATAAAGATTAATTTCGAGGATGCTATTTGTAAGGAGATGGCAACGACGGGAAGGAGCTGTATCGAGATATTCCTAAGGTTGATCGTGAAGATTGTCAAACAATTGTGGCCCTAGCTAAAGACGACCAGCATGTTTCTCAAAGTTGTCATGTTGCAAAAATCAGACTGGTCAAAAATATCAATTGGACAACATTTGGTTATATGTAGCTTCCTTTCCAAGACGGGGGGTAGAAAATTACAGTTGGATAATTTATCTTTCTTACACTATTTCTCTATGTTTGTTTCTTGTACTGGCAGACTGCTTTTATTCACATAGATACTCACAAGAAGTTTATTTGCTGAGAATTGTGAAAATGGAGGGGTTTTAGACCTTGTTAATGCGTGCCGCTCTGGAGACACAAAGTTGAAGGTGATTAGGGTTAGAGTCCTATCGAGTTGGTGGATGGTGTAGAGGGAGCTAGGGTATTCTGATTTGGTTGAAGAGGTTACAGTTGGTGATAGAAGGATTGCGAAGATTACATGAATCAAGAACCTAGGTAAGAGGACCATGGTGGTAGTTTGGGTTACCAACCAGCTTGTGCTGGTTGAGGTAGAGAGAAGTCTTCGTGATGTCCTATGTTGTGAGGTGTCTTAAGAAGTGTAAGATAACAAACACTTTAGAAGAGTCATATGTGGGTAACGCAATCAACCAATGAGGAGCTGTTCGTTTGACTTGTGAAGTAATTACAAGTGTAAGTTTTAATCATTTAGTGGGAGATTTTTAAAAGTGAGATTTTAGTTTTCAAGAGGTGGTTATTGTCATGTGATTGAAGATGTTAATTCTTAGATGTCATGGTAGGTTCTTGATTCTAGATTAGAATGTTGGCATGACATGGGTTCTCTTGACAGTTTATGGTTTTTGGAGAATGTATTTTTCATTTGTGGAGATGTTAGATCATGTTGTCATGTTGTGTTCCTAGGTTATGCACGTCTAATTGGAGTTTTGACATTGATCTTGTTGGTGCTCTTGGTATTGAGTACATTGGTCATTTTTTGGGAAACCTTTATGATGGTGCAATGTTAGCAATGGATTAATCCTAGAGGTGCTCTTCAATTGTTGAGACTATTACTATTTGGAAGTTTTAGCAACAGGATTGAGGATCCTACACCTATTGATGGATGTGAGTACATTATAGACACAGAGAAGATTTCTCTTAGAGTGAGTCAATGTGACTTAGTATATCCTGGAGGAGCATTCTCACTCCCCAGTCTTGGTCTACTCGGTAGATTTATCTACTTGTGCATTTGAGTGTAGGAGATGTTTGAGATGTTTCCTGGTTTTGGAATGGTATTGAGTTTGATCTTCTTTGTTTACATGGGCTTACATCCATGTTGGTTGGGTGTTCTAAATGCTTTCTTTTGGGGAGGTAAATGAGATTATACTTGGCATAGTTGGGCAGTTGGTGGTGTTGGTAGAAGGATGAGATATGGTTTCCATGAATGTGATTAGTAATTAGTTGTGGTTACTATTCCATATATTGTGATTGATTCTTGGCATATTTATTACCATGGGATTTGGTGATTGTATTTGGATATGGGTTGAGAATGACAAGAAGGGTATAGACCATGTAAAGCATACTTCAAGTGGGAGGTTGTTTAGATGTGAAGTCATGACATGAGTCAAACTTCAAGTGGGAGATTGTTTGGATGTGAAGTCTGACTCTTCATTTCATCTTCCTGTCTTTTTCTCTTTGTTCTATTGAAACCTATTGTAAAAATACAAGGGTAAATCCCTATGTATGTAAGCTACAATAATAAAAAGGATCTTTGTCCCACTTCCCTGTGCATGTAGCCAAATTGGTGAACCACATTAAATATTGTTTGTGTAAAATTCATGACTTCCCAATTTGTCTAATATTTTTAGAGTATTTTGACTTTGGCCAATGAAAAAATAAGATCCTTAAACTTCTTTCTATAAGAATAGCCTACTAAAAGCTTTATATTTGTATAGAAAAAACATATTAATTTGTTTATCAATAGGAGATGAGTTGTTTGAAAGTTCATTAAAAAAAGACTTAGCAGAAAAACTTATCTCATATTAATCCCATCTCATTTTATTTTTAGTGACTTGTGACATTTATTTTATTGGAATCTAACCTTTTATAATAAGGGCAACTTGAAAACATAACATGTGCATTTGATGACTCCTTTGTGCAATTACATGATAAGAATATTATGAAGATGGCGAGGAACTTGAAAAACACATTCAACTAGTTTCTATAATGGATGATGTAGGTTTGTTCTTGAAATAAGACATAGATTAATATTTAACATAATCATTTTTTTTTTTTAAATTAAACAATTTATCATACTATGGTTGAATTCACGTTAATTACAACCAATTTTTATATTAAATTATCAAATTTTTAAAGTAATGAATTTGGTTTATTTTCTTTCTCTTATCTTACTTCTTATTTTAATAATTCAACTACTTTTCTCTCATAATGATTAGTAAAAGAGATATTGCTTATTTTTAATTAATTTGTTATTTAATAGAGTTTCTTGAACATCACATTTTACTATAACATAAAATAAAATATAATTTTAAAAAATTAATCCTACTAAATAGATTTTTGTTCTTTGTGGTTGGTATTCAAATATTTAAATATTTATTGAAGATTTAATGTTTTGAATTTCCTTTGTTGAGTAGCCTTATCCTTAATGTTTATTAAGACAACTGACAAGTGTTATACTACTACTATCTTATTGTGGTGAATTAAGACCATTAGAAGTTTCTACTAATGATCTAAATATATGTTTCACTTCGAAGATTTCATGACTATAGAATTGAACGACCTATCTTCTATCAATGTTGTAAGTAATATTTTCAAAGATAGAAGGTAAAAAGTTAGTGGGTAGTATTTGTTATATTCCATAGAAGATAGAAGATTTTAAAAATGCTAGTTTTCTCTAGTTTAAATTAAAGAGACTTGATTTTATTATAATATTTAGTTTATAAATTTTCATAATATTTGGATAAATTTAGATTCATTCATGATTAATATTTGATAGTTATTACCTTCTTTAGGGCCATACCACCAATTTTTAGTTTTCACTATTTGTTTAATATAAAATCTAGTGGTCTGAATTGTATTCCATGAGATAAAATGTACCTACAATAAGTAATGTTCACGGGGGCTAAAACTTCGGATTGTTCATGTAAATCAAAATCAATCATTGAAAACTAATTTTGGGTCTAGCGATCATTACAAATATTTTGTACATTTTATCTCACATAATACAATGGGGGATGTTATTTTATATTTTAAAATTATTATAGAAATTAAATATTATAGAATCTATCCTTTAAACTTATGAATGATTTCCACCTTCAGGCCTCTACATTTCTATAAATAAATTATGTTTTTTTAATGAAAGAATTCACCATGTTATTAGTACTTCATTTTCTTAATATTTTCTAAGATTTTACAAAAAAAATTATAATTTATTTTTGGTATTAAAAATTTCCTCGATAAAAGTAAATATTTTTTGAAAGAAAGAAATTGCGCCAATAAAACTAATATTTTTTTCTTAAAATATTATATATTACTCAATATTTTATATCTTTTCTGAGGGAGGTTCCATTAAGTTATCCCTATTTGAGAAACACATTTTATTAGACAAAATGTGACCTAATACATTAAAAGATTTTGAAATAGATTTCCTCCAAAGAAATTTTTTCTTATCCTCCATTACCTTTGATATGGAAAAGTAACTTTGATGAAATTTCTATTTACCCCTATACTATATCAATAAGATTATCCTTTCTTCCTTATTTGTAGGATAGTTTAATTCTATTTTAGATGTTATTTGAAACATTTTACTTCCTACAAGGAACATTCCTAAAATAAATGTTAATGGTGCTTAGCATGCTTCATAATGCTCTCTAAGAAAATCCTGAATATTTTCCTCCATGGGGTTCAAAAAAATAATTAGTAGTTGTAATATGACAACATTAAATCCTCCCTTAACTCAATTAAGTAAAAATTTGTACTTAAATAATAATGTAATTAAATGTACTTATTCATATAAAAGTGGGACCAATCCACAAACGTTGAGTATAATTTCTCTTTGATGACTGTTCTAATGACATCAACTCATGGGGGACTTATCCTAAGCGCATTGATTCATTAATTGAAGGTATAATGAATTCAGTCAATTGTTTTAATTAAATAATTTCCAATTGAATTTTAATTTAATTGTAGGGTTAAATATAAATTATAGGTTTGATTTAGGTAAACTACTATAAAACACCTTAACATGAGTTTTCTCCTCATGTGTGTAGTTATAGTTTTTTGACAGAGATAGGAAGTTATGAGGGAAATCAGTAGATTGAGATAGACCAAAATAGGATAACCATGGACCAGGGGACCTTTGGTGTCCCGATCACTAGAAAATCTCTCTATGTTATATAGAAATTTAGTTTTGGCTCTCAAGAAGCTACATTTAATTTGGTGCGTAATACTTAGAAGACCAAGGCGCACTGGGCGATTTGGTCCACTAAATTTAGCTTTAGATTTTAGTCAAATGTGCACCTCTATATTTCCTATTCAATTTTGCACATTACAAAGTTTCTATTTATACATTAATCTATTACAATCAATTAAGTTTAAATTTATATCTCACTTTATCCTAATTCAATATCATTTCAAATCCACACACTTTTAAAAGTAGCAAAGGAATAGAAGCCTAAGGTACAATTTGTCTCACTTTGATAAGAGTTATTCAAATTCAATCATATTTTTTGTGGCTTTGTATTTCAATATTTGTGTTAAAGTGGATATTGGCCCCAATCCTAGCTTTCTTCCTATCAATAAGTGTGTAATCAAAGGATTTCTATCTATGAATACTTCATAAGGAGTTTATTCATTAATATATGAACAAGATTATCTATTAATCAATTAACAAGTAGTGCTAATTTTTTTTCCCTAAAGAATTTAAAAATATTAGCATCACTTAACATGCTTCTAGCTCTTCCTATTAATTTTTGGTATATTACTTTTTGATACCCTCTATTGTTAGGGACTATAAGCAATACTCTTCTACTAAATAATACAAACATGTTTATAGAATGTATAATATTTCCTAGAACAATAACCAATGCCATTGTAAAATATCAAATTTTTCTTATCCTATAATTTGACTACTCTTTACTAAGGCATTAAATTCCTTATAATTTATGAAAAAATAAGATTTAGTTTGCATAAAATAAACCCAAGTGTATCTCAAGGCTATTGGAGGAAATCAATATTTACTCTATGCTTATGTTACTTGGGCATTAATCATTTAGTTGTTATAGAATATCCTTATATGTATAAGAATGTGAACATGATTATTGTGTCTCTACCTTACAAGATAAATTGTTAATGTCTTAGAAAGCTGCTTGTAACTTACATTTATGCGAGATATGAAACTAGTAGTACATTACTACAAATTGCTTTAGATATGTTTTCTTACTATGATATCTTCCTTAAACATTAAAATTAACTATATTTGATACATAAATCATATTTTTTGATAATTAAACTACTGGATAGGGCTAGTCCCCTTCATTAATTTGAAACAAGGTATACATGTTGGCATGATTGGCATAATTGGTGATGATATTGATATACAGGTATAAGGATTGTTGGTGATGATATAGTTGATATGATGAGGACAATGATGGCATGGTGATTTGATGATTAGTTATTTGTGTTGTCATTGATGGCAACTATGGCAACTTTCTTTTACTATGTTCTATCTTGTTTATTCTTATTTAATTTTTCATCTAGTTTTACCTGTTTAACCTAGCCAGCAATGAATTAAGTTGGTGAGATGAACTGTGCAGTTGACAAAAAATGGGCAAATAGGACTTTAACTGGTAAACTTGAAACAATGTTATACTTAAGTGGTTGGTTCTGGAGATTGATGATGAATTAGGTGTTGTTGTTTGAAAAATGTGTTTATATCATTGTAATGAGTCTATGACCAGAATTGCATCATGTTTTGATAACCAGAAGTCATGTTTGTGATTTACTGTTGTATTTTCAGTAGGGTTTTAGCATGTTTTTAGAACTGGTAACAAGATCTCTTAACCGGTGATGCTTTATGGTTTGGCAGTGAATTTAATCATAATCATAACTTGATGGTGATATGTCCCAGCCTGTGTGAGAAATAAAAATGCTTTTTTGGTGTGAGTAAGGATAGAATTCC
The DNA here is from genome assembly GCF_030272615.1 of Cryptomeria japonica. NCBI lineage: Eukaryota > Viridiplantae > Streptophyta > Pinopsida > Cupressales > Cupressaceae > Cryptomeria > Cryptomeria japonica. Next base: position 575,163,595 of record NC_081405.1, read on the forward strand.
TTGGGAAATAGTGAAGAGCATAGAATAATGTTTTAAGGGTTTGACTGCTTATTAGATCAATGTGCAGTGTCGTATTATGATTATTCAATGGTTGTAATTGTCTTGATATTTGTTGTAGTGTTCTGTATGATGACTTGTTATGATCTATGATGAAAATTCATTTGAATCTTGATGCATCTAGAGTTTTATAACCGACAAAGATGTAAAGTCTATTTAGATTAGTTTTAATGAAGTTTGTTGTCTTGGTAATCTAAGAAAAGAGCATGTAGCCGAACCAGAGGTGTGTGTCAACAAATGTAAAGCAGATTGTAGTTGAAATGGATCTGAATAAGCAAGTAGGAAGTGCTATTCTAGGATCATTCATCTATTGTTCCTTAATAGTTGCAATAGGTTCAAAATCCCTTCACTCAGTAGGCCCTTACAGGCCTTGTTCATGTAAATCCCTTAGCCAGGTAGCTCAACAACTTTAGTTTAAATCCTCCTACGAGGTTGCTTCTTATAGGGCAAAGATCCTAACATAGCTCATATTGTAAATACCTTGACCGGGTGACTCCTAACATAGTCTTCTCCTAACTGGGCATCATTGTAAGCTCCTAACCAGGATAGGCTCCTAACAGGGCGCATTCCGAAAGAGTGCAATATATTTTGGGTACCAATTCCCACTATGGTTTTCCCCATTTGGGTTTCCACGTGAAAATTTTAGTGTTCATATGGTGATTTTTTTTTTGTGTGTGTTAAGTTGATATATTTCTATTGCATGCATGTTATGGAACACTTAAATGACCAGTTTGATAAATCTGATTAGCAAATTGATTTTAGAGGATACTAGTACTGGTTATGAATTGTTTTGGTGAAGTATTGATCAGTTTGGTTTAAGATTTCAGCTTCTTGTTAATACTGATTCCTCCCCCCTCTCAGTATAAATGGATCCTCTAAATAACAATTGGTATCAGAGCATTAGGTCCTCTATCTGCAAAAGCTTAACTGTTGGAGGAAAAGATCCAGAAGAAAATGATGAAGAAGGAGGGTCTAAAATTTACTAATGACAACTACACAATATGGAAAGAGAGAATGGAGATTTATATCAAAGGTATGGGTTCTTATTTTTGGCAGCCTAAATATGTACCTCCTACCAATCCTCTCACTCTAGATGAGCTTAAGGAGCAGTAGGAAAACAGTTTAGCACTGGAAGACATTGTAAGTGCACTATCTGATACTGAATACATTGATGTAGATGGATTATAAATGACATTTGAAGTTTGGAAAAAATTAGAACTAATCTATGGTGGTGATAAACATGTTCAAAAAGCAAAGAAAGATAGACTTAGAGGTAAATTTGAAGATATGAGAATGGCAGAAGGTGAAAATATAGCTCAGTATGGACAAAGGATTAAAGAGGTTGTCGATGGTATTAAAAGTGTTGGAGGAAAGATTGAAGATGACACTGTTGTAAGTAAGATTCTTAGAACTCATTATGCAATCAGATTTTCTGATATTCAAGAGTTAAGGTCAGTGAGTAGTGATAAGGTCACTATTGATTCACTTATTGGTAAATTGACTACATTTGAACTGACTAGTTTTGATAATAGTATTTCTATGTCATCTTAATCATCTTTTAAGGCATCTATAACTGGTACACCTATGAGAAAAGGAAAAGATGTATGCCACAGTCATTATTGCAGATCTAGTCATGGTTGTAGCAAGGAAGATATGGATGATGAGGAAAACCTGATGATGAGGAAGATGTGGATGTTTGAATCTCTTCTGGCTAAGAGACTTCCGAGAGGGACTGGTAAATATAAAGGTAAACTACCTCTTAAGTATTTCTTTTGCAATAAGATTGGACATATAGCTGCAAACTACCCTAACAATGATAAAAAGGAGAAGTTTAGGAAATATAAAGGAAAAGGAAAGAAACAATGCTAAGTTGTAGTTGATGAAGGAGTCACTGATGAGGAATCTAAAGATGATGACTATGTGGAGATTGTGTTTGTTGTTTTTAATAAAGATTTGTTTGATGAAAAGGATTTGGTATCTCAGTTTGAGTCTAGTGATGAATGGATAATTGATAGTGGTTGTTCACACAACATGACCAATGATAGGAGAAAAGTTATATATGTTGAAGAGTTTGATGGTGGTGTTGTAAGATTTGGTAACAACTCACCCTATATGGTTAAAGGTAAAGGATCTATCTCTATAAATAGTAAAAGTAATGCAAATGATGTTTATTGGGTAGAAGGCTTAAAACATAACATATTGAGTGTTGGACAATTGAATGACAAAGCATATCACCTGCAATTTGAATGGAGTGAGAAGGATCTTAGGATGAAAAGGATATTTGATTGCAACTGGTAAACAATCTAGAGGTAATATTTTTCATTTGAATTCTAATGTGAATAGTTGTTAGTGGCTAGAATTGAGGATAGGTGGTTATGGCACATAAGATTTTGTCATGTGAACTTTTATAAGTTGATAAAGGTTAGGAAATCTAGTATGGTGAGAGGTATGCCACAACTTGTGAAACCAGACAATGTGATGTGTAAACAATGTCAGATGATTAAGATGACTTCTATATCCTTTAGGAGTAATTCCTTTTCTTCTGAGAATATTCTTGATTTAGTGTATACTAACTTTTATGGTCCTATGAGGACTAGAAGCTTTTATGGTGATAAGTATTATATGTTTTTTACTAATGATTTTTCAAGGATGATGTGAGTGACTTTTCTGAAAGAGAAATTAGAATCTATCAATAAGTTCAAGGCTCTTAAAGCCTTAGTAGAAAAGAAAAACTGAAAAATGTCTGAAATGTCTAAGATCTGATCGAGGTGGTGAATTCACTTCTAATGAGTTTGTGAAATATTGTGATGAGCAGGGAATAAGAGGCAAATGTCTGCACCTAGGACTCCACAACAAAATGCAATTGCTGAGAGAAGAAACAAGACAATTGTGGAAGTAGCGAGGACTATGCTGATCCAAGGAGATGTACTGAAGATGTTTTCGAGAGAAGTAGTTAGCACTGTTGTTTAGACTTTGAACCAGGTTCTTGTGAAGAAATGTAATGATAAACACCTTATGAGATTTGGTATGGAAAAACTCCTAATGTCAGTTACTTGAAATTTTTTGGGAGCAAATGTTTTATTAAAAGAGATTATTTTACTGATAAGTATGATGCAAAGAGTGATGAAGGAACATTTATTGGCTATTCCATCAAGAGCAAATCTTTTAAGTGTTACAATAGAAGAAAAAATAAGATAGTTGAGGGTGTGAATGTTAGGTGGATGAATTATATGATAAAACTTATGAGATCAATAGATCTGAGCCTAAAGATAATGAAGAAAAACAAGTGTTTATTGAACCAAAAGTGCATAAAAATGATGAACAAAACAACGCAGAAATAGGTTCTCAACCAGTAAACAACGAGGAAGATGATGAACATGAAGAAGAAGTCACTACACTAGAACCATTAATCGCAAGATATGTAAGGCTAAATAATTTAGAATACTAGATTATTGGTGACAAGAATGTTGGTGTGCAAACTATAAGAAAAATCAGAGAAATCCTATCTGATTTCAACCATGGAACCAAAGACAGTTAGAGAAGCATTGAAAGATGATGACTGACTGGATTAAGGTAATAAATGAAGAACTAGATTAGATTGAGAGAAATAATACATGGTCTCTTGTTCCTAGATCGAAAGACAAAAATGTGATTGGTACAAAGTGGGTCTTTAGAAACAAGGTAAATGAAGATCGTGAGGTTGTGAGAAATAAGGCAATACTTGTATGCAAAGGGTATGCACAAGAAGAATGTGAAGACTATGGTGAAACCTTTGCACCTTGTGGAAAGACTTGAAGGTGTTATAATGTTACTTGCCCTTGTAGTTTTAAAATGTTTTAAGGTATATCAAATGGACATTAAATCACCTTTCTTGAATAGTATTCTTGAAGAAGTGTATATAGAACAACCTAGGATAAGGAAAATAACCGACAAAGATCATACAAAGGAGGAGAAGAGAAAGTGAAGATCAGATCAGTTCAACATGAAGAGTTTTTATTATGATTCTTTTAGTGTTTCCATCAATGCTAAAGTGGGAGAATGTTGGCATGATTGGCATAATTGATGATGATATTTATATACTATTATAAGTTCTATTGGTGATAATATAATTGATATGATGAGGAGAATGATGACATGGTGATGAATGACTAATATAGATTATATGTTGGTTGGTAATTTGATGATTAGTTATTTGTATTATCATTGATGGCAACTATGACAACTTTGTCTTACTTTGTTCTATCTTGTTCATTCTTGTTTACTTTTTCATCTAGGTTTACTAGTATAACCTAAACAATAATGGATTAAATTGGTGAGATGAATGGTGCAGTTGATAGAAAGTTGGCAAATAAGATTTTAACTAGTAAACATGAAACAATGTTATGTTTAAGTGATTGGTTCTGAAGATTGATGAAGAATTAGGTGTTACGGTTTGAAACATGTGTTTATATCATTATAATGAGTCTATGACAAGAACCATGTAATGTTTTGATAACCAGAAGTCATGTTTGTTATTTAGTGTTGTATTTTTAGTAGCATTTTAGCAAGGTTTTAGAACTGGTAACAAGATCTCTTAGCCAGTGATGCTCTATGGTTTGGCGATGAATATCATCATGTTCATAACTTGATGGTGACATGTCATAACCCTTGTGAGAAATTAAAATGCTATTTTGGTGCGATTAATGATGGAATTTCTTCGGAAACAAAGAAGAGCATAGAAGAATGTTTTAAGGGATTGACTTCTTATCAGACTGATGTGGGGTATCGTGTTATGATTATTCAATGGTTGTAGGGTTAGTATAGGATCATGGGGGGCCAAAAAGTGGTGATGTGAATAAAATAGCCTTCTTCACTCACCTAAAAATGCAAAAATCCATGTTGACTTTTTGCTTGGCCTGTGTGTCAGTACACCTTGGCCTGGTAAACACCTAAGAAAATCGGATATGCAATTTTTATAGGTAATTTTAAATTAAAAAATAAATTATATAATATATAATGTAATATAATAATAAATTATATATAATATAATACATTATATATGATATAATATTAGATTATAATATATTATATAATATATTATTATATTATATAATATAATATAATATTTTATTATCTAATATTATATTATATATTATGTACTATGTTATTATAAGAATATATTATTATATTATATAATATATTATTATACTGATTGAAGGCCAAAACGAGGTAAGAGATGCGGGAGAGGGAGCTCTGCAACCAAGGTACATGAATGGTCCTTGGCTATAGGTTAGCTCTCTGCCCAGGGGCTCATAGACCTAGTGGGAGGCCCCCACATTAACTCTATTCATGCCTCCATTAATGGAGAGAAAAACCAATGGTGAAGGGAATAATACCTGCAAAACCCTTGCCAATGGAAAAAAAACCTTCAGTGAAGCTGTTCAACGGCTCCACATGACCTTTCCAGATGAGGCGAGGTTCGAACTAGAACAAAGCAAGATGTAGCAGCAAATTGCCAAGAAGGTGAGGTTGCCTCGGCACCAAGAGTCATCATTAAACCTAATTCCTCTATGACTAAATGTATTTCTAAATAAATTTCCAAGCTTAGGGATTCTACGATTTTTTTAGCAGCCCTTGATGTAGATAAAATGCCATCTAGACAATACCTTAATAAATGGTTTCGGAATACTTGGTCTATTAAGTTTGGAATTTCTAAAATCACGAAGCCACTTGGAAAGGTTATTAAAATTGACTCCTTGGCTTCTCTACTACCTCACATGGATGCGAGGCTTCTCATTGCATTCAACCCTGGAGTAACCCTCCCCTCTTGTATTGACATTTTTTTTGAAAGCCAACTCTTCTCGTGCCCACTAGAATACTTAGGAGGGATTAATGCATGCCATAGATGTAGAAGAAGTGGACATTACTTGAAAAACTGCCCTCTGATGGTGAAGAAAAAATGGTACCTCCTTCAAGAAGACTTCCAGCAGAAACTGCCTTCACCCGGAGTCAGAAGAATCTAATAAGACTGACCCTATTCCCTCTGCATCCCCACCCCTTGACCCTTCCCCCCAACCTAGGGTTTTTGAATCTCTACCCTCATCTGATCCTTCTCCTCCCTTGTCTCAACCCCAAACCCTCCCTTGCCCATCCACTTCACCTCCCTCAATTGTAGAAGCTATTCTCAAATATCAATTGGCATTAAAAGAAGCTAATTAGGCTACTAGTAAACCTGATGTATTGGAAATAGATAAGAACAAAATGTCCATTCCTACTGGTGAACCTAGGAAGAAAAATGCTCAGCAAATTATCTTTGAAAAGATGAAGATGGCTGCAGAACATAGAAAACAACTTGAATTAGCATTAATTAATCAAAAAAAGGAAATTGAATCATGTACCATACCCTTCCTCCAAGAGTTGATTGGAGGGGAAGATGGTGGTACTCATGTTGCCACCAGTGCTACCGAAAAGGTTAGTCACTCCCCTCATGCACCTAAAGTTAATATGAATGCCCCCATAGAGGATATGAGCGCCCCTCGTATGGAAAATATTCCAATGGAGGCTAAGGATGGAGGAGAGCTAGAATCCAACAATCATACTGAAAAAACATTTGATAACACTGATGGGGAGGTGGAGCCTACCACTTCTCCTTCTGACCAACCCCTTGAGAAAGGGCATGGGACTGAACTTGGGATACAGTAGGCTGAAATGGTGAATAACAATATTGAAAGGGAAAATACATTTTCCCCTAATCCTAGAATCTTTGAAGTTGAAGCCAATGATGGGGGAGAAGAACTAACTAGTAATAAAACAAAAAAAAAAGGAGGAAAAGATCTCTTAAAGTTAGCAAAGACAATTCAGCTAGAAAAGAATCCTTAGGACCTGATCAACTCTCTAAACTCAGGAAAAAAAGAGGGAGACCACTATCAACTGTGGCCTTTGATGCCAGCCACCTCTCTAAATCTAAGGAATGGCCCAAATGTTTTGAAGGGTTTAAAGCCCTAGGGGACAATTCTGAAGCAACCTCCCAATGATGAAAACCATGTCATGGAACATCAAGGGATTAGAGGCCCCTGATAGGAAATATGTGGTCAAAATATTTCTAAATATGCACAAGGAAGTTGATTGCCTTATGATCCAAGAACTAAAATCAGTAGGATTTTCTCTAGAAATTGGGATGAAATCCATCTGGAGGGAAGCCACCCCCTTCTTCACCAAACACCCTAAGGGTAAGGGTGGACTTGCAATATTGCTAAGTCCTAAATGGAAGAACAAAATTCTCAAATGGGGACAATCCCCATGTGATAGGTTAGTATGGGTAATAATATAGAATGAAAATAAGACATTTGGTCTCTACTCAATATATGCTTCTAATGACTACCGAGAAAGGGGGGAGATGTGGGAATGGATTGCAAAATTAGAAGACATCCCCAGGCTCTTGGGAGGAGACTTTAATATGGTACTCAATGCACAAGATAAATAAGGAGGGAACAAGGTGGAATGGAAAGGAGTGGAGAGGATACACTAAGAGAGGATGGTTAACAAAATGAGGTTGCTTGACCCAATAATAGGTAAAAAAGGAGAACACAACTCAATATGCTACACCTAGTGTAACCACCAACAATACAATAAGAGAGTGTACTACAAGCTAGATAGATTCTACTTCAATAAGGATTATTTTGAATTATTAAAAATTAGGAGGGTGTTCAGTATGTTGTCATACCATATACACTATCTGATCATCACCCCATTATGATTGGGTTAAAGATAACTAATAGTAAAATGGCCCTACCAAGCCCTAACTTGAATTTTAGAATGAACACTAGCTTTCTAATGGATGGTGATCTTAAATGTGCACTATACCTGGTCAGAATGTATAACAAATGTGGAAACAACAAGTTGTCAAACATTGAAAGGTGGAACCAAAATATTGCAACCTCGACCTCAATTTGTTAGGTGGTAGATAAAAAGAAAGCTAAGGATGCCAGAGCAACTAAGATGCAATTGCACAATACACTACAAGTGGCAGAATCTGCACTGCAAGGGGATCCAAAAAATGCAACACTCACTTATCAACTAATCAGGGCCAAAAATGACCTTAGAAGGCTACAAAACCAGAAATTTTAAGGATGGAGAGAAAGAGATAAGCTTAATTGGTTAGATTCTAGGGAACAAGGATCCAAGTTCTTCCAGATTCTCAAAATGAAACAAGAAAGAGAGAATATAGACTCCATATGGGAAGATAATAAAAACCTCTCTGAACCAAATGAAATTCTAGAATGTTTTGCTCAGTACTACAAGTAATTATTTTCTGTAGAACCAGTTAGGGAGGAGCAGGAAAATGCAAGGAAATTAATCATGTCTTTAGTCCCCAAACTCCTTGATAAAGAAGATAGCAGGATTCTTAAAGGAGCTATTTCCAAAGAAGAAATCAAAGTAGCTATAGATGCCCTCAATAATGACAAGTCCCCTGGCCCTGATGGATTACTAGTAGAATTTTACAAGGATAATGTTGAATGGATTGTGGATGATCTCCATGAGCTATACTCTAAGGCTATTCACAAGGGATCCCTAGGAGAAAACATAAACCAAGGTCTAATCAAACTCATTCCCAAAGAGGGTGATAAAATGCTTGTTAAAAACTGGAGACTCATTACACTATTAAATGTCTCATATAAGATATTAGCAAAGTTGACAACAAGCAGATTGGCAAATATTCTACCTAAGATTATCAGTACTATAGAAACAGGGTTTGTCAAAGGATGCTATATATTAGAGAACTTAATCACATGTTGGGAATCACTTCATTGGGCAAAAGAAATATGACAAAATGGATCCATGTTACTCATCGACTTTGAGAAAGCTTATGACAGAATAGAATGGGAATATATTATTCAGATGCTCCAGACTCTAGGATTCCCCCTGGGTTCTGTAAATTGGTCAAAAAATTATTATGTGATGCTAATGCCTCAGTTGAAGTGAATGGAATGAGATCCCCCAAATTTGCACTATCTAGGTCAGAAAGGCAAGGTTGCCCCCTAGCCCCTACCCTATTTGTCATAGCTACTGATGAAATGTTCTATTTACTCAAAGACTCCTTTGTCACTCCTCCTGTCAGGGCCATTTCCTTACCTAATAAAAAGGAAATATGTAATGTCCAATTTGCTAATGATACTGCAATGTTAATTAAACTTGATGAAGAGAACCTTACTGCTTTGCTGGAAAATATAAATGTTTTTTGCCTTGCCTCTAGAAGTAAGATTGCTATGCACAAATCTAACCTACTTGGCTGGGATGATAGCCCCCTGGACTGGCTCTCAAAATTCTCTCTCAATTGGTTGGGTCCTTCCCATATGGTTAAATATCTAGGTATCCCCTTCTCTGTTCTTCCAAATCTAAAAGAAATGTGGGAATGGGTAAGGAATAAGATAGAGAAGAAACTCTCTAAATGGAATAGGATCTATCTATCTCTGGTTGGAAGATTTTAGGTTTGTCAAAAGATCTTGGCATCATATAACATCTATTTCTCTGCTGCCTAACTCTTCAAGAACTATCAATTTAACCATATCCAAAAATAGATAAGGGAATTTCTTTGGTATGATGGGAAAGGTACTAGGAAGCAACATGCAGTGAAATGGGAATCATGTACTATGCATAAACTGTATCATGGGATGGGGCTAAAAGATCTTAGAATACAAGTGATAGCCCTCGCATCCAAATGGATCCTCAAAGCCATGGATGGTGAGGAGCCATGGAAAGTCCAACTAAGAAACAATGTATCATCCTCAATTCCAAAAAAAGCCAAGAAGTGGAAAGACCTCCCCATGATTGACCTTCTTCTTGGACAGATAGATGTAGCCCCAACTGGATCAGGGGTCTTTAAGTCCATACGGAAGGCCTGGGAATAGGTGAAACACTTGGTACAGTACAATCTGAAGGGAAATAGATAGGGCTAGTTAACTAGTGATAGATCTATTTGGTGGAACCTAATACATAATGGAAAACCATTGGCAGCTCTTCAAGGCTGCTCTGCACTTAAATAACACAATATGGGAATCAAGTACTTTGATCACATTCTGGAGATTGGCCAATTGAGAACATGGGAGGATCTGCAACTCTCCTGGGTGAACTCACAAAGTTGGTTCCCACTTTTTGGTACATCCCGATTTTGTTGAAATCATACATTTTTTGGAAAATATAATTATTTAAGCTTTAAGAGGTCCCATTTGAAGTAATTAATTGAAGAGAGTTAGATCAAAGGCTCTTAGATCAAAATTTCTTGGATAGAGCCTCTCTACTTCTAAATCATACTTGCAATGGAGTCTCCTCTACATCTATCAAATGCTGATAAAAAACCAATTTTACATTAGCTTTTGAGGGGTCAAACGAATTCATTTAGAAGTTTTGTTTTCTTAAGGATTTAGTCCTTATTATAAGCTTTCCAAATAGTATAATTTTTAATATATTTAAGTTTATTAATATATTTTTATTTTATTTTTTATGAATGTAGGTTTTTCACCAAACATGAACTTCTTTGTTCAATGCATTGGGAAAAATAGCAAACTAATTCAAAAAAATTCTGAAAAATATCTATGCCCTAGGTATTGATGTCTTCTTTCTAACAAAAAAAATAAAACTTAATTTTGATATATATAGAGCAAGTTATGTGTTCAAACGTACACCTATATCTAAATTATAATTAGTCGGACTTCAAAACTTAATAAAATAAAAAATATTCAACATATCACTATCAAACCAACTGCATGCCCTGGGTATTGATGTTACAAACCAAAATTTAAAAGAGATAAGTTTTTATCATTTATAAAAAAAAATTTATACGTTTCGGGATGCACATCACTCTTACAAAATGTTGTTTCCTGTAAAAACCTACTTTTGAGGGAGATGGAAAAATCAATAAAATTTTATTCAAAAAAATTTGAAAAAAATATATTTGGAATCTACAAAAAGGATGTTACAAATCACTAGTTTACATCATCTTCAAATTCTCAACGATTTAAAAGTTATAGGTGTCAGAAAGTGAAGGTTTTTTACAAAATGTTCATCTAAGTGTCAAAGTTGGTCAAAAAGTGGGAACCAGTATTGTGAGTTCACCCTCCTTCTCTATCCCATTATCCCAGAGCAGAACCTATAACATCCTTAAGTCTGCCATAGCCAATGCTCTTCCCCCATCTCACCTTTCTCCCCCCCTCTTCTCCTTCTCTGGGTTTAGCTAGGTTGATGGCACACTTCTTTTCTCTCTTAAAGACAAAAACATTTATGGATCCCTCACTGAGGCAGATACCATTTTTCTTCACCTAAATAATTATTGGGAGCTAAATTCAGAAGCTGGGGTATGGAAAGATAGATTAGGTAAATTTTGGATGACTCCAAATGAACCAAAAAAACAATCTTTGGCTGGAGACTACTCTTACATAAACTCCCTATTAAGGACAAGGAGGGTAACTACCTAAATTGCAAAATTTATAGAATTCCAAAGATTGTGAAACATATCTTTTTTGACTATCATTTTGCAAAGGAAATCTGGAACTTGTTCAGTCTAAATCTGGATGCTAATTGTGTTGAAATCATAAATGTTGTTTTAGGCTACATTAAGGGCTGTAGGAAAACTGTAACTATCTTTTGGTCTTTTTTATCTTTAGAAGTTCTTTGGCTCATTTAGAAATACTGTAATGATGATGTCTTTAATAACAACACCAGGCATCTCACTGAGTCTCTTAGGAGACTCATTTTTCATACTGTCTCAATGCAGGTCACTATGGTTATAAAGCTAGACTCAGATAAGTTTGATAAATGGATAAAGGAAGGTGCCACCACTATCTACATCAGAGAGCTATCCCACCACTTCACATGGGAGAGAGATGAACCGGGAAAGGCGGCATTTGAGCAAGCACTCATGGCCTTCATGAGACAGATGGACTGTAGACATCTACATATGGAAATTTCTCGAGAGGAAGCTGACTTGATTCAACAGAGCACCTCACACCCTCACAAGAAGGACATTCTTGATGGCCGTATGGAAGTATGGCAAGATGGAGATATGGGCTGGGTGGCTTGGATCCTACCAGTGGGAGTCAACTCTTTCCAGATTCTGAAATTTCTTTCATATAGTCTGTTATGACTCTTTATTTTGATCTTTTTTGCTCTTATAATATGATGTAATTATTGTAACCATCTCCCCATATGTGGTGATACTCGTGGAACTATAAACTTTTTTGATGGCTGCACCCTCCTAAGGTGCCTTGATGTGGATATTCTCAGACATTTCTAGTGATATGTAATGACCTTATGATATTTAATCCAAAAAATATATTATTATACTATATAATATAATGTTATTTTAAAATAATTGAAGTATAAAAATCGGATACTTGATTTTCTAAAATAGTATAATTAGACTGTGACAGCCCGTGAGTTATTTTTAACCCACGGGCTACGTGATATTTTTGGAATCTGATATCCAGTTGGATGCGATATCTGGTTATTGGACCCAAATTTGCTAAAAAAATACATTAAAAGATAGGATTTTTATTGTTTTCAATCATTTTCATTCAATTTTTTTTTTAAATGTTTATTTTTATTTCATTGAAAATATGGTTTTTTCATGAAAACTAGGTTTTTTTAAATTAAATATAAAATTGTTCAAATTTGTTAACTAAATTCTTTTTTTTACATTCAATTAGGTTAAAAATGGGGGATAACAGTCAAAACATTGATCAACCACAATCGCAACAACCAAACACTCCTTTGCCAAACCCCCCCTCAATTCAGGATTTAATTGCACAAAATTTGAACCAATTGAGGGGGATTCTAAATGTCTATCATTTGATCCCTCTCCTAAACCCAATGTTTGATCCCCTCACATTGATCATAAAGAGTATGGAAACCATCATTGACGAGCACAATGCCACTCTTTTGTGGCGAGATTCTATGAGGGAACAATATGCGGATGGCTTGTCCTATAAGGAGATCAAAGATCTTGAGATATCTAAAGCCGCTATCACCGCATTGTTTATGAATCCCCGCACTGGTCAACCCGTAGACCCCCAAAAAATAAAACTTTCTATTAAATGGTGCACAAATGATGGTATTGTAAAAAAATTTGGGATCGTTGGTGGATGGTTTTCAACAGACCACCCAACAACAATCTTGATGTCCCTTTCTACTTCATAAAAAAAATTTATGCTGAGTTTGTTTTAGGAAAACATGTGAACTACTTTGACATAGACCTTGGGAAGTCAGAGTAGTCTAGGGCCCATATGTCCCCCCTCCTCCTGTTGATCCCCCACCTCTAGTGTAGCATCCAGATATCATTTGTGAGGCGGCATCATAGACCTTATCGGCTATTCACTCTTTGAGTGGCCTTTTGCCTTCTCATGTTGGGTCAGTAGATCAGCCTACTTTTGATGGTAGTGGTGCATCCGGTGGTGCTGACACGTCCTCCTGAATGTGACACATTTGTGTTCCCCATATTTGTTTCATGTGTGGGCACGTATGCTTGGGTCCAGTTGGACAACCTGTTGACCCTCCTATGCACAGTGCAGATTATGACGTGCATGAGATGCACGGTGCACCAGATTTTATGACATAGACTAGAGGATACCCTAGGGAGTCCTTGCATGCTAGAGGCAAGGAGGCACCTTCATCATACATTGATGATGTAGTGGTAAGATTTGTATTTTCACAATTCATTCTATATTTTAAATGAATATTTATAATCTAGATAATATTAAATAATAATTTTTATTTACATGGTCTATTTAACAGTTGATGACCAAGGAGGAGTTGACATAGATCCAGGAGGGCGCCTTGATAGCCATTTCATTTGGCCTAGATAGTTATACGGTACATATATTATTGCACCTAGTCGTTAGTATTTTATTGTACATACATGCTCATCATTTATATTTGTATTAATTAGATTATGTAGTAACTTGCATGTATATCTTATTTTACTCATGTAGGGCACAAGCAACATGAGTGCAGGGCTGTGTAATTTAGGATCTGGTAGTGCGGTTGGAGAAAAGGGAAAGGTAATTGAGTACAAATATGATTGAATGAATAGTTTAATAACTTATAGTGATTATACACATCTAGAAATAGATTGATAGTTTCATATACTTGTTGTGTATATGTACAAATAATTCTTGGCTTCACATCCTTGTTGACTACACCCTACCTGAAGATGAAGAAGAAGAAGAGATGCCTCAAGTATATGTGTGTTTATTTTATTTTGTGTTTAGTAGATATAATTTGTTATTATCAGTGACAATTATATGCTAAATTGTATCAATGTCATGTTTGTGAACATATGTAGGTTGTGTATGAAAATATTTAAAACATACCTCCTCTACCAAAGACATACATCAAGAGTCCTGTAAAGCCGAAGAGAAAACATGAAGATGAAGTAAACAAGAATAGTTCAATTATAGTTCATTTTTATGTTAACATTTTGAATGTGAGTTATATAATATAACTAATCTTAATCATGGTTTGTTTTTTCTTGTGCAGGATCCTTTAGAGCTGAGCAGTGTGGTGAAGAGGATCAATCTTGATGATCCATCAGTAGCTTAGGATGTTATAGATAGTTCTACGATTCTTAAATGTCTAGTTGGCATGTATATTTTATATATAGACATACATTCACGTATATAGACATAGATTTTGTTTGAGTTGGCATTTATGCCATATTTGTGTATGGACATAGACCTGTAATCATTTAACATTTTCATATATACAGAAGTTGTCATTTGATCATATAAATTGTTGCTTATCTGTGCATGGTGTTATCATGGAAATATTTACTCTTCATTCCAATAATTAACAATGGTTAATAATGGTTATTTAATGAAAAAATACAATTCATTTCATTTCATCATAAGTGTTGTTTGTTTAATGAACAATACAATTCATTTAATGAATAATAAAATACAATTAATTTAATGAAAAATACAATAAAATTCATTATTACCCTATGAATGCTCCTATTTCCCCCCCCCCACACTCGGTCGAATGCTCGGGGTCATACCCTACTAGCGTCATCCCTTGAGCACCCTCAGTACTTAAAATAGTCAAAATTTGATGGGCCCTAACTCCGAATCCATGGCACCTATGAATGATCCATTTGAACCTATAGGTTCATGAGAGGGGTCCCTACAAAATCCTATCTTTTTTTTTCAATTATCCTACGGTTTTATTAGGGAAACATTTTTCGGTTGGCAAAAAAATCGTCAGTCTCATTCAATCAAATGTTATCGCGTGGCCAATTTCTTGTTCTTCTCGTCATGATAACGAATAGTCAGCTCTGACATGTTCATTTAGGAATTATTACCCAATCCACACTCGTATTTTAACCCCCTACTTAGTCGAACGCTCGGGGTCATACCCTACCGGCGTCATCCCTTGAGCACCCTAAGTGCTAAAATTTGTCAAACTTTGATGGGCCCTAACTTAGAATCCGTGGCACCTGCAAATGATCCATTTGAACCTACGGGTCCATGAGAGGGGTCCCTACAAAATCCTATCTAGATTTTTCAAGTTTCCCTATAGTTTTATTAGGGTAACATTTTTTCAATTGGCAAAATATTTGTCAGTCTCATTCAATTGAATGTTGTCGTGTGGCCTATTTCTCATTCTACTCACCGTGATAATGAACTATTGACTAAGATATGTCCAGCTAGGCATTAATACCCTATGCATGCTCCTATTTTTCCCCCTCACTCGGTTGAATGCTCAGGGTCATACCCTACCGACATCTTCCCTTGAGCACCCTAAGTGCTAAAAATTGTCAAACTTTGACGGGCCCTAACTCGGAATCCGTGGCACCTACAAATGATCTGTTTGAACCTATGGGGCCATTAGAGAGGTCCCTAAAAAATCCTATCTTGGTTTTTTAATTTTCCCTACGGTTTTATTAGCGCATCATTTTTTCAGTTGGCAAAAAATTGTCAGTCTCATTCAATCGAATGTTGTCACTTGGCCAATTTCTCATTCTTCTCGTCGTGATAACGAACCATCAGCTAAGAAATGTCTAGCTAGGAATTATTACCCTATTCATGGTCCTATTTTTTCCTCCCACTCAGTCAAATGCTTGGGGTCATACCCTATCGGCATCGTCCCTTGAGCAACGTAAGTGCTAAAATTGTAAAATTTTAATGGGCCCTAACTTAGAATCTATGGCACCTGTAAATGATCTATTTAAACCTACGGGTCCATGAGAGGGGTTCCTACAAAATCCTATCTTGGTTTTTCAATTTTCCCTACAGTTTTATTAGGGCAACATTTTTTCAGTTGGCAAAAAAAACATTAGCCTCATTCAATCGAATGTTGTCGCGTGACCAATTTCTTGTTTTGCTTGTTGTGATAATGAACTGTTAGCTAAGACATGTCCAATTAATAATTATTACCCTATGCATGCTCCTCTTTTCCCCCCACATAGTCAAACACTCAGGGTCATAGACTACTGGCGTCGTCCCTTCAGCACCCTCAGTGCTAAAAATGGTCAAACTTTGAGGGGCCCTAACTCGAAATCTGTGGCACCTGCAAATGATCTATTTGAACCTATGGGTCCACAAGAGGGGTCCTATAAATGATTATTATGGTTTTTCATGTTTCCCTACATTTTTATTAGGGCATAATTTTTTGGTTGGTGAAAAAATTGTCAGTCTCATTCAATCGAATGTTGTGATGTGGCCAATTTATTGTTATTCTTATTGTGATAACGAGCCATCAGCTAAGACATGTCTAGTTAGGCATTATTACCCTATGCATGCTAACATTTTTCCCCACCATTCAGTTGAATGCTCGGGGTCATATCCTACCAGCATCGTCCCTTGAGCACCCTAAGTGCTAAAAATTATCAAGCTTCGACGAGCATCATACCATACTAGCATGTCTCCATCTTCTTGTTCATATGAATCTCCATATTGTTTAGCAATTATCTCATCATTATCATCTTTAGCAATTAAACAAAGAGTTGGCATTGCTCAGTTGATGTCTTATTGCTAAAATCTTGGTTGACCTCTTGCCTTCACAATTCGCAATAGTGTTCTCATCAATTTCAAGTAACCATTTTGGAGTTCTTGAAGGTCCTGGATTTTGAATTTGTCTTTCATCCATGACAGGGTATTCATTTCTAAAGTAATTAGGAGTTACGTAATGTTCACTTGATTCAGAATTTCTACCTTCAATGTCAAATTTTTCCACATTTTCACTTCCAATGTCAATATTCTCCACATGTTCACCTCCTATGTCAAAATTTTCTACGTTTTCACCTCCAATATAAAAAAATTTCTTATTTACACAAAAATTATGGACACCTTCATTGTCAACTCCCAAATTTTTAATTTCCATTCTCATGTCATGTTGAGCATTTTCATTATCACTTTCAACATTTTCAAAATATTCAAAATTTTTTACTTTCAAAATCGACATTTTCATTTTCAATAACTTGTTCAACGTTTTCAAATTGAATTTCCTCTTCACTTGAATTAACATTAGCTCTATTTAACATTCCTTGTCTTCTCCTCCTATGACCTTCTCTATACATTTCAATTTGGTCATTTGAAAGTTTTCTTTTACGTTTAGACTTCTGATGACTACTACTTCCCATTTACCTCCACAAAGATTCTCCTAAATGATTGACAATGTAAGAATTGACTTGAAGAATCTCTCAAAAGCACAAATTTTTCTCAACCTATTTGAAAACATGTGATTGTTGACAAAAAATAGAATGTGAAGACCATGAGCCATTGAAATCCACAAAATGTCCCTTAAGGCTCTTTTTTATTTACAAAAAATCGGATATTCGATAAAATCATATATTCAATTTTAATGTATAAATATGTGCTCCCAAAAATTTTTCCCATTGCCTCCTTTTTTTTTACTATTGCCACATTAATGGCAGTGATAGAAATCGGATATTCGATAAAATCTGATATTTCATTTTATTACTCATATTTTAGAGAGAGAGAGATTATGGGAGAGGGAAAGAGAGAGAGAGAGAGAGAGAGAGAAGGGAGAGAGAGAGAGATTAGGGGAGAGGGGCAAGGGGAGAGAGAGAGAGAGAGAGAGAGAGGGGGGGAAAGAGAGAGAGAGTGACCATAAGGGGTCTTATGTTGTCCTTAAGGGTCATATGGTGTCCCATGACCACTTAGGACACAATATGACCCTTTAGAACATAATATGACCCCTATGGATACCATATGACTCATAATGACCCAATATGGTGTCATAAGGGGTCATATGTTGTCCTTAGGGGTCATATGGTATCCCATGACCCCTTAGGACACCATATGACCCATAACAAAACAATTTGATGTCCTAAGGGGTCATATGGTGTTCTAAGGGGTCGTAGAACACAATATGACTACTTAGGACACCATAGGACCCAGAAAAACCCAATATGGTGTCATACGGGGTCGTATATTGTCCTTAGGGGTCATATGGTGTCCCATGACTACGTAGAACATAATATGACACATAATGATATAATTTAGTGTCTTAATGGGTCATATGGTGTCCTAAGGGGTCGTAGGACACAATATGACCCCTATGGACACCATATGACTCATAATGACCCAATAGGGTGTCCTAACAAGTTGTATAATGTCATTAGGGGTGATATGGTGTCCCATGACCCCTTAGGACACAATATGACCCATAACAACAAAAAATGGTGTCTTAAGGGGTCATATAGTGTCCTAAGCAGTCGTAGGAAACAATATGAGCCTTGAGGACACCATATGACCCATAACAACACAATTTGGTATCCTAAGGGGTCATATGGTATCCTAAGGGGTTGTAGGACATAATATGACCCCTTAAGACATGGTAGGACATGGTATGACCCATAACAACCCAATACGGTGTCTTAAGGGGTTCTATGGTGTCTTAAGGGGTCATATGGCGTCATAAAGGGTTGTATGTTGTCCTAACGGGTCATTTGGTGTCCTAAGGGGTTATATGGTGTCATAAAGGATCATATGTTGTCCTTAGGGGTCAAATGGTGTTCCAAGACCCCTTATGGCATAATATAACCCACAACGACAAAATTTGGTGTCTTAAGGGGTCATATGGTGTCCTACGAGGTTTTAGGACACAATATGACCCCTATGGACACTATATGACTCATAATGGCCCAATATAGTGTCATAAGGGGTCATATATTGTCCATAGGGATCATATGGTGTTGCATGACCCCTTAGGACACAATATGACCCATAATGACAAAATTTGGTGTCTTAAGGGATCATATAGTGTCCTAAGCAGTTGTAGGAAACAATACGACCCCTTAGGACAACATATGACCCATAACAAAATAATTTGGTGTCTTAAGGGGTCATATGGTGTCCAAAGGGGTTATAGGACATAATATGACCTGGTAGAATACCATAGGACCCACAAAAACCCAATATGGTATCTTAAGGGGTCATATGGTGTCCTAAGAGCTCATAGAACACAATATGACCCCTTAGGACACTATAGGACCCATAACAACCCAATATGCTATCATAATGGGTCGTATGGTGTCATAAAGGGTCATACATTGTCCTTAGGGGTCAAATGGTGTCCCATGACCCCTTAGGACACAATATGACCCATAATGACAAAATTTGGTGTCTTAAGGGGTCATATGGTGTCCTAAGGGGTCGTTGGACACAATATGGCCCATAACAACCCAATATGGTGTCTTAAGGGGTCATATGGTGTCCTAAGGGGTCGTAGGACACAATATGACCCTATAGGACACCATATGACCCATAATGACACACTTTGGTTTCTTAAGGGTTCATATAGTGTCCTAAGGGGTCATAGGACACAATATATGCCCTTAGGATGCTATATGACCCATAACAACCCAATATGGTTTCTTAAGGGGTCACATGGTATCCTAAGGGGTCGTGGGACAAAATATGACCCCTTAGGACACCATAAGACCCATAACGACCCAATACGGTGTCTTAAAGAGTCATATGGTGTCCTAAGGGGTCATAGAACACAATATGACCTCTTACGAAACCATAAGACCCATAACAACCTAATATGGTGTCTTAAGGGGTCATATGGTGTCCTAAGGGCTTGTAGGACACAATATGACCCCTTAGGATACCATAAGACCCATAACAAGCCAATATGGTGTCATAAGGGGTCGTATGTTGTCCTTAAGGGTCAAATGGTGTCCCATGACCCCTCAGAACACATTATGATCCCTTAGGACACCATATGAACCATAACAACAAAAATTTATGTTTAAGGGGTTATATGGTATCCTAAGGGGTTGTAGGACACAATATGACCCCTATGGACACCATACAACTCATAACGACCCAATATGGTGTCATAAGGACTTGTATGTTGTCCTTAGGGGTCATATGGTGTCCAATGACCCTTTAGGACACCATATGGCCCATAACGACACAATTTGGTGTCTTAAGGGGTCATATGGTGTCTTAAGGGGTTGTAGGACATAATATGACCCCTTAGGACACCATATGACCCATAACAACCCAATATAGTGTCTTAAGGGGTCATATGGTGTCTTAAGGGGTTGTAAGGCACAATATTACCCCTTAAGACACCATAGGATCCATAACTACCCAATATGGTGTCATAAGGGCTTGTATGTTGACATTAGGGTTCATATGGTGTTCCATGACCCCTTAGGACACAATATAACCCATAACGACAAAATTTGTTGTCTTAAGGGGTCATATGTTGTCCTAAGGAATCGTAGGACACAATATGAACCCTATGGATACCATATGACGAACCAATATGGTGTCACAAGGGGTCATATGTTGTCCTTAGGGGTCATATGATGTCCCATGACCCCTTAGGATGCCATATGACCCATAACGACACAATTTGGTTTCTTAGGGGGGTCATATGGTGTCTTAAAGAATCGTAGGACACAATATGACCCCTTAGGACACCATAAGACCCATAAAAACCCAATATAGTGTCTTAAGGTGTCATACGGTGTGCTAAGGGGTCGTAGGACACAATATGACCCCTTAGGACACCATAGGAACCATAACGACCCAATATGCTATCATAAGGGGTGGTATGTTGTCCTTAGGTTTCATATGGTGTCCCATGACCCATTAGGACACCATTAAACCTCTAACAACATAGTTTGGTGTCTGAAGGGGTCATATGGTGTCCTAAGGGGTCATAGGACATAATATGACCCCTTAGGACACCATATGACCCATAACGACCCAGTATAGTGTCATAAGGCATCATATGTTGTCCTTAGGGGTCATATGGTGTCCCTTTACCTCTTAGGACACAATATGACCCATAACGACACAATTTGGTGTCTTAAGAAGTCATATAGTGTCCCAAGGGGTTCTAGGACACAATGTGACCCCTTAGGACACTATAGGACCCATAACAACCCAATATGGTGTTTTAAGGGGTCATATGGTGTCCTAAGGGGTCATAGGACATAATATGACCCCTTAGGACACCATATGACCCTAAATGACACCATATGGTGTCATAAGGGGTCATATGACCCATAACAACACTGTATAGAATTGTAAAGCGTTATATTGTGTCCTAAGAGGTCATATGGTGTCTTAAAGGGGTCATATGACACAATATGACCCCTTAAAATACAATATGACCCATAATGACACAATTTGGTGTCTTAAGGGGTTATATGGTGTCCTAAGGGATTTTAGGACACAATATGACCCCTTAGGATACCATACAACCCATAATATCTCTCTCCCTCTCCCCTAATCTCTCTCTCTCTCTCTCCCCTCCCTCTCCCCCCTCTCTCTCTATGTATATATATATCCCCCTGTCTCTCTCCCCTAATCTCTCTCTCTCTCTCTCTCTCTCTCTCTCTCTCTCTCTCTCTCCCTCTCCCTAATATCATATACTAATTTATTTATAAATTAATATACTTAAATATTATATATTAATATATTAATAAATAATAAATTAATTATGTGCAAATTGAGTTAGTGAATTTACTTATTAAAATTGAATATCCAATTGTTTGTTATAAAAATTTCAAATTTCAAATTTTGGCTTGGGAATGCTTTAGGATTTGGCTTGGAATTGACAATCCTAGAAAGTCAACTGAAAAAATGTGTTTTTCAGTATTCCTTAATTTTCTAGACTTTACACTGGTGGCTAACGACTTCTTTTGTAGCCAAAATTGATAAAACGAAAAGGGTTTTTTAAGGATGTTCACAACTTTCCAACAATATAATGTTTGTCTTATTTTGACTTTCATAAATAATTATTATTTATCTTCTAATTGAATTCTAACAATAGTCGTGATTGATAGACTGACTGAAAAACACTCATAACTTTCAAACAGTATAACATTTTTTGAATCCGAAACATGCATCACATCCTATGCTTTGTCTATTATAGGGGAACATTAAAAAAAAAAAAATTCATTAGGTTTTGACCAAGTTAAGGTGGTTAGACATAAGAATTTCTAAACTGCAAAAAAGTTGTAGTAAAAAATTCAGAAATAATTATTTACTTTATTAAAAATTATAAAAAAATATGTGTCACATCCGGACATGAGGCTAATACTTATATTATAAATATTATTAAAAAAAATTTGATTTTATTGTGATTAGGGTGGATAGACATATGCCTACTTCTTATCTTTTTCCTGAAATTTTAGTACCACTACATTAGAATTTAAAATTTTCATCAGATAGGTTTTGTTTTTTTCAAAAAACAACTAGTAGCTTAGAAACTAAATTCAATTTTCTATAGATTCTCTCGTTACATATTTTAAAAATAATGTTCACAACTTATTCAAATTTTCATATCAAGTTGCATAACTCTGATTTTCTGAAATTTCATTGCCACTTAAGGTCCTGTTTTGGCACACCATGATCCTGCACATACCCTATAATTGTCTTGATCTTTGTTGTAATGATTTGTATGATGATTTTTAATGATATATGATGAAAATTCATTTTAATTATTGATGTATCTAGGGTTTTGTAACCGACAACTATGTAAATTGTATTTAGGTCAATTTTGATGAAGTTTATTGTGTCGGTAATCTGAGAAAACCATGTGTAGCTGAACTAAAAGTCTGTGTCTACAAAAATGAACCAGATTAGACCTGAAGTGGATCTGAATAAGAAAGCAGGAAGTTTTATTTCCAGATCATTCATCTTTTATTCCCTAACAGTTGCAGTAGGTTCAAAATACCTTAATTGAGTAGGTCCTAATAGGCCTTGTTCATGTAAATCCCTTAACTAAGTAGCTCAACAACTTGAGTTTAAATCCTCCGATGAGGTTGATTCTATCAAGAAAAAGATCTTAACAGAGCTCATATTATGAATCCCTTGACAGGGTGACTCCTAATAGGGTCTACTCCTAGCCGAACATCATTGTAAGCTCCTAATTGGGCTAGGCTCCTAACAGGGCACATTCTAAAAGAGTGCATTATCTTGTGGGTACCAATTCCCACCATGGTTTTTCTCATTTGGGTTTCCAGGTGAAAATAATCATGTTCATATTGTGATTGGTTTGTTTTTGTGTTAATTTGATATCTTTCTATTGCATGCATGATATGGAACACTTAAATGAGCATTTTGATAAATCTGATTAGCAGATTGATTTCAGTGGATATTGGTACTGGTTATGATTTGTTTTGGTGAAGTATTGATCAATATTGTTTATGATTTTAGTTTCTTATTAATATCAATTCACCCCCCTCTTAGTATTAACTGGAACCTCTAAATAACAATACGTAGTTGCGGAAGTTAACATTGACTCATCAAAGATATATTAATACATAATATAGACATAAACTTTAGATGATAAGGTACAATTATGTGTAGTTAATACTTACTCTTTGTATTTCACATCATTGTAAAGCTAAACTACACCATTATAAGTTCATGTCAATGATAACATATAGAATACCAATTTTCCACTACTCTACCCCTTTGTCATATTATAGGTTGTTTTCAACAATCTCCCCCTTAGTCGTCATCTTTCTTTGACACAAAAATTGAATTTTTTTATTATATAACTCATAAAAACTATTACTCAACAAACATACACTAATACACACTATAAACATTAACTTTAAAAGATAAGGTACGACTTTGTATAGTTAATACCTATTCCTTCTCTTCCATATTTAGTGCAATGCTAAACCCTTGTATTCCACATCACCATAAAGTTGAATGACACCATTATACGTTGGAATCAATGATAACAAGGGTATGGAAAGGATCATGATGGGACAAACAAGCCCATAAGTGGAAATGAAAAATTCAGAAAATAAAGTTAGGCAACTTGACGTTAAAATAAGAATAAGTTACAAACATTATTTCCAAAATATGCAAGAATAGAACCTATAGAAAATTGAATTTAGTTTCTAAGATACTAGTTTTTATATGAAAAAAATAAATCCTTTTGATCAAAATTTGAAATTGCAATGTAGTAGTTCTAAAATTTCAGGAAAAAGATAAGAAGCGGGTTCTTGCTTGACCACCCTAACCACAATCAAATCATTATTATTTTTAATAAGATTTTTTATATATATAGAAGACTCGTGTATGAATGTGACACATAATTTTTTGTATAATTTTTGAAAGAATTAGTTAATTATGATTTTCTTACTACTTTTAAAAACATAAAAAACATCAAAGATTTATGAAATTTAGTTATTTTTTTAATCCTATAGTATGTGGTGCATGTTTCAGATTCAAAAAGTATGATCGTTGAAAGTTATAGATATTTTTCAATTATCCTATCAATTAGCACTTTAGTTATAATATCACCACTATTTGACCCCTCATGATCTTGCATATACCCACAAGCAAATGCCATAGCTATTTAATTCCACTCGTTAGTTGTGTCATAGGTTATTTGCACCAATCTCTCAGTTAGTCATACAACTGTACTTATATAGATGTATAATGGGTTGACATCAATGACTACACATTACTCCATATTTATAACTTATTGATTTTTTTTTTTGAAGTGTACTCCCTTTATCATCTCCTTTGGTTGTTTATTAACTAAGCAAGCTCCAAACTCCCTTAAAACATATCTAGAAAATACCCCTTTATAGTTTAGAGTATTCAAAAGATTATAAACTTGTATATTCTCAACCTAATCAGTGAAGATACAATTCTAATCTTTTGAATCAAGATTAAATCACTTATCCTGATGCACATGAATAAAAGAATCATAAGAAAATACCATTAAGTATGAAATTAAAATATTTCTACCTATCAACACTTTATAAGGCATTTTTTCAATAAGATATGAACAAGGAGATCTATTAATTAATGAACAAGTGGTACTAATATTTTATCCCCTATAACATCTATAAATCTTAGAATCCCTAAACATGATCCCATCCCTTCCCATTAAGGTTTGGTATATTGCATTTTTTCACCCCATTTTTTTCACAAGCATAAGTAGTAGTCCTCTACTAAACAATACCTACATGTTTACAAAATGTATTAAATTCACTAGAGGAATATTCGACCTCATTATCAATCTAAACATTATTATCTAGTTATATGATCATCTCTTGACTAAGGCCTTAAATTGCTTAGAACTTTATAAACATATGAGATTTAGAATGCATAAAATAAATGCAAGTGTATCTTAAGAATGTTTGAGCGAGTTAGTATTTACTATATGCTTATGTTTCCTTAAACATTAATCATTTGTTTGTTAGAAAAATATTATTCAATATTTCCTAAGTGAATTGATATTTATAGTAGGGATGTTGGAGTTTACCTACTCCCTACCTACCCTTTAATCCTATTGAGACATGTGAGATTTTGCTTCATTCTCTTATCTAAAAATATTGCCTATTTATGTTAGGATTTTGTACATTCTTAATCATCTCAATATCTTAATATCTTAAAATTTCAATAACATCATTATTTCTGGAAAGATAATATTCTTCTTGTGTGAATGTTATATTGTTGTTTATGATCATGAAATATAGTCTTTTACCAACTTGGTATCAGGTCCTTCTTCCAACATCGCCTTCGGTATTTGAGAATCTTCATCAATGTTTGATTCAGGTCAAATTATTTCTATTGAAGGGTATTTGTTGAATGATTATTTTCCCATTATAATTTGGTAAAAATCATTTTCACTTTATTGTTTATTGCCCATTTTTATAATGATATAATTATCTATTTATTTATCCTTGGTTGTATTGGTCGACACTAATTTCATCAACTTGCACCATTATTTGAGATCATTAGTGGTAGCTAACTTATCCATAGGTTCTATTTCATTGTGGAGAACAAGATCTTTTTTTTAGTTTATTATTTCTTAATCTCATTTGATGCCATATTTTGATACATTTGATGAAATTTTTTGAAATTTGTAAGTTTAATCGGTTCCATGACACTCTTTTCTTATGGAATTAGGGTTTACTGCAATTTGCATTTGTTTTAGGTTCGATGATATTTATTTGGCAACTAGTTGATATTGAGATGTCAAGGCATATGATTTATTTGTGGGGCCCAATTTTGTCCATATTCACTACAATGGTTCCCCTTTTTATTAGTTAGGCCATCTTTCTCATTATATATCATAGTGACATTTTGGAAGTAACCACTAGCATGTATTCTCCTCTTTGGATGACACTTTATTACCATCTACAAGATTCTGTGTTGTCGATAAAAAATCTATGTGGCAAATATTATTATTGTCGATGACATTCTCATGCAAAAGGCTCCTTTCTTTACCTTGTCCATGGTCTGTATGATTGGTTGACTCAAGGATTTTTATAGAGGTTTCATCTACTCTATGATAATATTCATTTTGGATTTAGACGGTGGTGTGATGAATGGTTAGACTCATTGTAGATCGGCCCATGAAATAATTTGGGAAATTCATCCTTCCTCATTGACCAATTTTTTTATTATTAGAGAAAATTTATAAAGTTTTTTCACAAAATAATTTCATTTAGGGTTTTGTTTGTGCACACATTCGATCGGCAGGTTCATTTGAAGCCATTGTTTCATATGTTTTGTCCCACACTCAATATTTTTCTATAGTAATAAGGCTTTCACTACCCTGTTGATAAAATACTTATCAAGAGATTAAGCTCACTCATGTGCCCTTGCAAAGTTTTACTTGGCAATTTTACTAGTGCTTGTAATGTTGTATTCATGCTCGATGAGTTTAGCAGTTTGACTTGGTGTATTTCTAGTGTGGGTACCCAACAACTCACCACCCTTAAGGAGCACATATTTTACAAGAAGATGCTTATTCATGTTAATTTTTTTTTCTCAAATTGAGGCATCCTTTTCAAAATTGTATTTTACAAATGTATGATGATTTTATAAATCCAGATATCAACAAAAACCTCTTTTTGTAAAATTCATTTTGGACAAGGTATTTTATAGTTGTTTTACAACTTCATACTCAATTTTGTTGATTGAAGTTTAAATATTGGTTTTGTGCAATATCATTTTTGTAGGTCTCTTTATGATGTGAGAAGTGTATCATTGATTATATAATGGATTATGAAAGACATCCTTGTGTTATTACTTTAACTAAATATAACTACTAGTAATTGGCAAAAGTAATAATCACACATCATAGATGGCTTAATCTCTTGCTTCATCTTTATGGACTCATTCTTGATCATATCATAAGATTTATAGGTTATAGCAGTAGTAAAAAAAATCCTACATATCTACCCCAAGTTTAAAGGTATTAAATGTCCACACATAGTTTGAAGCATTATTTAGAAAAAATTAGGATATCCTCATGTTCCCCCATTCCTATATGGTTGTAATTATATGTACTTCTTTCCCTTGATTATGTTGATAATATTTTCTTTGATGGTTGTACCCTATATGACTTTGAATACTAGGTAGTAGTTTACACATATGATGATCTAGAGGCTCCTCCTATAACTCCAACTTCTCTAATTGATATCACACATTCAATTTTTATTTGTGATTCCAATAAGTTATTGCAACAAGTATTTATATGTCTTCTTGATTAGGATTCATATTTTCTATATATTGGTTCATTATTCATGGAGGCTCACATTTCATATTTGGGAGACATATTTGATGGTTTATCTCTCCTATTTGGTGATAGTTGTGCCACTATTCTTGTCACTTCATCTTTAACTTTATAGCTTTTTCAAAATTAGTTTCTATTAATTCCTTAGTTGTCACCTTGTAGTGTGATTGGGTGTGCACTTGATTGGTTTTTGGTATCTTCATAATCAAAGGTCTTGATGACATATGAGTATATTTTGGGGACATAATCTCTGAGCATTTGGATTTTTCTTCCTACAAATTCCTATCTAGAATGGGAAGCATTCCTACATTTGTACTTGGTTTATCTTCTCCTGTAGGGAAAAATTTTCTTTGTACATACTGGAGTATGTTTTTCTTTCAATAAAAAGCCATTTTTCCAAGATGTTATCCATTATAAGGGGCCATGTGTTATCCTTCCTTCCTTTGGGAGAAAAATTCATTGTATATACATGATGTATGTAGAACTTGTGTTGGAAATATATAGGAATTGATTAGCTATTGTCATTGATATCAACACTGCTCTAGTTGGTTGTTGACTTGTTCTAGTTGGACATGGTTCTGGTTGAGGGTATCAGAGATTCTGCTCCAGTATGTTTAGATTGTTGGATTCAGTTTTGGAAGGATATTCATGATGATTATATGTATGTCATATTCAGTTGGTTCATGATTTGGGTCTTCAGAAGCTATTGATTATGCTCTATACTATCATTTGATGTTCTTGGTCCTAGTTGGTGATATTTGATAAAATGGTTAAGTAGTTTTGATGTGGATTATAGAAATAGTTATTTACATGATAAAGGTGTTCTTTATTGTATCCCAATTATTTGGTGGCTTCGCATTGGCTAGCATGAAGATTTGGTGATCCTATTTGGGTCCGATAGGATATTATGTGTTATTGACACTAAGGGTTTTTCCAAGCTGGTGTTATGTGTTGCGATTGATCTTGGTGGGATTTCCAGTGGATATAATTCTTTGGGAATTTGGATTTGTTCCATGCTATGTAGTATAAATTACACTATTGGTCCACTGGTCAATCTTTGTATCATGTAATGTAATTTTTGAGTTTAGGGTTGAGGGTTTAGCTGACCTTGTTATCAAGGTTGAGAATTTGTATATATAGGAGATATGCTTATCTAATTTTGAGTCATTATTTTGTTTGCATTATCAGAGAGAGGTAAATGTAATAACAATTATATATCATTCAATGAATTGTAGTGGAGAGTTTAGTGTTGCAGTCAAGATAACTATTCTTAACCGGAACTATAACCAAGCATTAGGAGATGCTACTTCCATAGTTCATTTCCTCTAGATTGTAGTCCGATTATTATCAAAGTCTATGAGACTTCCCTTTTATGTTGAAGAGTGTCCTCTAAGCGGTTGACCTTATTGCAAGTGCAATCCCCATTGTAATATTTTCACATACTACTACATAAGTATTATCTGATTGTCAGTAGGGTTTCTCACCATGGTATTTCCCTTCACCAGGTTTTCCATGGTAGAATATCGGTGTTGTGTGTTGTGTTCTCTCATGATTTATATTTCACTATCCTATTTTCATTTTTCTCTCGTAGAAGGTTTTTCAGTCTACATTAATTGTTTAATTTGTGGAAAATTGATTCACCCCCTTCTCATGTTTCCTCCATTTTTTCTAACATTTGGTACTAGAGCAAGGTCCTCTCTATAGAATCCTAACCACTTGAAGAGATCCGATAGCATCAAGTTCTTCATCTAATTTCTACCATAAGGAGAGTCCCAAATTTGATGCTATAAATTATAAATTATGGAAGGACCAAATAAAGATTCATCTGATATGTCTTGGATATGAGATATGGGAGATAATATAAAAATATTATACACTTGATTATCCTAATTCTCTAACTTTGGAACCTGCTAATGAGAAGAAGAATTATGATAATGATGTTAGAGAAAAAGAAGAATTGTCAAGCGCCCTATCAAATAAAAAATTGTTGAATGTCATAGAGCTACAAAATGCAAAGCATATCTAGTTGAAGCTTGAAACTCTATATGAAGGAAACCAAGTAGTAAAGATTGTAAAACTTGAAGGTTACAGGGTGAGATATGAAAATTGAAAGATGGAAGAAGATGAAAAGGTAATTTGTTTCATTGATAGAGTGAATGAGATGGTCATGGGAATGAAATGGTGTAGTAGAACAATTGATGCGGATGAGATCATTTTAAAAATTCTAAGAATTTTACCTCTAACATACAAAATGAAAGATACTACAATAAATAAACTCTGGAAAATGTCAAATACCCTTGTTACCAGAGATAAATTACTTGGGAAATTGACTACTTTTGAACTTGAAGAGCATGGAGATCAGAATGCTACTAAAATAGAAACTATATTTAAAGCATTTGCCTTTAGTAAGAAAATGATAGATTGGAAAGAGATATATGCTAAAGAGATGGAAGACATTGAAAGAGAGAACTGAGAACTTTAAGAATTGGAAGCCATAATTGACAGAAGAATTCCTAAAAGACCATTTGAAAGTAAGTATGGAGGAAAAGTTCCATTTAAATGTTTTTAATGCAATAAGATTGGTCACTTTTCTTGTAGAGGTCTTGTAAGAGCTGCAAGGAATCATGAAAGATTTTTGAGTAATTATAAACCTAATCAAGAATATCAGATAAAGCCTAAATATATAAAGAATAAGGACAAGTCATGTTACTGTGTTGGTGATGATGATTTTGGTATTACCGATGATTCTGATGATGATGAACCTATAAGTGGATCCGGTAGTGGAAGCTTCAGTAGTGGAAAATATTGGGTCTTTATTGCTATCAAGGATGAATCTTTGAAACCTGTCAGTGATACAAATCATACTAAGGAGAAATCCCTAGCTACTAAAATTGAAGAGAAAGATGAATGGGTTATAGAAAGTGGTTGCTCACACCACATGACTGGTGATAAGAGGAAACTCCTAACTTTGCAAGAGTTTGATGGTGGACTATTCGGATTTGGAGACAACAAGGCATGCAATATCAAAGGAAGAGAAACAATATTCTTGGATGGTAAGAACAATACTGATAGTATTTATTATGTTGAAGGTTTTAAGCATAATCTCTTAAGTGTAGGATAGATGGTGGATAGAGGATTTAATTTGCAATTTAAAGATGGAAAATGCAATATTATCAATAGATCTGGATTGGAAATTGCATCCAAAACTCAAACCAAAGGAAATGTTTTTCATTTGAACTCCAGTGAGAAAACTTGCTTGATTGCTCATATTGATGAAAGTTGTTGATGGCATAAAAGGATGTCTCATGTGAATTTTGATTGCATAGTAAAGATCAGTTCAACCAAGGCTGTCAGAGATTCGCCCAAGATCATCAAGCCTCATAATTTGGTATGTAGAGAATGTCAAATGGGTAAGCAAGTTAGAACGTCTTTCAAAAGTATACATGACAGATCTAATAAAATTCTTGATCTTATTCATATTGATCTATGTGGCCTAGCTAGGAGTAAGAGATTTCAAGGAGATAGATACTTTATGTTTCTTATTGATGATTACTCTAGAATAATGTGGATTGCATTTTTGAAAGAAAAATCATAAGCACTTGACAAATTCAAAATATTCAAAGATATGGTTCAAATAGAAATAGGATTGAAGATAAAATGCCTAAGATCAGATCAAGGTGGTGAATTTACATCCGGTGAATTCAACATTTTTTGTGAGAAATATGGAATCAGAAGGCAATTATCTACACCTAGAACTCCACAACAGAATGGAGTAGTGGAAAGAAAGAACAAAACTATCTTAGATGTTGCAAGGATAATGATGATGGAAGCCAAATCGCCTAATATTTATTAGATATCTTAAGCTGCCAATACTGCATTCTACACTTTTAATAAAATACACATAAAAGGTGATACCGGTAAGATTCCATATAAATTAGGGTTTGGTCATTTCAAAAAAATTAGAAGTAAATTCTCTATCAGAAGATATGATGGAATAGGGAAATTTGGTCCTAGATGTGATGAAGGAATATTCTTGGGTTATTCTACTAAGAGAAAAGCATATAGATGCTTTAAAAAAATATTGCAAAGGATAGTGGAAAGCATAAATGTCAAAGTGGATGAAAAAAGTAACAATAAAATTAGATCATATGACTATGGAACAGAAGATGAAATTGTCATATCAAAACCAATATTGCAAGAATCAGATCAGAGCATTGATCCAGTTGCTCTAGTATCATTACAAAATTACACAATAACTATTGAAGAGGATAAAGAGTCATAAATTCAAGATAATCTTGAGACTCCGAGGTATATACAGTTGAATCATTATGAATATCAAATCATTGGAGATAAGAGAAAAGGTGTGATGACAAGAAGAAGGTTAGCTACTAAAGAGGTATGTTTAATCTCTCAAATTGAACCAGAATTAATCATTGAGGCATGTAAAGATGAGAATTGGATGAAAGCAATGGAAGAGGAATTAAATCATATAGAAAGGAATAACTAATGGGAATTGGTTACTAGTCCTAAAGATAAAAATGTAATTGGAACTAAATGGGTATTCAAAAGCAAATTAAATGAAGAAGGATGGGTTGTAATAAATTAATCTAGATTAGTTTGAAAAGGATAATCACATCAAGAAGGAATTGATTATGATGAAACTTATGCTCTGGTTGCAAGGATTGAAGTAGTAAGACTATTTCTTGCCTATGCTGCACACAAGAACAACAAGGTATATCAAATGGACATCAAATGTGCATTCCTAAATGGAGATGTTGAAGAAGAAGTCTACAATGAGAAGCTTGATATATTTTCTCTATCAGAGGATAATGACATGCTTTTCAGATTGAGGAAAGACTTATATGGATTTAAAAAAACCCTTAGAGTGTGGTAAGCTAGATTGCATAACCATACTTTTGAGCTCGGATCTAGAAATGGTAATGCTGAAAGAGGATTATATTATAAGATTGAGCATGATGAGATATTTTTCATTGAATTATTTGTTGCAAATATCATTTTTGTAGGAGAAGAAAATCTATGCATGACATTTGCTAATGACATGAAGAATGAATTTGAAATGTCTATGATTGGTGAGATGAAAATTTCCTTAGGTGTGTAGATCTCTTAGACCGATAAAGGTATTTTCATTTGTCAAACTATTTATATGTGAAATTATTGCTAAATAAATTTGGACTTGGAAACTCAAAACCAGTTGGAACCCCTATGATAACCGATTGCAAATTGTCAAAGAAAAATGAATCTCGTAAAGTGAAATCATAGAGATACAAATCAATTATTGGTGGACTAATGTACTTAACAAAGACCAGACCAGATATAATGAATGATGTCTACATTGCTTCTAGATTTTAGTTTGATCAAAGAGAAAATCATGATATTGTTGTCAAAAGGATATTCAAATATTTGAAAGGAACAACAAATTATGGGTTATGGTATCTGAAGGATGATGATTTAAGAATATGTGCTTGTACAAGCTCAAATTGGGAAAGAGATGTTGACGACCAGAAGAAAACTATAGGTGGTGCATGTTGGGATCCAAGAACACTAAGAGGGGGGGGTGAATCAGTGTTCTACCAGAATGGAGAAATTTAACCTTATTAATACAATAACTCAACAATCGGTAAACATAAAAGCATATAAAAATAAAAAATAATGCAACCACAAATATAAGCACCATAACACCATAGAATTATAAGTGGAAAACCTGAAAAAGGAAAAACCACGGTGAGATTGGAGACCCACAATATCTATCCACTGATAAAATGAATAAATATTATAATAAGGTGCCTGAACATGTAGGAAGGCCTACAACCTTGAGTACACTTCTCATCACAAAAGGAGCCTTAATAAATATAGAAAACATCTGACAACAATCCGGAATGAATATTTAACTACAAGTATAGCATCTCCCATGCTTGAGTAGAGTTCCAGTTAAGATCAATATTGGACGCCTTAAACCTCTTCCACAAACACAATTCGATCACCTATGATTGAGAAAATCCTCTACATAAATGATTACAACATTATTTGTATAATCCCATACCATACATGATCTCCTATGATCCACAAAGAGATCTTACATCATATTTATACCAACCTAAGACCTAAACAATTAGGTCGGCCTCCTCAAAGATAATACAATAAATTTATAACTTAAACCTACAATCTAATGATCAACCAAGTAAACTTAGGTCAAAAAATATGTAAACTAATCCTTAAATCTTGCCAGTAATGCATCGGGAACATCCTCCAACACGTTACAGAAATCGATCGATAACCTAGATAGTACATGACCTAAAATAGGTCACCATAAGCCAAATCAAACACCACAAACAACTAGAACATGAACATGATAAACATCAGCATCCTGAATCCCTACTATAAGCTACACCAACACCACTTATGCATAATATCAAAATATCTTCAACAAAGCTCTGCCAGTGAAACCCTCACCAATAACCAAAAGGCTTACTAGAACAAGTGATAGGCTCAGGATCATCAAATCCTGAACCAACTGAAGGTGATACAACCAGGAACACATGAATAACCAATCCAAACTAATTCCAAAGACCAAAGCATACCAAATTAACATGATCTAACCAACCAGAAACCAATAGGATATCGGTAAACAACCAAAGCAACTAGTGGTGACATCAATGATAAAACATCAATGCAAGACATAATCAATCCCTCCAAATTGCTAACAATCTCGCCCTTTGGCATTGATGGCAACACTATATGTGAAAAACATCCAAGTGCCAAGAATTGTCAAACAAGTCTCCCTCAATGGAAGACAACAATCTCCCACAAAATGATATGACAATGAGGATCTCAAAGATATCTCTTTCAAAACCAAACTCCCCCAATGAGATGCAACCAATCTGAAAATTTGTTTCTCCTCCTTATGCCAATAATCTCCCCCTTAGACTAATATCTCTATTAAGCTCTATATTACACATAAATATCTCTCCCCCTAATGTATATAACTCCTTATGTTTTTCACATGAATATCTCCCCCCCTTTGAAATCAATGCTAGAAATATGACATAGCCATCAAAGCAAAATCATAAACCACTAAATCACAATACTAAGTACTCTACCTGAGTAGTAGCATCACCACATCAATCCAGAATGAATGATAGCTCTGATAATGCACTCCACACTTATGCCAAATAGAATCACTCAAGTCTCTACCGAAGGGGAGAAAAACCTCAACCTATCTCTCAAATGCTCAAATCATTCCTCAAACCAATCTAGTTTCATTTGCTTCTGCCTACTCCTTTAGAAAGTTATACTTCAGAGAAATACCAGATTCTTTGATTCGTTAATAGCAGAGTTCTTACAATGAATAACTACCAGTACATTACAATCAAGCTAAATATCCTTCAACATATGCTCTATCCATAGAGCTTGCATATAGTTAGTAGCAACAACAACATACTCTGCTTCAATAGTAGATAAAGAAGTACATGACTGCTTCTACTGATCCATGAAACAAGTTTATTTCCAAGAAAGAAAGCTT
Source organism: Cryptomeria japonica (assembly GCF_030272615.1). Classification (NCBI taxonomy): domain Eukaryota; kingdom Viridiplantae; phylum Streptophyta; class Pinopsida; order Cupressales; family Cupressaceae; genus Cryptomeria; species Cryptomeria japonica. Next base: position 575,199,209 of record NC_081405.1, read on the forward strand.
CACTGGATGAGCCTATCCAGTTACCTGTATCTCTAGTCCAATCTACATCTGAATATGCTTAAAGTGTAAAGTCATCATAAAACAAAAACCATACTAGATAATCCTTAAAAATATTTGAAAGTCCTAGCTACCGAAGAAAGGATTCAACATAATCAATTCCTTCCTTCTGAGAATATCCATTGCAAACCAATCAAACCTAGTTCCAATAACATCCAAGTCTATGTGTTGTCCTTTTCTATCTGATCTAATTCTTCTTCCATAAATTTCATCCAACATTCATCTTTACAAGCTTCAATAACTGAATGTCAGTACAATTAAAGAAAATAAGCATACCTCATCAACTGCCAACCTTCTTCTTTTACAATTATCCTATCTTCTGAATGATTCAGCCTTACATACCTAAGAATCTTCTGATTCTCTTTTCCGCTTCCCTGATCTTCAGTTACTATAGAATTTTCTGATACTGCCAGAGTAATTGGTTTAGCATTATACTTATAATGGCATTACTGGTTCAATTAAGACCATTTCCATTGCTAGTTCTTCCTCATATATTCTTATTTGACTTCTGTTATGCCCATCCACATTGACATTAATTCTCTCCACAATTCTCTACAATCTCTTGTTATAAAACCTATATGATTTTCTTATATTAGAGTAACCAAGAAATATTCCTTCATCACATCTAGGATCAAACTTCCAATAAAATCATCTCTCTTGATATAACATTTACTAAAAAAGATTCTAAAATACTTAACTGTAGATGTATGACCAAACCATAACTCATAAAGTGAGTTACTAGTAAACCAAACTAGATCCAAGATCCAAGATCCAAGATCCAACAAATCTTTGTTGATTAACCTTCAAACTGACTTCCAAATATCTCAAATAGGCTTATAGAACACTACCAGGGGAAATGCAAGATCTATCATTAATTTGCCTCCCCCTAAGGTGAATGCCTTAATTACCAGATGAGTTTCTTATGAGTACAAGAACATTCTGCTATGTCAATTGAGTAACCAGTGTTAGATTCAATGATAGTCCCAAAGACACTGAAAGGGGGGGGGGTGAATCTGTGTCTAACTGGTTAGCAAAATATTTAAACTTATTAATAACTTTTCATCCCAAAATAGTGTACCGATAAATAACAATTAGTACAATACATAGAAATAATAGAGACAACATAGAAACACACCATAACACAAGATATTAATGAGGAAACCCAGTGTGGGAGAAACCTCGGTGGGATTTGTGACCCACAATATTTACTCACTGGCCAACGAATAAATACTACTTACAATGAGGGGCCTACACTTGCAGGGAAGCCAACAACCTAGAGCTCACTGCTCAATAAAGAGTCACACTGACTACAAAATGGATTATCAAATCCAATACAATGTACTACTCAAAACAACATCTCTCATGCCAGGTTCAGTACCGGTTTAAGCTCAATCAATAACCAAAACCTTCACTATCAACTATATCACCTTATACAAAATTGTCTCATCACACATCTCTAAAAAAGTCTTATAAGATCTCATACATATATGACTCTTTTACAATATACCGTGTCGGCTTACAAAAGATAATTATATTACAAAAAATTCATATAAACAAAAGCTTTATCCCATGTCGGCTAGAGTGTTGGTATGCATTGTTGCCAATGTAATTTGAATGTCGGTGAAGTGCCTTACCGGTGCCGGCGTCTTCCCGTGTATGAAGTTTGTGAAGTCGGACATGTAGAAACTAATTGTCGATAATTGCCAGTTGGTTGCCATCAATGACAACATCAACTATTCTCATAAGAGTGTAGAATGCCAACAATCTCCCACTTTGGCATTGATGGCAACACTCTAAGAAAAATCCAAAACTATTATCCAAAAGATGAAATCCAAAAAGATGTGCTCCCCCTAAGAAAGTGATCTCCCCTATACATGTATTTTTCTCTCCACTAACTACTCCCCCTTTGACATCAATGACAAAGGATGTCATAAATAATCAAAAGAGTACAAAAATGCTACCTCAAGGTTTGTAACTGGTTGGTTACAATTTGAAAGATGTCCACCAAAATCATATTCAAACTCTACATAAATTTATTGTTGTCATCTAAAGTTGCCTCAGTCTACTGGATCATACCAGTGAGATAGTGCATTTGCTACTCTAATGATCATTCTCCTTGTACTGCTGAGTTAGATAATTCAGCTCTATGAGTAATCAGATTATCCAGCCTTAGACCAAGTTTGTCTTTTAGTTCCTGAGCACTAGACTTTATTCTTGCCTTCTCTTTCTCAAGTTTTTCTAACCTCTCCCCAAAAACTACCATTTCTTGCTCAAAAACTGATATGTACAGATGAACCTATAATGTTATCCACAATGTCATCAATTTCCTTTTGTGTCTTCTTGATCTCCTTATCAATGTTCTCAGTCAAACATTGAGGTTTACAAGCTTCCCTATATAGCTCCTTATACTCCAAAATTGTAGAATTGAGTACCGATAAAAGTGTATCCACATGATTGGTACATTTCTTTATGGTGTTTTTGAAGAATATGTTTTTCTCTTTTTCAACTCTCTCCTTTATGATATCCTCATTCACCTTGTCTATAGTTATAACATTATCAGAAATGAATTTGGACAATGTGTCCAATTTACCTAAAGAATCCTTAATGTGATCTATCTGACATGTAGGTGCAATCATTTTTATAATAGGTAAAGTGTTATCGATTGCCTTAAAAGACAATGTATTGCAATCAGTTATCCTCTTAATGGAATCCAAAAGTACCTCTGTGATATTGGTAGGTTTGAATTCACCTATAGATGTACTTGGTTCTATCATAGGTCTTTTCTCAATAGATGTTAGACCAATCACCTTAACTATATCCTCTTTACTTCCATCAGATGTATCCATTTTGCCTTTACTTTCCTCCGGTGGATCTGTCTATGTTTGCACCTCAACCTTTAATGGTTTCTAGATTGTTTTAGTGTCTCTGTAAGTGTCAGTTTCTCAGTCTCAACATGAACCTCTGCATCTATTTGTTTCTCTAAAAGTTCTACTATCTGACACTCAGTCTTCGATGGCCCTTTTCTAGTACCTTTGTTTTCTATAGGTTTTTCAATCTTTATCGGTTGCTCTGTTTGGGTTGGTATCTCAGTTTCTTGAGAGTCAACTGTTTGTGTCAGTTTTTCTGAAATCTTGCTATTATCAATATTATCTACCTTAACCTCTGAAGTATCTTTATCCACAACAATATTTAGCTCTTGAGTATCCACATTCATTGTAAAGAGTATCTCTGAATCAGGGTTAGTATCATCATGTGTTATACCTTCAGTATCAATAACTGTTGGATCTTCTGTGTGTATCAGTCATGTATCTAAAGGAGGCAATGGAAAATTATCTATAACCTTTATGTTTGGAATACCACCAAATTTTCCTTTACCCTTGTCCTTGTCTTTCTGATATACTTTGAATGTCTTTTTAGGTCTTCTCTTTTCCTCTTGCTTTTCCTTCTCTACAAATAATATATCTCATTTATCTACAGTCTCATCTGCAATCTCTTTTACCCTTCCAACCATCAGCCTCACTTGTCAGTGTCCACTAAAAAATACTAATCGGTTAGCTTCAGAAATAACTTCATCTATTTCTTCTTTGGATTTTATCGAATGTGCAGCTAAGAGTGGTTCAACTTTAAATTTCTTATCCAATTCCATTACAGATAGTATTTTTTCTTCTAGTATCATGTAGAGATCATTTGGAATCTCATCAATCACTTCTATCAACACTTTCTTGCAAATGTCTAAGTGAAAAATAATACTTTCTTTAATTGTTCTTTTTTTAGAATCATTAGCAGAAATATACCATTTATTCACATTAGATAGATTACCTTCCTTTGTTATCTCATCTAGTAAATTATCTAATGTGGGGGTAACCAGTGTCTATTTCTTCTTAGGTGTAAATTTCTTCTTCGGTTCCCTAACTGTCCGCTATTTCTTCCTTAACGTCCTAGTTTTCTTAGGTGAAGGAGAGGTTATAGGTGAGGGGTTTCTCTTCCTTTCTACACTTTTAAACTCAATAGCCTTATCACTGTTAGTATCAAAAAATGTTACAACCGGTGAAACATGTGCTTCAGGTTGTAGTCCTTCAAGGTGACTGGTAGATATACCACTGATGTTCATGATATTTTCTTTGATTTCCTTGACCTTCTTGGAGGCATCTCTAATAAATTTTTCTCTTCTCTTTGTCCTTTTCTACATAGATACATTACTCTCTATGGTTTCTATATTTCCAAATAATTTCTCAGAGGCCTCCCTTGGTGCATCAAGTAGAGCTTTAGCATAAGTTTCCAAAATAGATAGGTCTACCTCATATCCCATCTTTGTAACCCAAATAGTTCTAGGAATTGCTTCTTCCATCCAAGTTTCATCTCGCTTAATCACAAAATAGATCTCCTTGTCATATTATCTACTATGCTCTGTGGTAGTCTCTCCCTTGCTCTCATCTTAGATTGGAATATCTTGAAATAGTCTATAGTGTTCTTAATACTATCAGTGCCAATACCGGTGAAAGCATCTCGTATCTATCTTCCTACCGAAAATTCATAACCAAAATCCTTGTGACCTATGTCGGGTATTTCCTTGGTAAATTACAACATTAGGCATACTAGAAGGTTTCCAAAATGGAAATTACTTTTCTTGTCTCCCTTAATCTTTTTCAAGTAGTCAATTAATTCATCCTTAAGCCATTCACACACATCAATCTTAGCATTATTGTTCACCATTTCATATGCACTGTGAATACAAAGACTAGAAACAAAGCTTAGTCTATTTGCATGAGTAGCCTTGTAACCTAGTACCAGACTCACATATCTCACATTGATATCCTTAACATCATTTAATCTAAGTGACCTGTTATAAGATGTTGCTCTGATTAAATCCATAACTCCTTTGTTAGGAATCTTCTTGGTTTTATCAAGTTTACTACAAGTTGAAGGTAAACCAGTAACTGCCTTAATTGCATCCTTGGTTATTTTGCAAAATGACTCCAACCACATGAATTCTCCATGGACTCTTCTTAATACAAGTCTGACAACTTCCTTTGGAAATTCGGGAATGTTCAGTATCTCTAGAAAACCTAAATTTTCCACAACCTTATGTTTAGGTTTAATCACTCTGTTTTCATCGGTAATAACTTCATTGAATATCTTCTTCAAATCCTCAGTCCCTAGGTTTTCTATGTTGCAATGTATGTAAATTCTAGGGTCTTCTGCAAATGCTACACTCTTTGGTATTTTTGAAAAAAGCTCCTATAGAGTCATCTTGTTTCGCAATCTCGAGGATAATCTTTAATACGGGTCTAGGGAATTTAACATTTTCCACAATGGTAGGGTTCAAAATAAACTCTGGAATAGAAGATGAGGAAGCCATTTCAAAAAAAAAAACCTCTAAACCGAAATTTTGAATGCCTGAAAATCACTTTGTAGCTTTGTCTTAGAATGCCTTTTCTCAATTTCGTACCCTCTAATCGTTTGAATGCTCGTTGAGTTTAAAATGAGGGTTTCCTAGTGTTTTATAGCCAAAAAGGGGTTCTTTAAATTGCATTAAATGCTTTCCAATTAAGTGAAAACTTAACACATTTGTTGATAAAGAAGAAATGTATCTTCTTACCATCAACCAAGGGTGGAATGCATGATTTTCAACTTGCTACAATAACCCCTAAGGATTATTCCTCAGTTAAATGAAGAATCTCCTACCGGTGGAGGATCACTCTGTCTACCGATGCAGAGATAGTTTCATCAGTTCTTAGATCACGCTTCTTAATCCATTGTTTTGAAAATTGTTTCATAACTTCATCTACCTTTTCTTTTCCCTTCAAACTAGATCCTTTGTTGTTTGCTAGTACATTCTTGGTTCTATAGAATTTAGCAATATGTCCAATCTTGTTACATGCATAACAAGTTACATTATTGCTCTAAATAGCCTTTCCATATCCTTGACCGGTTTGTGATCTGCATTGATTAGATAAATGCAAAAATCTTCCACAAACATAGCATTTTACATTCATTCTACAATTTTTTGAATTATGACCAGCTTTTTTGCTTTTGGAACATTTACCGGTGGGTGATTTCATATTCAGATTATTTCTAAACCTACACTAATTTTCTCTATAACCATATTTGTTGCAATTAAAACATTTGTCATTAAATTTATAAGAATTAGGTTGTCTTACCAGTTTGTTCTAATCTTGATTGTTTGTCGTACCAGACCTTTCTCCATGTTCAAATCCAAGTCCATTAGTATCTCCATCAGGTTTCTATCTTTTAAGCATGTCATCAAGTTCCTCTAAACTTTTCTTGAATTTGTCTTTGTGTTTATTTGCAGTAGCCAACTCATTTTCCAGAATTCCAACTTATCTCACAAGCTCAACTTTATCATGTCGCAGGTGAATCAGATATGTCTTTAGCATATCATTTTCATGACCAAGTCTTAGATTTTCATTTCCAGCATCTTTAAGTCTCCTAGTCAAGTCTTCTTCATTCTTCTTCCTATTTTGAATATCTTTACATAGCCTCATATTCATATCTTGCATTTCATTCTTCATGTTATTGTTCTCTTGTCTCAACTTGTTTGCAATGTCTCTAAGAGTTTCTTTTTCATCATCATCATTCTCCATTTTCTCATGAAGTTTTATTTTATTTTGTGCTATAACAAAGTTCTCCTGAAGTCAATTAATGAATTCCTGTGCAATCCTCAGATCATCTTCAAGTTTGATATTTTTCAATTTTTCTCCATCTAAATCTTCAAGAGCTCCTTCCAACTATTTTCTTAAGTTCTCCATCTGTACCGGTGTCAGAATATTCCTCAAGCTATTAGACTTTTGAAAATAGAGGACCATGATCTGATACCAATTGTTAGATTCAATGACAGTCCCAAAGATATTGAGAGGGGGGTGAATCAATGTCTAACTAGTTAGCAGAACATTTAAACTTATTAATAACTTTGCATCCCAAAATAGTGTACCAGTAAATAAGAATTATTACAATAAACAAAAATAATAGAGACAACATAGAAACACATCATAACACAAGTAACTAGGAAACCCGATGTGAGAAAAACCTCAATGGGATTTGTGAAACATAATACTTACTCAATGACCAATGAATATATACTACTTACAAAGAGGGGACTGCACATGCAGGAAAGCAAACGACCTAGAGCTCACTACTCAATAAAGAGTCACACTGACTGATGAGCTTAAAATATGCTCATAATTTGGATGTTATGATAAACTTTTAAATGCCTTTACTTTTGTTATTTCATGGATGTTCAGACTTTGTTGAAAGCTTTTTGGGATATCCTATAGCAAGATACTTTTATATTCCTACAGCTCATTGTGTTGACTTGATTGCATTTATTACCCCGTTGACTCCCTAAAATGACTGGTATATCATATATATTTTTTGAATGATGAAGTAGATTTAAATGTGTGATTAATGAATAGATATCGTGTATGTGCCATACGCCTTTTTCTGTTGCCTGTTACCTTTTGTTTCGCAGGTTGTTGAAGAACGATAGAGTCAAGCGCAGCCGATCTCGGCCTTGCAGTAAAGTCCATTTCCTACATGACTTCGAGGGAGCTCCGGCAAGGACTCTTTGACCGAAACCATGGAAAAGAATTTTAATAGCAGTTAATCTGGAAAGAGTGGAGCGCTAGATTCTCTCTGGATCGGGTTGAACGCATAAATTCATTTATGGAGTTTGTTCCTTGATTCGGGGATATATTTTACTTCCACGTCTTTCCTTGATGGAGTTAGTTAGTTAGTTACTCTCCTATTTTTAAATAAAGTTCTCCTCCTGTGCGAAAAGGAGAGGAGAGTTAGAATAAGATAGAATCAGAGTAGTAGATATCATGTAAGAATCAATATCATAATAAAAGACAGAATTTGTTTAACGAGAGACAGAGTTTGTTGTTGGTTTCCATATCAACAAAATAATGTATATCATTCTGTTTTTATGAATAAAGTTCAATAAAGTTCTGAGTTTAGCATCTGCGTAATCAGGAGATGCTTGCTAAGGGGGCCCACCTAGTAGGTATCTGTAGCTAGCTAGCTAGTTGTTCTTTCCTATTAAGCTTCAGTTTGCTTTCATCTTTAAAGTTTTTATACAAACTCATCTTTACATTGCTCCTGTAGTACAAGGAATCCATCACTGTGCCTGTTCCTGCAACATAAGGCTAGTTCATAGTTTGTGTTTCAGTTGTAGTTATCATGATTTCTGTTTTAATCAAATCATATTTGAGTTAAAGAGCTTTGCATTACCTTCCTGTAGCATAGGTAGAATTTCTTTCCAGTATGTATTTCTGCTAAGATTTGACCAAAATGAGTTCCTAGTGCATATATTTTGCTGCGCCATTTAAAGTATATGTCCCCTAGTTTGACAAGTAAATGAACGTCTACAGAGAGAGATATTGGTCAGCTATTGGAATGCCCAATTCCTAGGGAAGGTTTTACTGTGATTTTCATATCCTTTTGTGGGCACGACCATTTTTGGCACCGTTGTCGGGGATGGCATCTAGCTAGGAGTTTATCAGAAGCCATTTTTAGTATTAGTTTATCTTGTTAGTAAAATTTTCTAGATCCGTCAAACCACTATTCATCATATTACATGCATAGAAGAAGAAGAGACACCCTGGGAAGGTTCCTCCCTGAAAATCTATTTATTGAACTACCATTTGACCCAGCTGACAACGAACTTGAGGAAAATCCATTCACTCTGTTATTCCAGCAACCAAACATGGCAAATAATCCACCTCATAATCCACCTCGTGCATTTGAGTTTCCCATTGTCCCCCAGGGAGATACTAACAATCTTAAAAACATTCCCTCTTCTTTGCTTCCAAAGTTTTATGGCCTGGTCACAGAGGACCCAGAAACCTTTCTGTTTGAATTTGATGTCCTCTGTCGCAGTTATGACTACAACACAGACGCTAAAGTTATTTCCTTCCACCTTGAAGGAAGGAGCTCTCAGATGGTTCATGAGTCTGGTAAGAGGTGTCGTCGATAGTTGGGAGGTCATGTAGACAACATTCCTTGACAAGTATAAGGAATATTGTAAGAGAGTCAGCAAAAGTGATGACATATTTCGAATTCAGCAGAAGGACGATGGAAATCTAGAAGATTATATTTCCAGATTCTTGTTTTCACTAAAGAGGAACTCAAACCATACTCTCAACGAGGACTCTCAGAAATTACTATTTCTAAGAGGAATCAGTGATGCCTGTATAGACGCCCTGGACCTGATCGGAGGAGGTGATATAACCCAGCTGCCTTGGGATGATATAAAGAAAATATGTCTTAACTACTCTCGAGCAATAGTTAAGAAAGGTCGAGGTCATCATGCTACAATAGGGAAGTCTTCTTCTGGTGGAGTTTCTCAAATGGAGATAACAAATTTTCTATTTGACTTCAAGCAAGACATCATTAATAATATGGCTACGCAACTGGACACTATGCAAGCTCGAAAGAAACATGAGGAGGCTGACGCAGTTTTGGCTGAGTTCTGTCCATACTGCAGACAAAAGAAGCATGACTGTAGATGCAAGATGGTGGCTAATTTGGAAGCCAAACAACTACCTAGTGACTTCAAGCCAGTAGAAGGAGATGATGATCAAGTGTTCTTTGTTGCACAAAGGAGACCATGGGCCCAGAGACAAGGTATGCCTCAAGACCCTTTAACTTTTGGTAATTATTATTCTGGATATAATAACCAATGGCAACATGCATATGGACCACCACCACCCTGGAATCCACCTCAACCAAATTGGCCTAATTATCAGAACCAGCAATGGCAATCCCCTCAAGGAGGATGGCAGCAGCCACAAGAGCAATGGACCCCACCTTCAGGAAATTGGTAGCAAAATTCTCAATGGCGAGGCCCTCAGCAATGTCAAAACCAGTTCTCTGGATTCTTGCAGCTTCCACATCCACAACCACAAGCCCTTATGCCGCCTCCTACAGTAACTGCCACAAATCCTGAACCTCCAAAACAAACACCTATGCCTGCCCAACCGTTGCCCAATCCCAATAATAAGCAACAATAACAGCCTGCGTATCTTGCTGAAGCCAACCCATATCAAGCTTATGACTTAAACGTTAATGACATCCATTTGAGATCTGGAACTACTTTACCTGCTCCAAAACTGCCTCTGATTACTGAAATATCAGACTCTCCCCATGAAGAATCTACTGCACCTATTGTTCCTACTGAGCACATGCCCATAACTGATACAGTTCCTAAAGAGCCTGTTCTGCAAAATCAAGACAACCCACCTTTTCCTCAGAGGTTGCAAAGTACTGCATATAAACCCATGGAAGAACCAACTTTTGACATTATGGATCAGCTAAAAAATGTGCAGATTCAAATTCCTTTATTTCAGGCTATTAAAGAAGTCTGTTTGAAGAAGCCTGGATGAAAGAAAAAAGATCCTCAAACAATTCATGTACTAGGAAAATTGGCTGATATAATGTTGGGAAATGTAGTTATTCCAAAGTATATTGACCCTGGAAGTCTTGTAGTGCAGATAAATATAAATGGCCAAGTTGTAAAAAATGTTTTGATTGATTTAGGTGCTACCATTAATGTCATGACAAAGCATACTATGGACTCCCTGAACATTTTAAACATTAGATCTACACCCATAGTTCTGCAGCTTGCAGACAGCTCCACAGTTAAACTTGACGGGATAGTAGAAGATGTAATTGTCATTCTCAAATCTTGGGAGTATCTTGCTGATTTCACAATATTATCAGTTAAGACAACTTTAGGAGGATATCCAATTATTCTTGGTAGACCATGGTTAGCAACTGCTGATGCTTTTATAGGATGTCATTCTGGAGATATGACCATTTCTGATGGGCAGTCTACAAAGAAATTGGCTTTGTGTCCACCTGCTAGACCTCAGCCAGATTTGTCCCAACTTGTTTAGCCAGATGTGGGGGAGAAAATTGAAGAAGCCAATTCTTTGGCTCAATTAATGATGATTCAAAATGACCCATTCTCACAACTTCAGAGTGAAGATGCCTTGCTATTTCAAATTCTATAGTACAACTTTGATACGGGTAGTTCATCTGATCCAAATGGTACTCATTTACAATGTTTCCTGCAGCAACCAGATTCTGAAAGTTCACTGCCTAAACTTCGAGCAATTTTTCATAATTTGATTCCACAAGAGATACAAACATTACTAGTAGACTCTATGAGTAATCTCATGGAGCAGATAGAATTGTCTCAAGGTCATTGTTTGAATATCAATAACAAGCTGTCACAGTCTCAATAGGCTGGCCTATTAAAAATGCTACAAGAACAGCATAAAGCTTTTTCATGGGAATATGGGGACATGCAAGAAATAGATCCTCGAGTTTGTACTCATAGGATATATATCAAAGAAGATTGTTCACCAATTAGACAACCTCAAAGAAGAGTAAATCTAGCACTTAAAGAAATAGTTAAAAGTGAGTTTCAAAAGTTGCTTGATGCTGGTTTTATTTATCCAATCTCTGACAGTCAATGGGTTTCTCCATTAGTCATTGTCCCCAAGAAAGGTGGAAAATAGAGAGTATGTGTAGATTACAGAGAATTGAACAGTGCCACTAAAAAAAATCACTTTCCACTACCTTTTGTAGATCAAGTACTAGACTCACTATTTGGCAAAAGATATTTTTCCTTTTTGGATGGTTACAGTGGGTACAATCAGATAAAAATTGCCCCTGAAGATCAAGATAAGACCACTTTTACTTATCTATGGGGAACATTTTCTTATTCGGTCTTTCCTTTTGGCCTATGCAATGCGCCAACAACATTTTAGAGAGCAGTAATTAGTATCTTTGCTGATATATCTCATGAATATATGGAGATTTACATGGATGATTTCACTGCCTATGGAGTCACATTTGAAGAAGCATTGGTAAATTTAGAAAAAGTATTGAAAAGGTGTAGAGAGCAAAATTTTTCTCTAAATAGTGAGAAGTGTTTTCTAATGATGGAAGAAGGTATTGTTCTAGGTCATCATGTTTCAAAGAATGGAATTCAGGTCGACCCTGCTAAAATTGAAGTAATTCAGAATTTACAAACTCCTGCAAAACAGAAAGATGTCAGAAGTTTTCTTGGTCATGTAGGGTATTATAGAAGGTTTATAAAAAACTTTAGTAAAATTGTCAATCCACTTTATGCTTTGTTAACAAAGGATTCCCAATTTGAGTGGACAGAGGCCTGTAAAAAATCCTTCCTACAACTAAAGGACTTGCTTACTAGAGCCCCTATTCTTCAAGGTCCAAAATGGAATTTGTCTTTTCACATACATGCTGATGCCTCTGATTTTGGCATAGGAGCAGTTCTGAATCAAAAAGAAAATTCAGTTGAGCATGCTATTTACTTTATCAGCAAGAACCTTCAAGGTCCTGAGCCCAACTATACTGTCATAGAAAAGGAGTTGCTTGTAGTAGTGTATGCTTTGAATAAATTTAGGCATTATGTCACAGGTTATCAGATATTCGTCCATACTGACCATGCAACAATCAAGTATCTAATGAACAAACCTGTCATCTCTGGTAGGTTGGCACGTTGGCTCCTGTTGTTACAAGAGTTTGACATTTCCATAATTGACAAACTAGGGAGAGCCAATGTTGTAGCTGACTTTTTATCAAGACTTCAATCAGCTACACCTGTTGAACATGAGATCATTGATGATAGGTTCCCAGATGAACACTTGTTTTCCATCGCTGCACATATACCATGGTATGCAGACATTGTCAATTATCTAGCAGCAAACAGAATACCAGACCACTTTTCTCCAAAAAAAAAAAAATTGTTAATAGAGAAAAGTTTTAACTTTTCCTGGATTGCAAATAGTTTTTTTTATATTGGACTTGATCAAGTAATGCGAAGATGTGTAAGAGAAGATGAAACTTATGACATATTGCATGCTTGCCATGACGAACCATGTGGATGACATTTTGCAGCAAAAAGAACATCAATAAAAGTTCTTACAACTGGGTACTACTGGCCAACATTACATAAGGATGTTGTGGCCTATACAAGAAAATGTGACAGATGCTAGCGTATGGGAAGACCAACTAAGTCCGATGAAATGCCACTATATCTACAGATAATAGACACCCCTGTTGATAAATGGGGGATGGATTTTATAGGGCCAATTGATCCACCATCAAATGGAAAGTCATACATTCTAGTTTGCACGGACTATGTAACAAAATGGGTCGAGGTAACAACTATGACTCATGCCCAAGATAACAAAGTTGCTGAGTTTCTGTATGAACAAATTTTCACAAGATTTGGAGTTCCTAGAGAGCTTGTAACCGATCAAGGAGCTCAGTTTACGTCGAATCTGATCACTGCACTGATGAATGACTATAAAATCAAACATAGAAAGTCCAACCCTTATCACCTTCAAGCCAATGGTTAGGCAGAGGTAACAAACAAAGAAATTGAGGTGATCCTCATAAAGATAGTGCAGATCCATAGAAAAGATTGGAGCAATAGACTTCCTGAAGCAGTTTGGGCTTATAGAACTACATAGAAAACAACAACTGGGTTTACACCTTTTGAGCTGCTTTATGGGAAAACAACCATGTTACCCATAGAATTTGAACACAAAACTTTGAGGACAGCTCTTCAACTCAATATAGACATATCTAAAGCACAGAAGGACCGTCTCCTGCAGCTAAATGCTTTGGACGAAATGAGAAAAGCCGCCCTGCAGCATATAGAAGCAATCCAACAGCAAAGGAAGAAATGGCTTGATCAACACATCAAAACTAGAAAATTTTCTGCTAGAGATTGGACTCTGTTATATGATTCCAAATATCAAGAAAACCAAGGTAATCTCACAACACGCTGGCTTGGCCCCTATGAAGTTGAAAATGTGTTTGACAATGGAGCTGTGCAGCTGATAACAATAGACCCAGTCCGCTTCAAATTGCTAGTGAATGGCCACCGACTCCGGTTGTACCACAAACCGATCTCCAAGGAAGAATTCATGCAGCAGTTCATTCAGGTTCCTCCTGCTACTCTTCCTGTAGCCAAAGGCTTTAGCCTTTCTCTTGCAGCGTTACCGTAATTTTCAAAAAAGCATACCCATAATAAAGGTTTTATTTTTTTTTTTAAAAAGGAAACCCCTTTTTCTCCATTCTCATTTATCGCCCCCATTTCACTTCTTTATCTTCCGTCCATCCATTTCATCCGTTCATTTCATCCGCCCATCTCACCCATCCACGTCATCCATCAGCATCAACCTTAATTAAGATATCTTTCCCACTTGTCAATTCATGCAGATGCCATCATCTTTCTTCACACGTACGTGCAATTATCAAAGGTACGTCATATCTTTTCTTATTGCATATTTGATTTGTTTCATCCTATTCATTTACTGCTATGCATGTACCAGTCATTATTACCCGAATCTCTACCTGTTTTTTACGACATATGAGGACACATGTCATACTTTAAGAAGGGGGCGCAGTAATCCATCTTTTAAAATCTGTCTTTTCACCGCTGCCATAACTGCAAAATAATCTTTCTTTAATACTTTTCTGGTACTTTCCAAATATAATCGCATGTCCTTCTTTATTGCATAATTACGATTAAGACTGCTTGTTCAAAAAGTTCATTTTTGGAAAAAGAAAGAAATGTGATGGCACGAAAGAAGAAAAACCAGAGCAGAAAGGGAAACAGAGAATTTGAATCTTCAGCAAGAAATTGAGTTCAGCTAAAGGAAAACTACAAACATGGGTGGTCAGTTGGTGCGACATGAGCCTGTAGCTCATGAAATGTTATTGCAAAATCCGCAAACAGTCCACGCATTCAGCCTCTGTGGGTGGTTAAATTATTTCTTAAGCTTAAATGATTTTGATGAAGAGGCTGCTGGAGAATTTTTGAGAACCCTTTCTGAAGGGGAAGCCAGCATATGGGGTCTAACGGTTGTTGCAACTGAAAACAGAATTGCTGAAGTAACTGGGCTTCCAGCCGTTGGAGAAAACTTTTCTTCAGACGCTGCAGCTACAAGGGCTGAGTTTTCAATGCCTACTGATGGACCTCTGGAAGTTTCCAAGCAGGGATGCAAGCGCGTATCATTGCCTCCTCCTTATTCAGAGTATGCTACTTACATAATCAGGTATTTGACCTGTGAAGGCTGTTTTTCCTATCTGCATTCTCATCATTTTAAATTATTGAGCCATATGAGGCATGGGTTAGTTATAAATGTTCCGAATTTCTTGTTAAAATTTTTAGAACAAAGTGCCCACAGAACTCAACAAGGAAAAGATAATTCTGTCACTCATCATGACCTTATTAAATTACTAATTGAGCGCTCTTTGAGGGATGTCTCACCTCTCTCCTGGAAACAATTTGTTGCCTAAAAGAGTTTGCAAATCCCACAACCCCCTAGGGTACTTACCCCACGGCCTCAGAAAAACAAGAAAGAAATTGCATCTAAAAGTAAAACAGGGCAAGGGTCACCTACTCCTGTAGCACCTGGTCCTACAGCTTTCGCACCTGAATCCTCTGCTAGGGTACAAACTAGGTCTGCCACTAGGAGAGAGAAGGGAAAAATAAAGGCAGAAGGGTCTCCAAAATCTGACCCTCGTTCTCAGAAAAAGGCAATACCCTTCTCCTGCAGCACCTTCCCCTGCAGCTGTTTCTCCTACAGCAACACCTGTTGCTATTACTAGTTCACCATCATCCTCTAGTAGGGCAAAGCCCTCTGAACAAACAAAGAAGAGGAAAGCTACCGGAACACCTCCTGCAGCCGCATCAGTGCCAAGAAGGGTTTCCGCAAGGAAACAATCTAACACCTCCCCTACTTCACCGCAACCAGAGGTGATTATAATTTCAGAAGGATCTGTTGAGTCCAAATTTAATGTTTCTCAGAATGTGTCCAAGAATGCTGCGCAGAGTTCATTCGTTCCTGAAGAGGAACAAGTTGAGACAAAAGAAACAAGGCATAATGAGCAAGGGTTACCAAATCTTGATGATTTGGCTACTGTTGCTATGCAATTTTTGGAGGAAGCACAGACTTCTCCACCGCAGCAACAAGAAGAATTTATCTTGCAACAAGAGCAAGAATAGACTAAATAATTGAATGTGCCTAGTGAAGTTGTATTCCACCCTGCAATTTGTAAAGCCATTGTTGTGTATAAGAGAAAGTTTTTAATTGAGTTTTGGGAATATGTTAAAGCTAATTGGGAAACAGTTACATTACGAACCCTAACTTTTTGATACATAGCCTAGATTGACATGCAACAAAATCTATAGGGAATAGAAACGAGGAAATTGAAAAAGAAAATTGAAAGTTAGAAGCAGGAAATCACTGAGTTGAAAGCAAAAATGGATGAAATGTTAAAAGTAACTGGTCAGATTATGGAATGTAGACCACCACCCAGAGTTTATGCTCTGTGCGTTAAAGATCAGTTTTTATGGTTCCAATTGATGAGAATTTCTAGAAACCAAGATCCTATAATTCATACTGCCAAGGAATTCTATGAAGCATATCAAGAAGCCCCTACCTGGTTAAGGAATTCTTTGTGGGAATTCTATTTGCATGGCTTTTTAATACCATTTGAAACAGAATGGAATCCTCTTCCATATATTGGTGATATTCATTTGAGAGCATTTATGTAATGGGCAGCAAATGAGGTGAATTATGGCTGGCAGTGGGAAACATATGAGGAAGCTGAGAAAACAAAGACTGTTCCATTACGTTCTCAAAGTTCAAACCCCCATGCAATGTTGAAAGATTGGTTTGATCTAACATATGGTATTAATAATGTTTCAGCAAGAGAGAAAATATTTGATATCAGAAAACAAGTATATGATGAATTCCAGGCACAACAATATTCATTTTGGAAATTGGCATTCACTAGAAGTGAGAAAAGATGGGAGAGATTAACTGTTGGGTTAAGAAAATCAGAACCACATGGTCCCCTAAATTTCACAGCAGCTCTCAAATGAACCAGTAGATATATTCAATTGGGACTTCAAACAAGATTTGAACTGTGGTTGCCGCTGACATTCAGACCCCCTATGCTAATGTGGCCACTTTATCCTCACCGAGCTACAAATCTTAACAATGAATTAGAAGACCAAAGGTATGAAAAATGCCAGGATTTCAAAGGATTTTATTACAAGTTTAAAAATCTATTTCAAAGTCATGTAGCAACCACCGACTTCAGAGAAACCACCAGGAAAGTTAATGCTGGAGGACCAGCATTGGACTAAGTAGGGGGCAGTGATGAGCTTAAAATATGCTCATAATTTGGATGTTATAATAAACTTTTAAATGCCTTTACTTTTGTTATTTCATGGATGTTCAGACTTTGTTGAAACCTTTTTGGGATATCCTGTAGCAAGATACTTTTGTATTCCTGCAGCTCATTGTGTTGACTTGATTGCATTTATTGCCCCGTTGACTCCCTAAAATGACTGGTATATCGTATACAGTTTTTGAATGATGAAGTAGATTTAAATGTGTGATTAATGAATAGATATCGTGTATGTGCCATATGCCTTTTTCTATTGCCTGTTACCTTTTGTTTCGCAGGTTGTTGAAGAATGATCGAGTCAAGCACAGTCGATCTCGGCCTTACAGTAAAGTCCATTTCCTGCATGACTTCGAGGGAGCTCTGGCAAGGACTCTTTGACTGAAACCATGGGAAAGAATTTTAATGGCAGTTAATCTAGAAAGAGTGGAGCACTAGATTCTCTCTGGATCGGGTTGAATGCATAAATTTATTTATGGAGTTTTTTCCTTGATTCGGGGATATATTTTACTTCCACGTCTTTCCTTAATGGAGTTAGTTAGTTAGTTACTCTCCTATTTTTAAATAAAGTTCTCCTCTTGTGCGAAAAGGAGAGGAGAGTTAGAATAAGATAGAATCAGAGTAGTAGATATCATGTTAGAATCAATATGATAATAAAAGATAGAATTTGTTTAACGAGAGATAGAGTTTGTTGTTAGTTTCCATATCAACAAAACAATGTATATCATTCTATTTTTATGAATAAAGTTCAATGAAGTTCCGAGTTTAGCATCTGTGTAATCAGGAGATGCTTTGCTAAGGGGGTCCACTTAGTAGGTATCTGTAGCTAGCTAGTTAGTTGTTCTTTCATGTTAAGCTTCAGTTTGCTTTCATCTTTAAAGCTTTTATATAAACTCAGCTTTACATTGCTCCTGCAGCACAAGGAATCCATCACTGTGCCTATTCCTGTAGCATAAGGCCAGTTCATAGTTTGTGTTTCAGTTGTAGTTATCATGATTTCTATTTTAATCAAATCATAGTTGAGTTAAAGAGCTTTGCATTACCTTCCTATAGCATAGGTAGAATTTCTTTCCAATATGTATTTCTGCTAAGATTTGACCAAAATGAGCTCCTAGTGCATATATTTTGCTGCACCATTTAAAGTATACGTCCCCTGGTTTGACAAGTAAATGAATGTCTACAAAGAGAGATATTGGTCACCTATTGGAATGCCCAATTCCCAGGGAAGGTTTTACTGTGATTTTCATATCCTTTTGTGGGCGCGACCATTTTTGGGGGTAATCCATGTTTTAAAATCTGTCTTTTCGCCGCTGCCATAACTGTAAAATAACCTTTCTTTAATACTTTTTTGGTACTTTCCAAATATGATCGCATGTCCTTTTTTATTGCATAATTACGATTAAGACTGCTTGTTCAAAAAATTCATTTTTGGAAAAAGAAAGAAATGTGACAGCACGAAAGAAGAAAAACCAGAGCAGAAAGGGAAACAAAGAATTTGAATCTTCAGCAAGGAATTGAGTTCAGCTAAAGGAAAACTACAAACATAGGTGGTCAGTTGGTGCGACATGAGCTTGTAACTCATGAAATGTTATTGCAAAATCCGCAAACAGTCCATGCATTCAGCCTCTGTGGGTGGTTAAATTATTTCTTGAGCTTAAATGATTTTGATGAAGATGCTGGTGGAGAATTTTTGAGAACCCTTTCTGAAGGGGAAGCCAGCGTATGGGGTCTAACGATTGTTGCAAATGAAAATAGAATTGCTGAAGTAACTGGGCTTCTAGCCGTTGGAGAAAAATTTTCTTCACACGTTGCAGCTGCAAGGGCTGAGTTTTCAATGCCTACTGATGGACCTCTAGAAGTTTCCAAGCGGGGATGCATGTGCGTATCATTGCCTCCTCCTTATTCAGAGTATGCTACTTACATAATCAGGTATTTGACCTATGAAGGCTGTTTTTCCTATCTGCATTCTCATCATTTTAAATTATTGAGCCATATGAGGCATGGGTTAGTTATAAATGTTCCGAATTTCTTGTTAAAATTTTTAGAACAAAGTGCCCACGGAACTCAACAGGGGAAAGATAATTCTGTTGCTCATCATGGCCTTATTAAATTACTGATTGAGCGCTCTTTGAGGGATGTCTCACCTCTCTCCTGGCAACAATTTGTTGCCTAAAAGAGTTTGCAAATCCCACAACCCACTAGGGTACTTATCCCATGGCCTCAGAAAAAAAAGAAAGAAATTGCATCTACCAGTAAAACAGGGCAAGGGTCACCTACTCCTGTAGCACCTAGTCCTATAGCTTTCGCACCTGAATCCTCTGCTAGGGTACAAACTAGGTCTGCCACTAGGAGAGACAAGGGAAAAACAAAGGCAGAAGGGTCTTTAAAATCTGACCCTCGTTCTCAGAAAAGGCAATGCCCTTCTCCTACAGCACCTTCCCCTGCAGTTGTTTCTCCTACAGCAACACCTGTTGCTATTACTAGTTCACTGTCATCCTCTGGTAGGGCAAAACCCTCATAACAAACATGGAAGAGGAAAGCTACCAGAACACCTCCTGCAGCCGCATCAGTGCCAAGAAGGGTTTCCGCAAGGAAACAATCTAAGACCTCCCCTGCTTCACCGCAACCAGAGGTGATTGTAATTTCAGAAGGATCTGTTGAGTCCAAATTTAATGTTTCTTAGAATGTGTCCAAGAATGCTGCTCAGAGATCATTCATTCCTGAAGAGGAACAAGTTGAGACAAAAGAAAAAAGGCATAATGAGCAAGGGTTACCAAATCTTGATGATTTGGCTACTACTGCTATACAATTTTCAAAGGAAGCACAGACTTCTCCACCGCAGCAACAAGTAGAAGTTATCTTGCAACAAGAGCAAGAACAGACTAAACAATTGAATGTGCTTAGTGAAGTTGTATTCCACCCTGCAATTTGTAAAGCCATTGTTGTGTATAAGATAACGTTTTTAATTGAGTTTCAGGAATATGTTAAAGCTAATTGGGAAACAGTTACATTGCAAACCTTGACTTTCTGATACATAGTCCAGACTGACATGCAACAAAGTCTATGGGGAATATAAAAGAGGAAATTGAAAAAGAAAATTGAAAGTTAGAAGCAGGAAATTGCTAAGTTGAAAGCAAAAATGGATAAAATATTAAAAGTAACTGGTCAGATTATGGAAAGTAGACCACCACCCAGAGTTTATGCTCTATGCCTTAAAGAACAGTTTTTATAGTTCCAATTGATTAGAATTTCCAGAAACCAAGATCCTATAATTCATACTGCCAAGGAATTCTATGAAGCATACCAGGAAGCCCCTAACTAGTTAAGGAATTCTTTGTGTGAATTCTATTTGCATGGTTTTTTAATACCATTTGAAATAGAATGGAATCCTCTTTCATATATCGGTGATATTCATTTGAGAGCATTTATGTCATGGGCAGCAAATGAGGTGAATTATGGCAGGCAATGGGAAACATATGAGTAAGCTGAGAAAACAAAGCCTGTTCCATTACGTTCTCAAAGTTCAAACCCCCATGCAATGTTGAAAGATTGGTTTGATCTAACATATGGTATTAATAATGTTTCAGCAAGAGAGAAAATATTTGATATCAGAAAACAAGTATATGATGAATTCCAGGCACAACAATATTCATTTTGGAAATTGGCATTCACCAGAAGTGAGAAAAGATGGGAGAGATTAACTGTTGGGTTAAGAAAATCAGAACCACATGGTCCCCTAAATTTCATAGCAGCTCTCAAACGAACCAGCAGATATATTCAATTGGGACTTCAAACAAGATTTGAACTGTGGTTGCCGCTGACATTCAGACCCCCTGTGCTAATGTGGCCACTTTATCCTCACCAGGCTACAAATCTTAACAATGAATTAGAAGACCAAAGGTATGAAAAATTTTGGGATTTCAGAAGATTTTATTACAAGTTTAAAAATCCGTTTCAAAGTCATGTAGCAACCACCGACTTCAAAGAAACCACCAAGAAAGTTAATGCTGGAGGACCAGCATTGGACTAAGTAGGGGGCAGTGATGAGCTTAAAATATAACAGAGCCCAATCTCTAGCAGAAATTTTCCCAATTTTGATGTGTTGATCATGCCATTTCTTCCTTTGCTGTTTGATTGCTTCTGTATGCTACAGGGCGGCTTTTCTCATTTCGTTCAAAACATTTAGCTGTAGGAGACGGTCCTTCTGTGCTTCAGATATGTCTATATTGAGTTGAAGAGTTGTCCTCAAAGTTTTGTGTTCAAATTCTATGGGTAACATGGTTGTTTTCCCATAAAGAAGCTCAAAAGGTGTAAACCCAGTTGTTGTTTTTCATGTAGTTCTGTAAGCCCAAACTGCTTCAGGAAGTCTATTGCTCCAATCTTTTCTATGGATCTGCACTGTCTTTGTGAGTATCGCCTCAATTTCTCTATTTGTTACCTCTGTCTGACCATTGGCTTGAGGATGATAAGGGCTGGACTTCCTATGTTTGATTTTATAGTCATTCATCAGTGCAGTGATCAGATTCAACGTAAACTAAGCTCCTTGATCGATTACAAGCTCTCTGGGAACTCCAAATCTTGTGAAAATTTGTTCATATAGAAACTCAGCAACTTTGTTGCTGACTACAAATTGGATTATCAAATCCAATACAATGTACTTCTCAAAACAACATCTCTCATGCCAGGTTCAGTACCAATTTAAGCTCTATCAATAACCAAAAACTTTGTTGTCAACTATATCACCTTATACAAAATTGTCTCATCACATATCTCTAAAAATGTCTTATAAAATCTCATACATATATGAGTCTTTTACAATATACCATGTCAACTTACAAAAGATAATTATATTACAAAATAATTAATATAAACAAAAGTTGTATCTCATGTCAGCTGGAGTGCAAGTATGCACTATTGCCAATGTAATCTGAATGTCGGTGAAGCACTGTCGGTGTCGGTGTCTTCCAGTGTATGAATTTTGTGATGTCGGGCATGTAGAAACCAATTTCCAGTGACTTTCCAGTTGGTTGCCATCAATGACAACATCAGTTATTCTCATAAGAGTGTAGAATGCCAACAACTGGGGTATATCCTTTAACCAAATGAACATCTAAGGCAATTGATTATGCCAATTGAGCCTCAAACTTCATAACCCACTTATTCTCATGCTCCTTCTAAGTGTCATCAACCTTCTGCTTTCTCTTCTCATTAGATTTATCACTTCCAATCGGTGGGTTCTTACTTCTATAAAATTTAGCAATATGTCCCACTTTGTTGCATGCATAATAGGTGACATTGTTCATCTCGATTGCCTTACTATAACCTTGACCATTCATTGACCAACATTGATTAGCCATGTGTCCAAAATTTCCACATGCATGACATTTCACATTCATTCTACAATATTTTGTCCTATGACCATACTTCTTACAATTGGAACACTCACCGGGAACTGCATTATTATTCTGATTTGCTCTATTTCTAAAATTTCTAGACATGTGACCAAATTTATTGCAAACAAAGCATCTACCATTAAATTTATGTGCATTGGGTTTCCTTATCGGTGACCTCTGATTCAGGTTGACCTTCTGATCTTCATTTGTAGTACCAGAGCTTTCTCCGTGCTCAAATCCAAGACCTCTACTGTCTCCAGTTTCCCTTTGATCCTTCAATAATTCATCAAGCTTAGCAGAACTAGCCTTGAACTTATCATTGCATTCATTTGCAATAGTCAGATCATCTCTTAGGATTTTTACCATTGTTTTGAATTCTTGGTCATTGTTTTATGATTGCACCAATTCAGTTCTCAACACATCATTATCATGAACCAACCTAATGCATTCCTCAAATCTAACTTTCAAAGATATAGCAAGATTTTTTTCATTCCTCTTCTGGTCTTCAATCTCCTTGGACATCCTCATAGTTAGGTCCTGCATTTCATTCTTCATGACCATATTCTCCTAACCCATCTTTGAAAATTTTTCTTTAAGGGAATCCTTCTCTTCATCATCCTGATTTTGTAAAAGTTCCTTCCTTTTATCTTGGGCTAATGACAAACTCTCCTGTAGAGTAAAAATGAATTCTCAGCCAAAATTTTGGAATATTAAATTTTTTTAAGTATTACAGTGCTCTGCAATATGGAAAATGGTTCTTGCAGAGGATGCAGGCAAATTCATTGGGAGTATATGCCATGGAATGACCGGGTCTTAGTACAAATTCCAGAATCCTCGATGGCTTTTCACGGACACATTACTGACAGGGACCTCGACCATCGTTTTCTATTACATAATCCACAATGAAGAAGGGCTTTCAAAGACTTTATCGGTGAGGAGATTCTATCCCCACAAGCTAAAAGGATTCTGTATCCCCATCAACTTTTCATTCCTTTCTGTCATATGCTCTGGATCCCCTACAATCTATTCCTTTGCTGGAATTATTATTCTTCAAGCTAGTAAGACAAGATGTGCTTCCCTCGGCCTTGTTCTAGGAAGCTTTACAATATAATCTATGGCAGGGGTCAGCTCTCCTTGGGGGCCTCGTTCTGCATCACTTCATTCAATCTATCCATGCTTACATGGTACTTTATGACTGAATTAAGAATGGCCTTGAACAGCAAAATTTTTGCCATGTGAAGAACAACCTGCATCAATTCGACAGGCAATTGGACAACCACATTGTTTAAAAATATCGCAACTTGTGGAAAGGGGTCAGACCACAGATAAGGTTCTTGACCTCAACATACTAGCGCGGGATGAAGCCACAGGATGGACTCTCTCCTTTATGCCCGTCGTCGATGCCCCCGCAAATCAGCCCAAGAAGACGCCGCCATGGAAGCGTAAAGTCATTTTGGCATTGTTTTTGCTATCCAGAAATTGCTTCTTTTTGATGGGTGGAAAATCTAACGATAACCCGTATGACACTATATTATGTCTGCCCCTAGTCTTTCGATGATTGGCTCTTGCTTTAATTTCCACTAGTATTTCAGAACTGGTAGAGGAACCATTTTTGCTTGATGACTAACACTGGTATTCGAGGCTTTTCCTTTTATGAACTGGTCATCAAGACTTCATACTAGTATCAAAGCACTGGTATAGCAAAATCGACAACCAGTTGTCACAGCTCTTTAGTGCTTTGACATTCAGAGCCACGCTTCCCAATCGCCATGGTAACTAGTTAGGGGGGTCGATTATTTATGATTTCCTCTAGTCTCACCCTGACTAGTTATTCTAATTTTGTCCCCTAAGCGACTCACTCTATGAGCAGTCCATATCTATCTCTCCAGATTGGGTGGCTTCTTCTCTTTGCCTCCTTTCCTCTTTTTCATTATATCTAAGCAAGGATATAGGGTTTTCTTCCTAGTTCTTTCCCTATTGATCTCTTGAATCAGTTTTCTTTTTATTAATATATATCAGTGGCTTGCCACTTTTGCCAAAAAAAATAAAAATAAAATGAACTCCTTTGTAGATCTCAACTCATCTTGCATCTTCATGTTCCTTAATCTTTCAGCATCATAGTCTTCAAGAGCTCCTTGAAGTTCCTTCCTTACACTAAATTCCATAGATTCTAGAAATAGGATCTTCCTCAAGTTGTTAGACTTACTACAAGGTACTAGGCTCTGATACCAATTGTTGGGATCCAAGAACACTAAGACGGGGGGGTGAATCAATGTTCTACCAGAATGGAGAATTTTAACCTTATTAATATATCAACTTAGGAACCGATAAACATAAAAGCATATAACAATAAGAAACAATGAAACCATAAAGATAAACACCATAACACCATATATTTATATGTATAAAACCTCAAAGAGGAAAAACCATAGTGGGATTATAGACCAACAATATCTATCCATTGATTAAATAAATAAATATTACAATAAGGGGCTTGCACATGCAGGAAGGCCAACAACCTAGAGCACACTGCTCATCACAAAAGGAGTCTTACTGACTATAGAAAACATTAGACAACAATCCAGAATGAAGATTGAACTGCATAGCATCTCCCATGCCTGAGTACAGTTTCGGTTGACCTCAATATTAGAGGCCTTAAACCTCTTCCAAAAACCCAATTCGATCACTTATGTTTGACCAAATCTTTTGCATGAATGATTACAACATTATTTGCATAATCACATACCATACATGATCTCCTATGATCTACAAAGAGATCTTACATCATATTTATACCAACCTAGGACCTAAACAAATAGGTCGGCCACCTAAAAGATAGTACAATAAATTCAAAACTTAAAACCCATAATCTAATGGTCAACCAAATTGTCTTAGGATGAAAACAATGTAAACCAATCCTTAAATCTAGCCAGTAACGCATCACGAACATCCTCCAACATGTTACGAAAACTGGTCCATAACCTAGATAGTACTGGACCCAAAATAGGTTCTCATAAGCCAAATGAAACACCATGAACAACTAGAACATGAACATGATAACCATCAGAATCTTGAATCCCTATTAGAATCCACACCAACACCACTTATGAATAATATCAAAAATCTTCAATAAATCTCTATCGGTGAAATCCTCACCGATAACCGAAAGGCTTACTAGAACAAGTGCTAGCTTTCGGATCATCAAATCCCAAACCAACTAAATGTGATACACATCAGGAACATATAAATAACCAATCCAAACCACTTCTGTTAGGACAACATAGAAGGCACACAGTGTACTGGTAAACCAAAATTAATGCAGTAAATAAGAACAATAAGCACAACATAGAAGGCACACCATAAAATAATATTTTTAATGAGGAAACCCAGTGTGGAAAAAACTTCAGTGGGATTTGTGACCCACAATATTCACTCACTGGCCAATAAATGAATACTACTTACAATAGGGGCCTGCACATGCAAGAAGGCCAACTTCCTAAAGCTCATTGCTTAATTATAAAAAGGGAAGTCTCACTGACTTACAAAATGGATTATGAAAATCCAATATAATGTACTACTTTGGTTCAACATCTGCTATGCCAGGTTCAGTACCGGTTTAAGCTCACAAAATAACCATAAACCTTACTCCAAAATCTATCTTAATATTCGCATGTTCACATCTGCCTATTCTTACTTACACAAATGATCTATAGGATCTCATACTTATATATGATTCCTATTACAATTTGCCTTGTCATCTTACAAAAAGATATTTCAATTAAATAAAAAATACAATAATCAAAATCCTGTTGGCCAGGGTGTCGGTAATCATCTTTGCCATTGCTAGTAAACTATCTGCCGACGTAGAGTCTATCAATGTCAGTGCCTGCCAGTGCCATAGGATTGCAAGGTTGCCATTAATGACAATACCTTTAATCACCTACAATTTCTCATTGGAGTGTGCATTTGCCAAAATCTCCCCCTTTGGCATTGATGGCAACACTCATGAGAAAAAGTCAAAGTTGTATCCAAAATGTGTTGTCCAAAAATCTTACGAAAACTGTCTTACCAAAACTGTGAGCTCTAAAACTGTGTGCTCCCCCTGAGCAAATGATCTCTTTTGTCATTTATTTTTCTCATCTCCACTACTCCCCCTTTGAAATCAATGACAAAGGTTGTCAAAAATGTCAACTAAGTGTAGTTCTCAGCTAGATCCCTATAACCGGTGGGTTGCAATCTGATATAGATCTGCTAGTGCAAAATTTAGGCTATTAGTGAACCTTTCACTATCCTTTAATGTTGCTTCTTTCCTTTGGATGGTACCAGTGAGTATGTGCATTTTCTCTTCCAGTGTCTTAAGTCCTGGAACAAGTGCCTTTGAAATCTCTTTGCTCAAAGAGATGAGGATGTCAAGTTTCGGACCTAGTCTACATTTTAGTTCCTTAGCCTTGAACTTGATTCTTTCCTTTTCCTTTTCCAACTTCACAAGTTTTTCCTCAAATTCTCCTATTTCCTTCTCTATTACCGATAAGGGTTATGGTGAACCGATGATATTAGATTAGCAATATTATTTCTTTCTTTCTGAGCTTCACTAATTTTCTTGTCTATATCCATTGTCAAAACATCATTCTTGCATGTGTCCCTATACAACCCCTTAAATTCCATTATTGTTTTTCCTAATGCTGATAATAAGGTATCAATGTGTTCCTTGCACTTCTTTATTGTTTCATCCAAGAATCTTTCTTTCTCTTTATTCATTTTCTCACTGAATGTCTCCACATTAATTTGATCAATTGTTAGTAGGTTGCTGGTTATATACTTAGACAATGTGTCTAATTGGCTCAAAGAATATTTATTTTCCATATTGCACTTGGGTGTAATCGATTTCAAAATAGGGATGGTATAATCAATTGCCTTGTATGCAAGTGCATTGCAATTTGTTATTTTCTTGATGGAGTCCAATAATACCTCTATTACATTTGTCCGTCTGAATTTTGTTAAGGAGGAACTAGATGACTATCCAATTGCCTTAACAATCTATAATCTACCGGTGTGAGTAACCTCTTTGCTTAGGTTGACCTCTGGTATGTCAGTTTGAGTCTGCATCTCAACTAGCAAAGGCTTGGGTTTCTTAGGTGTTGCTGGTGGCACTGTCTCTATCTCAACCTTTTTCTCTTCATGTTTATCAAAATGTACCTCTATTTGTTTCCCTGAGATTTCCACTATCAATTTCTCTGATTGTGTCTCAGTGTTATTTACCAATTTCTCTGTATGTACCTCTGAACTATCTACTACCAGTATCTCAACAAATTTTGTTGTGTTATTAGTAGCCAGTTTCTCTAACTCAATAGGTTTTTTAGTGTGTACATCAGTGGTATCTGTCTTTCTAGTATCCAGGGGATTAGTTGATTGTTCAGTGTGTGTTTCAATCCCAATATTATCATTTCCAACTGTATCCTCAACATATGTCTCAACTGCAATGTTCTTTGTCAGTGGCTTAGTTTCCACATCTTTCTTCTCATTGGTTTCCTTATCAACCACAATGTTAACCTCTTCTGTGTCAATATTCATAATATATAACATCTCTAAATCACGATTGGTGTCTTCATGTATTGTCTCCATTCTCTCAGCATTATCTGTTACAAGTGGTGTATCAACAATATCAATTGGTGGAGTATCAGAAGGAGGTGGGGGCAAGTTATCTGTTACTTTTATGCTTGGAGGACCACCTACCTTACCGTTACCTTTATCCTTTTCCTTTTGATAGACTCCGAAAGTCTTTGGTAATTTAAGTTCTTCTTGCTTTTCCTTCTCCACAAAGAAGATATCCAATTTGTCTGTTGTTTCTTCAGATACCTCATTCACTCTGCCAGCCATTAAAGCTACATGCTAGTGACTGGTGGAAAATATAGTCCCATTAGCCTCACTTATCAATTCATCAATTTCTTCTGCTGATTTCACAAGGTGAACTGCAAGTAATTTTTGTACCTTTATCTTCTTATCTAATTCCACAATTTCTAACCTTTTTGCATCTAATCTTTTATACGAGTCACTTGGTAGATCATCTACAACTTCTATCAAGAATTTCTTGTAAATGTCTAAGTGCAGAATAACACTGTTTTCTATACTTTCCTTTTCTTCATTTGTAAAAGTGCCATACAACTTGCTAACATTTGACAAGTTTCCATCTTCATTTATTTCATTCAAAAGATTGTCTAAGGGAGGGATAACTTGTTTTTTCTGCTTCTTCCTGGGTGTTATTTTCTTTGTTAGGGGCCTTATTGCCTATTGTTTCCGTCTTGTTCTCTTTGGTGTAGGAGCGGGTACTAGTGAAGGTTTCCTTTTTCTTTCTACTCTTTGAAACTCTGTCGGTATTTCACTATCAGAGGAGGTACCAACCGGTGAAAGATGTGCTTCCAGTTGTAACCCTTCCAAGTCACTTTCCTTGATATCAATCTTTTTCAACAAGTCTTCCTTGAATTCTTTTGCTTGTTTAGTTACTTTTCTGATTGTTTGTTCTCTTCTCTTCCTTTGTTTCATGGTTTTTACTTTGCTTTCAATGGTTTCAGCATTTCCAAATACTTCATCTTTAGGTTCTCTAGGTTTTTCAAGGAGGGCTTTAGCATTTGTTTCTATTATGTTTTCATCTGCCTCATAACCCATTTCAGTTACCCAAATTATTATAGGAACCACTTCCTCCATCTAGATTTCATCCTTCTTTATAACAAAACATATCTCCTTTTGGTATTTATCAACTATGGCTTGAGATAGTCTTTCCCTAGTCTTCATTCTAGCCTTTAATGCGTGAAAGTGTTCAATTATGTTCTTTTCCCTATCATCTCCCATGTTGTTAAAGATATCCAAAAGTTGTTTTCATATTGGTATGTCAAAACCAAATTCTTTCCTACCTATATCGGGAACTTCCTTGGTGATGTATAGAAATAGACATACAAGTAAGTTACCAAATCTAAATGTGCCTTTCTTGTCTCCCTTAATTTTCTTCAAATCATCAATTAGTTCATCCTTTATCCATTAACATATGTCAATCTTTGCATTACTGTTTACCATGTCATAAGCACTTTTGATACATAAACTAGAAATAGAGTTAAATTTGTTAGCATGTGTAGTCTTGTATCCTAGAATCATGCTAATGAGTCTTACATTAATATCCTTCACATCATTTATTCTCAAGGATCTGCTATCATGGGTTGTACCAGTTAGGGTAATCACAGTATCGTTAGAGACCTTCCTTCCTTTTTCTGGTCTGCTACTGGTGGAAGGTAAGCCAGTAACTACCCTAACTACTTCTTTTGTAATCTTATGGATGGAATCTAGCCAAAAAATCCCCCCATGGACTCTGCTCAATACAATCCTTATAACTTCCTTGGGAAAATCAGGAATGCTAAGTATCTCCACAAAACCTAGGGTTTCAATTATCTTGTGTTTCGGTTTCACATTACCATTTTCATCACAAATTATAGTCCTATACATGTTCATAATCTCATCAGCACCAAGTTCTTCAATATGACAATGTATGTAAATCCTAGGGTCTTCAACATAATCAACTCCTTTGGGTATTTTAGAAAGTGCTCCTAGGGTATCATCTTGCTTCACAACTTTAGGTATGATTTTAAATATTAAACTAGGGTGTTTAATCACTTCAATTACAGTACGGTTTGCAGTGAATTCAAGTGCAGAGGAGGAAGCCATTGTATAAATACCTTAATCTGCCTTTAGGTTTGAATGCTTGATAGACTTGGTTCACTTCTCGTTTTGGATGCCTTCACTCATATTTTTCATGCTCTAAGGTAGTCTGAATGCTCGATGAATGAAAAGAGTGAAAAACACTTGCTTTATAATGTCATTTTCTTCAACTACCATAATAAATGCATGTGGGTTAAGTGAAAACTTAACTCATCTGCCGGTAAAGAAGCATTTCATCTTCTTACCATCAACCGAGGGTAAACTAGCATGTTTTCAATTTGTTGCCATACCCCCAAGGTATTTCTTTTCAGTTAGATGAAGAATCTCCTGCCGGTGGAGTGATACTCGGTTCTACCGGTGAAGGAATAGCCTCATCAACATTTTGATCTATCTTTCTAATCCATTGTTTTAAAAATTCTTGTTTTACCTCATCAAGCTTCTCTTTACCTTTCAAACTGGGTCCTTTGTTATTTGTCGGTGATGCCTTACTTCTACAAAAAATTTCAATATGTCCAATCTTGTTACAAGCATAACAAGTCACATTGTTTTTCTGAATAGCTTTTCTATATCCTATGTTGATATGTGATCTGCATTGATTAGATAAGTGTCCAAATCTTCACACACAAATAACATCTTACATTCATTCTGTAATTTTCTGAATTGTGACCAATTTTGTTGCATTTAGAACATTGACCAGTGGGTGCATTAGTGTTCTGATAGTTTCAAGATCTACATTGATTTTCTCTATGACCATACTTGTTATAGTTAAAGCATTTCCCATTAAATCTGTAGGCATTACATTGTCTTACCGGTTTGTTGTGATCATGATTGTTTGCAGTACCAGAGCTTTCACCAACTTCAAAGCCAAGTCAATTAGTATCTCCATTAGGTTTCTGATTTTTCAATATATCATCAAGTTCTTCTAAACTTTTCTTCAATTTCTCCTTATGTTGATTTGTAGTAGCCAACTCATTTTCCAAAAAATCTTTCTGTCTCATGGGTTCAATTTTATCATGTTCCAAGTGAATCAGTTATGTCTTCAACATATCATTTGCATGAATGAGTCTTACATTTTCCTTTCCAACATCATTGATTCTCCTAGTCAAGTCATATTCATTCTTCTTTTGATCTTCAATGTCTTTACAAAACCTCATAGTCATATCTTGCATCTCATTCCTCTAGGTCATGCTTTCTTGCTTCATCTTGATTGCAAGATCATTAAGAGTTTTCTTTTTTATCATCATCATTCTGTATCTTCTCATGAAGTTCTTTTATTTTTCTTCTAGCAATGGTGATATTTTATTGAAGTCCTTGAATTATTTCCTATGCATCCTTCAGATCATCTTCAAGTTTGATATTCTTCAACTTTTCTGCATCATAATCCACAAGAGTTGTTTCCAATTTCTTTCTCAAGTTATCCAATTGTATCGGTGTCAGAATCTTCCTCAAGTTGTTAGGATTTTGAAAGTAGAGGCCTAGGATCTGATACCAATTGTTAGGATTTCCAAAGATACTGAGAAGGGGGGGTGAATTAGTATCTAACCGGTAAATGGATTTTCTGAACTTATTAAGTAAATTGCATTCCAAAACAGTGTACCAATAAACCAAAATTAATGCAGTAAATAAGAACAATAAGCACTACATAGAAGGTACACCATAACACAAGATTTTTAATGAGGAAACCCATTGTGGAAAAAACCTCAGTGGGATTTGTGACCCACAATATTCACTCACTGGCCAATAAATAAATATTACTTACAATAGGGGCTTGCACATGCAGGAAGGCCAACTGCCTAAAGCTTACTGCTTAATTATAAAAAGGGCAGTATCACTGACTTACAAAATGGATTATGCAAATCCAATATAATGTACTGCTTCGATTTAGCATCTGCTATGCCAGGTCAGTATCGGTTTAAGCTCACAAAATAGCCATAAACCTTACTCCAAAATATGCCTTAATATTCGCATGTTCACATCTGCCTATTCTTTCTTACACAAATGATCTATAAGATCTCATACTTATATATGAGTCCTATTACATTTCACCTTGTCAGCTGACAAAAAGATATTACAATTAAATACAAAATACAATAATCAAAATCATGTCGACCAGGGTGCCAGTAACCATCTTTTCCGCTGCCAGTAAACTATCTGCTGGTGTAGAGTCTGTGGGTGTCAGTGCCTATCGGTGTCATTGGATTGGAAGGTTTTCATCAATGACAATACCTTCAATTACCTACAATTTTTCATTGGATTGTGCATTTGCCAACAAATTCCAGAGACCAAAGCATACTAGAGCATACTGGATCAACATGATCTAACCAACCAGAAACCAATCATCTTACTGGGACCAGTTGAATATCAATAAATAGTCAAAGTAGCTAGTGTTGACATCAATGATAAAACATGAATTGAACACATAATAAATTCCTCCAAATTTCCAATAGTAAATTCTTTCTTGGGAATAAATTAGTCCAATGGCTTAGCAAAAAATAATCAATCACTTCATTATCTATTATTGAAGCTTAATATAAAGTTGTTGCAACAAATTATACTCAAATCTTATGGATTAAGCAAATGTTGAAGGATATAAGGGTAATTTATAATGAGCCTATTCTTATTCACTGTGATAATGCAACTTCTATTGATATATCAAAGATTCCAATATTTCATTCCAAATCAAAACACATATCTATAAGATATATTTTCTTGAAAGAAAAGGTTGAAGCAAAGGAAGTCAGATTGGTATATCTACCCACTCAGGAATAGATTATAGATATTATAACAAAAACATTTCCTAAAGATACTTTTGAATATCTCATAAATCAATTGGGGGTCACCGCCCCTCCGGAAGAGACTTAGAGATGCAAATATGCATCAATCCGGTGAGATTATTAGAAATATCTTGTGATCCAGGTTGCTGACATGGTTCTACTACTCAAGGGGAGCAATTCGTTGATTGGTTCAATACCTTGGCATCAACCCTTTGTTATTGATGTCAAAGGGGGAGAGATGTGTATGTGAAAAATAAAGAAAAACATATTCTAGTATGGGGGAGAGGTATTTCAAAAAGTGAGAACTTGATATATTAGATCAGTCAGATATTAGTTATTTCTTTTGTTGTTATCTTGGGAGAGAGTTTCTTGGAGATTGTTGGCATTCCTTAGCACTTGGATGTTTTTCACATTCATTGTTTCCATCAATACCAAAGGGGGAGATTGTTAGCAATATGCAGGAATTGATTATGTGATGTCATTGATGTCAACACTACTTCGGTTGGTAGCTGATCTGCTCCAGTTCGACATGGTTTTTGTAGTGATTCTCATAGATTCTACTCTGGTATTCTTATCTTGTTGGATTGGTTTTTGGAAGGATATTCATGATTATTATATCTATGTCATATTTAGTTGGTTCATGATTTGGTGCTCCGAAATCTATTGATTATGTTCTAGACTATTGGTTGATGTTATTGGTCTTGGTTGGTGATATTTTATGAAATGGTTAAGTGGTTTTGATGTGGCTTATAGAAAAGGTTCTTAATATGCTAAAGGTGTTCTTGATCATCTCCCAATTGTTTGGTAGTTTTTCATTGGCTAGCATAAAGATTTTGTGATCCTATTTGGGTCTGGTAGGATATTCTGTGTTATTAACATTGAGTATTTTTCCCAGTTGGTGTAACATGGTCGGATTGATCTTGGCTGGATTTTTGGTGCATATAATTAATTGGGAATTTTAATTAGGTCCATAGTATGTAATGTAAATCATAATATTGGTCTAGTGGTCGATCTTTGTATCCTTTAATGTAATTTTTTAGTACAGGGTTCAGGGTTTAGCTAACCTTATTATCAAGGTTGATGATTTGTATATATAGGAGATATGCTTATGTAATTTTGAGTCAGTATTTTGTCTACATTATCAGAGAGAGGTAAATGTGCGAACATGGATATATCATTCAGAGAAGTGTTGTGGAGAGTTTGGTGTTGTAGGTAAGACAATTGTTCTTAACTGGAACTATAGCTAAGCATTACGAGATGCTATTTCCATAGTTCATTTCCTACAGATTGTAGTTCGATAATTATGTAAGTCTGTGAGACTTCCCTTTTGTGTTGAGGAGTGTCCTCTTGGTGGTTAGCCTAATTGCAAGTGTAGTCCCTATTGTAACATTTTCACATACTGCTACAGAAGTAGTATCTGATTGTTGGTAGGGTTTCCCACCATGGTTTTTCCCTTCACCGAGTTTTGCACGTCAAAATATTGGTGTTGTGTGCTGTGTACTCTCATGCTTTATATTTCATCATGTTGTTTTCATTCTTCTCCAGTAGAAGGTTTTCAATTTGCATTAAATGTTTAACTTCTGGAAAACTGATTCATCCCCCCCCCCCTGCGATTGAGTCTTATATGGATCATCTTGTTTCTTGTCTCTATTTTGGACAGGGGTTGTCTACTAGTTGGTTTTCTCCCTTTTTTGGTTTGTGAGATATTTCATATCCTTGTATTGCATTTTCATTATACATGGGTACATGATACGGTTTTGTACCTTATACCCATCTTGCATCTTTCTCATATTGCATAATAATCTTCTTCCTATGTTGCAGTTAAGGGAGGTTGTTGTAGTAAATTAGTATTAATATATGCTTAAGATTACTTAGGCATTAATTATCAATTCTAAATCCCACTGACCAATTTTCAACCATAGTTTTCAAGTGTCAAATTCATTCCAATATCATTGAACTTGGTACCAAAAGAAAATTTATTGCAAGTTCCATTATATGTAAAATACTATCAAGAAATTTTACCTTGCATCACTGAACATAACTTTAGCTTTCCTTTTGTTAGAAGATTCTCTATGTTTTGTACACAAAGTAAAGTTGTACGTCATTCATATGGTGTGTAGAATAAATAATACTCCATTTATGAGTCATGTAGTTTGAGGAACTTGAATCAATGAGTGCAAAGAATCTGCAGTAATAGTGTTAGAATAAGTAAACAAAGTGTCACAATCAACATCGAAGGACTTCTTCATGGAGGAATCAAGTTTTCTTCTACCTATAATATTTATTTAAGTACCTTTTTTTACCATGTTTTCAATAACATTTTGGTCTTCCTCTCACATGCAAGACATCTTGGAGGCCGAAATTCCTAAAAAATTAATCTAATATCTTCTAAAGGAATAATGACAATCAAATAATTTAGATTTCATTCCAAATTATAATTTCTAAAGGAAATAATTAAAATATCCCAAGATTCAAGAGTACAACAAAGAAATAATATATACCTAAACCTCTTTGTTTTGATTAGGTAATCTTGTTTGTTTCAGGATTTCTCTCGTGCTGGTTGATGCTCCAATCAAAAGTATCCTTTTAAAAAAGGGGCCACAATTTTGTTTACTTGTGAAATCACTTCTTTTAAGCTCCCCTTGTGTAGTGATTATGTATCGTTAATGGGCCTATCCCATCTTTTATTAATCAATGCACAGAAATAATAAAAGTTTATTTTCATTATCTAATTTAACACTTACCAATGCAAGGAGACTTAAATTTAGATTAAATACATTTAAATGATCAATAAAAGGTTCAACATCTTTCATTTTCAAAGAATACACCCTTTTCTTAAGATATAACTAATTGGATAAACAAAAACTATAATTATCTCTCATGTTGACCCTCTATTAGCCACTTTTGGCTAGTGGTTCCTTGTGTGTTTCCTGCCTTCTTTCTATTTTTTATGGTTGAATCTTGGGGGGGGGGACATTTTCAGGCTTCCCAACAAGTTGGGTCCCATAACCTAGTTCCACATGACTGCCTCGCTTTTCCGAAGGACCCTCTAGTGGAAAATTCATCATATCACCCTTCTTCTCCTCAATACCATTTTGATCTTTTTCTAGGACTTGAGTCTTTGACTTTATGCAGAGAAACTCTGGGGTGAAAGCCCTACAAAGATGGGGAGATCCTTTGATAGTCTTTCTCCCCAGGCTAAATGTGTGGTTAGTGAGGATTAGGTGGAGGTACCTAATGTGTTAGTGAACTTGTCTATTGTTGAACTAAGCCTCTCCTTGGTTGGAAAGTTTTTGGCATTTCGTCCTCCTCTAGACTTGGTAAAAAAATGGGTTGCTACTAGGTGGAAGTTGAAAGGAAGTGTGTCCTCTAGTGCTATGGCTAATGGCCTCTTCCTTTTCAGCTCCACTAATTAGTCAGACATGGCTAGTATTCTCACAAATGGGCCTTGGACTTATGGGAACAACAACTTCCTCTCCTTATGCAAATGGAAACCTAACCTTGATCCTTGGGTTGATCTTGGTGTTGTTGCCCCGACATGGATTCATCTCCCTTGGCTAATGCTTGAGTTTTGGAATCTAGAGATTCTCAAATGGATTGTTAACTCCTTCAGGAAGTTTCTTGCTATTGATAATATTACACAATGCAAATCCCATTTATTTTTTGCATGTGTTTGTGTTAATGTTGCTATCAAGTTGGTGTTGCATACTATGGTCACCCTCCTCTTTAAGTTCATCTCTTGGGTTCAACCTATTGAGTGTGAGAATGCCAAAGCCTTCTGCCAAAGTTGTGGTTGTTTTGGGCATCTTAGTTCAGCCTGTAGAAGAAATGATAACCATAAATAATTGCACCCTAAAAGTATGGAGGTTCTAGAAGAGGAGCAAATCAATAAGATTGAGAATCATCCAGAGCGATCCCCCATGGTGTTGGATAGTCCTTCCAATAAATAGATTGAAAATAACTTTCTTAAGGATTAGAAGAAGAAACTTGATGACCACACGATGTACTCCGTTGTGATTGTAGTGGCATGTCAAGTCCCTCCACCGCCTATGAATCCTCCTATTGATTGTTACTTGGCCATGGAAACTTTAGGGAACAATGAGTTGTTTATTGGCATAAGCTAGAAGTAAGGACATGAGTAGAATGAGAAAGCTACTTTCAGTAAAATCTCATTTATAACGGCTAAAGATCACTTCCTCTCTCAAAATAAATAGAATGTTAACCCATAAAAATAAAAATCATGGTGGGTTTGGTAACCTTAAGGAAAATATATACATTCTGTGATTCTCTTCCACCCCTCTGCCAACGAATTCAAAGTTATATCTAACTAAAGATGACAATGAAGATAAAGAGTGGACACAAGTTGCCACTAGGAACAAAAGGAAGAAAAATGCATATGTTAGAGGCAAGATTAAGATTGGATGACCTTCTTCGAGAGATACTAGACATGAGGATGCAAAATGTGAGGTAGTGGTAGGGAAACAGACAACCCTGGTATGGCTTTCACAAAATTAAAAGAAGAAAAATTAATTTCCCCGGTGTTGGGTTTGTCTCTATTCAGGTGGGTAGAGTTTTTTTTTTTTCTGATTTTAGTTTTTATGAAAGTCCTCTCCTAGAATGTTCAAGGTTTGAAAAGCCCAATAAAGCAACATATGTTAAGATGTAATCTAATGGAGAAAAAGGTGGATATTTTAATGATTCAGGAGATGAAAATAAATAAGGATAATTTTTCAAAGGCTACTAACTCCTTTTGGGTAGCCTCCTCCTTCCTAAACTGTGACTCTTATGGTGCTTTTGGGGGAACTATCACTCTTTGGAGCCCTATGTTTTTTTGAAGGCTCGTTGATTTACTTTGAAAAAAGTAGTTTGGTTGTCAAGATGAAAGATCTTAAAACCAATCTCCAATAGTACCTTGTTAATGTTTACACCCTAATTCTAGGTCACGTAGAGCTCAACTTTGGTCCAGTCTGTGTTGTCTTATTGGGAATCAGAAGAATGACATGTGGATGCTTGCGGGATATTTCAACTCCCCTTTGTACCCTTCTAAAAAAGATGGTGGTTGTGAGGACCTTAGAGAGTATGATTGATCTCGTTGATTTCATCTCCTCCTCTCATTTGATGGACATTAACCTTAGTGGTTCTAAGTTCACTTGGTCTAACTAGTGTCACGGGAAACATTTGATTTAGGTTAGGTTGGATAGGGTGTTGGTCTCTACTAATTGGGAGAACTTTGAGTCCTTTTCCCTCTTCTCCTTCCCTAGATTGGGGTCTGATCATAATGCTATCTTTTTAGTGATGGATGGCTCTTGTGATTGCAAATATTACCCTTCCATGAATGAGATGATATGGTCTCATCACCTAGATTTTAGAATGCTAGTGGAATAGTGGTGCAATGTTCTAGTCTTGGGAACTCCTATGTACCGAATTGCTCAAAATATTAAATTTATTAAAGACAAGGTCAAGGGTTGGAAATGATACTCCTTTGACAATATCTTTGAACAAAAAAAGACCATTATTTATGACTTGGGGAAGATTTAGACTAATATTGACGACAAGACTATGCTTTAAAAAGAGTACGAAGAGGAAGTGGATTTGCGAAATAAATGGCTTCTCCTTAACATAAAGGAAGAGGTGTTTGGAAACATAAATCAAGGATACAATGACTAAATGAAGGTGATAAAAATGCCAAGTTATTCCACCAATCTACAATGAAGAATAAAAGTAGGAATAGAATAAGGAAACTCCTTAAAAAGGATGGTACTATGGTGGAGGATGAGGATGAAATGGTTGCTATTTTCATTGATTTCCTTATCTTAAACACTCCTAATGGCTAAATTGGTCTCCCTGACCCCCATAACATCTTGGATGTTATCCTTTAAGTTATTAGGGCTAAGAACTTATCTATGCTAACTGAAAGAGTCACCATGGAGGAGGTGCAGACTACTTTGTTCTCCTTTGCCCCTTATAAGGCCCCGAGGTCGGATGGTTTTCCCTCTACCTTCTTCCTAGATCACTAGGATATTGTGGGAGCTGATGTGTTCAATGCGGTTTATGACCTTCAGAATAGGTAAAATCCTTAAATAGATCAATGATACTTTCATACCTTGAATCCCTAAACATGATAATGTTGTTTCCACCAAAGACTTCAGACCTATTAGTCTTTGTAACATAGTTTACAAGTTCCTCTCCATGGTGTTTATCAGTAGAATAAAACCCTTTCTTGATAAGTTAATCTCTGGTAATCACAAAAGGTTTATGAAAGGGAGATACATTCTTGATATTGTAACTGCTATGCATAAACCTATCCACTCTATGGAGAACAAGAAAAAACCTGCCATGGATTTTAATCTTGATATCTCTAAGGCCTATGGCTGTTTTTTTTTTGGATTTCCTCTTTCAAGTCCTTAGAATATCTGGGTTCAAAGGAAGGTTCTTAAAAATTCTAGAACAATTTTTTTGTACCCTTAAATATTTTTTCCTTCTTAATGGGATCCCAAAGGGCTACTT
Organism: Cryptomeria japonica; assembly: GCF_030272615.1. Taxonomy (NCBI): domain Eukaryota; kingdom Viridiplantae; phylum Streptophyta; class Pinopsida; order Cupressales; family Cupressaceae; genus Cryptomeria; species Cryptomeria japonica. The sequence goes on from NC_081405.1 coordinate 575,238,906, forward strand.
GTCTAGTGAAAAAGGGCTTTGCTAGGGAGATACCCTATCTCCCTACTTATTCATCATCGTTGTTGAAGTCCTGGATAGAAATATTGAAAACCTAAGAAGAATTGGCTCTCTCAAAGGAGTTAGGGCTGCTTCTATTGTTGATCCTATCACACACCAACAATTTTTGGATGATACTATATTATTTGGAGGCCTATGTCTCTAAGGCTAAACATTGGAAAATAATCTTCAAAAATTATGCTCAAATCTCTGGAGAATATATTAACTATGAAAAGAGAAACCTATTCTTTAAGCTAAAATCTCCATTATCTTATCTTTCCAAATTTATACCCTCCCTAATTCTTATCTTGGGCTTCCCCTCATCTCTAAAGCTCCTTCCTTGGTCTTTTAGAATGGCATTCTTGAAAGGTTCCACAAGAAACTGGCTAGTTGGAAAGCGAGTCTCCTTAGTATGGAAGACAAATTACAACTAGTAAAATTATGTCTACAAAATTTATAACCTGGGGAAGATTCAGACTAAGTTTGAAGAGAAGGCTACACTTGAAAAAGAGTACGAAGAAGAAATGGATTTGAGAAATCGATGGCTTCTCCTTAACAGAAAGGAAGAGGTGTTTTGGAAACAAAAATCAATGATACAATGACTAAATGAAGGTGATAAAAACACCAAGTTCTTCCACCAATCTACAATAAAGAACAAAAGTAGGAATAGATAAAGGAAACTCCTTAAAGAGGACTGTACTATGATGGGGGATGAGGGTGAAATGGCTGCTATTTTCATTCATTTACTTAGATTAAACACTCTTAATGGCCAAAGTGGTCTCTAGGACCATCACACCATCTTGGATGTTATCCATGAAGTTATTATGCCTGAGGACTTATCTATGCTGACTGAAAGGGTCACCATGGAGGAGGTGTAGACTACTTTGTTCTCCTTTGCCATTTTTAAGGCCTTCAAGCCAGATGGGTTTATGCCTTCCTTCTTCTAAGATCACTAGGATATTGTGGGAGTTGATGTGTTCGATGCGGTTAAGGACTTCTTCAGAATAGGTAAACTCCTTAAATAGATCAATGCTACTTTCATAGCTTTAATCCCTAAAAATGATAATGTTGTTTCCACCAAAGACTTCAAACTTATTAGTCTTTGTAGCATGGTTTACAAGTTCCTCTGCATGGTTCTTGTCAATAGAATAAAACCCTTTCTTGATAAGTTAATGTTTGGTAATTAGAAAGGGTTTGTGAAAGGGAGACACATTCTTGATGTTGTAATTGTGGTGAATGAACTTATCCACTCTATAGAGAACAAAAAAAAACCTATCATGGCTTTTAAGCTTGATATCTCTAAGGCCTATGACAATGTTTTTAGGTATTTCCTCTTTGAATTCCTTCGAATATTTGGGTTCAAAGGAAGATTTTTAAAAATGATAGAACAATGTGTTTGTAACCCTAATTTTTTTGTCCTTCTTAATGGGATCCCAAAGGGCTACTTGTCTAGTGAAAATGGACTTTACCAGTGAGATCCCCTATCTCCCTACCTATTCATCATCGTTGTTGAAGTCTTTGGTAGAAATATTTAAAAACTAAGAAGGGTTAGCTCTCTGAAAGGAGTCAGGGATGCTTCTACTCTCCATCCTATCACACACCAATAATTTGTGCATGATACTATAATATTTTGAGAGGCCTATATCTCTAAGGCTAAACATTAAAAAATAATCTTTGAAAATTATGCTCAAATCTCTGGACAATATATTAACTATAAAATGAGCAAACTATTATTCAAGATAAAATCTCCACTATCTTAGCTTGCCAAATTGCTACCCTCCCTGATTCTTGTCTTGGGCTTACCTTCATCTCTAAGCTCCTTCCTTGGTCTTTTACAATGGAATTCTTGAAAGGTTCTACAAGAAACTGGTTGGTTGGAAAGGGAAGATCCTTAGTATGGCAGACAAATTACAACTGGTGAAATCATATCTACAAAATTTATGTATCTATTACCTTTCCCTTTTGAAATTTCTCCGAGTTGTGGCTGAAAAGATTGAAAGAATCCAAAATAGATTTCTTTGGTCGAGCACAGAAGAAAGAAATAGAATTTCATGAGTTGCTTGGGAAAGAGTGTGTAAACCTGTGAAGATGGGGGGATAGGTATAAGAAAAATTGTAACCTTCAATGGAGCCCAATTCACTAAAATTGGGTGGCAGCTATATAAAGAGGAGAAGGATTGGCCCAACATTCTAAGAGATAAATACCTTAATGCTTCGATCTTTTATACATTCATAAATATTATGGACCTACCTTACGGTTCCTCCATTTGGAATGATGTTGCAAAAATTAGAAAATACATAAAAAAGAATGGAAAAATCATTATAGGTAATAGAAATAGAAATAGAACCGACTTCTGGAAAGGTGTTTAGGTGGATCATTAGGCCCTTATTGATCTCCCACATATTAAAAACATATATGCCTTCCTTAGTAGATTCTATGAGGTGAAAGTACATGACTACATAGTGTTGCAAGGGGAGAGAGCTACTTGGAGAAATTTGAAAGGGACTATCAGTAAGTTTTCTTATATCCCTATGAAGGTTAAAAATCAACTTATGATGGAGGCTAAGGAGCTCTTTGATTGTATTCCAAACTGTTCCATTTTCTCCATTCATATGGAGGATGAATGGATATGGAAAATCAATTCATCAGGAACCTTCATTGTTAAATAGGCTTACCAGGATATGGAGGTAGCAACTACAGAGAATTTCAATTGGAAAGAAATCTGGATCAAAGGCCTAATTCATAAAATAAACTATTTTTGGTGGGTTAAGGCTCATGGGAGGATTCTGAATATTGATAATCTTCACAAGCGGGGCTTCTCCTTTGCCAACAAATGTGAGCTTTGTTATAAGAACATCCAAAGTATAGATCATATATTTTTGCATTTTAGTTTTTCTTAGGAGATTTGGGATACTATTTTGAAGGACTTAAAAATTTATTGGATTCATCCTAAAACCATGAGAAACTTCATGGATTGATGGACTATGACCCCCTACTCTCACTCTGTTGCTAAGAATCTATGGCTTAAAATTCCCCAATTTTTCCCCGAAACATCTGGAAGGAATGAAATAACAAAGTTTTCAGAGAAGAAAAGAAAGATAGCAATTCTCTCGCCAATATCATAAAATAATAGGTGAGATAAAATGTCAATGCGGGCTCCCCAAACATCTCTAAGGTCTTACCTACTTTGTTGGACCTCTATTTAAGACAAAATGGAGTATTCAACATAAATTCTTGAAGCTTAACTAGAATAACTTGTTACTGAGAAAATGTTGCACTTGGATCCCTTCATATTCGAGCTGGATCAAGTGTAATTTTGATGGCTACTCTAAAGGTAACCCTGGTTTTTTGTGGCGGGTGACTTTGTCAAACATCAGGAGGGAAGGTTGATTGAAGGATATGGGAACAATTTGGGGACTGGCATGAATAACAGAGCTAAAGCTATGGTGGCTTGGATGGGCCTCTCTAGGGTTTAACATAACTCTATGGGGAATGTAACCTTGGAAGGAGATTCTAAATTGATCATTGTCTGTCCTAATAACTCTATTTCCCTCCTTGGGAGATCCGAAGGATTATAAACAATTGTAAAAGTCTCCTTAATCTCTTTGAGAATATTACTGTTCAACATACCTATATGGAGGGTGGAAGCCAACCTTATTGCCAATCAGGGTCCAAGAAATGAGTATTGACATTTTTTTAACTTTAGTGAAATCTATAAGGAGTTCAAAGATATTTTGGCTCATGAAAGGCTTAAGTGTAAAAGGGGAACGAGAGTAGATACCCACAAGGGTTCTAAAAGTCTTAGGTTTTGAGTACATGATTACATGACCATCTTTTTTCAAAATTTAAAACATTATGTGGGCCCCTACAATATGATGGGTATGGTTTGGGTGATTTTGAGCTTTATGATTACATGTTCCTTTTCCAACTAAACTATGTATGATAGATATGACATTGAACCAAAGAGTCTAGAGGCGGTACACAAACTAAGGCTCATGACTTTGAATGGATCTCTTTATATTGGGTTTTTATTTGAAGTAAAGGCATCATTTTTTATTTTCATGGATCCTTAAATATTAATGATTTGAAAGGAAACCACACATGTGACTACAACGGTGAGAAAAAGTTAAAAAAAGACCTTTCCAGAAATATTTATTTGTGTTTTCTTGCGATTATGAAGAACCTAAGTTGTTTGTTGGTTATTTTAATAGAGATAATCTATTATCTATTTGTCCTACTTCTAACATGGGGGCCCTCTTAAGAGAATTGAGCCTAAAAAACTGTGATGGCCTTCATGACAATGAGGAGATTTGAGAGTTGTTTCAGAATGTTGGTTTTACCCCATTCTTTCTGGCTTTGAAGAGTTATAATAAGGCCTTAACGACATGGTTCTTCAACTCTTGCCAAAATGGTGTTGTCACTATTGGGAGGATCTCCTTCACTATGATGTCAAATTACATTACAGAGGTCACCAGTTTGCCGAATGTTGGTGAACGGGTGGAAAAATGCAGCAATGATGACTACAAAGGGTTTACAAAAAAAATATTTGAGAAAGCGAAGAAACTGGAGGCAATTTAAAATGGGTATGGTAGCATGGATTTGCATAAGCTGTTCCCCATAGTTAGTTACTATATTATGAAGTATTTTACGCTAAAAGGTAGATACACTACTCTGCATGGTTATCATTTTCCTATTCTCAATCATTTTAGGCATGGGGAGAAAATTAATTTGCCTTTCTTTTTGTTTTCTTTCTTAGAACCCTCGATTCAAAATGGCCTCAACACCCCACTCCACTAGGGCCTTATCTATCTTCTTTACATGTTTATTGTGGACCACTCTCCTAGCCTCAGTAGTTTGTACCTAATGTTGGGGAATGAATGAAATTATCAGAAAAATATGGGTAAGTCCTCTAGTATTGTGTTTTGTGATCCTATGTCTCAGTGTTCACTTGGCTCAACCTCCTCTTCTCAACAAAGAAGAAAACAAACCCTTGATCTCCTAGATAAAAAATCCCTAGAGCTTTCTCTCCTAGATGTGAACCCTAATAAAATAAATGTTCAAACCCCCCAGAATTCCCCAGTTAAAGCTAAAAGACCTAGCAAAGAGTCTACTAGGAATAGTATAACCATAGAAATAGACCTTCACAATTAGGATGATGAGGATGGAAAACCTTAAGAAAAGGACAAAATTGATAGTAGATCCGAGAAAAGAAAGTCATCTAGGCTTTGGGATAACGAAAGAAAAGGGGAAAAAAAAAATTTGATAACATGACCAATGTTAAAAATATGTAGGAAATTTATGATTTGGAGGAGGATGATAATTTAGTTGACAATCCTAAGGATGAGGATTTCTAGGAGGAGGAGGAGGACGACCCTAAAGAGAATTTCAAAGAGGAAATGAAAGAAGAGGATGAACGGGAAGATATCAATGAGACTAAGGAGGATTTAGATACTCTGAAAAAAATCCCTGAGGCCCCTAATTTGTCAAGTGATGATGAGACGGTTCCATTTCCCAGGACTCCCCTATTAAAACAAAGGACAACAATAATCTGTATGATAATTTACCGGAGCTAAAGGAGAGAGTCGCTACTCTTGAGATGAATAACTAGGAACAAATCTTGAAAATCAAAAACCTATGTGATGTGTTAAACTGCCTTTGTTGCATTACAGATGCGGTTATGAAGAATGTTGTTCTAGACATGGTTTTTAGTTAGGGGATAATTAAAAAGAATAAGAAGAAGATTGCAAAGCAGGGCCAGATGGAGCAAGTTGCGGGTGATGATGAGGAGAAGATGGACACCTAGGAATACAATCTCAGGAGACTCCAATGGGGTTGGAATCTGCTTAAGAAGGATTAGCTACTCTTGGGGCTCTTCTTTTTGTTCTTTTTTTCTTATGTTCATTTAAGGAAGTTGTGTTGGGTCTGCGTACCCTTTAATGTTAACTTTTATTATGATAGGATTGATAATAATTTTAGTAATATTCTCTTTGATGATGTTATTGTTAAAATATTCATTAGTATTATTATTGATAATATTTATAAGTGGGATGATAAGTCTAGAACCTAGAGGTTAGTTAGGATGTGCTGAAATAGCTACATAACTATGAAAGTTTTTTATTATTTTTGAATTGTGGGCTCTATTTTTTGTTTGGTCTCTGGGTGGTTGTTCTTTGCCTAAAGATTTTACTATTTAATTCTTTGTTGTTCTCGGTTCAGGGCCACCTCCCTTCTTATATAATAAAAAAAATTGGATAAACTTTTAATTTTATAAATATCACCTATCATCATCCACAACCCATATCTAAGTCTTCTATTGAGACATTCAAGAGGACAAAATGTATAAGACACAATTGAATGGTTTCTCATGCCTTCTTGTCCAATTCATTGCAAGTGTCACCCAACATTGTAGATCTATCTAGTTTCTTTTCATGTAAAAATTAGAAAGTGCTGATTTCTTTCTTCCAAAAGATTTTCCAAATTTAGTTTCCACATCTCATAGCTAGTGTCATTAAATTTCTCAATATTTGTGTGCATAAGAGAAACTATGGATCTCAATCCTTTTCTGAAATATAGAAAACCACACAACAAAACCTCTTGATATAACCAAAAAGTCTTGAAAAGTTAAAGAGAAATATATCCCCCTTTGAAAAAACTATTAGCTTTGATACAAAATATTGAGAAACAAGGTGACTAAATCTCATAGTCTCAATTTTCTTATATTATTGCAAATTAGAAATTAGATAAACACATCTAAAATAAACATTTGATTCCACCATTTCACGTGAATATAAAACAATCTTTATAGAAGAGAAAATGCATTTATATGGAGAAAACCTTTTAAGAAGAACTCTACTAGATAAAGAGGTAAAGTATATTATAATTCTTTAAAATAGAGAACACTAAAATAATGAACTTTATTTCACTTCTCCAACTAAGCCCAAAATCACCAAGAAACCTTTAAAAAAAATGTCATGAAACAACTATATCATAACTAGAATTTATTTTAAATTGGGATAAATAAAACCACTATTGTTTTCTAAAACAACGGGTAAAATAACAATGGTATTTAAGACCACACTATGGAGGATGAAATACCAATATACATATGTAATAAAATAAAAAAAATTCAAGTGATTTCTTCTTTGGCACCAAACCTAAAGCCACTTATACCTTTGAAATTATGGATGCTTTACAGCTCCTAGTGGTATTTCAAATCTCCAAATGAATATTTGTTGTCCTTCCAAAATGGAGTGTCCAATTCATGACCCTTCATATCTCAATGTGGACATTTAAACAAGTGTAATTTGTCCATTTTTATTTATTTTTCTCTTTCTCATGTTCACCTTTTGAATCATCAAAGTAAAGCTTGCACAAAGTTAGAGATGTACAAACTATAGTTTTTGTCAAATAATTTTTAAAAGTTTAACTTTAATTAATTTATTAAAATATTCGATATTTTACATATCCTCTACTTATATTTTGTAAGATTGATCTTTTTTTTTGAAGATTAGGCACATTACTATTTAAAAAAAAATTATGAAAAAATAATAAATAATTCCTAAGAAAATAATAAATAATCCTATTTAGATGATTTCAATGATCCCTCTATTTATTACTCTTTATATCACCAATGAATGCCAATAAATAATACATTCAATGATTATTTTTGACAATTTCATATAATCATTTGTTTGCATAATATTATTGTATATTCATGTTATTATAAACTGGATATCTATAAAGCTAATTATATATAATATTAGAAGAAAAAGAATAATATTTCATATTTCTTAATTATGTTAGAAGCTGAAGAGCCATATAAATTATGAATTATATAGTCATTTTCATATTATTAAAGATGTACATTTTGATTGAATAAAACAAACTTTCACTAAATATATTTGAATTGTTTAGATTACATTTATTTCATTTGTCATTTGTTAATACTTTATAAATTTTAAATTTTATTTATAGTCTTGACATTAATATCATATCTTTTATTTTTAAAAAATAAATGAAAAAATAATTAAATTTTAGATTGTGAAATATTGAACATATTAATTCTAATTTTAAATGATTTACTTATGCATGCAATTTCTCAATTTATTAGAAAAGTATATTAGCAAATGTATACAGATTTATTTAATTAAAACTAAGATTTTTGCTGTTGTACTAACATCATTCCCACAATTTTGATCAAAAATTCTTTTTTTCAACATGTTTGATATGTCCACTACATTTCAACATTCATAGATAGTAGTGCCATGCTAAGTGTAGAGTTACTCCAAGTTAGATTGTGAATTGATAGATGAAAGATTGTATGCTTTTTATAGGAATTCTTGTATTAGAATTTATTAGTTTATACATTATGATCAATTATTCTTGACATAACAAATAAATTCAATGGTTCTTTTCATACCATGTCATCAAGTTGAGGGAAGGATAAAGAGATAAAATATTAGAAACGTATTTGAAGAATATTGGGTAGTCTAAATAGGCATGTGCAATAAAATGATATTTCTATGAGTTTATTCAGTGTCATGTCTTCTTGCAAGTGATGGGAACTCCATAAAAGCTCTTGAAAAGCCATTCGTGTCATGCCTCGCCATGAGGCCCAAAGGAGATACCAACCAAGAACATGAAAATGTGATAAATTCTTTTTTTAATTATTATATATAGCACATACAAATGCTAAAGATATATTTAACAAGATACATAATGAATCAACTATCACATGTTCTCAACGCCTCATAACGATGCTACACAAGGTTATAAATCATCTCAAATAATTAACCAGAAACTGCATTACAAATTACATTACAGAACATTTCATGGATACAAGATTATCATTACATTGCTTGAGAATTTGCATAAGAATTTCCTATACATAATGATAGATCCTCAATATACAAATCTCCAAAATTCCCATGTAGGGAAGCTTACATGAATCTGGTACATCAATGATAGTCTTCAAATCTTCTCTAAGCCAACATGAACATGAAGCTGAAAGAGCCAAACTAAATGGGTGCGAAAATCACTCCATCCAACCATCTGGCACCAAAAAGGTCCACCCCCCATGGTAGAAGGTACCAATTAGACCCACTAGGAAGAACAAATATATACAAGGGTACCAACATTACTCACAAAAGAATAAACATATCAATACCATCAAGGAATCAATTACACTAAACATGCAATTGGCTCAAAAGAGAACATGACAAAAGAACAAAATAACAACCAAACTCTAGAGGCCCAAGGAAACAATAGATGGTAGAAAATAATGAGGAAAAAAAACCACTTCCAAAAGCTCAACAATACACGAAGGGAAATAAAAGAAGGTTAATAATAGGTAGCAAGGGAAGAGTCTTGACCCCCATATTGCGTTACCCTAGTGACCTCTCCCGATCCTCAACACCCATTCATACACTAGTGGACCACACTAACCTTTAAAGGAGAGAAGATTGGTGGAAGACATTCCAGACCCTTCTCCACTTACCCCAAACCTATAGGAGTGTTTGTAGGCAAGGAGGCATCAAATAATTATATTTATTAATGTGAACTAACTGCCCATCCAATTTTATTAATTAGGTTATCACTTGATAAAAAAACTTTCTTTGAGTTACCTAGGCGACCACTTTGGGTCCCAACACCCAATGAAAACCACTCCCCCTTTCATGCACTTAGGAATCAAAATAAACACAATGACATGACACCCAAAAATAGAAGGTGACAAGATTCCAACCTTCGCAAGGATTAGCCCACTTGCTAGAAAATGATAACTATCTAGTTGGTTCAAAGCTAGAGGAACAGGATCCCATGAAAAACAACAAACTCAAAACATTCCAAGACAAGGAGATATAAACAATATAAACAATTATATTAAAATTAAACAATCTAAATTAAGAAATGCACTAACTGAAATCTACATCATCCCATATACTGAGAACACATATACGAATATCTTTGTATATAATTACGAAAACAGAAGCATCAAAATCGGTACACGCAAACAAAAAGGAACAATGATATAAGCGATCACTGTCAATGGAATGAAAACAGTGGAGAAATGTGGATAGGTATCATGGGGATTGCCCACATTAGTGGGTAGTTTCCCACCCCCATGACAGTGGTTTAGGCCTCTTTCTACAACCGCGGTTGTGGGTTGAGCCCACCCACTGCGTGGGTGGCACCCCACCAATATTGTAAACAGTATAACCAATGCCAAAAGACGAAGGAAGGAATAATAAGCTCAATGCTACAAAAGAATTTATGGGTGTATGTATATATATATACAAAAACCTAAAACATAGATAAGAATCATAGAGAAAATTTCAGAATTAAAAAATTAACGTTATCAATTTCAAATTCAACAATTAAAATAGAATATATATATATATATATAGAAAATGATGAGTGATGGATCAAGAGGAAAACTACCCTTTTCCTCAGAGAGATGAGATTTTCACTAATGATTATCCTTCAAGCATTTTTCACCATTACATTAGGAAGAAGAGGATGATACAATTCACTAGATTCAATCACGACACAAATATGATAGATTGAATTCTGAATAAATTTAGAATGTTAGGATGATCCCACTTTTCCTTTTTTGAAATGGAAAGGACTTTGATTAAGTTATGTAGTGCAAAAGTGACAAAAAATCGATTATAACTTGAGATCGAAATATGGGATGAAATTGTGAAACTAGATCTAGTAGTAAAATGTTGAGACAAAGTTTCCTTGCAAATTTCACAAAAAAGTTGTCTGGACCGTGGCGGGGATGTACACACTCCTCCAAAAAATCTGTGAAACAAAAAGGATTTTTCTGCCTCTGCAAATGGAGCCTGAATCCCAAAGTATAGTTGCGCACCTGCAACCTACATACATAAAAAAGAGGAAAATAGGTTAGGATTGGGGGTTTTCCTTTATGTCAAACCCCAGTTTTGGAATTAACCAATTAATAAAAGAAAGTACTTGCAAGTAGATGTAAAAGACATAATTGTAGATCACCTCAAGGGAGGTTGTAGTAGGAATGTTGATAGAAGGGCTTGTGTGGAATTGTATGTTGAAATGAATCTCCTCTTCAATGGTTGAATCCTTGACTTGAATGCAACACCTAACCTTGAAGGGAGACTTGAGAATGCTCAACGCTAGAAAATAATACTTGAATGCTTGATTTCTTGAATGCTTGTGCAAATTGAATCTCTCCAACTTCCACTTCTCGAACTTATGCAAATGATAGAGCGAATGCTTCCTTAAATACATGTTTGAAGGATTTGAATTTCATCATGGGCCAACATTAGGCAGGTTTCCCACCCAAGGCACAACCCACAAGGCATGCTCTAGGAAGGGTCCTACCTTGAAATAGGGTAGGGACTTGGGCACTAGTCCCCTTTATTGGGAGGAAAAGGGTGATACGCCCCTATCAAAGGGTGATAGTGGTTCCATGCCCCTGTACTACCCTTTTCTCTAGGGCAGAATGTGGATGGGGTGATGTAGAGCCCAAGGAAGGAGTTGTTTTTGTAAGCCGAGCACTCTCTAGTCTCCAATCAGGCTAGAGGATTTGAGTTCACATGCATGAGGCCCCTAATGCACTAAAAAATTTATAGGGTTGCAATTTTATGACACTTCATTCAACCCCCACTTTACTAGGAGCATAAGCGTACACTAATACTATTAGTAAAGTACAAGGAAAGAAGATTGAAAGACTTTTACCATGTCAAGGAGGAAAGATGTGCCAAGCCCTCGCTGGACTTAAGAACTTACAACTTCGATTGACAAAGTAAAAGAAAAGATCAAGAAGGAGAGAACCATGATTGCAAGTAGTAAATTTCTCTTCACTATGAGTCATGAAAGTAACGATACAAAGATTATAAAGCAAAAAAAAGTTTTACTAAGTAATTCTAAGTATCACAAGAAGGAAAATATGAGCAGAGTGTATGTCCCTACATTAAATAAATGGCACGCGCCTTGTCGAGAGTGATAGATTTAAGTTAGGATACACCCAAGAGAAGGAGAGAGTATGTTATGACAAGGATTTATCCCCCCATCAAGGTATAAATCTAAGGATAATGAACACAAAACATGAGGTAGTGTCGCTTTCCTCAGGGTCAGTATTCTATATGCTAACTCATGTATATCATGTATGTATATGCATATAGTAATCTTCATTCCCCAAAGAAGGACACTAACTTAGAAGAAAGGGAAGAGAGGATGTCTTTTGAGTCAACAAGAAAGAGACCAAGAGAAGATCTTGATCCTTTGCATCATCCCCAAGTAGAATTTAAGGGAACAATATAAGAACAAGGATACACATAAAATAATTGTCACAAAGAGAAAGAAAGGAGAGAGAGAAAGAGTTGCAATGCTAATATTGCTAATCTAGCAAGACATCTGCCTCCTAATCTTGTTGATCACTATTTCAGGAAGGCAAGAAACATGCTAGAGGAGCGACATCAAGCATAACAAATGGAGCTATCACAAGCTCCAAACAAGGACTATGCTCATATTGTAATTCACTTTGTTTGATTCGATGAGCTAGGATTAGGGTTTGTGAAAACTCATCTGATAAATGTTTGTCCACATCAATATACTCATACTCACTATAAGAAGCATTAGGAGTTGTATTACCATTATGAATAACATGTTCACCCATTTCTTCATCAAAGTTTAAAGAAAGAGGAGCAAGAACATGAATAGGAGAAAAACCATCACATGTTTTAGGAAACTTCTGATTTGGAGATGTTAGTTGAACATATTTCTTAGGAGAAAAGAGAATCGTGTCAACTGTTGGAGTCTGAGGAGACCAAATATTTTGAGGGATAGCTTCACAAGCTAGAACCCGACATCTTCATCGATGTTCTCTCGCACAATAATTCCATCTAGTCTTAGTGGAAGGCTGAGAAGAAGGAGTAACACTTGAAAAAGAAGGAATTTTTCTCTGCTTGATAGTTGATGTTTCAGGTTGAGGTCTTTTTGGTTGAACAATAAGAGAAGTAGGCCTCTTCTCTCGATAAGAGGAAGGAGGTGGAACTGTGCCATAGAAATGAGGAATATTAGGTGTAGGGAGGAGACCAATCAATCATGAGGAAAAAGTATAGGTCTAACTTTAGGAGGAATATTTTTGTTCTCTTTAAGAGAAGGTAAAGTAACATTCATAGGACTAGGTGGACAATCTTCCTTAGGAAGGAGATTAGTTCTATCTGTGAGGGGAAGACCGTCATCTTGAAGAATACTAGGAATGTCAAGTGTTGGGGATCTAGGTTGAATTAAGGATAAGATCATATAGATCTTCCATTTTTTATAAGATTGGAAAAGAGCATCGCTACTTGATAGAAGAGATTGAAATTGTTTAGGCCAAAAGAGATCAATAGGAACACTAGGGCTTCTTTCAGATGGATAAAATAAGCTATGGTTCATAGTTATGTTTTCTCTATTGCGAGGAAATTTAAGAAACTTATGGATTGGAGAAGGAATGGCCTTCATGAAAGATAGCCAAGGATAGCCCTACATCACACAAAATTTCTCAAAAGAATGTATGATAACAAAGTCAACATCCATGGATTTAGAATAAAATTCAATAGGAAGAGTGATAGAACCAATGGTAGGAAACGAGAAACCATGAAATAAATTCACAACCACATTAGAGGCACCATATAGTGGCTTTTGCTATCGTAAAGTGAAAAGATACTCTTCAGTTATAACAATAATCATGCAAGAGGGATCAATCAGGGCACCACGACAAGGTATATCATTAACCTTCGTAGCTATGTATAAAGGGCCATTGGGTGCTCTAATGGTCTCTCTAGGGTCAAATGTAATACAAGAATCCTAAGGCAAATCTTGTGTTTCTACCATATTAACCAAGGGATTACTGAAAATATTGGTGAATTAGGCACAATCTCAATAACGTTAGAGGTATGCGATGGAAAGGGATTACTGAAGTGAGAGAATTAGGCACAATCTCAATAACGTTAGAGGTATGCGATGGAAAGGGATTACTGAAAATATTAAGATTTTGATTTGGCGGACCAACTGATTTATTCCCTTTATCATTCATAGCTTCGATAGATATAGTATTATTATCAATCAAGTCTTGAACCTTTGTTTCAATGCAAAACATTTTTCAGTATCATGATCGGGTTGATGATAAAATTGGAAAAAGGAATTGTTATCAAAATAAGGAGATGCAAGTTTGGAAGGATCAATTTTTTTTATAGGAGGAAGTTTGATAACACTTCTATGCAATAACTACGACATAATACTATGTAAATATTCATTCAAAGGATTAAACTTTCTTTCTCTTTGGATTTTTTTTGAAATAGAAGGCACACTTGTTGTAGCATTCACATGGTTGTTGTTGATTGGATCATTGAACTTGATGAAGGTTTTTGTTGGTTTTAACTTCACAAATGGTTTTTGAACACTCTCCCCCTTATCACTCGGACCCATAGGAGTGGATTAATCCGTTTGACTCACAACCAGTTGATAATTGTAGAGTGTTGCACACAACTGTAAAAAGGAAGTAAACTCAATCAAAAGAAGCTTTTCCTTGATATATTTTGGTAAATTACAAATGAAAATTCTTTGAATGTCATTATCAGGTATATGAAAAGTAATTTGAGTACCCAAATGCTTATATCTTCCAATGAAATCAGTCACCTTTTCTTTAACACCTTATTTACAATGTATTAAATCAGTCAAAGTGATTTTAGGACCAATGTTGTTCTGAAGTTGTTGGATGAAATCATTATTTAATGTTTGAAAGGAAATGATAGAATAAGAAGGAAAAGAGCAATACCATTATAAGGCCTCATCTCTTAGTGTTCTTGTAAACAATTTTGCAAGCAATCGTTGATCATAAGCAAAATTAGTACATAAGGTTTGAACTATTTTAACATGTGTAAGAGGATCACCTTTTCCATTATAAAGTTCCAATTGAGGGATCTCAACATGTTTAGGTGGCACAACTTTAACAATATCAAAATAAAATGGGTTGACAAAATCAAAGGTGGGCACACTAAACTTGGATTGACTCATGGAAGCAATTTGTTGTTGAAAGGAAGACACAGTTTGGGAAAGATTGTCCATTGTCATTTCGGTAGAAGAATTGATGTTCAACATAGGTGATTGAGCAGGTGGTGTGATATTGTGGAAAGATGGCATGGACTGAGAATAAGCTGGTGGGAAATTATGATAAGTAGGCATTGGTGATTATTGGGTAGGAAAAGGGACACTTAAAGGAGGAATAAAGTTGTTAAAGGAATTGAGTCCTTGTGTCACACTAATTTGTTTAGGAATAGTAGGAATACTCATGGAAGTCATGGGTAAAGATGAAGGATTAAATGAAGAAGAGGGATTGCCCCCATGACCTATGGTTGTAGGAATGACATTTTGAGTTGAAGTAGCCATGATGTTAGATGTGAAAGTAGGAATACTAGTCATAGGATTAGTCAAAGAAATAGAGGAATTGACTTGTGTTGAAGGTTGTGAGTAAGCTAGGGTTTCGGCACAACTCTTGATAAGCATGACATTAGAATCAACAATATCATTAGCCGTAGAATACAATAATAAATAAATGAACTTGAAAAAATCATTAGCCATAGAATACAATAAAAAATCCTAAAACACAAGATCTGAATATTCCAACTTTTAAACCCACTTTCTTGAGTTCTAACTCAAATTTTAAAAACATACAATGAAAATAACCAGATTTCTTACCTTTGTTCACTTTCCAGGAATAAAATAGAGATGAAGCAGTATTCACAGGAAGCTAAACAATGAACTCGAAAGAAGATTATACAAGCAAATCCTACAAATCCCTTCACAAATATTCATTTTTTTCAAGAGCTAGAAATATCCCAAAAATTCTTCCACACAAAACCCCCAATTAGAAAACCAAAGAGAGGACCAAAAAAATAGAGCAAATCATTCACAGAAAAAACTTCTTCTTGCTTCCCCCAAAAAAAACAAAGAAAGCCATAATAAAATATCTTTTCAAAAATGCAACTCCTAACATGCAGATTCCTCCACCTACAAATCATTAATTATTTTATTTATTAATTTGTAACTCCCAGTCACATGCAAATATTTTAATTACATATTAATTCTTTTTTTTTAAATTGATTTTTAAAACAAATAGAAATAATTGTATTTTAAACATTTATTACAAGAGTAATAAAAATACTAAATTGAATATTTATTTTTTTGTTCAATTAATCCTTCCAATTTATAAAATAATCTAAGCCTACAAGTTACTCAATTAAATAAGTGAAATGAAGAAACTACAATTAATTATAATTAATTAATCTTTAAAAACACTAGTCTTTTCAAACTAATTAAATAATTTAAATCTTAAAGTTGTACCAATTCTAGTTTTTTTTTAATTAATTAATTAACCACATCACAAATACTAAGAGGGGGTAAAATATTAATCATTTCACAAAATTATTAACTATAATCAAGATCGACAATTTACGACAACTCAAAACACAGAGTACAAATAGAGGGTGATGACTCACAAGACCTAACAAACAAGAAACTAGGATGCCTAATGGGGGTTTGACTGATATCTCCTTTGTCCATTTTACCATTGGGCTAGAGAGCACTCTCAGACCTGAAGATTCAGGTGGAGTCGATGCTTGGTAACTACATCTACATAAACAAATTATCTAGCACATACATAATCCAAAAAATATCACACCGTGAGTAGGAATGAAAGCGACGTAGATTTTCTTCGGACATGTAATGTCACGGTTAAAACACTTTGTTGGTGAAGTGGCCACCAAGGTTCAAACCCCTGCTGGGCCATTGTGCCCGCGGGTTTGAACAAGTGAAGTGTGGGGATGAGGTCCCCCGATGGTGGCTTGACCATTTCATAGTTCTGGGTCAAAAGCGTTTCACGTGGATTTGAAGGGCATGTCATGCCAGCGTCACTGGTCACATTAAAATTTTTACAAGGCATTTAAAAAAAAACCAGACATAGCTTGCCCATAAAGAGAAGTGCAATGTTTTTCCCTCTCACCCAAGCACATCAAACATGGAAATAGTGTAAATCAATTCATTATACATCATTAAATGTAAAGAAAGTCATAAATAAACTAATCCAATAATGAAATATTATATATAAATAACATCTAATAATCACCTCATAAACTACAACATATGATTCCATCGAAGGCATTATCAATCACAACCACATTACAACATCAGAGATGATAAAAAAACAGTAAGATCAAGGCATATATACATTTAAGAACATCAAGATAAAATTCTAACATTAAAAAAAATATTCTCTCTATAATCATCTAACACACTAAGCCAAGATACATCACATAACATCACATGAATAACACATAATTATTCTAACCATCCACATAACATGAAACATCGTAGTCACATATAAATCAAGGAAACATACTCAAGCATCACAATCCAAAACAAAATCGACAAATGCCAAAAGAAGGGTCAAACAACACAAAACATAAATAACCAGGACTGGGAAGCCAAAAGAGGGAGGGGCACTACATCCTCCCCCCCTAGAATTAGGCCTACTCTTGGAAGCCTACTAAGGAAAGAACTCACGCAAAAAAAAGACTCTACTGAAAGGTCCTACAACATCCAAAACCACTCCAAAAACCTCTATCTTTGAGAACTCGAAGCCTATGCTCCCAAACATCCATGTCCTTGATGACCTGTTGCTAGACCATGTCCTGATGACTGTATCACCATATTATGATGCTCCTCTTGGTGGTTATCAATCACTACATGAATCTTGTATATCCTGCCTACATCTCCAACGATAGGCTCTGAAATAACTGGCCTACAACTGGATCCTTGATTACAATTTTGAGGGTAATACCTAGCAATGTGACGTTGTTGGTCGTATAAAAAACATCTTGTACCACAGCCATAACAAGTGCTACTAGAGGTTGCACTCAACTTCTTATGAACAGCCCAACTAGCTACTGACTAAGTGTTGTGAGAAGGCTGGTAATTATGATCACAGCTTGTTCCTCTCCCAATTCCTATCCTTTCTAGGCTAAGAACCCTCACCCTACCAATCATCAAAGTTTTTGTATTCTGACTGATGTTGTTGCTGTCCACAAGATTTCCCCCCTTAGAATTCTGACCACCAGTGGGTTTACTTCCATTCTGCACTCTTGTGTGGCCCCAAAGATTGCTTGCTTGTTTTTCCTCTACTAGATGGGCTTTCTCAACTGGAACATCAATGGACTTGGGCTCGAATACCCACACATCTCCACTGATTTGATTATTAAGACTTTTGATGAAATGTTGTACTAACATAATATCATCATATCCTATCCCGACATATCTCTTAAGCTCGTAAAAATGATGCTCATACTATTCTACTAACATAGATAGCTGAAGCAAATCATGGAATCCATCTACTCTACGTTGCCTCCAATGATCTGAAATAAATTGTGCTAAAAAAAAATCCACAAATAACTCTCAAAAGATAGTATTAATGTCGAGGTGAATCTTTTGTTCTTCCAGCTACCACCATGTGGCTGAAAAATTCCTTAGATGAATGGCTGCACATTTTTTCTTAGTATTAGTACTGAAGGGGTGCATAGGAAAACATCATTCCAATTCAACCAACCATTTTTTAGCCTCTAACCCTGTTTCGGTACCATGGAATTTAGGAGGGTTGGTTCTTATTAAGTCTCTCATAAATAACACCTCCCATTTTGACAAATCATTAACTAGCCTCACTGGTGACCTTTCACGAGCCCCATTCTCCTAGTGGGGAACCTAGAGGTCAAGAAGCTATTCAAGGAACACCTACAACTAATTCCTTGTTGACATAGACTGCTCAGGTTCTTGATTACTAGAATCCCCATGGGAACTTTGAGAGGGGGTAGTATCAGCTGCTACCCCTCTGCCACCTCCTCTACCCTAACCTCTACCATGGCCTCTACCTCTAGCACTCGACATCCTACTATACAACACAACAATATGAATGAGACAAGATAACCATAAAAGTTACACATACACAACAACATACAAATGACGAATGAACCCAAGAACACCCAAAGAACCTAGTCTTTGAACATGGGCTCTCATACCAAGTGTCATTCCCCGCCATTAGGCCCAGAGGACATACCAACCAAGAACATAAAAATGCGAGAAATTCATTTTTAATTATTATATATAGCATATACAAATGCTAAAGATACATTTAACAAGATACATAAAGAATCAACTATGAAATCTCCTCAAGGTCCCATAATGATGCTACACAAGGTTATACATCATTGTAAACAATTAACCAGGAACTACATTCCAAATTACATTATACAATATTTCATGGATACAAGATTATCATTACATTGCCTCAGAATTTACATAAGAATTTCATATACATAATGCTTGATACTCAATATACAAATCTCCGAAAGGCCCATTTAGGGTACATCAACGATATTCTCTAAGCCAACACGAACATGAAGTTGAAAGAGCCAAACCCAATGGCTGTGAAAAGTACTCCACCCAACCATGTGGCACCAAAAAGATCCACCCCCCGTGATAGGAGGTACCAGTCAGAGCCACTAGGCAGAAGCAAAATATACGTGTACCAACATGACTCACAAGAGAATCAACATATCAATACCATCAAGGAATAAATTACACTAAACATGCAAGAGGGTCACAAGACAACATGACAAAAGCACAAAATAACAACCAAACTCCAAAGGCCCAAGGCAACAATAGTAGGGCAACAAGCATGAGGAAAACCAGCCACTTTCAGAAGCTCACGAATACACGGAAGGAAAGAAAAGCAGGTTGCCACTAGGTAGCAAGGGAAGAGTCTCATCACTAGGATGTCATGGTTGCCCTAGTAGATCTTCACTAGGTCTGAACCCCCAATGGAAGCCACTTCCCCTTTGTTGCACCTAGCAATCAAAATAAACACAATGGCGTGACACCCAAAAACACAAGGTGACAAGATTCTAACCTTAGCAAGGATTAGCTCACTTGCTAGAAAATGATAACTATCTAGTTGGTTCAAAGCTATAGGAACAAGATCACACGCAAAACACAAAAATCACAACACTCCAAGACAAGGAGATACCACATGCTATGAGGACTCAATGGTGTCCTAGCCTAAAGACTCAACATAATTGAGCAACCCACAATGATAAACAAGAGCAAGGAAAAACCATGGTATCATAAACTAAGCATTAAGAATACAATCATACAACAATACCAAATAGATCAATTAACATCTATACCTTTATTAACTTAAATTTAATATTAACTTTCCAATATTCAAATTTTCCAATCAATATTATACAATCTATTCCCATAATCCAAATTTAATTTTGTTAATCAGTAACCAAGTTCAATTCATTAATTAGTCCTTTCATTCCAATTGAAACAATAAGGTTATCTTTTCATTGTTGATAATCTGCGACAACATAATACATTAATGCTAATCATTCATCATAAAGAAAGGAATTAGAGCTCAAGAATGAAATATTAAATATTCCTTATTTTTTATAAAGATATAAACAATTACATTTAAACTTAAACAATCTGAATGAAGAAATGCATTTACGGAAATCTGCATCATCCCATAAAGTGAGAACGCATATACAAATATCTTTATATATATAATTACAAAAATTATACCTAAAGAGAATTGGCTACACTGCACAGACTGACAAAAGAAATAATACCAGTGAATCATTGCACATAATCATAATTTATACCAAATCATACAAAAAAATCGTTAGTTATATATATATATATATATATATATATATATATATATATATATATATATATATATATATATATATATATACACTAACAAAAACCGAAGCATCAAAATCGGCACACGCAAACAACATGGAACAACGATATAAGCCAGCGCTACCGATGGCATGAAAACACAATAGAGAAAGATGGCTACATATACTGGGGATTGCCCACATTAGTGGGTAATTTCCCACCCCCACAGTAGTGGGGAGGGCTCTTCCCACAACCATTGTTGTCGGTTGAGCCCACGCACTGCGTGCACGGATCCCCACCGACACTGCAAACAGTATAACCCACGCCAAAAGTCGAAGAAAGGATTACTAAGCCAGACACTACAAAATAATTTTACTTTTAAACCCACTTTCCTGAGTCTTAACCCAAATGTTTAAAAATATATATATATACACTAACAAAAACCGAAGCATCAAAATCGGCACACACAAACAACATGGAACAACGATATAAGCCAGCGCTACCGATGGCATGAAAACACAATAGAGAAAGATGGCTACATATACTGGGGATTGCCCACATTAGTGGGTAATTTCCCACCCCCACGGTAGTGGGGAGGGCTCTTCCCACAGCCATTGTTGTGGGTTGAGCCCACGCACTGCGTGCCCGGATCCCCACTGACACTGCAAACAGTATAACCCACGCCAAAAGCCGAAGAAAGGATTACTAAGCCAGACACTACAAAATAATCTTACTTTTAAACCCACTTTCCTGAGTCTTAACCCAAATGTTTAAAACATACAAGGGAAATAACCAGATTTGTTACTTTTGTTCGCTTTGCAAGAAGAAAATATAGAAGGAGTATTCTCTGGAAACCAAACAATGAACCCCAAACCAGATTATACAAGCAAATCCTCCAAATCCCTTCCCAAATATTCATTTGTTTCAAGAACCAAAAATATCTTGAAAATTCTTCCTCTCAAAACCCCCAACTAGAAAACCAAAGAGAAGACAATAAAAATAGAACCAATCATTCACGACCAAAACTTCTATCCAATAATGAAATTCATGAAATATCATAAATGAATAACATGTAATAATCACCTTATAAACTACAACATATGATTCCATCGAAGACATTATCAATCACAACCACATTACAACATCAGAAACGATAAGCAAACTAAGATCAAGCAGCTATACATCTAAGAACATCAAGATAAAATTCTAATATTACAAACAATATTCTTTCTATAATAATCTAACATATAGAGCGAAGATACATCATATAACATCACATGTTCAAAACATCATTATTCTAACCAACCACATAACATGAAACATCATAATCACATAGAAATCCAAGAAACATAGTCAAGCATCACAATCCATAACCAAAATCGATCAACACCAAAATAAATGTCGAACCGTACAAAACACAAATCACTATGTCTGACAAGCCAAAAGAGAGAGAGGGGCCAACACAAATCAAGTAAACGAGGTCATTATTTTTGATGATTTGAGGAACACATTGTGTATATGTTAGATAGCATTGTCATGCATTCAGCATTCAATCACTTAAGTATCTAGTAGCATTGGACCAACATATAAGATCAAAAGAACAAACTTATACATTTACATTTTTTTAATCACCACTGAGATTGAGCATAGTTAGGAGAGAGGATTACAGCATGAACTGAACCACTGCGTATTGCACAAGTTATTGCTTGGGGTATCTATTGTCCCGGTCGCAGAAATATTTTGTCCAAAAACGCTTTTGAATCCTTTATTCCAAGATTACAAAAGCACAATCATAGCAACGTTTACACAACCGATAACGCTGACAGGTCTTCTTCAGGAATCCTAAATGCCTTCTCAAATCTCTGATTCTGTATCTCATTAATAAAGGTTTGGTCCTCCATAGTGTTTTCTCTTTTTGTAAATCTGATACAAGATATATGAAAATCTACTCATTGCACATGTTTTCTTTGGAGTGTTGTGCGTATAATTATCTCATAAAAAAGACGACATCCGTTTTTTATTACATGCATATTTTCATTGTTCATTCTTGTTCAGCAAACTAAACATCTACATCTATCAAACTTATGTTTTCTAAACCAAAATTTAATATTTATTATTAACCATCATCTTTGATTACCTAGATTAATTCGTATTTGGTAATTGATGAATTGATCTAGGTAACGCTCTAAAAAAGCAACAATTTTCTTTAACTGAACTAGCTAAGTTTCTTAAAACCTAATTATTAGATGTTGCCGCACTCTCTTAATATTCGTGTCCATTCATTCGCAACTCATAACATATTGTAATGATATATAATTACGCCATTCATTATTACTCAACTATTTGAAGTTTCAAGTCCTTAAATCAGCTAAGAAAATGGCACAGCAAGGAGAGGCAGATCAACTTGTTAATGGCAATGAAGGAGAGGATGATAATGGACTTTTCATTATCGCACAAGCTATTAGGCGGCGCTTTCCATCATTACCAGAGGGTTGGACCGACAGGCAGTGTTTAAACCAATTAAACGGTCGTGCTTGTGCATTGAAAAGTGATGTTATAGGAGAAAAAACAGCTTACGAAGCAGACCCGCAAAATGGAGCTGATAACTTTGCATTCGTTCTTAATCTGTTTAGCGTTGCCCTCGATTCATTAGAGAATGAGTTAGACGTTTACAATGCCGAACTGGACAGATATATAGCCGGCAATCCCAGGCCTGAATGCAGAAGATACTGCGATCCGCTGACAAATGTCACTGTTATTCTGGAAGGGCCGGCCTTAAACATCACACACTAAGCTACTTATGTGGCAGATGTGTGGGCCCATCCCTGTCACCAGTGTCCGTTTCCGTTTGAGTTGAAAGTCATCGCCGTTAATTTCAAATTTAAATTGTTCCCGCTCAGAAACCCCGTGGATGACATAAAATAAGACGTTGAAAGGTATTCGAAGCAGAAGTGATGCACAAATGTTTGTTGCATTAGCTCCGGGTATGGAAACCCATCAAAGCATAATTGAAGGGAGATCATTGTCATATATTACGGTCGGAAATGCTCTGGCAGACATTTATGCAGAATGTGGAAGCACCTAAACTATTTGACCGGATACCTGAAAGAAATGTGGTCTCATGGAATGCTACGATTGCAGGATGGCATAAAATGCATTAGTTGAAAACGATTTAGACACTTTCAACCACATGTACAGGTGTAAACCCAGAGATTGCATCCTCCCAACCTGTGTCGAATGGGAGCTTTGGAACAGGGTATGGACAACTATCACAGGATAATCGATAGAGCAAAATTATCAGATGTTTTAGCTGCATCTACCTTGGCAGGCGTGAATGCAAAAATGTGTAAGGATATACAAGGCACGCGAACTCTTTTACAGGATGCCATCATCGCAGGATATGCAAAATGTGGAAGTGTAGACAAGGCATGCGAACTGTTTAACAAAATGCCTCATAGAAATATGTTCTCAATGCCCTGATTGCAAGATATTAACAAAATGGATTTGAAAAGGCTTAAGAAACTTGCAACCAAATGCAGTTGGCAGCTTTTTCCAGCATCCTCGCAGCTGGAAGCTTTAGAATAGGGTATGTACATCCATCAAAGCATAAAGGATAGAGATAGAGGTAGTTGCAACTGTTCTGGAAGAAATTTATGGAAAGCGTAGCTACATATTTATAAGTAATTTTGATATGATAGGTAATTGTAGTTGCAATTCACCATACAAATTAACTAAAAATATTTGAGGTTTACAAAGTTGAGGAAGGTTTATGTTTAGATGGAAACTATTATTTTGTGTATGTACATTATGTGTGTATAATTTGTGATGTTATTAAATTGCTGTAATCTATTTTTAAGTTACAATTCTCAATTCCAAGTGTGATAGTTTTTATTCATATTCATATAAGTACTATTACTAATATCTGTAGTATTCTTTCTTATCATTCTATGACGATTCTACATTACACACCTTTTGAATTTGAGGTTGTTACAAATCCATTTTTCATTGGCTTTATTGTAGGTATATTTGGGTTATATTATGGAAAAGGTGGTCGAAATATTCACCTACAAGCTCTTACTCATACATGTTAAGATATTGCATATGAAGATAAATTCTTACCTAAACCATTTCAATGAACTTAAAGGACCATGTTATTGAATACTTCTAATCCTTAGCTCCTATGTCTATCCATTGTTTTGACAAGTTAGCCACGAGTTTCTTATAACACTTATGTGTCAATATGGGCTTAGAAACAACTAACTAATTTAACTAAATG
This sequence comes from Cryptomeria japonica, assembly GCF_030272615.1. Classification (NCBI taxonomy): domain Eukaryota; kingdom Viridiplantae; phylum Streptophyta; class Pinopsida; order Cupressales; family Cupressaceae; genus Cryptomeria; species Cryptomeria japonica. The sequence continues at coordinate 575,263,975 of NC_081405.1, forward strand.
TTCTAGAGACATGATTAGTCAATTAATGACTATGGAATTAGCTTCCAATATTTATGTGGTAGAATTTGTGTGTGCATGTTAGAAATCTTGAACTCTGACTATTTGAATCTAATGATTGGAATTGTGGGGCCTCATCTACTTTCTCCGCCCCCTCAAAAATGTCAAAATAATAATACATTTTAAACAAATGACGAGAAATGATCTAAATCTACTTCCGATCAAATTTCTACGACATCTAATTTTGTATCATTCAAACATTAAGGGTTGAGGAAAGATAAAATGGTTCACAAAGCAAGCCACACAAGTAGAATAAAATCATTAGAAAATAGACATAGTAAAAATTGTGGTTGAGAGAGATAAAAAGGGAGCTTCTATGTTCCACATGAGACTATCTATATACAAAATTTTATTAGATATTGTCAAAATCGATAAACATGGAACTATAGGTTTTATCACCAAACAATTTTAAAATGGCAGCCAATATATCACCAACTTGGAAGAGGCTTATTTTCCTCAAACTAATATCATTGATCTTCACAGAGTGATCTACTATAAAACATTGCCAAAGTGAATGAGCAACTCCATTGTGTTTTTTCTAATACCAAAAAAAACCTAGAGAGAAGAGGAAGTGTATAAAATAAATTATTATCATAGCTAAGGAGTGAGAAGCGATTGGCAAAAATAGTGAGAAGCCAAAGCCCTTGTGAACTAAAACAAATGTGTGGGAAGTATTACTCCAAGGTAGGAATTGATTTCTATATGAGGCCAAGTAATGCTCATAGAAGGTGGAATGATTGTAGCAACACAATGTATTAAATGTGTTACTAGTATGATATGTTGCTAAGGTTATATCTTATTATTGATAATTTTGCAAACAATAAAAATAACACCAAGATTGGGAATGATATATCTTAATGACAATAGTTTGAGTAAAGTGGATCAAGATTTGTAGTGAGGCTAGAAATAAAACTATTAGACGCTTTTGATGATGTGCTAAGTTGCTTAGTCTTTAAGTAATAAGTAATTAATGACAATAATTTGATTAATTATGATTACATTTCCTCAAATGTCTATTAAACTCAATAAAAATTTGACAAATAAGTTTTAGATTTATGATTTTTAAATAAAATATTACAATCCTAGATTATCCATAATTTTTAATAAACTTTGATATTTTAGAAAGAAAATAAATGAAAGATAAAATCTCAATCGGACTTTTTTTTATATTTAATGGGTTTGTAATATATCAAAATATGTTACATGAATAACATGAAAAGCATCAACAACTATAGCAACAATAAACTAAAAAATTTGTAAGACTAAAAACACAACAAATAACTATAAAAAAACACAAACTTGAATAGTTGAAATCTTGCAACTTTGAAATCTCATTCATAACCTTTGAGTGAAATTATTATTATTATATGAGTGTAGACTAATGATTATTCTAGTTATAACTACTTAGTGTTGGCTCCTTTTGGTGTTTCAACTATTGACAACACCAACAATTAAGAATACAAGATTTATGTGGAAAACCTTTCGAGAGAAAACCACGACAAAATATTGCTTTTAAAATTCTCTTACAAACTTTGTAGACACCAACCAACTGGAGATGCTAATCCCCACTAATCATTGTAGGCAACAACCCACTAGAGACACCAATCCCCACTATTTTTGGTGGGTTAAGGCTCATGGGAGGATTCTGAATATTGATAATCTTCACAAGCAGGGCTTCTCCTTTGCCAACAAATGTGAAATTTGTTATAAGGACATCCAAAGTATAGATCATATAATTTTGCGTTTTAGTTTTTCTCAGGAGATTTGGGATACTATTTTGAAGGACTTAAAAATTTATTGGATTCATCCTAAAACCATGATAAACTTCATGGATTGATGGACTATGACCCCCTACTCTCACTCTGTTGCTAAGAATCTATGGCTTCAAATTCCCCAATTTTTCCCCGAAACATCTGGAAGGAACGAAATAACAAAGTTTTCAAAGAAGAAAAGAAAGATAGCAATGTTCTCGCCAATATGATAAAATAATAGGTGAGATAAAATGTCAATGTGGGCTCCCCAAACATCTCTAAGGTTTTACCTACTTTGTTGGACCTCTATTTAAGACAAAATGGGGTATTCAACATAAATTCTTGAAGCTTAACTAGAATAACTTGTTACTAAGAAAATGTTGCACTTGGATCCCTTCAGATTTGAGTTGGATCAAGTGTAATTTTGATGGCTACTCTAAAGGTAACCCTAGTTTTTTGTGGCAGGCGACTTTGTCAAACATCAGGAGGGAAGGTTGATTGAAGGATATGGGAACAATTTGGGGACCGGTATGAATAACAGAGCTAAAGCTATGGTGGCTTGGATGGGCCTCTCTAGGGTTTAACATAACTCTATGGGGAATGTAACCTTGGAAGGAGATTCTAAATTGATCATTGTCTGTCCTAATAACTCTATTTCCCTCCCTGGGAGATCCGAAGGATCATAAACAATTGTAAAAGTCTCCTTAATCTCTTTGAGAATATTACTGTTCAACATACCTATATGGAGGGAAATATGGAAGCCAACCTTATTGCCAATCAGGGTCCAAGAAATGAGTATTGACATTTTTTTAACTTTAGTGAAATCTATAAGGAGTTCAAAGATATTTTGGCTCATGAAAGGCTTAAGTGTAAAAGGGGAACGAGAGTAGATACCCACAAGGGTTCTAAAAGTCTTAGGTTTTGAGTACATGATTACATGACCATCTTTTTTCAAAATTTAAAACATTATGTGGGTCCCTACAATATGATGGGTATGTTTTGGGTGATTTTGAGCTTTATGATTACATGTTCCTTTTCCAACTAAACTATGTATGATAGATATGACATTGAACCAAATAGTCTAGAGGCAGTACACAAACTAAGGCTCATGAATTTGAATGGATCTCTTTAGATTGGGTTTTTATTCGAAATAAAGGCGTCATTTTTTATTTACATGGATCATTAAATATTAATGATTTGAAAGGAAACCACAAATGTGACTACAACGGTGAGAAAAAGTTTAAAAAAGACCTTTCCAGAAATATTTATTTGTGTTTTCCTGCGATTATGAAGAACCTAAGTTGTTTGTTGGTTATTTTAATAGAGATAATCTATTATCTATTTGTCCTACTTCTAACATGGGGGCCCTCTTAAGAGAATTGAGCCAAAAAAACTATGATGGCCTTCGTGACAATGAGGAGATTTGAGAGTTGTTTCAGAATGTTGGTTTTACTCCATTCTTTCTGGCTTTGAAGAGTTCTAATAAGGCCTTAATGACATGGTTCTTCAACTCTTGGCAGAATGGTGTTGTCACTATTGGGAGGATCTCCTTCACTATGACGTCAAATTACATTGCAGAGGTAACCAGTTTGCCGAATGTTGGTGAACGGGTGGAAAAATGCAACAATGATGACTACAAAGGGTTTACAAAAAAAATATTTGAGAAAGCGAAGAAACTAGAGGCAATTTAAAATGGGTATGGTAGCTTGGATTTGCATAAACTATTCCCCATAGTTAGTTACTATATTGTGAAGTATTTTATGCTAAAAGGTAGATACACTACTCTACACGATTATCATTTTCCTATTCTCAATCATTTTAGGCATGGGGAGAAAATTAATTTGCCTTTCTTTTTGTTTTCTTCCTTAGAACCCTCGATTCAAAATGGCCTCAACACCCCACTCCACTAGCGCCTTATCTATCTTCTTTACATGTTTATCGTGGACCACTCTCCTAGCCTCAGTACATTGTCCCTAATGTTTGGGAATGAATGAAATTACCAAAAAAATATGGGTATGTCCTCCAGTATTATGTTTTGTGATCCTATGTCTCGGTGTTCACTTGGCTCAACCTCCTCTTCTCAACAAAGAAGAAAACAAACCCTTGATCACCTAGATAAAGAATCCCTAGAGCTTTCTCTCCTAGATTTGAACCCTGATAAAATAAATCTTCAAACCCCCAAGAATTCCCCAGTTAAAGCTAAAAGACCTGGCAAAGAGTCTACTAGGAATAGTATAACCATAGAAATAGACCTTCACAATCAGGATGATGAGGATGGAAAACCTTTAGAATAGGACAAAATTGATAGTAGATCCAGGAAAAGAAGGTCATCTAAGGCTTTGGGATAACGAAAGAAAAGAGGAAAAAAAAAATTTGATAACACGACCGATGTTACAAATATGTAGGAAATTTATGATTTGGAGGAGGATGGTAATTTAGTTGACAATCCTCAGGATGAGGATTTCTAGGAGGAGGAGGACGACGACCCTGAAGAGAAATTCAAAGAGGAAATGAAAGAAGAGGATGAATGGGAAGATATCAATGAGACTAAGGAGGATTCAGATACTCTGAAACAAATCCCTGAGGCCCCTAATTTGTCGAGTGATGATGAGACGGTTCCATGTTCCCAAGACTCCCCTATTAAAATGAAGGACAACAATAATCTATATGATAATTTACTGGAGCTAAAGGAGAGAGTCGCTACTCTTGAGACGAATAACTAGGAACAAAACTTGAAAATCAAAAACCTATGTGATGCGTTAAACTGCCTTTGCTGCATTACAGATGGGGTTATGAAGAATGTTGTTCTAGACATGGTTTTTAGTTAGGGGATAATTAAAAACAATAAGAAGAAGATGGCGAAGTAGGGCCAGATGGAGCAAGTTGCGGGTGATGATGAGGAGAAGATAGACACCTGGGAATACAATCTCAGGAGACTCCAATGGGGCTGGAATCTGCTTAAGAAGGATTAGCTACTCTTAGAGCTCTTTTTTTTGTTCTTTTTTTCTTATGTTCATTTAAGGAAGTTGTGTTGGGTCTGCGTACCCGTTAATGTTAACTTTTATTATGATAGGATTGATAATAATTTTAGTAATATTCTCTTTGATGAGGTTATTGTTAAAATATTGATTATTATTCTTATTGATAATATTTATAAGTGGGATGATAGGTCTAGAGCCTGGAGGTTAGTTAGGATGTGCTGAAATAGCTACATAACTATGAAAGTTTTTGATTATTTTTGAATTGTGGGCTCTATTTTTTGTTTGGTCTCTGGGTGGTTGTTCTTTGCCTAAAGATTTTACTATTTAATTCTCTGTTGTTCTCGATTCAGGGCCACCTCCCTTCTTATATAATAAAAAAAATTGGATAAACTTTTAATTTTATAAATATCACCTATCATCATCCACAACCCATATTCAAGTCTTCTATTGAGACATTCAAGAGGACAAAATGTATAAGACACAATTGAATGGTTTCTCATGCCTTCTTGTCCAATTCATTGCAAGTGTCACCCAACATTGTAGATCTATCTAGTTTCTTTTCATGTAAAAATTAGAAAGTGTTGATTTCTTTCTTCCAAAAGATTTTCCAAATTTAGTTTCCACATCTCATAGCCAGTGTCATTAAATTTCTCAATATTTGTGTGCATAAGAGAAACTATGGATCTCAATCCTTTTTTGAAATATACAAAACCACACAACAAAACCTCTTGATATAACCAAAAAATCTTGAAAAGTTAAAGAGAAATATATCCCCCTTTGACAAAACCGTTAGCTTTAATACAAAATATTGAGAAACAAGGTGACGAAATCTCATAGTCTCAATTTTCTTATATTATTGCAAATTAGAAATTAGATAAACACATCTAAAAGAAATATTTGATTCCACCATTTCACGTGAATATAAAATAATCTTTATAGAAGAGAAAATGCATTTATATGGAGAAAACCTTTTAAGAAGAACTCTACTAGATAAAGAGGTAAAGTATATTATAATTCTTTAAAATAGAGAACACTAAAATAATGAAATTTATTTCACTTCTCCAACAAAGCCCAAAATCACCAAGAAACCTTTAAAAAACATGTCATGAAACAACTATGTCATAACTGGAATTTATTTTAAACTGAGATAAATAAAACCACTGTTGTTTTCTAAAACAAGGGGTAAAATAACAATGGTATTTAAGACCACACTGTGGAGAATGAACTACCAATATACATATGTAATAAAATAAAAAAAATTCAAGTGATTTCTTCTTTAGCACCAAACCTAAAGCCACTTATACCTTTGAAATTATGGATGCTTTATAGCTCCTAGTGGTATTTCAAATCTCCAAATGAATATTTGTTGTCCTTCCAAAATTGAGTGTCCAATTCATGACCCTTCATATCTCAATGTGGACATTTAAACAAGTGTAACTTGTCCATTTTAATTTATTTTTCTCTTTCTCATGTTCACCTTTTGAATCATCAAAGTAAAGCTTGCACAAAGTTAGAGATGTCCAAACTATAGTTTTTTGACAAATTATTTTTAAAAGTTTAACTTTAATTAATTTATTAAAATATTCGATATTTTACATATCCTCTACTTATATTTTGTAAGATTGATCTTTTTTTTTGAAGATTAGGCACATTACTATTTTAAAAAAAATTATGAAAAAATAATAAATAATTCCTAAGAAAATAATAAATAATCCTATTTAGATGATTTCAATGATCCCTCTATTTATTACTCTTTATATCACCAATGAATGCCAATAAATAATACATTCAATGATTATTTTTGACAATTTCATATAATCATTTGTTTGCATAATATTATTGTATATTCATGTTATTATAAACTGGATATCTATAAAGCTAATTATATATAATATTACAAGCAAAAGAATAATATTTCATATTTCTTAATTATGTTAGAAGCTGAAGAGCCATATAAATTATGAATTATATAGTCATTTTCATATTATTAAAGATGTACATTTTGATTGAATAAAACAAACTTTCACTAAATATATTTGAATTGTTTAAATTACATTTATTTCATTTGTCATTTGTTAATACTTTATAAATTTTAAATTTTATTTATAGTCTTGACATTAATATCATATCTTTTATTTTTAAAAAATAAATGAAAAAATAATTAAATTTTAGATTGTGAAATATTGAACATATTAATTCTAATTTTAAATGATTTACTTATGCATGCAATTTTTCAATTTATTAGAAAAGTATATTAGCAAATGTATACAGATTTATTTAATTAAAACTAAGATTTTTGCTGTTGTACTAACATCATTCCCACAATTTTGATCAAAAATTCTTTTTCTCAGCATGTTTGATATGTCCACTACATTTCAACATTCATAGATAGTAGTGCTATGCTAAGTGTAGAGTTACTCCAAGTTAGATTGTGAATTGATAGATGAAAGATTGTATGCTTTTTATAGGAATTCTTGTATTAGAATTTATTAGTTTATACATTATGATCAATTATTCTTGACATAACGAATAAATTCAATGCTTCTTTTCATACCATGTCATCAAGTTGAGGGAAGCATAAAGAGATAAAATATTAGAAATGTATTTGAAGAATATTGGGTAGTCTAAATAGGCACGTGCAATAAAATGATATTTCTATGAGTTTATTCAGTGTCATGTCTTCTTGCAAGTGATGGGAACTCCATAAAAGCTCTTGAAAAGCCATTCGTGTCATGCCTCGCCATGAGGCCCAAAGGAGATACCAACCAAGAACATGAAAATGTGATAAATTCTTTTTTTAATTATTATATATAGCACATACAAATGCTAAAGATATATTTAACAAGATACATAATGAATCAACTATCACATGTTCTCAACGCCTCATAACGATGCTACACAAGGTTATAGATCATCTCAAATAATTAACCAGAAACTTCATTACAAATTACATTACAAAACATTTCATGGATACAAGATTATTGTTTCATTGCTTGAGAATTTGCATAAGAATTTCCTATACATAATGATAGATCCTCAATATACAAATCTCCAAAATTCCCATCTAGGGAAGCTTACATGAATTTGGTACATCAATGATAGTCTTCAAATCTTCTCTAAGCCAACATGAACATGAAGCTGAAAGAGCCAAACTAAATGGGTGCGAAAATCGCTCCACCCAACCATGTGGCACCAAAAAGGTCCACCCCCCGTGGTAGGAGGTACCAATTAGACCCACTAGGAAGAAGAAATATACACAAGGGTACCAACATTACTCACAGGAGAATAAACATATCAATACCATCAAGGAATCAATTACACTAAACATGCAATTGGCTCAAAAGAGAACATGACAAAAGAACAAAATAACAACCAAACTCCAGAGGCCCAAGGAAACAATAGATGGCAGAAAATAATGAGGAAAAAAAACCACTTCCGAAAGCTCAACAATACACGAAGGGATATAAAAGAAGGTTAATAATAGGTAGCAAGGGAAGAGTCTCGACCCCCAAATTGGGTTAGCCTAGTGACCTCTCCTGATCCTCAGCACCCATTCATACACTAGTGGACCACACCAACCTATAAAGGAGAGAAGATTGGTGGAAGACATTCCAGGCCCTTCTCCACTTACCCCAAACCTATAGGAGTGTTTGTAGGCAAGGAGGCATCAAATAATTATATTTATTAATACGAACTAACTGCCCGTCCAATTTTATTAATTAGGTTATCACTTGATAAAAAAACTTTCTTTGAGTTACCTAGGCGACCACTTTGTGTCCCAACACCCAATGAAAACCACTCCCCCTTTCATGCACTTAGGAATCAAAATAAACACAATGACATGACACCCAAAGATAGAAGGTGACAAGATTCCAACCTTAGCAAGGCTTAGCCCACTTTCTAGAAAATGATAACTATCTAGTTGGTTCAAAGCTACAGGAATAGGAACCCATGATAAACAACAAACTCACAACATTCCAAGACAAGGAGATATAAACAATATAAAAAATTATATTAAAATTAAACACTATAAATTAAGAAATGTACTAACTGAAATCTACATCATCCCATATATTGAGAGAGCATATACGAATATCTTTATATATAATTACGAAAATAGAAGCATCGAAATCGGTACACGCAAACAAAAAGGAACAACGATATAAGCGATCACTGTCAATGGAATGAAAACATAGTGGAGAAATGTGAATAGGTATCATGGGGATTGCCCACATTAGTGGGTAGTTTCCCACCCCCACGACAGTGGTTTAGGCCTCTTTCTACAACCGTGGTTGTGGGTTGAGCCCACCCACTGCGTGGGTGGAACCCCACCAATATTGTAAACAGTATAACCAATGCCAAAAGACGAAGGAACTATTAATAAGCTCAACGCTACAAAAGAATTCATGGGTGTATTTATATATATATATATATACAAAAGCCTGAAACATAGATAAGAATCATAGAGAAAATTTCAGAATTATAAAAATTAACATTATCAATTTCAAATTCAAGAATTAAAATAGAATATATATATATATATATATATAAAGACACACACACACACACAGATATATATATATATATATATCTGTGTGTGTGTGTGTGTGTGTGTACATATATCTTTATGTATATGTATATAACATATACATATATCTACACATATATATATGTATATCTATATATATATCTATGTATATCTATATATATATGTGTGTGTGTGTGTGTGTGTGTGTGTAGATATATGTATATGTTATATACATACATATATATATGTGTGTATATATATATATATATATTGTAATGGTAATGGTGGGAAAATGATGAGTGATGGATCAAGAGGAAAACTACCCTTTTCCTCAAAGAGATGAGATTTTCACTATTGATTATCCTTCAAGCACTTTTCACCATTACATTAGGAAGAAGAGGATGATACAATTCACTAGATTCAATCGCCACACAAATATGATAGATTGAATTCTGAATAAATTTAGAATGTTAGGATGATCCCACTTTTCCTTGTATGAAATGGAAAGGAATTTGATTAAGTTATGTAGTGCAAAAGTGACAAAAAATCGATAATAACTTGAGATCGAAATATGGGATGAAATTGTAAAACTAGATCTAGTAGTAAAATGTCGAGACAAAGTTGCCTTGCGAATTTCACGAAAAAGTTGTCTGGACCATGGTGGGGATGTCCACAGTCCTCCAAAAAATCCGCGAAACAAAAAGGGTTTTTCCGCCTCTACAAATGGAGCCTGAATCCCAAAGTACAGTTGCGCACCTGTTACCTACATACATAAAAAAAAGGAAAATAGTTTAGGATTGGGGGTTTTCCTTTATGTCAAACCCCAGTTTTGGAATTAACCAATTAATAAAAGAAAGTACTTGCAAGTAGATGTAAAAGACATAATTGTAGATCACCTCAAGGGAGGTTGTAGTAAGAATATTGATAAAAGGGCTTGTGTGGAATTGTATGTTGAAATGAATCTCCTCTTCAATGGTTGAATCCTTGACTTGAATGCAATGCCTAACCTTGAAGGGAGACTTGAGAATGCTCAATGCTAGAAAATAATACTTGAATGCTTGATTTCTTGAATGCTTGTGCAAATTGAATCTCTCCAACTTCCACTTCTCGAACTTATGCAAATGAGAGAGCAAATGCTTCCTAAAATACATGTTTGAAGGATTTGAATCTCGTCACGGGCTAACATCAGGGAGGTTTCCTGCCCAAGGCACAACCCACAAGGCATGCTCTAGGAAGGGTCCTACCTTGAAATAGGGTAGGGACTTGGGCACCACTCCCCTTTATTGGGAGGAAAAGGGCGATATGCCCCTGTCAAAGGGTGATAGTGGTTCCATGCCCTTGTACTACCCTTTTCTCTAGGGAAGAATGTGGATGGGGTGATGCAGAGCCCAAGGAAGGAGCTATTTTTGTAAGCTGAGCACTCTCTAGTCTCCGATCAGGCTAGACGATTCGAGTTCACATGCGTGAGGCCCCTAATGCAGTAAAAAATTTATAGGGTTGCAATTTTATGACACGACATTCAACCCCCACTTTACTGGGAGCATAAGTGTACGCTAATACTGTCAGTAAAGTACAAGGAAACAAGATTGAAAGACTTTTACCATGTCAAGGAGGAAAGCTATGCCAAGCCCTCACTAGACTTAAGAGCTTACGACTTTGATTGACAAAGTAAAAGAGAAGATCAAGAAGGAGAGAACCATGATTGCAAGTAGTAAATTTCTCTTCACTATGAGTCATGAAAGTAAGGATACAAAGATTATAAAGCAAAACAAAGCTTTACTAAGTAATTCTAAGTATCACAAGAAGGAAAATATGAGCGGAGTGTATGTCCCTATGTTAAAGAAATGGCATGCGCCTTGTTGAGAGTGACTAATTTAAGGTAGGATACACCCAAGAGAAGGAGGGAGTATGTTATTACAAGGATTTATCCCCCCATCAAGGTATAAATCTAAGGATAATGAACAGAAAACATGAGGTAGTGTCGCTTTCCTCAGGGTCAGTATTCTATATGCTAACTCATGTATATCATGTATGTATATTCATATAATAATCTTCATTCCCCGAAGAAGGACACTACCTTAGAAGAAAGGGAAGAGAGGATGTCTTTTGAGTCAACAAGAAAGAGACCAAGAGAAGATCTTGATCCTTTGCATCGTCCCCAAGGAGACATTAAGGGAACAATATAAAAACAAGGATACACACAAAATAACGGTCACAAAGAGAAAGAAAGGAGAGAGAGAAAGAGTTGCAATGCTAATATTGCTAATCTAGCAAGACATCTGCCTCCCAATCTTGATGATCAATTTTTCAGGAAGGCAAGAAACATGCCAGAGGAGCGACATCGAGCATAACAAATGGAGCTATCACAAGCTCCAAACAAGGACTATGCTCATATTGTAATTCACTTTGTTTGATTCGATGAGATAGGATTAGGGTTTGTGAAAACTCATCAGATAAATGTTTGTCCACATCAATATACTCATACTCACTATAAGAAGCATTAGGAGTTGTATTACCATTATGAATAACATGTTCACCCATTTCTTCATCAAAGTTTAAAGAAAGAGGAGCAAGAACATGACTAGGAGAAAAACCATCACATGTTTTAGGAAACTTCTGATTTGGAGATGTTAGTTGAACATATTTCTTAGGAGAAAAGAGAATTGTGTCAACTGTTTGAGTCTGAGGAGACCAAAGATTTTGAGGGATAGCTTCACAAGCTAGAACCCGACATCTTCATCGATGTTCTCTCACACAATAATTCCATCTAGTCTTAGTGGAAGGCTGAGAAGAAGGAGTAACACTTGAAAAAGAAGGAATTTTTCTCTCCTTGATAGTTGAAGTTTTAGGTTGAGGTCTTTTTGGTTGAACAATAGGAGAAGTAGGCCTCTTCTCTCAATAAGAGGAAGGAGGTGGAACTGTGCCATAGAAATGAGGAATATTAGGTATAGGGAGGAGACCAATCAGTCATGAGGAAAAAGTATAGGTCTAACTTTAGGAGGAATATTTTTGTTCTGTTTAAGAGAAGGTAAAGTCACATTCATAGGAGTAGGTGGACAATCTTCCTTAGTAGGGAGATTAGTTCTATCTATGAGGGGAAGACCGTCATCTTGAAGAATAATAGGAATGTCAAGTAGTGGGGATCTAGGTTGAATTAAGGATAAGATCATATAGATATTCCATTTTTTATAAGATTGGAAAAGAGCATCGCTACTTGATAGAACAGATTGAAATTGTTTAGGCCAAAAGAGATCAATAGGAACACTAGGGCTTCTTTCAGATGGATAAAATAAGCTATGGTTCATAGTTACGTTTTCTCTATTGTGAGGAAATTTAAGACACTTATGGATTGGAGAAGGAATGGCCTTCATGAAAGATAGCCAAGGATAGCCCTACGTCACACAAAATTTCTCAAAAGAATGTATGATAACAAAGTCAACATCCATTGATTTAGCATAAACTTCAATAGGAAGAGTGATAGAACCAATGGTAGGAGACGAGAAACCATGAAATAACTTCACAACCACATTAGAAGCACCATATAGTGGCTTTTGCAATCGTAAAGTGAAAAGATACTCTTCAGTTATGACAATAATCATGCAAGAGGGATCAATCAGGGCACCATGACAATGTATATCCTTAACCTTCGTAACTATGTATAAAGGGCCATCGGGTGCTCTAATGGTCTCTCTAGGGTCAAATGTAATACAAGAATCCTGAGGCAAATCTCAATAACGTTAGAGGTATGAGAAGGCAAGGGATTAGTGAAAATATTAAGATTTTTATGTGGAGGAGCAACTGATTTATTCCCTTTATCATTCATACCTTCCATAGATATAGTATTATTATCAATCAAGTCTTGAACCTTTGTTTCAATGCAAAACATTTTTCAGTATCATGATCAGGTTGATGATAAAATTGGCAAAAGGAATTGTTATCAAAATAAGGAGATGCAAGTTTGGAAGGATCAATTTTTTTTATAGGAGGAAGTTTGATAACATTTCTATGCAATAACTGCGACATAATACTATGCAAATATTCATTCAAAGGATTAAACTTTCTTTCTCTTTGGATTTTTTTTGAAATAGAAGGCACACTTGTTGTAGCATTCACATGGTTGTTGTTGATTGGATCATTGAACTTGATGAAGGTTTTTGTTGGTTTTAACTTCACAAATGGTTTTTGAACACTCTCCCCCTTATCACTCGGACCCAATAGGAGTGGATTAATCCGTTTGACTCACAACCAGTTGATAATTGTAGAGTGTTGCGCACAACTGTGGAAGGGAAGTAAACTCAATCAAAAGAAGCTTTTCCTTGATATATTTTGGTAAATTACAAATGAAAATTCTTTGAATGTCATTATCAGGTATATGAAAAGTAATTTGAGTACCCAAATGCTTATATCTTCCAATGAAATCAGTCACCTTTTCTTTAACACCTTATTTACAATGTATTAAATCAGTCAAAGTGATTTTAGGACCAATGTTGTTCTGAAGTTATTGGATGAAATCATTTTTTAATGTTTGAAAGGAAATGATAGAATAAGAAGGAAAAGAGCAATACCATTGTAAGGCCTCATCTCTTAGTGTTCTTGTAAACAATTTTGCAAGCAATTGTTGATCATAAGCAAAATTAGTACATAAGGTTTGAACTATTTTAACATGTGTAAGAGGATCACCTTTTCCATAGTAAAGTTCCAATTGAGGGATCTCAACATGTTTAGGTGGCACAACTTTAACAATATCAAAATAAAATGGGTTGACAAAATCAAAGGTGGGCACACTAAACTTGGATTGACTCATGGAAGCAATTTGTTGTTGAAAGGAAGACACAGTTTGGGAAAGATTGTTGATTGTCATTTTGGTAGAAGAATTGATGTTCACCATAGGTGATTGAGCAGGTGGTGTGATATTGTGGAAAGATGGCATGGACTGAGAATAAGCTAGTGGGAAATTATGATAAGTAGGCATTGGTGATTATTGGGTAGGAAAAGGGACACTTAAAGGAGGAATAAAGTTGTTAAAGGAATTGAGTCCTTGTGTCACACTAATTTGTTTAGGAATAGTAGGAATACTCATGGAAGTCATGGGTAAAGATGAAGGATTAAATGAAGAAGAGGGATTGCCCCCATGACCTATGGTTGTAGGAATGACATTTTGAGTTGAAGTAGCCATGATGTTAGATGTGAAAGTAGGAATACTAGTCATAGGATTAGTCAAAGAAATAGAGGAATTGACTTGTGTTGAAGGTTGTGAGTAAGATAGGGTTTCGGCACAACTCTTGATAAGCATGACATTAGAATCAACAATGTCATTAGCCATAGAATAAAATAATAAATAAATGAACTTGCAAAGATCATTAGCCATAGAATACAATAAAAAATCCTAAAACACAAGATCTGAATATTCCAACTTTTAAACCCACTTTCTTGAGTTCTAACTCAAATTTTTATAACATACAACAAAAATAACCAGATTTCTTACCTTTGTTCGCTTTCCAGGAATAAAATAGAGATGAAGTAGTATTCACAAGAAGCTAAACAATGAACTCGAAAGAAGATTATACAAGCAAATCCTCCAAATCCCTTCGCAAATATTCATTTTTTTCAAGAGCTGGAAATATCCCCAAAATTCTTCCACACAAAACCCCTAATTAGAAAACCAAAGAAAGGACCAAAAAAATATAGCAAATCATTCACAGAAAAAACTTCTTCTTGCTCCCCCCCAAAAAACAAAGAAAGCCATAATAAAGTATCTTTTCAAAAATGTAACTCCTGACACGCAAATTCCTCCACCTACAAATCATTAATTATTTTATTTATTAATTTGTAACTCCCAGTCACATGCAAATATTTTAATTACATATTAATTGTTTTTTTTTAAATTGATTTTTAAAACAAATAGAAATAATTGTATTTTAAACATTTATTACAAGAGTAATAAAAATACTAAATTGAATATTTATTTTTTTGTTCAATTAATCCTTCCAATTTATAAAATAATCTAAGCCTACAAGTTACTCAATTAAATAAGTGAAATGAAGAAACTATAATTAATTATAATTAATTAATCTTTAAAAACACTAGTCTTTTCAAACTAATTAAATAATTTAAATCTTAAAGTTGTACCAATTCTAGTTTTTTTTTAATTAATTAATTAACCACATCACAAATACTAAGAGGGGGTAAAATATTAATCATTTCACAAAATTAATAAATATAATCAAGATCGACAATTTACGACAACTCAAAACACAGAGTACAAACAGAGGGTGATGACTAACAAGACCTAACAAACAAGGAACTAGGGTTCCTAACGGGGGTTTGACTGATATCTCCTTTGTCCACTTTACCAGTGGGCTAGAGAGCACTCTCAGACCTGAAGATTCAGGTGGAGTCGATGCTTGGTAACTACATCTACATAAACAAATTATCTAACACATACATAATCCAAAAAATA